>NC_139683.1:52570416-53170416 GCF_964106915.1 Podarcis gaigeae
GATAGGAGGAAAAGTTAAGCTGCAAAATGTGCATACATAGAGAGATTTCCCCCCCACTGCTAGAAGATTTATATTCATGACTAAATTAGTTTCTAATAAATTATGCACAGCCTTTTATGAAGTTAGTAAAAATGTGAAAAGTCAATGAGATATTTTAAAGTTTAAGTTTTTCCTTTAACATTTCTTCTGTATTTCAGGATGTGCCTTTTTTAAAAAGTTACAATAAGAGTTCACTTTACTCCCACCCCACCCCCGCTCTTTTTAGAAAAGAGAATGCTATGCAAGTTCCATAGTTACAATTTTGCACTTGAAGGCACTGGTCTATAAGAGTGGGAAGATAAAAGTGGGTGCCATGTTGAAATCTGCTGTGCAGTTTCTCAAGAGTTTTGCTCCTCTGCAAAAGGGACATCCACATTTCTGTCTCATTCTCAGGAGAGAGAAGCTTACCCAGTGGGTAAAGTGGTGAGCCTCAAGGTAGCTTTCAGGCAACAGGATTGTTGCCCCTTGCCAGATGGCACAGTCGGGGCTTCGTGGTACAGTGGCAAGAGCACTCGATTGGCTCTGACAGTGTGCCCATGCAGCTCCAACCTCTACCTCGCCTTGCCCCTCTCCCTCCTACTAAGGGGCAGTGGCACTGCTAGCAGAAGTCTGTTCTTGTCTCATTGATGCACCTGGTGAATTAACTACAGATAGGCATTATCAGTGACTACTGGACAATCATGGAACTTCCTTGAGCTAGAAATGATACCTAACATCCTCCTTTTTCAAGACCTTCCACTTTTGGCTAGTGTATAAAAGGGGGGGCGGGGGAGAGAAAGAGATCACTGTTTCCATTATTTCAAGCTATGTTTGCAACTTACACTTTCATTATGTGTTATTCATGTATTTTGAAAACTAGACTTTAAAACTGTAAGATAGTGTGGGATAGAAGCTACTGTAAACAAAATAGTGTCTACACAGAGGATAAAATGTTAATTTTCTGACTTCCAAATAAACTCAATCCTTAGTTCAAACATATTAATCCTTAAAATAATTTTACTGAGTAAATCAACCAGGTAGCTTCGCCCCCCTCCTTCCCTAACAATATCATGTAGGTTTTTGGGTTTTTTAAAACCCAAATTATTGTTTTAGACTCTGTTGCTACTAAGTGAGGATTCCAACTAAGCCTTTTAGTTCATTTGGTGTTCCACACATCTGCTGCATTCAGATAACACAGCCAATGCAACCAAGGCAAATGCTTTTATTTTGTATTAATACCATAGTTAGCTTCTATTTTGTATTAATACCAAGCATGAAAATATTACAAAATAGAAATTTCTTATATGCATGAATGTTCAGCAAGCAGACAGGAACACACACACAACACAAATGGATCTTAGATGATCTAATATGGTATTTCTGTATCCAGGTTCAGGTTCAAGGAGTGACTCCAAACCAAATCCTCTAATCCTTTTAACCGTTACCAACTCTTTCATATATCCATAATTTGGTCACATCGCTATCTAACTGGGCCCCTGATTCCTTTCCTTTCTTAATGATATTCTTCTGACTTTTGCTTGTCACATTGTACATGTGCTACAGGGCATGTGCTGATTGTCCTGTCATTGGAACCCTAATTCTTACTTTTCTGTTCCTTGTGTACCCTTGATATTTATTTTGTTCCACTTAAATGCTTATGTATCTAAAGACTGCAAGCTAAATTGCCAAAGGCCCTCTTGCCACATGTACTACCTTAATTACTTCTCTATGTCTAAAGAACTTCTCTGAAGGTTACTAATGTGTATGTTTATGTGTGTCCAAGTGCTGCTCAAGTCCCTCCATTCTCACCTAATTGCAACATGTATCTTAAAGTTTAGCCTTAACCCACATCTGTGATTCCTGGCTTGTACTTGTATTCTGAGCTCAGGGTGATACACCGTCATGAGTTTTTATTGATTTTTACATGAACAGCAAGCTGCAGAAAAGGGTACAATAACCATATTCTTTTGTTCTTTTTTCTAGTTTAGAAAAAAGTCAGAAGGCATATGTATAGAATTGTATAAAATTATCTATGATATGGAGAAAGTCTGCAGACAGAAGTTTACTCCTTCTCTGAGGGCACTTACAGATTCAGTCACATACCAGTAAATTCAAGTTGTTCAGTTAAAGTTGATTTTGAGGTAAAGAAAGTGATAGTAAATGCACTGGAAACTGTGGGATAACACTTGCTCAATGCAACATCATCTAACCTCCATGAAAACAAATCAGAGGGAAGGCAGAATAGACAGGCCACCTGGATGGAGCCTCATAATACAGTAGTAGAATCCATAGAGATATTCAATGAAACTGAAGGTTCAGCAGCTATGGGATTGACTACCAAAAGTTGTAGTGAATCCCATCAACTTGGATAATTTTAAAGGGAATTAGACAAATTCTTTGAAAGATAAGGTACAATCTATAGTGGTACTGGGACACGGGTGGTGCTATGGTGTAAACTACTGAGCCTAGGGCTTGTCGATCAGAAGGTTGGCAGTTTGAATCCCCGCGACGAGGTGAGCGCCTGTTGTTTAGTCCCAGCTCCTGCCAACCTAGCAGTTTGAAAGCACGTCAAAGTGCAAGTAGATAAATAGGTACTGCTCCGGCGGGAAGGTAAACAGCATTTCTGTGCACTGCTCTGGTTTCGCCAGAAGCGGCTTAGTCATGCTGGCCACATGACCTGGAAAAACTGTCTGCAGACAAACATCAGCTCCCTCGGCCAGTAAAGCGAGATGAGCGCTGCAACCCCAGAGTTGTTCGCGACTGGACTTAACTGTCAGGGGTCCTTTACCTTTTTTATATATAGTGGTACTATATATAGTGGCTGCGTACTACCTTGAAGAAGTACACAGTATGCCTCTCAATACCAGTTGCTAGGAATCCTAAAAGGGAGAGTGCTATTTCACTCTGGTCCTACAGGTGAGCTTCCCAGTGTTGACCCCTCTGAGAACAGAATGTTAAACTAGAGGCCTTTGGCCTGATTCCAGCATGGTTCTTCTAATCTTCTGAGTCATACTCAACATAGACATATTTAAACCAGCAGGATTTAAGTTAGTCATGACTGGCTCCAACCCATTGTTTCTTACATCACCCACCTTCCTCTTCTGTCCGTCTGAGCAAAGAAAAGTTGTTGTTGTTGTTGTTGTCCTTGTTGTTGCTGCTGCGGCTGCTGCGGCTGTTATTTCTGTGTTGTTCTCATCAGGCAAAAGAAATAGGTGCAACTCAACTGACAGAAGGTAAGGAGCAGATTAAGGATGCATTTTTAATCCCCCACTGTGCGATTTCTGGTATTTCTGAATGCATAGTTAAGATTAGATCTAACATTCACATCCTGCTTTTATATTATAAAAATACTCAAAGCAGCCTACAGTACAAAACAAAAACACAATTCATAACAACAGTATGGATTATTGAATGCACTGTAAAATATGAAATAGTATATAAGATATTACAATTACATACTGAATAGAAGAAGAGGAAGAAGAATAAAGATATTACAGCTGTGGTTCCTTTGGCTGTTCTTGGCAAAATAAATGCTCCAGGACTCCAAACCAGGTACCCCACAAGACTGTCCCCCAAATGCTGTCCTCCCCACATACCCAGTATTGACTCAGCGGCAGCCATCCAAGGCATGTTCCAGATGTTTGCCATCTGCCGAGAGTCGCAGGATGAGAATTCTTGGGTCCTGCATGCCAGTTTCCCACAGATATCTGGTTGGCCACTGTGAGAACAAGATGCTAGACTAGATGGGCCATTGGCATGTTCCAGCAGGCTCTTGCATTTTATCTTCTCTCACCTTTCTGCTTGCACCAAAGACTTGTGAACTTGCCTGGCACAAGCCCTGAATGTAGAGAGAAAGAGCAAAAGGAGTCTCACTTAGGAGACCCAGGTGAATGTCTTCACTCGAATACAGATAGGCATACCCTCCAGAAGCTTCTGTGAGGCACAATGACCTTAATATTCCCAGACCTTAAGGCATGATGACTTCAGTATTCCCAGAAATTTTGCTTAAAGCTCTGAGTCTCCGGGGAAAGGGGAGGGGGCGTCCACTCTTTGGGTGTCTGCCAGCAAGGTGACATTGAAGTATGTTTATTATTCCACCATTCAGCTGTCTCAAGCTATCCTGTACCAACGTTGTACCAACACCGCAAGCCAGAAATAATTACTGCATTTAAAAAATAACTCATGAATAATTAGCAAGTTCTGTTGAAAAGCTTTGACTGGTACTAAGCCACAATGGCAGCATATTAGCTATTAAATAGTCTCAACCTTGCCTTGCTGGCTGAAGGTCAACAGAAAAGTGTGCTGTGCTGAAGTACAATAACATTCTCATTATTCTTTTCAGGCCTCTATTGGATTTCCTCCCAACTCCCTTTTTAGGTTTTCTGATTTTCTCTGTAGGGCAATTGAAAAAAAGAAAACAAGCTGGAAAACAACTGTTTGCAACTTTCCTTATTTCTTAGTACTAGCCCCTAGTTTTCTGTTTTGGCCTTTTTGGCTATTATTGGGCTGCCCAAACATACAAAGTTCAAGGCTGCCATACAGAGCAAAAGTATGTAGGGCATATAGGAAGTGTATGAAACCTTAGGCCAGGGACCAAATGTAGCCCTCTGGGTTATCTGGCCCTTGGGATTCGCCACAGACCATGCCTTTTCCCAGCCACACTCCTTCTTCCCAGGACACACAGATCACTGGCTTCACTATTTTTATTCGGCCTGAGAGTTTTTGCCTGGCTAGAATTTGTTCTTAAACACAGATAACAATTCTTGCTTGCCTAGATGCAGGGGCGTAGCATGGGATGCCAGTGCCCGGGACCTAACAGAGGGATGGGAGGGAGGGGGAAATGGACGGAGTAAACGTGCATTCAATACCTAACAGCTTCTGCATCACCCAGAAGATTGTATAGAGAGGTCACTTCCTGGTTCGCATGGAGAAGCCGTTTTCAACAGAGCCCAGTGACGGAAGCACACAGCTGCATTGAGACAGCATTGGATGTTGAAATTTCATGCCCCTAATAATTCTGCACCTGGGGCAACCACTCTGTGCCCTGCCTACACTACACCACTGCCTAGATCATGGGTAGGCAAACTAAGGTCCGGAGGCTGGATCCTGTCCAATCGCCTTCTAAATCCGGCCCCTGGACGGTTCGGGAATCCGCATGTTTTTACATGAGTAGAATGTGTCCTTTATTTAAAATGCATCTCTCTGTTATCTGTGGGGCATAGGAATTCGTTCATTTCCCCCCCTCCAAAATATGGTCCGGCCCCCCACAAGGTCTGAAGGACAGTGGGCCGGCCCCCTGCTGAAAAAGTTTGCTGACCTCTGGCCTAGATGGATGGCAGAGGGTGGGTGGGTGTAGAAACTAGGCAAGTATGCAAAGTTTTTAACCCCATGGCCACACCACCAAATGTAGGCACCAAAGTGCCTGTGTGTGTTTGACATTGCAGTGTCCTGCCTCCTTTCTGGTTCAGTTGTATATTGTTTTCCTGACCCCAGCATTGTGTAGCTGAAGGGAGTGAAGTTGTGGATGACTATCACAACAGTGTCAGTGCCATTAATGCGCATTTTACACCACCAGTCGATGGAGGCTTGTGTTATGGTTAGAAAATAAAAATATAAAATAGCTATCACATGTATAAGTCTATTTTCTATGTTCAGTAAGATGGAACAAGCAAAGACCTGAATGATTTTTAAAGGATGGTTCAAATATAGTAGATATGCCTAACAAGCCAGAAATAGTAGTCACTCCAAAATCACCAATGCTGGGTGTCCACCTCTCCCCCACCCCCAAAAAAAAAATTAGTGGCAAATCATGGGACATGTCAACTATTTAGCAATATATGGGGGGTCAATGTGTGCTTTCTAAGTTTTCCGTCAAAGCCTGCTTATTAAAAATACTGTACTCGGTCCTGTTTACATGGCCAGTTGAATCACACACTTGTGAGGAAGGAACATTTGATCCCTTAGGAAGTTGAGTGAATTATGTCAACCTCTTAGGATATTGCCCCGATAAAAATGGCCACAAGGCAATAAAAACTGGAATTGATTGCTCCTCAATACCAATCTTAGAATTTATATTACTCTCCATTTTTGTTGTTTTCCACTCCGTTTTCTCAGTTATTAGTCAGAGGGGAGCGATGAAAAGAGATGGCTGTACAACATGACACAGTTCAGGAAGTGATTCTTTATTACAACAGATTTTCAAGGGGAACTCATCTCCTGACTACTTGTGTGACAGTTTTTAGACCTCTCCATAGCTTTCCTTCTTTGTTCAAGTATGTATGCCTCTAAATGATCTCCTATGGTAAAAAGTATAAATTGCTATCATTTGAAATAATCCAAATCTCATCTTAAAATCACTCACTTAACGGTAATTGATGTAAGCACAGGCATGAAAACAATGCACATAATATTCAGTCATACAGACAAACAGTAATGAGAGAAGGCTTGTTTGTAGTTTATGCATCAAGTACAGTTTACTTTATTAAAGCTTGAGTGTCTATTGAAAAAGAAATGAATACAAGAACCGGGGAAGCTGAAAATAATGAAACTGAAGTGGTAACGAACACAGATGAGAAAGCTTAATCGATCTAAATACAGATGTAGAAGAGAACCTTTGAGTAATTCAAAAGGCATGGCCAGGCATGCAATCTCAGAGTTTTTTTGGAACTGATTGTGGAGAGCAGATTTTAAATCAATTGCATGGAAAGTGTCTACAAAACACAAGTTTACGTCAAGCAATAAATTGGAGATCACACAGGGTGACCACATATAAATTATAGTCTCATTTTGCTATGAATATCTATGACTGATTCTGCACTGGGCATTTATTGTGAAATAGTCAGTTTTTCTTCTCTTAGTTTTTGTGAAGCATCTGAATAATGTCATGATCAAGACATTATCTGATATTTTCCGTGATCAGTTCCTCTCTTGCCCCCCCCCCCACTGCTCCAAGATCAGAAACACTCCTCTCTCTCATCTTTCCTTCCTTCTTCCTACCCTCCCAATGGAGGGGCTGTAGATTGGACTCAGCTACATTAGTCAAAATACTGTGTTATAAATGTGTTATAACACTGTGAGATGGTGCTGTAGAGCTGAAATCACAACTTAATGATATTTTCAATTGCGAACTTTACAACTTTTTTTGCAGAGCATTTTCAGAGCGGTTTTTTTTATATATATAGCTGTGTAGATCTAGCCTAGGGCTGGATCTAGACACATTAAAGAAGCATTCCAGTTAAATGCATTGCAACTTTAAACAGGTAGAGAAAAACGGGACTCCACAGTGCTATCTGGTGGCATAATGTTATGTCACATATACAACACAGGTAAATCACTTTTTCTTTACCAATCTAGCTGAGTCCTTATTCAGTCATCTTATGGTCTGTACAGATTACTTTAGCCGTTACTTTTCTATGGTCTACCAGTCTTCTCTAAAAATCAGCTCTACCACATTAACCCTTACCCTTTCAAAGCACATTGCCTTTATGCCATCCATTCTTTCACTCTTCCCCCAGCATGGCAGCAAGGAGTGCAGCAATTGAGAATGCAATGAGGGGGAATATTTGATACACATACAGTATGGCCCCAGTCAAATATATCTCCCTGTTAACATTTAGGGTTGGTGAAAAAGGATTGTCATTTAGATTCCAGAAAGTTTAGAAGCAGAGCCACTGTTCCAATCCCATCTTAACAAAGAAGAGCAATGGTTGGCTGCTGCTAAACTGTCGACATCTAGAAGCACCCTCAGTCTGATAATGAACCTAAAGAGGTCAGGAAGCATGCAAAACCATTAAATGGCTAGAGTTAAATCAATAATAAGGGACAATCAAATATAATTAAGCTCTGCTCTTCAGAACTCTAATCCTGATAGTCAGTTCAAAAGGTTTTAACATATACTACTATACATATTTAAACAATCCACGCTGTCTCATAAATTCTCCCTTCTCTCAAAAGTAGAACTTTTGCACACAGAAAAGACACACAAAGGCACCCACAGCTACTCTCTTCAACTGACCCATCATAGATTGATATGAGGACTAGGGACAGGGCAACTGGTATTTCTATTCAGCAACAGACTTCCCACTTCAGTGCTATGTCTATTTTTCTTTTTCTTTTTTTGTCACCACTCTGAAAATGGTGACATTGTGGTGGAGCTAGGAAAAACAATTTTGGAGAGCTGCATCAAGCTTCTGAACTGGGGGTTAACTCCTGCACTACAATCTACTGGTACTTTATCTACAGCTTCAGTAGCCAGTGCAGAGCAACCACAGCTTTGAAATTGGTCACAACAGGCTCTGGCGATCATCCAGCTACCCAGCCAGAGGATTTCCACAATCAGCTGCTGAGTTCTGACCTACCATTTGTGGTTCACTGATCTATTAGAATACTGCTAGCTTTTGTGGTGGGCTGAAATGCATACAAAATGCATTTCCCAGCTCCCAGGTGAAGATGTGGACGATGATCATTATGACACTTTTTACTGCTGTGTATCAAAGATAAGTGAATATTTTGATTTCTACTTAGCGCTGTGCAGTAACAACTACTGCAGGTTTAAAGTGTGCTTGCACATCATTTCCCGATCGCCCTTGATTGCTCCTCTCCTTAGGAAATATTTCAGAAAGCCAAGGCAGCTCGTGCTTTCAGGTATATGAAATGGCTATTGAAATTCGAAACATTGCTCATTTCTGATCTCTTCCCAAAGCCTTGCTGTATACTTGGCATCTGCAATAGTGGCTTAATTTAGAAGCAGTTGGGGAAAAGAGAGGGAGGGAGAGACTATTCAGGCTGCAGCTATAAAATGCCTTTGAGAGAAGTGTAATAATTAGAAATAATGTGTGTGATCAATATGGCAAAGTAACTTGTCAAATTGCAGAAACAGCAGCTGTTTGCATCTATTTCCTCTTATTTTTCTGCCTTCATTAATTTTCAGACCCTACTTAAAATGTAGATGTCTCTTCAATTAGCATAGAAATATTGTCCAATTAGGGTGAGTTAAGACAACCAATATGGATGGTTATCCTTCTATAGTTATTTTCCTGGGTCTAGCTTCAAAAAAAGACATATGTAAATTGTCTTTTTTTACATGTGCTTTTCTCTTGTGGATGGGAAAACACTCCCCCCCCCCATGCTCCCTTGTTTTGCCTTGTCTAAGCATGTCACGACAAATTACAGAATTAGTCTTTATGGGCAAATGAGGGGAGATGGAAAGAAAGTGGGAGGGGGGACGACAATTGCAAATAATAACTCCGTGTGACACAGCTCAGCATTAGCATTGTCAGGAAACAGGAACACCATAAATTCCAAGCTACAACTGGTAACACCCGGTGTCTGTTTGAGCACTAGCTCTCTAAAGGCTTTTGCTATACTGTGGCCCTCCACCTTGTTGGGCTATAACTCCCATAATGGAGTCCAACAACATCTGGAGGGCCATAGATTCCACTTCCCTGCTGCTGTGTGTGTCCATTTCATGTGCTAGAAAGTGTAGAAAGCATGGATGTAGAACAATTCTCCCAGGAAAGTATTAGAGACGATGGGCTGCTCATAGGTTTACATGTGTACTTCTATAATTGTTACCCTTGCATCGCCCTTTGAGAATGGCATAGTTATATAGGAGTGTTTTGGATTTATGTGTCTATGACCACAGGGCTGGGGCACCTGGGATCCTCCAGGTCTTGTTGGATTCTATTTCCCATCAGCCCTGACCATTGGCAATGCCCGCCAGTGGCCCAACAACAAATGAATGTCCTAAAGATTCCATACCACTATCACCATGAACAAATTGTGTTCAAGTCACATTACAATGAGATGCCTGCAAGAAGCACAACATACAGGAATTTATGTTGTATTCATGGTCTGGACAAGGAACAAAAGCCTTGTACACCAGTGCTTATACCTGAACCACTGAGGCTTAATTCTAACACTGAGTTGAGTGACACTGAAAGACCCTTTGTTGGTTTTTGATGTAATAGACTAATAGACTTTGGATGTTCTCTGTATTTGGGTACTGACAATCTTTCTTCGGGTACTGACAGTAAAGACCCATGCAAAAATAGGAGCTATATACACTATATGCCAGAAAAGAGCACAATTTTGTGTTTTTTAAGCTGTATTTAGAGAGTCCATCCATCTAACTATGTCCATTTCTAGACTGGTCTACAAAAGAAAGTATCTGAGTCAGACACTTGATTAGAGATGCACAACTCTGCCAGTTCTGGTTTGTCTGAATTTATCATTTTTCTGTTCTTAAGTTCAGCTCACTAAGTTTCTGCATAAGTTTGTGATTTTTTTAAGCCCCACTCCCAATAAATTGTTTGCAATTTAATACACTTTCCCACTAACGTTGTAAGCTAAACATTTCTTAAGCTAAAGCATATTTATATCTTATTTTCAACTAAATATCTATTGTTACTTGTACTTTCCCCTAACATATGCATTTCTGTACACATACTTTGGTTGGAAAACTAACTGTGCGGCAAAATTTGAAGAGCTGCCAGTTTCAAAACAATTTGGTTTGTGTGTCGTTTTGAAAAGTAGGTAGGTTTGCAGCAAAAAGCAAACTGAAAATAATTTCTCCTCCAATGCTATATTTCAGGGGTCAGCAAACTTTTCCAGCAAGGGGCCGGTCCACTGTCCCTCAGACTTTGTGGGAGCCTGGACTATATTTTTGGGGTGGGGGGGGCGGAGGGAATGAATGAATTCCTATGCCCCACAAATAACCCAAAGATGCATTTTAAATAAAAGCACATATTCTACTCATGTAAAAACACCAGACAGGCCCCACAAATACCCCAGAGACACATTTAAAATAAAAGGACACATTCTACTCATTGAAAAACAGCTTATTCCCGGACCGTTCGCAGGCCGGATTTAGAAGGCGATTGGTCCAGATTCAGCCCCCGGGCCTTAGTTTGCCTACCCATGCTATATTTGAAGGCATTGAAACCCCAATGCAGGAGGATGGTATCATTATTCTATGCCAGGACCTGGATGCGTCAGTTCCTGGTTTATATTTCATGTTTTGAATCCTCTTACTCCAGATTATTTATGGATCTGATTTGGAGAAGCTGCGCTATCCCTGATGCGAACATCACCTTTCCCCATCTAAAGACATTTTTATTATCTTTCCATTTATTATTCATTGCCTTGTTTACGAGAGGCCATCAGATATTTAGGCCTTTTGTTCTAAAGAGCAATAACCAGTACGATGACTATGAAAATAGCCAATTAAATAAATACTTCCAAGTGCACGAGGAACAGGCTAAAGAGCCTTCCTTGCAAATTATGCATTTAATATATCACCATGGGGAAGATGAGTCAGTGCTGATTTCATTTGTGACCGAGTCACCAATAATTAAGCAGCAAGCATAGGCGTTCCATGTCGCCTAAATCTTTTAGGGTTCAACAAGGTTAAAGCCTGAAGGTTGAAGGCATGGGGGGGGGTGGAGTTCAATAACTCCATTAGGCTAGTGGTGCATTTTGAGCACTATATCTGCATTTGACTTTTTACTACTCTTTATCTTTGTACCACAGAATTTCAGGCAGGGAGGGCAGGGAACAGGATTGCTTTTCAGATCTGGAATCCTTAAGTTCATATATCAATCATCTAACTCTCACAGTAACACACACATACACACACTGCTCATTAACCAGCACAAATGGATTTTAGAGTTCAAACTAAATCAGAAAATTATTCTCCCAAATGTAGAGAATTGTTTTGATTAATGATGCTCAGCTGGAATGTGGCACAGTATATATTTCTGAATATTCTGTTATAGCCTTACAATTTTGTACATCAAGTTCTGGCATGCTCAGGAAACTAGCAGGGGGGCGGGGCGGGTGATGTTTGCCCACAAGAACAGAATTCTATGCCATAAATTTCCATCTACATTTTAACCATTGACATCCTTCCACAATTTATCCACTACACAGCACAAGTCTACCCATGTTTACTTAGGAGTAAGTCCCACTGTGTTTAATGGAGCTTACTCCAATGTAAGTGGGTATTAGGATCACAGGCTAGTGCAGGCATAGGCAAACTCAGCCTTCCAGATGTTTCGGGACTACAATTCCCATCATTCCTGAACACAGGTCCTGTTAGCTAGGGATGATGGGAGTTGTCACCCCAAAACATCTGGAGGGCCAAATTTGCCTATGCCTGGGCTAGTGTGTGTCTGCCATTTCCACCAGGGTTTCTTGAGCAGTCCTGCTGTAACACTGCAGTCATAAGAAGCCTGAACTCTTGCTGGGAGTTTGAAAAGACAAGAACAGTCCTTACAGTATTTGTATCATCTCTGTTGTTGCATCTGTGCCAACCTTAGATTATATCAGGTCTCCTGTTCAAATTTATAATAATAATATTTTAATAATAATTTATTATTTGAATCCTGTCCATCTGGCTGGGTTTCTCCAGCCACTATGGGCAGCTCCCAACAGAATATTAAAAACACGATAAAACCAAACATTAAAAACATCCCTAAACAGGGTTGCCTTCAGATGTATTCTAAAAGTCAGATAGTTTTTTATTTCCTTGACATCTGAAGGGAGGGCTCTCCATGCTCAGGGGATTTGAAACCATCTGAATTCCTCAAGCCTATTCACTTGTTCTACAAACTAGGTATATTCAATGCAAAGTGAGATCCTGCCCACCCAGCTCACTGGGCCCACTTCTCCTTGCTTTCACCAACTCAGCCTATAGAATCCTTACTTTGAAGGACATGGGGATTATGTGGGTAGGACCTTCTATGCCTATGTATCACTTAGATATTTCACAAATTTTTGCAGTTGCATGGATGGACAAGTCACGACTCTACATCACATTTATCCAGTTTTCTCAATGCAAAAAAGGACTTCTCAACAGAAGGAGACTGACAACAGAGTTGGTCATCTGACTATTTTTTAAAGGTGGTTTCTGCCCATTTGCAGCTTACTAATTTTCTGTGATCTGGCTTTCAAATAGCTTTAGGTAATCAGAGGTGGTGGTAATTAATTTTACCTCTTGTGTGTCACCTGCCATGTTTATGGAACACTCTTCCCAGAAAGGCATACCTCATGCTAAGACTGATGTGTTCATCACCATGGAAAGACCTTTTTATTTGACAAGCTGTTCTTGGTTCTGGTCAGTGCATTTTTCAGGGGGGAAGGGACGGGGATGCATGAGTACGCATGCCCCTAAACATTTTGTGAATCTAAGTTTGGCCTCATTGAGGGGCAGTATTTCAATATGAGTAGGAAAATGAGAGTACCCCTAAACATTTTTAAAGATAAAAAGCACTGGTTCTGGTCACTAAACCTCAAAAATGATATTGCAGGGCTTGCAAAAGTGAAGAGGGCAACCCAGATGATCAAGGGGAGCCCATCAACATCTGAAGGGCAAATGTTACCCATCCCTGATGCATACAGATTTGCGAATTATATTTTAGCATTATGTGAGAGGGCAAACAACTTCTCTCTACTTCCTCCATTCCAGTGGGTGCTGTCACACTAAATGTGTGACTGCCAGTTTAACCATCAGGAGGGACTCTTTAGATGACCTCAGTTACCAAATGGAGCTGTAAGGGAGGAGGTGATCTCACAATATTGTTTAGGGCTTTGTATCCTTCCACGGCAAGAGCTCAGAGAGAGCTATTCTTTAGTGTCAATGGAATTTTCCCATGTTAAACTTTTTCACCGGTACACAGACAATTCTATTTCAGTGTCAATTAAACCAATTATATTTAACAGTGGAAGGATTGCTGTTGTTGTTTAGTCGTTTAGTCGTGTCCGATTCTACGGGGTCACGAAGAGTTAGACATGTAGTGACATGTATCACTACATGTCTTTTGTTCTGTTTTTGAAGACTTCTGCAAGTAAACTTTGAATAATATTTTTATGGGTCTGAACAATATTTTCTTCCCAAAGGAGTCTGTTCTTACAGTTCCAGTCACTTCAAACTTAATCTCTGCAATATGGACTTGACCCAATAATAAGTTGGCAGCCAAATTCCCTATCTACTTTTTAGATTAAGTACTGTTGATTCCCCTTTTTAGTCTGTTGTTGCGTTCAGTTTGGCACTGCAATTATGATGTCAATATTTTTCCAGTTATTTTAATCTGCAAACTGCCCTGCAAACTCCATTAAAAAAAATACAAAATAGCATCTAGTCAGCCAGACAAGCAGTAGTCACTATCTCCAGAAGTTCACACTGTGCTGAATGTTAGTATTTGTCCTGAATCCATTCTCATTTCTTAACTTGAGACAGGGCTTACCTTTCCTCCCATCTTTCCAGGCATGGTCCACGATTTAAAGCTCTGTATCCAAGCAGCTTCCCCCACCCACCCCCGGAGCTATCCCCACAAAAACCTGCTCTTTAAAGCTCAATCAGAGCAAATGTCAATCCATGGAAAACCCCAACAGATGTTTGCTATAATCCAGCTTTAAAGAGCGGGTTTTTGCGGGGTGGGGAAGAGCAGGGCAAAAAGTAAGTGTGAATAAGCCCACAGATGTGCACACCCCCATCATAGCAGTATTCACCCTCTCAGTCCTCATAAAAGGCATTGAGATGGATATGCAGTATACAGCACTAAACTTTGACCCTATCGTTTGTGATGCAAATGCCCATGCACTACTGAACCAAAGGAGATTGAAACTGAACCTTTTATTTCATTTTAGGCTGTACTTTTCAGTATAGTCACAGAGGTGAAATAAGTCATTGCCTTTTTCCTATTGAGTCACTCAGCTTTCAAAATAAATGTATTTAGGCCTTTTGTATCTCTGGGTGTTTCTGCCTCATATCTCTGTAGTATAAAAAGGCAGCACTGGCAAATGATTGCTGGCTTCAAAATGAAAAGTGAAAATCGTTCCGATCAGATGACTGTAAATGAATCTAAGCAAAATGACTTTGGGGACCATCCATTCAGATCAGGATGATTGGCAGCTTTCTACTCTGAAGCCACCCGTCCTTCTCAACAAAGCAGAACATTTGCCTAACAAATATAAAACGAGCACCTTCCTGAGAAAGAAGGGAAGATGGCTAATCTGAATATGAAAGCCTGGAAAGAGAACAAAGCCTATCTCAGCTACACAAATGGGAATATTGGTAATTTGTCATTATATATATATATATATATATATATATATATATATATTCAACAACTAACACTAGCTAGTCACAAAACATATTATTTTAGAAATCTGTGACTTCCCTTTTGCCAGGAATGAAAATTTCATTACTAAATCATTAATGTTTCATCTAAGCTTTTTCAGTTTTGCCTTTAAATTATCTGTCTCTCTTTGTAATAAGTACTTTGTACATTCTGACAAAGACTTCTTCCCTAACGAGCAATGATCAACTAAGAGCTATAATTACCAGGCATGCAATGAAGCACACATAATTGCAGTCTAATACAAAACAGTGAGTGAAAACAGACATTCATTTACAGCATGGTCACGGACCAAGGTGTGCCTACAGGCATATCGGAAGTTGGGCATCTATCCTGCCAAAGGGAGATGGAAATCTAGGACACTTTCAGACCTGGCAGGACAATGAAGGCAAGCAGTTTACCAGTCGGTAACGTGCACACCATTGTAAGTCACTATTGGGCACAAACCCATCTGTGCTTACACAAAATTCAGCTGCTATGGAGTAAACATGATGCATGGTTCTTGACATTTCAGACTGAATGGCAGTGACTTCCACACAACCCCCAGACTTCACGCCAAAGCCTGTAGCAACTGTATTTGTTGGCTTTGACCTCAACTTCACTCTTAGAACCCTTCCACATAAACTATGAACTATTCACAGCTATTTCAGAAAACTGGATGGAGCAGTAGGAATGGTTTTCCTGGATAGGGTCATTTATTTTCCTCTCTACCACAAATAAAAATAGAATTATTTCCATTTTTTTATGTATTGGATAAACATGTTTGCAATCAACCTATTTTGCATTAAAAGCATCTGTTTGCTCTCAATGATACTGCAAGATATAGAATGACAAAAAAAGTAAAAAAAGTTGCAAACAAGAGATCTGTCCATTTTTTAAAGATAATAAGGTTTCCAAAGGAAATGTTAACATAATTAGAATTCAACAGCATTGTTGTCCTTTAGAGAAAACTCTTGAGCATGCCATGAAGAATAAAAAATAAAATGATTAAAGGAATAAAAGAGCTTATGGGCCTCAAATCGGTTTTTAGAGCTTACAGCCTCACTACAGACATTACAATTTATCAGGAAAATAAACCAGATAAAACTAGAAAGTGTGAAATTCTATGGGGAGATCAGCCAGGATGAGCAGCTTTGGATGCAGCTCAGATGAGATGAAGTCCTCAATCCCAGCTCAGTCAAAGATGCCATTTTTTTCTCATCCCAACAATGCCAGGGTTCAGTCGGCAGAACCAAAGCTGGCTGAGCACAGGCCATTGCAAGTCCCTCAAAAGGGGAATTTCAGGATCATGGCAGGGGCAGGACAGAATGGGGGAATTTAGGCTGGATCCTAAAGTGTGTTCAGCTCAGTCACATGACCTGGCAACCTGGCACAGAACACCATTTTAAAGGCTTGTTTCCCCTCTGCCAGGCTTAGGTAGAACAGCAGCACCAGCCCCACTACTAAACAGCATTTAGATCTGGTGTAACTTTGCACTGGTTTAACTTACCCTGGGTTGCTTATGCCAGCTTCATTACTCAGTCCTCTTGAGGGAAAGATGCATTTCTTGTAAGTGGTGCGCATATCTGCCATGGCAACATTCAAGCCCATGGGGAAAATAAAAATTAGGGCACAGAAAATAGTAGAGTCGAAAAAACTTTCCTTAGCTTTCTTTCCAGTCTTCTGACTATTTCAGCTTCTTAAGTATCAGTCCTTTACAGGGAGGAAAGAAGTCAAATGGTTCCTATAACTTTGCCTCTAGAGATCTTTATAGGTCAGAAAACTGGAAGCGAATGTACCAGACATTTTTCAGAGTTAGAAACCTCTCAAGTTACACAAAATATATTCTGGGGAGCTTGATGCAAAATAATTAAAGCTTATAAGGGAATTTAGGGAGTTTTATTCTCACTATGCACATCTATTTCGAAGTAAGTCCCATTGAAATCAATGCAACTAACTCCCAAGTAAGAAGCTATAGAACTGCAGTCTAGCAACCAGTTTTAATTATTGTTGCCCACACAACATTTCACTTTTATTGACACAACAAATTATTTGACTCAGGAGACATGGGTTCAAATCCCAACTCAGTGTTGGAGCTGGGCTTACCTTCTAGGTATGTACTGCTTAGTAATGTTGTACAGTGGTACCTTGGGTTACATATGCTTCAGGTTTCATACGCTTCAGGTTACAGACCCCGCTAACCCAGAAATTGTGCTTCAGGTTAAGAACTTTGCTTCAGGATGAGAACAGAAATCGTGCTCCGGCAGCGCGGCAGCAGCTGGAGGCCCCATTAGCTAAAGTGGTCTTCAGGTTAAGTACAGTTTCAGGTTAAGTACAGACCTCTGGAATGAATTAAGTACTTAACCCGAGGTACCACTGTACTTAGATATAGCAACTCTGTAAATAAGTAGGTATTTCATTATCCTTTCACAAACACTAATGCTTGAAATTTTGTTTAAAATGTGGGACAGTTATACAGCCTAACATTAGTTCAGATGAGGAGTCCGTACAGCTGAACATACTGGATTGTGAGTTCGATTTCAGTTCTGTTCAGTGCTAGTTTTTGAGACTGCCGTATGGAAGGTAGTTCCCTGTTTCGTTAGTGACATCTTAAATTCATGTGAGGGAAGAGGTGTAGATGAATGCTCTCAGAAGGTGGCTAATCTCCCTGCGCTGTGCTCCTGTCATTCTGAAAAATTCTGTGAGTTCTCTTGCCAACCCATTTTACTATACTTTAAACACAGCTCAACCAATATAGCAGGGAGTCTCATTACTCATGTGGCATCAGCTGATTTTGTAGCAAATCAGCCCTTATCACAGCAGGAGGAAGTTTTCATTTTACAGTACTTCACTTTAATAGATGATAATTACAAGTTTCATGGAACACCACAAGTGGATATGTAAATATGCAGTGTTTGATTAAGAGCAAAGTTATGAACAGAACACTGAGTAGGCCTTCTAAATTGCATTGCCAGCTGTCTGAAAACATTTTTAATTAAAAAAATATATAAAATATTTTATGTGTTTGCCTACAAAACAGAACTGCAAGACTTTTCTAGAATATTTGATGAACACCTGAATGATCTAAACAATCAGTTCATTCCCCCATTTGTACATTTCCTAAAGCCAGGCTCCATCCAAAGTAAGCATTTTAAGCCCCATTGATTTCAATGGGACAGATTTAGCCTGCAATTCAATACAGCAACTCCAATACCTGGGAGTAAGCACTATTGAAAATAATGAGACTTCTGTACAGGCATGTATAGGATTGCACTGTTAAGTACCTATTTAACTTCCCAACTAAAATCAATGGGACTTTACGGCCGCAGTCCAAACTTAACTTACCTGAGGTTTTCATACCAACCAAGGCTATTGACCATATGCCATTCAATTAATCATATGCCATCCTATTCGATGCCATCCTATCCTAATCACATGTTTGCTATTCGAGTTTGTTGATGTACACAACTTATCAAAATAAGAACACACTAAATGAAAAGATAAACACTAATGAACCTATGTGTGTGTTTGTGTATGTGTGTGTTTTAACCAGAGACATTTCAAGCTGGACTTGGGTTCTTCATTCTTTCTCTGTGAATTCCACTTCTCAAGAAAGGGGGGTGTATTCACCCTGAATTGTTCTCTCCTGCAAGACACAGAATGTTGTTTCTGGAAGTGTTGCTGCCACTAGTCAGGGAGAACTGCTGTGTATGTGTGTGCAGATGAGTGCATGTGTCTGGGGTATAACCATGGGCTTCATTGGTCTCTGTGACCTCTTTGGCTACCTTTTGCACCTGGCCAGTCTGTTCCACTATCAGATTTCCAGTCACTTCGGGGCTAAGGAGGAATTTATTGCTTGCTCAAAGTTGGCTGAGTTATTGTTTTTGCTTATTCTGCTCTGTTTTCAGGATGTAGAACTTCTTGTACTGAAGCTAGGCTGTGTGGGTGGGTGGGTGGGGGGGGTTAAAGGGCCCAGTGCAGCAAAGCAAGGGGGAGAAGGGTAAGTTTCATCCCTTCTTTGCTACCTGCCCTTTGTAATAGGAACAATACCATGTCACCTACATTTGCTTTATTGGTAAATGGGTCAAATACGGTGCACACATGTATATATAGTTTGGTCCTTTCCCGAGCTTTTTAGGAGATGGTTCCCACAGTTGCCCATGAAAAGAGCCACAGGGTACCGAAAGGGTACCGAAGTACTGTGTATCAACTGAAATGACTTTGACATGAGAACTGAATGGATTTTTTAATTCGAATGAATAGGTCAATTCAATGCACAACATCCAAGGAGAAGCATACCTAATTGCAATTGATTTGTTATTATGGGAATATAATTACATAGGCATATTAATTTCCAGTTTCTGATAAATCCATAGATGGACTAATAAGGAAGCCTCCTAGCCTCATTATTTCACATTTTAAACACCATGCTGATAAATAATAAGGTACAGTTCCCTTCTGTCTTTTTAATTGCAGATGATGCCTATCTTATCCTTATCTTTGCTTGCTGAATTAAAAGAGAGGGAGAGAGAATTGATAGTCCGATTCTGAGATGTATGGGGAAAACGAAGCACCTTGTTAAGCTATTGATCACTCACTGTTTGGGAAATTGGTTTTTGTCGACACCTGGTATAGATAGCAGGTATGATTTTTTTCTTTTGGGTTATGTTGAGGGATAAAATTTAAACAAATAAATGCTTTGTTGAAATTGTTAGGATTTAAGATAATTAGGACTATATTCTCCAATTAATTTCAGTGGAATCTGAGAATGAGTGACTTGGAACTGATGTGTTGAATTAACAGGCAACTAAGTAAAATTCAGCTTTATTCGTAGTCCTATTGGGGTATCCAACCTCATAAAATGACAATAGTGTCAAGTGGGGAGAAGGTTCTTCCCACCATCTTCATGTATTATGTTTTCATACTGTTATAAGCTGCAGTGAGATTTTTTTTATGATACAGAGGTATATAAATATTTTTAATAAATAAAATAAATAAATCACATTCCTGCCACCTGGGCACACATGGTGGTTGAGAAAGGTCTCAAGTCACAAGTCTGATCTACGCATGTAGATTTGGATACCCCAATTATCCACAAGACCAGATCACATGTAATGCTATGTCAAACCATGGCTTAGCAGAAATGAACTAATGTGTGTGTTCCCAGAATGAAGCTCGCAGCTACAGCTCTCTTCTCCCAGTCCTGCTGCTGTTTGTTCTTGGTATACCATTTGTGGTTTCTCTGGCGTGAGATAAACCGTGAGCCTAGGTTTAAATGCTAAGGCAAACCATGGCTTAACCCTTGGGCAGAGTGGTAACAGCAGCACTAAGGGAGGAATATTGCAGCCAAGGCTTTTTTCAGTCGAAACTCACTGGAACTCAGTTCTGGCGCCTCTCAGATGGACACCATTGCCATTATAAGAGAACAAGGGAGGCATTCATGGTGAGTTCCAAGACCTCTTTTGCAACCAGGTTCAATTCAGTTCATGCTAAGCCATCGTTTGGCTTAGCATTACATCTGAACTCGGTCAATTTGAGGCAGATGCTTCTGGAAGCAGGTTTGGGGTGCTAGTTACATGATTTATGTAAGTTTATGCAATTCATATAATGTAACATGTTAGTTAAGCAATTTGTTATTGTTGGATAGGGTTTTCTCCATCACATTTCACTCAGGTTAGTTAATTATATCTGGGATGCTGCAAACTGATTGTCACATGTTGTGTTCTCAGAAGCAACTCCCCTGCTATATTACATGGTGGTGTTAGTGGAGGGAATAGGTTCATGCTATAACAATAAGAGGCCCTTAGGCTAAACTAGGCCTCCACAAATCCTGGATGTATAGAGTAGGCAAGGCTTTTGGTAAGAATCATGCTGGCTCTTCAGGGCTGACGTTTCATTCAACATTTTATCTGTATAGATATGCAATGTGCTTCACAGATGCATTCTCCCTATGTTCAGGTGGATAAACACTTGCCCCCACAAGCTGGTTGCCTGAGTTGTTTATCAAGCCTTTTATTTGGTTCTGCTTATAATTGCTTGCCTGCATAAAACTGGAATCGTCTGCACTTAGCTCATGGAAGTCACAGGGACAGGGGTGTAGTTCAGTCATAGACCAGTCCCAGATAGATTCAATCTCCAAGTAGGGCGAGAAAAGATTCTGAACCCCCCAGACAGCCACTCGCCCATTAGTGTAAGCAGTAGTGCACTAGATAGACCCATGTTTCATCTACGTGAAAGGCATCTTTCTATATCCTTAACTCAAGGGATCTTATTTCTAATTAGATCTGCATAGGATTAAACTCTAAGATGAATTTTCATGATGGTAAATGAGTGAGAATCTAAGGCAACTAAGATTTTTGACCTTGGTGTTCCCATAGCCATTTAGCACAATTTTATAAAGTATTTATTTCCACTGGGAGCAGTGGAACACTTTAGACTCATACGGTGGCATTTAATTGAAGCTCATCCCCTATATCTCACAAGTCTTTTTTTTCCAATAGACTACTTGGCTATTCCTGAGTGAGGTCTTAAACTGCAGTCACTGGAGAGAACTTTCTATTCAATTGCAAAAGATTTGGGGATATGTAGATGCTGAGTAAAAACTCTGTTAATCATTAGAAATACACTTAAGAGTCCCTCAGTATTAATATGCTATGGAAGAAATCTATCCCTATTGGAGCCATGCAGGAATGAAGGGAAGAAAAATATCTCCAAGGTGAATTGGAAATTTCACAAGCTCAAATAAAGCGCCTCTCCAGGTGGCCCAGTCTATTAGACAAATTGGGCTGTGGGGCCATGTTCCAGCCCATCCCCTATGCTTTTCTAGCCCAGCTGTTTTGCCTGAGAGAACTCTGTCTTTGATTATTGCTCCCAGGAGTTGGCAAAGTACTGAGCAGAATCTGGAATTTGTCCCTTCCCTACATAGTTTTGTCTTCTGGGAACAAGTACACAGTAATCCCACAAGCCCCAACTGTCTTCTTCGAGGTCACTGAGTCCTTTTTCTTCTTCACTGAATTAAAGCAGTAATGTTAAGGCTGTTGCAGCTGCTGCAACTTTGAAATATCAGTCCTGATATTGCAGCCCCAAGGACAGGGGTGCTGCTAGACCTCCACCTCTTCATTTCTGATCATGCCCTGGGGTTTACTTTTTTAGAGCAAGAACTGAATGGAAGAGCTACCACTGCCACTCGGGCTTTCCCACTCTTCTAGCATGGCCTATTGAGGACCCCTCTAGAGTAATTGTTTTTTGTTTGTTTTGCAGGTGTGCAATAATACTGCATTGCCAGTGTATGTATATTTGGCCACCTATCCATCATTCCACTTTATTTGTTGTTCTGCAACACTTTCCTAATGTTACAACATTATTGCCATTTGGAGGGAAATGACTGGAAATGCAGCAGTGTGGCTGCCTCAAACCTTTAGCAGACACAAAAAGTATTGAAAGTGAAACTGTGTGTTGTAGGATATATCCAGCCTCATATAAACAACATGTTTAACACTAATTAATGCATGAAGGGGTTACGACCATAGAGTATGCTGTCCTGCCAGACTTAGTGAGGTCACACCCTCTCACGTTGGGAAAAAGGGCTACCAACCTTTTGTTCTCCCACTTTCCATCATTTTTCATCCTTTACAGTAAGGATGCTGAAGCTTGATGCTCCAAGCTTTGACCATGCAGCCTTATCAAGCAATCTTTGTTTTCTATACAAATAATTTAGAATCACTTACTATTTTTGAAACTAAGTTGTACTGCCTATGTTTCCTTGCTGCTGTATGGAAAAGTACATGAGTCTGACCTTTGAAGAATTTATAAGTAAACCATTTTTAACTTACCAAATGTGTAAGTCTTTCTATGCTAAAGGGAAGTGGAAAACTTTGGAAATAATTTAGAAGGGGTTAATTTAAAGGTCTAGTAACTAGACCATACTTTACTTTGCTGCGTGTTTTGTGACTTTAAATCTCTGCTGAGGCTCTCTTGACAAAGGGTCTTTGCCCCAAACCTGGATCTAAGCATCCAGCAAATTATCCTTTTATTCTTCAACCAAATAAACCAAAAACCCACAGGTATAATTGCCCCAGTACCAGCATGAAAACCAGCACAAAAAAATAATGAATACAGAACTAGAAGGATGTGTGGAAGGACCACAGTTTATTTTCTTCTGTGGTTCTAAGCCTTGACAGTCTTGTGGTGCAGCAATTAGAGTATCAGAGTAGGAATGGGGAGACCACTGTTTGAATACCCACCCTGCCATGAAGGTCAAAGGGTAAGCTTGGACCAGTTGCTGTCTCTCAGCATAACCCAGCACAGAAGATTACCTAGCGTGAAGATAAAATGGGAAGAGAGCACAGATAACATTGTTATGTCATCTTGAGCTCCTCGAAGGGTGGTGTGATATAAATGTAATCAATAAAGTGGGGTTTGGAGAATGGCTTTACATTTATAGTTATATATTATATTCATAGACAGATAGATATTATACCACCCTTCAGCATAAGTTTCCAGGGTGGTTAACAGAAAAGGGAAGGGGGAACAAAAAGAAATTACAAAGTTACATTTTTGAAGAGTTTGAAAGAGCTGCCCAATGGTTTCATGAGAATGAGTTCTAATTAATTCAAACCTGAGATGGAACATGCGCCTTAAAATACCAGAAAAATAGGTGTCTTATTTGCCAAACCTGAAACATTTTTAGCAACATCAAAAGAAGGAAGTGGGCAAATGTTTGCAATATGCATTAAAAAAACCCCAGCAAGTCTTTACAGGAGAATTAATGTGTAGATGAAAGCATAGATCAGAAGCAGATAACAGGACTGAAGAGATAGAAGGCCTAAAAGATGTATTGTTAACAACCATGTGTAACTGGAATACCTCGTAGCCACAATGGAAAGTGAGCAAAGGAAGACCAAGCAGGTTTATGGTCAAATTCAGACCATAATCCTAAAACTGAGATGGCAAGGGTCACCCACTGTTGAGGGGCCATTGGTTTCGCACAAAACTGAGGAGCACCTTTTATAGGCTTTGAAGGAGGAGTGTGTGCATTTTTAGGATCAGAGCATTTTTGTTGAATATTTCAGAGAGAGTACTTTTCTTGGCTTTCATTAGGCTACAGAGTTTAAGTTCTTCCTTTCTTTACCAACAATGTTGCTGCCTCTTCTGCTGGTGGTAGACAGCTCTCCAGAAGCAAATGAAGAGGGAGGAGAATGTGCATAGCTGCCCCCCACTCCCACCGAACCTGCTTGAATGATTTCTATTTTCTGCCTCAGACGGAAAATATATATATATTAAAACTAGGGGATTTTTTATTTTTACATTTCTGTTGTCCCTCTATGACAGAGACAGTACATGTTGCTCTGTTATAAATTGCTGCTGTGCAAAAATAATACTTAAAAAATATATGAAACCAACAATACATTATGTTGAGATTATAGGATGAAAAGGTCAGTAGGCCCTTAGTGTAAACTATAAACCCAAATACCCAATTACTTCAATTTTAGCTAAATCATACCTGTCTTCCCTGCTGCAAGGTTGACAACCTTGGGAAAATAGTAATAAATGGGCGCTGAAATGATAAGGGGGGTGGGCAGACCCCTCTGTCACTCAAGCACTGAGAGTTCTACAGAGTATAGTAATTTCCAGTTGTGTCCAGGTGTTATGCCAGGCTGCTACTCAGCTGTATATGGAAATGTGTGTGCATGTATGTTAATAATATCACACATACACATATAAATGTGTGCAATCAGCAACCAGCCTTGCAGATACCTCAACAATTCTTCATTTTTCAGCCTTCATTGAGAAAATGTATTCAGCCATGCTTAAACTTGGGCAATGAGAATCAACTGAACCGTGCATTAACGCTGGTATGCATCTGAGAACAACCCAGAAAAATCCCCGGGGTGGAACATCTGGAAGAAAACATTGAGAATGATGCTTAAGTTCATTTCTTGAAAAATAAGTGAAAATTAAAGCATGCTGCTTTAAGCTACTGTAAACAAGTGACGACTGCATGAAAAAGCTCGGTCCTTATTAAAAATGTGTTGAGCAATGAATTATTACTCTCATGTTATTACATTCATTTATGTCATGATATTCACTGTCGCATAAGTGTATCACGGCCACTATCCAAGACGGGATTAAGGACTTGTGTGCCACCGGTTCCAAAACATCTGTGATTTGATGTCAAGGGCGCTTCTCAGCCAAAGAAATGCACATGGCAGATGGTTGGATATCTGGATATCTACACACTCCTATTTAATGACTAGGTATTTCCAGGTCAACACTATGTGAAGCAGGTGCAGCAAGAGGGGACCATTCCCCTTCCCGATGGGCTGTATGCACACAGTTGGAGACTGAGCCTACATGGAAACTTCCTCTGCTCTTCCCTTTTCAATTCCCTCCTTGTTGTGGAAGGCTGTGCTGCAAGAGAGGGTGGGGAAGCCCCTGGCCCATCACTTGCCTGACCTGCCTCTTCCTCGTCTTCTGCTGACCCATCCTGTGCTCCACCCTCCAGCTCTGAAGCTTCCCCTGCTTCTGATTCTTGAGCTGAGATTCTTGCATTACAGAGGGTGGACTAGATGGCCCTTGGGCTCCCTTCCAACTCTGCAATTCTATGATTCTTGTCTCCTGATTGGTGCAGGTCCCCACAAATCACTGCCCCCCCCATCCCCGGCACACACTCATCAGCATCCTGCCCGTCCCTGACATTTGATACAGTAAAATGAGTGCAACATTATTTAAACACTACTGAACACTTCTATTATACATAACAAATGTTGACAAGGTAGCAATTTAATTTTGTGTTCTGTCTTAATAACAAAGAAGATAATTACTCTTGGGATCATTGTGCAGCCCAAAACAGAAAGGCCTGGGCAGGGTCTGGATTTTAAATGATGCAGATGACAACAACAATGAAAAGCAAGATTGTCTCTAGACTATCTCTCCAAACATATATTTGATGCACATTTATTGTGCCCTCTGTGTAGCATCATCTCGCTTCTAAGCAAAGTGAAGTGGACGATGAGTCATTTCCAGCAAAGGAACAATAGGCAGATGTCAACACTCCCCCAAGCTCTTCATAATGCATTTCTAGAAGATGCTTGTAAAGCCTTTGAAGTTTGGCTTATAGAAAAGTTTAAGCTCCCATACTTGAAACTGCTACTTATTCATGCAAAATTCATTATAGCATAATGTTGAATACTTTGATCTTTTGTAGCTGTCTTAAGATTGAGAAGGGCTTTAATGAAAGAGATTAATTTACCGAAAGTGGAATGGAAAAGTTAGGATGCTTTCAAAAAGCAAGGAGGAGGAATCATATTTTATTTGTCTTTCATTGATGAATAGATGTGAATCTTTAAAAGTCTGAAAAGGAAAGAAAGAAAGTGCATGGGACAAAAGGAGAAGGTGAATCTCATGTTTCACAGTCCTATAATATAGCACCAAGTGTTTCATAACATGAAGGTCATACTGTAATTAGCAAAGCCTTACTTAATATCACTTGTAATTTCTGCAGCCAGCTATTATGATCAGTAGCTCTTATTAGTTATCCCTTTACCAGATGCATCACATATTCCTGTAGAATATTTCAGTCAAGTGGAGAAGCCTATACTTATACCCGGAGATTGCTGGAGATATGAATGAAGTCCCCTGTGTTGCTAACACCTAATGTTTATGTGACAATCATGTTTAAGAACTGCCATGATCCCCAAATTAAGACCTCCGTATGAAAAAACTGTTAAAATAAAAGAGAGCTTGTTTGGCTGAGCACTAATGATTCTCCCCTGAAATGGCTGTATCTCAGTGATACATGCTTTTCATGCAGAAGGTCTCAGGTTTGATCCCTGGCCATTCCGGGTAGGGCTGGGAGAGTCTCCCTATCTAAAATCTTGGAGACCCATGGCCAATCAGTTTGGACCAAGGCAACACGGTGCCCTTGAAATGCTGTTTAACTACAGCACCTATCTGCCTCAACTAGTATGGCCAGTGGTCAGGGATGATGTGGCTTAAGTAGCTGGGGCAACCCTGCCAGATGGGTGGAGTATAAATAATAAAAGTATTATTATTATTATTATTACATCATCTAGAGGGCACCCAATTGGCTACCCCTGGTGTATATGAGCCAATGGTCTGGTTTGATATAAGGCAACTGATTTTGTGTGGAGTGCCCTACCTGGGTGGATGGAGCAGCCAAGTAATTTCGTTGTCCCCAAGAGGGGGCAATGACAATAAAGATATTATTATTATTATTATTAACTGCCTATGTTCATGTCCACTTCACTTCTTTCTCTTTTACTTCTTTATACTTCTTCAGTCTCAAAGTTCTCTTACTCTAGCAAATTGAACCAAGAAAGGTAATCAGGTGACGTCTCAGTAGGAGTTCATGCAGCAGTAATTACAGCCTTTGAGCTGCCACTGGTTTAACTGCTGCCATGTTTTAAATGTGTAAGATTGGCCTTGCTAGCCACCAGAGGAGCTTTGGCTCACAAGGACTGGGCCACCTGGTGTTAGATAGAAGAGTACACAGGAAGCCAGAAGTGTTAATAGGTCCAACATTTTTCTTCAGAGGGATTTTCTAAACAAAATTAGAGCTCCAGTTCCTCTACATATAAGCCATTCACATTCCTATATGGTTTTAATTTGGGCACTGCAGACTACTGGGCGCAAGGCCTTCCTGTCCTGAGGAAAGCTCACATTCTGCCAAAAACCTGCTTCTTGGAATGAGCATAACTTATTTTTTTTTTTTTGTCTTTCTAATTCTTTCTTGGATCACTCATGGAAATACGGTTTGCAGTTCAAACTGATGCCAAGTCTCTGAAATTGAATAACAGCATTAGAAGTCAGCACAATGCAATGCACTTTGATAAATCTGGCCTCACACTGAGAAGTCATTACAGTAAAAGCCAAATTAATTAAAGCCACAAGCAATCTGGCTCGAACATTGGTTAAGACATTTCCTGATTTTATTAGAGGAAATTTAAAAGGCAAGGAAACGTCTAGTCTGCAAGAGAGAGAAAGGAAAAGAAGCATATATTTCTGAAGAGCCGACACTATTCTTGTATACCTGAAAGCATAATTGAAGTGGCCTTTACACAGGTATTTTCTGTGTATGTACAGAGAGTTCCCTCAAGTACTGCATCAATCTGAATGCAACAATCAATCAAAGTCTGTTACTGCCCAAACCACACAACTCTTTCTGGAATGAAATAGATTATTTCAACTTTACATCTCTTGTTCTCATGATTACTAATGAACAGCAATCAGAACTGCCACCAGGCTTGAACAGGCAAGCATCATGCAACTAAAGACTCTCAAACCCCCGTCTTTTTCAACCACCATTGTTGTCTGTAGCAGATGTCACTTTCACAACCTTGTGAGGAGACAGGTTTTGGCCACAGTGGCTCTGTAACAACCAGTTATCTTCCCTCCTTAAACAAGCCTACCAGCAGTGGCACCTGGTGCCCTTTGGGATGGGTAGGGTGGAAGGCAGAGAGGCCAACAGGAAATGGAGACAGAGCAAATGACAGACAGAGACAATCAATTCTAGTTTTGCCTCCATCCTCCTCCCTGCTGAGTTCTACAATGGCTACACTGAAGCTAAGGGAGAGGAAGATGACCGCCACTGCCACCTCCAGTAAAAAGACAGATGGTGGAAGGTTGGCTGAAAGGCAGAACAAGGCTGGTGAGGCAGCGCCCCATTTGTCCTAATGAACCAGCTCCAACTGCCTACCAGGCATGGCTCTGGCACTACAAGAAGGGGAGAATGCCAACAACCATTTTCCATTTCCTCCCAAGGCCCTGCCCCCTGACGAGGCAAGATGAGGTGCTCACCACAAATGGTGGAAGCCCAAGAGACAGCACCCACCTCACTTCTGCCACCACCAGAGAAGCGGTTCCAGCAGCGGCACCAGTTTCCAGTGAGATCTCACCAAAATCTCACAAGACCTCATGATGCACAACCAGATTACACAAGATGTTGGCGAAACTGCCATGAAGCGCAGGTCACAGAGGTATGGTGACGGCAGCAGGGCGGTGACAGCAAAGTAGGAATGGAGAGCCAGCACAGTCCTGTTTCACCTCAAGTGGCAAAACAGGCTGCATGGCCCTTTCTTCCACTATGCCATATCAATACCCTTATTGGAGAGGAGGGGATTTAAATTGCTAGTGATAACCAAATCCAATTACCTTTTGCACCATGAAAAAAAAATCTATAATGGCAATAAGTCATTTACAGATGATTAAATTTGTAGATTAATGCATTATGCTAACCATTTTGCTTCCATTTTAAAAAATGTTTGGGGTTGTCAATGAGAAAGTTTCTAATAATCATTGTATTAAAACTCTCTCACTCAATAAGTTAATGAAAACTAAATTTTAAAAACAGTAATCTCTCTAACAAGAGTTTCTAAATTGGCAATGAATAGACAATAAACAAAAAAAAATCATATCATTATTTCAATATTTTGAACAAGGGACAATTGGTTTGCTCCCTAGTAAGTAAAAAATTGGGAATTTCCTATCTATCTGTACCAAGCTCTGCCTACCAGACTTGCATGGGAAATGGACAATAATCTGTTTTTGTGTTAGAAGATATTTATATGCCACACACCCACAGCTAATTAGAGTGAAATCTCAGTGTATAGAGAGCTTGTATGTAATCTAAAAAGTCCTGCGGTTTGTCAGATTAGTGTAATATAACTGGAATTTATCCTGTTACTTCTAAATGAATGTTTTATTTCAAGGCTTTGCACAAAAATATTCTACTGAACTCTAAAAAAAGCCAGAAGGATCTAGTCTCTCTGCTACCAAAACCCAGAAAATGAACTTCTGTAAAATCCTGAGCTCCCTTTATACACCATAGAAGTTTACAGTAAATACAGATTATTAAACTTACAAATTGTTCAATATTTTCTTGTGGTTTATTTAATGAGTGCCATATATTGGTGTCCTATAACATCCTCACTTGCTGTTCTACTCCCCCTGGAATAACTTTACTGCTCCTGTGTCGAAATACTACCGATATTTTCCTTCTGGTTTTACTGATGTGTCATATCCTGCTCACAATGCTTTCACAACATACCCTAGAACTTTACAGTATAGTTACAGCAGCGCAAAGAGTGGCTGTAAAATATATAAACTCTAGTCAAGAGGGAAGCAATTCTTCTTTTAAATGATTTCCAAAGATCACCTTGACTAGTTTACAAACTTCAGCTTGAGGTGTAAAGAAAAAGCCCATATTATATTTTAGGTGATAAAACATGTAAGACTTAGATAGCTAATAAAACCAGTTATATAAATTTTAATTTATTTCTTCTTTTCTTTCCGGTATTGCAGACTCACAGAGTTGTAAGGATGAAAAATACAATTTGCCCTATATCTAGCAGGAGCAAAATTATCCAACCCAAACCTGATGTCCTCCTGATGTTTTGGACATTACCTCCCATAATCCCTGACCAGTGGCCATGTTGGCTGCAGCTGGAAGGCATCAGGTGGAAGGTTGGGAAGGCTGATCCTCCAAAAGCCCACAAAGATCAAGTCATTAATCCAGATCATAGTGAGCCACAAGCACATATGAGATGCCAGCTGAGTCATCATGTCCCCATGTTTATTGAGACATTATACCTTGAAGGATCAACTGTACTTATGGAACAGAGAGCTGAAACCATGTCTGCTGGCACGATCCCCAACATCTATTCATCATGTACAATGTCAGAAAAGAGAGCCTAGACACACAAAGCTATATAATGATAGGTTCTCTTTCCTGATGTCTTGCTTTACACATGATATGACATTGGGAAGTAGAGCTGCAGAACATGAAGACTTTGAGGGCAAGATGGCAGGAGTGGTCCTGCTGACACACGATACACGTACAGAGACATACCACATGAACAGCCTTTGATTCAAACACATAGTACAAGGACGGGCATGTTAAATTTTAAGCATGCATAGATTCTGGAGCTGTTGACTGCTAAACTAAAGGGGTCAGAGGAAATATACATCCTGAAGAACAACAAAAAGAGCTTTGCACAGCATAATGTTTTCATGGGCTCTAGTTGAATTTGTCAGATATATCTGGCTAATGTTTATACATCTCTATTCCCATGCTGGCTTAATTTGTTCTCCTGCCAGTGGCAGCACCAGCCAAAACAGAAGCCATCTCTGCTCACCCACTTTTGCTCAGTACTGAAGCTATTGCTGCTGTTTTCAGTATCTCTAGAGTCCTTTACAAAATGCTCCTCCGCAACTCTTTGAGCCTCATTTATCCTGCATCTTGTCATGTAGTGTTTAAAATGCCATTGGTTGAAATTGTACCTCCCTCATTTCCTTCTCTTTTCGTACACAGAGATTTGCAACCACAACAATTGCAGAAGCAACAAGGGCTGTTGGAAATAATGCCCCAAACTAGCAAGACAGACATTGATTCTTTTTGAAAAGTGGGATAACACCAAATCTGGAGGGTGAATATAAAGGGAACACGCAAAAGAAAATTCATGCTAATTTTCTTATCCCAACACTGCCCCCAATACACAGGTAACAAAAGAGTGTTTTGCAATCCAAACCCCTGCAGGCCTACTCAGATGTAAGCCTCATAGCAATGGGGCTTCCTCTCAAGTAAGTGTGTACAGAATTGCAGTTTTCCTGTGATAAAAACAAGAAACAAATACCACAGGTAATCTGAAAAGGCTCTCAGTGTAAACTACAGAAAGAGTTAATTATCTCTGAAATGGCGAAATAATATACAGCTAAAAGACTAAAAAGATTCTAGCTGCTTGCAGCAGATAGTGATTAATAATTAGGAGGCGACAATCTCAGAATTGATCATACTCTATTGTGCACTAGAAAGATAATGACAAGGGGAAAGTAAAATCCTAATTGATTTTGTGCATGAAGGTAATAATCATTGCCATGCAGGCAAAGCTTCACTTTCTTAGAAAATAAAGAAAATCCCTAATGTGCCATGGTTAGACAAAAAGAACTGCAGCAAAGTGACTTTAGTGTTTTTAGGTGTGTGTAGGGGGTGGATTATCCATATGTATGATTTTTATGGATCCATGGCAACAAATCTTCCTGATTTTCAATTCCAGAAGCAAAGAGTACATGTTCACAGCAGCTATGGGAAAATGTCCCAAAATAAAGTAATGTGAGCTGTTTCTAGCACTGCACTTCCACTAGCGCAGCAGACTTCCAGTGGTGCAATGGAACTTCCCTCTCATCTCTCTTGCACCACCCAGTACATCTTCAAAATCTGCTCCAGAGGGCCAGGGAACCGCCTCCCACAAGCAGCCTTTGGAAACACACAAGGAGAGGAGAGGAGAGGAGAGGAGAGGAGAGGAGAGGAGAGGAGAGGAGAGGAGAGGAGAGGAGAGGGAAGCCCTATTGCACAAGTGGAAGTCCAGTTCCACTGTGTTCTTGGATCCCCAAAAGCAAAGAGCTAAGAAATGATGATTTGCTGCACAAGGTATTCCAAAATTAAAGCAATTGCACAGACAGAATGGTGATGTCCAGTAGACAAATTTATGAGCAACAGCTCAGTGCCATCTGCGAAAGCCCATAGGAGCAATGCTTTCAGAGGGAAAAGTAATAAGTAACCACCATTTGTGGTGGCTTTAAAAGACAAATTCATGGAGGCTACTAACCATGTTTGACCTTCATTGCTGGGGGGCAGGATACTTCTGCATACGAGTTGCTGGAAACCACAGGAGGGAAGAGTGCTGACACACTCAGCTCTCCTTGTTGGCTTCCCATAGGCATCTGATTGGCCACTATGAGGACAGGATGTTGGTCTAGATGAGCTACTGGCCTGAGACAGCAAGACTGTTCTTCTGTTCACCATTAGCAAAAGCAAGCTGCTCATCGCTTTGAACAGTGCATACAAGGCATCTGTGCTACGATATGTCCTATAGGCTAACTTAGATATTCAGAAACCCTACTCATGTGAAAAATCATGTGTGTACCTGTGTGGATAAATGCCTTATATATGCAATATCATTTTTCCTCAAAGCATAATAGTGCATGGGAGACAAGTTTTTGTGAATATCTTGAAATACAGAGTTGTTTGTGCCTTCAGCATTAGATGCATGTTTGCAGAAGATTTAGGGCTGAGCAGTACATTTCTGTAACATCACAGAGTGATATTGTTCTTTCTTTTGTGTGAGTCCTAAGCACAGGACATTTGGCAACAGCAGGTTCATTATACAAACTTCCTCTTGTCCCCCCTGCCCCACACATTGATACTAAAGAAAACTGGCAAAACCTTACATTCTGTACCTTTCTCTTCAAAAAGCATGAAAGTGAACAATCTCCATTATGTCATTTATCCCCAGGTTTCTGCTGAATGACATCAAGAACAGGCAAACAAAAATTATTAGTCACTGGATGACAGTAGAACTCTTCTCACAGAGGCTGGACTTCCCACAGCATCCATTAGTGTAATTTACAGATTACAGCAATAAGTATTGATCACTGCATTAGGTTTGGCATTAAGGCTACAAGTAATGTACCCTCCTCTCCTCCTCTAGAAAAACAACCTTGTTAAATTCTAGTTTACTTCTTTAGGAGCTTCCTTAGAAAAATTGCTGGTGCAAAAAGGAAATCCAGGCAGACCTTCATTTTGAGTGGCTTTGGACTAAGTGTCCTCTGGTGGTCTTACCTTCTCCATTTATGGTCCCTGCCCTCAAGGCAGCAACAGCAGCAGCAACTCTCCAAGCAGGACTGGGCAGGTGGGTCTACCTGCCATTTAACTTTCCGGTGGTGCTCTTGAAATAGCATCACTCTAAGGCAGATGTAGTCAGCATGGTGCCCTTCAGATGTTTTGGAATTCTGGAGGGCACCATGTTAGCTACTCCTGCTCTAGAGCATTGTGGAATGTTAAAATGGTCACTAGAACCACATACCTGGCACAGCTCAGAACAGAAGCCAGGTTATTATTAATTTTATGAACCTTGCTGGTGTGCTGGACCCCAGTAAGTGCTGGAGAATGCCAGGTGTTACTGCTGACCCTGCCTTCAAGGTTTACTCACTAGCAACAACAAATCAGAGCACTGGTCTCCCACAACCCTTCCTAATCATTTTTGTGATTGTGAGATCTGATTAAAAGCAGACTGATGAAAATGTTCTTATGCTGCCCTGTGTTCCTTCCCACATTCCGCACAGCTCATTGGGCTAATTAGGGAATATTCAATTTTCCCCATTGTCTGGAATGTTACAATGTTAAATTGAAAAAGCAATTAAGTTTAAGCATGCTGAAGAGGTGATCATATTGTTAAAAGTAATCAGTCCTCTTGTTTCATTGTACACGAGCTAAGAATGTCTTAAGAGATTATAACATCATAATCTTGCAACAAGTGTTTATAAAGTACTACATTGCTCATGGTAGGGCTGTTTTCTTACTACAGTGGCTCATACTTTTTATGAGATGTGAGGGGAGCTCAAGAAAACTAAACAAAAAAGAAAAAATAACCCTTCAACTCATGGGATTCTCTTAAGGCTCAACAGAGTCCCATTTCTTCCTTGATCCCATATATGTGAATGGATGCATGCATGAACACCATTACCATCCATATAATGGAGGTCTGTGTGCATGTCCCCATCTAGTCTTCCCTCTGCTTTTAGTTATGTTATGCCTGAGCATCTGTGTTGAATCCTATGGGTACCCTTCTGCCCATATGGAGAAGAATGATAGGCTAGCACAAGACGTACTGGTAGTGGGGTACGAGAGCTGAAATAATGCCAATATAGTTCACATCTGGCAACAAATGCATCCCTTTGATTTCAGATAATAAATGTGTAGATGAGTCTTGCTTTTTTATATTAAGACCACAAAAGACTTTTATGACAAATTAAAGGGGAACATTTCTCCCCTTTTCACACACAAGCTATACTTTAGAAATTGCAACTGTCTCCTTGATCTCAGCCACTGTGACAGCTGCTTTTGTAGTCTTTAAGGCAGCAATCCTTGACATGCTTACTTTGGAGTAAGTCCCATTGAATTCCAAGAAGCTTACTTCTGAATAGAAACTAAGACTGAACTGTCAACTAGAAATTTTTACCTTTCTTCTTTCAATTTCTGCAGAGGAGTAAGTAAAGAAGCCCACTTTGGAAAAGAGAAAAGGACAAGAGCAAAAAATCTACATTCGGAAGCCAGAAGAGAAGCATTATTCTTCTTTCATGAGATTGTTTCTTTCCTTCCATTAAAAATAAGGTTACCAGAACATACACATACTGTTTTTCAAGAGAGTTGACTAAACCTTTACTCTTTGACAGAACAATAAACCTTCAATATTTGCAAGTGTTTCTATGGCAAACACAATATCAATATTTTGGAAATGTAGGGACCCCTGTTGTGGGGGACACAGTTCAACTATTTCCACACAGTACTTCCTGTCTTCTAGCCACACCCTGTAAGGATTTTGTCAGTCAAGCAGTGGGAGCTCTCTCTGGGTAACTGCATTTCAGCTGGTGTCACAGAGGAAAAAGAAGGAAAAGACCTCCCCATTCATTTCCCATAAAGGCTATAACAGCTTTGACAGCCCGTTAGACACTTGCATTCATTACTCATAACTCTTCTGCTGTGTCCATGCACCCTTGGGGGGCTTGGAGACATGACACACAGGCTGCCTGGCTGATGTGACCAAGTGATGGAAACCAGAAACAGAAACACACACACACACACACACACACACACACACACGAGACAGAATGTGTATGTGTAAGATTGACTCCTGTTTTGTTTATTTTTAGTTTATTTATTTTTTAAAGCAACACACCTTTCATCACACATGATTGCAGGGCAGGGTACAGCAACTCAGTTTTAATTGACTGCATATTTATTTATAGAAATATCTTCAGTACCACCAGCTCATGTAAAATATCAAGGCAGTGCACAACGATATAGACAAAAAGAGAGAGAGAGAGCTACCAAAATAACAACAGTACAAAATAATCATTACAATGACTGGCTAATCATGAGGATATTGTACATGACTAAATGGGCCTGTCTGTCCTCAAGAGATGCCTGAAAGTTAACGGCAAGGATGTCTGTCAAATGTGCGCTGGAAGAGCACTCCAGAGCATGAGACTGACAACATGAAATGACGGACTTCTCATTGAAGCCAGTCAGGTGCCTGTAACACAGACAACAATGAACAGCACTGTCATCGATGATCTGGGGGCTCAAGCTGGGCTCAAGCAGTCCTTAAGGTACATGCACACACACTAAACATAATACATGCAGGCGTGAATCAACCTCTTCAGATGTTATAATCCTCCATATGAGGAGAAGAAAGAAGCGACAACTTCCATCTTTGCTTCTTGTGAGGATTTGTTTCTTGCGATGCTAGTTAGGCAGCAGAATTCTTTATTGTATTAGCATGTTACAGATGTATGCAACCCTGCTGGGCACATCTTTTCCTTCATCTGACAAGAGAAAATGTTCATGGTAATAGCTCTCTTTAGAGTTATTCTGATGTTAGCATTTTCAGTACCGCTGGTGGGAAAACAACCCACGCCCACACATACTTGTATAATAATTCTGCCCTTCCCACCACTGTCTTCCTTTTCACTCCCACAGCTGTCAAGCCTATTCAAAAATAATAGATCTCGAAAACTCTAGGATTAGGAATAATATCTTGTCATCTCAGTAGACCTACGCTGGGCAATTCATCACAATCCAGAGAGCAGCATTGTAGCCATTCATATTAAACGTCAGATCTTTATCGAAAATGGAGTTTCCTTGCCAATTGGGTAAAGCCACCATTTATTTGGGACTCAGTGACTCAGATCTCAGGACAAAAGCTGGCGCAAATTAAACTAATGTTGATATTCGGTTTAGTTGAGGCGACTGTAATTACAGTAGCGGGAAACGCACTCCTGTCATGTGAACGCAAATTGTATGTGCACAGCATCAATTTTTCGTCTATGAAAATTAATGGTTTGCAACAGAGCCCCATATTTCCTCTCAGTATATATTATTTGTTACAGACCAATTATAAGCAAGCAACAGCTTCAATGCAATTATAAGTGCAATAAGTACCTAAAATGATAAGGCTGTGTTGCAGTGTGCTTTGGAGTCAATTCCTCTTCATCAGCAATTTGTTTCATTTTTTTTTAATGTCAACTTTTCTTTATTCTGAAGTGATTATTGTTTGGTTTTTAAAGTACAGTGTTCTGATTTTCAGTACTCTGCCAGCTGTATACAAAGCTATCTTTTTTTATATATGGCTTTCTTTAAAACATGTGATTCAGCAACTATGTTTGTATGCTTTTTTACTGTTCTGTGATTATGATTGTATTTTAATAGGAATGTGGGAAGTAGCCTTAGGTCAATCGAGCTCAGTACAGTGGTACCTCAGGTTACATACGCTTCAGGTTACATATGCTTCAGGTTACAGACTCCGCTAACCCAGGTTACAGACTCCGCTAACCCAGAAATAGTGCTTCAGGTTAAGAAATTTGCTTCAGGATGAGAACAGAAATTGTGCTCTGGCGGCACAGCAGCAGCAGGAGGCCCCATTAACTAAAGTGGTGCTTCAGGTTAAGAACAGTTTCAGGTTAAGAACAGACCTCCAGAACGAATTAAGTACTTAACCCGAGGTACCAGTGTATTATCTACATTTCTGTTTGCAATTTTTTTAAAATTTAAAGTTCTCTATAAAATTCACCAGCAATTTCTCCTTTTATGTGAATTTTTTTTTCAAATATAGCCATTGTTACAAAACAATTTCTCCTACTATAATGGTTTTCTGTATGTTATTTTCACTAATATATGCATTTCTGTGCACCCTTTTTGTACACATTATTTTGCTGGAGAACTGTAAATGTTAAAGATGCCTGTTTTTCAGTTCACACATTGTTTGGGAAAGTGCAGATTATGCAAACAATGTTAACCTCCTTGATTTATTCTGAACATAAACTTAGAATTTCTCAGAGCATAATGTTCTCTTGCCAGTGGCAGTGAGCAGTTGCTCATTACAGGAACAATTGTCATGTGTTACATAACAGTCCTTTGAGCTTCCAAGTTGTGCCATTTTTGTGATGTCCCAAAGTACCTGAAGAGACTTTTTTTAAAATGGGACTATGGGAGAAAAGTGCAGGCATCATTCATTATGAGATCTGACCCAGGCTATTCAGAATGAGCAGAAGTGTTAATGCCCTAATTTTAAGCTTTTGCTAAAGCTTTTTCCATGACTTATTGAATCAAATGCCATTTTAAAATCAATAAATATACAGCATTCAGCCCAGTGGCATTCAGGCAGTATGTGCACATCTGATGTGCGATCACAAAGCAATTGTCAGCTGTAGCTCTCCTTTCATTAAAAGTCAACAGTACCTCAGCTAACAAATCTTTGTCCAATATAGAAATCTAAATAAAAATCTCAACTTTGTATTTTCCTGCACTGAGTCTAGAGGAGACTAAAGCCCCCGCCCCATAACCCTCAAACAATGGGCTGTCAATCAAGACTTGACAGATAAACCTGAGGTAGAATAAAGTCCTCACAGAGGCATTTATTATGTCTCTCAGCCAATATTAAGGACAGAAGCTCCTTAGGTGTTGCTGAAAGCTCAGGCTGTAAATAAAGTGAAAAATTTCTGTTGCTGTTAAAGCTGTCTGAGAAGAAGTAACACATTATTTGGTGGTGGTGATGGGGTCGTAACCTAATTAAAATGTTTCACATCTTTTGGGCATTTCTCTAGACGTTCCATTTTAAATACAACAATTTCATCCCATGCATATCGGTTTTCCTCATAGCCATAGCGACCTGTCACTCTGGATGATACCATCTCAGCAGAATTTATTCCTCCCAGCTCCCCAGGCAATAGGCAGAGGTTAGCTAGCTGAGTTGGTGGCTAGGTTAATAGCCGTAATAATCTCTGCTGCGTTGTATTTCAGGGCTCTTTCAGCGTGAAAGGTTGCAAGACAGAGAAGCGAATGGAAAGATATGCTGGACGGTGTGAATCTCTTTTGTCCCTCATAACAGTCAAAATCCACTTACTCCTCTTATTTGGAAGAGGTTAAAAGGAACATGAAGTTGAGAAGGTGATGATGTCATACAAACATCCCAACATCAGTATAGGAAAGGAGCCATCAAGCCAAGTGATATTTTCTATTGCACCTACTTCTGTTGGTATATTTTAGACATACTCCCATACCAACAAAGTGTAACTTTTACAGTGGTACCTTGGGATGCGAACGGGATCCGTTCCGGTGCGTTTCTGCATGCACGGGTCGTGTTTCACCACTTCCTCACATGCACGTGATGTCATTTTGAGCGTCTGCACATGTGCAAGCAGCGAAACCCAGAAGTAACGCACTCCGTTACTTCCGGGTTGCCGCAGAGCACAACTTGAACACACTCAACCCGAAGCACATTCAACTCGAGGTATGACTATACTTCGTTGTGAAGGGTGCTTTCAGATGGGCTATTTATTGTGAAACTGGTGTCTCTTGCATCATTAGCACCAACCTGTAATTCCTCCCATTTAATCCAGATTTACCCTTTCCAGGGGAGGTCTGACAAGTGAAAAACCCTGTTGTCAACGACCCATTTGCAATATCACAAATATATATTTATAGTATTAAGGCCCCATTTAGAAGCACCTGTTACATTCAAGAAGTATTGATTTTTTTGTCCATACTGAGGCAAGAAATACAGAACATTATCACTAAGAACAATGATGCAGAACTGTAAGTTCATACATGATCCTAAGTGAGGGATTCAGAGCCACACTAAGCATTTCTGTTTGCCAGACAGAACAATCTCTCCTTTCCTCCTCCATGGTCTGCTCTAGCAGCAGACCCAGCTTTGGGAAAGCTTTGGAGATTGCACAGGAGAGGAGATGGGAGGAGAGAGGGACTTTGGATACTGGATTCCACCAGTGCCACAACTTAGTTGAATCTGGCCCTCAGTAACTATATTCAACCCACTGCTTTGAACTTAAGCATATTCCACATTCCACCACTATTCTTAATAAATTATTATTCAGATACATACCCACCAAGTGTCCCAGAGAAAACGGGCATCCCGTTTTCTTATGCGAGATCACAGTGGCCATTTTGGGTGCTGCAATCTCATGTTCAGTGCTTCTGGGGGGGGATGCTTTTTAGGGGCATGCAATTTGTGTGGCACCCAAAAATATGCACTTTGGGACACCACAGAAGATTGCAGCTCCCCCAAAAGCACTTTTTTTCAGGGTGAGATCATGGCTCGGGTCATGTGACTTGCCCGGGAGCGGATTCAAGAAGATCCACATCTTAGAAGATGTGTGTCCTAGTTTTTGACATGGAAAAGTTGGACTGTATGTGAGATATAGATTCATGTTGCTTTCTTTTGCTTAGGCAGACCCATGCATAGGGCATAGGGCATAGGGCGGGGCAGCAAAGTACCCAAGCTATTCAGGGAGCCCCACTAGGGGCCTGTCAGACATTTGCTGTTTGAGGTTATAACTTTATTCTAACAAGTCTCTTGCCCCAGGGCTCAGACAAGCTCTACACAGGCCTGTGCTTAGGCATATGAAAACTCCAAAACTGATTTAAATTGGGGTGAATGATTGGAACAGATAAAATTGATACTCTTGTTCCCGTTACCCTAGCAACAGGGTCAGGCTCTTTGTGTCTTCATGTCAGTGGAATTCTGAATCACTGTGAGCTCATTTGTAAATATTCAAGTTAGTGAAGGACTGTGTTGTGCAAAATGAAAGTGGGAATGTCTGATGCATGCTAGGTATTCTGAAGCCAGATATTTTGAGACAGGCAAATATTATCAGGCAGTCTCCGGAGGGAAAAATCTGAAAAGCAATCCACTGAGTTGTAAGAAAGTGCTATTTTACTTCAGGGCCCCTGTTCCCAGTCTTGATCTCAAACCCATGTAAAAAACTTCTATTATTCAGCTCAGAAGACCCCAGAGCATACCATAAAGTATTCTTTCCTCAAACTTCAAAGAGCAATGCAGTGATTGAAAGATTACTGTTTGCCCTCTAATCATAACCGGAATCATTCATTTTCAGATGGCTACAATAATTAGCTTACAGCTCCTCCTTCCCTTTAAATGAAGTTATTTATCTGCCTTTGAAATTCCCCTAGACGCTTCATAATGAAGTCTCATGTTTCTTTAAGTGAAGCTTACCGATAAGACATACCTGTCATGTCATTCCTATCAAGTGCACAGGGAAATAAAAATTCATAGCAATTGATTGCCCTGTGTAGCCACAGATCCAGATGCCCTTTCAAATATTCATAAAGATTTTAAAAGGGTCCCCACGGATTCCATTTGTCTGCTGTATATTTATATATCCTTCCAGTCTTCAGGAAAATTGTCAAACAAAGGGAACTTTTGCAACTACACATTATTGACTCTTGTTACCTTGTGGACTTCTGAATTCCCATTTTACCACGGAGTGTACACGGGGAATGGAAAGGGAGGCGGAATAAGTTAGAGGAATGATTATGATAGTCATAAGCTGACTTTTTAAGAAGTTGACTGTTCCAAGTTGGGGATTTCAAGGCTGTCACTTTTCAGGGAATGAAAGGAAAGGTACTGGGAATTGATACCGAGATTGGACTGAAGGGCAAGTAAACAAGACTGAATGCTGATGCTAGGACATTCAGTGAAATCTTCAGTCGTGAGCTGTGCTGAAATGCCTGCTTATTATTTAACTAAGAGTGCAATGCAAGCTCCCTGCCACCACCAGTGGGGGTTTGGGAAGGTGGCAGTGGGGAACAAGATGATCTGGCCTGGTATTGTCTTGCAACTGATTGCAGTAAGGCCGGCTTGAGATCTAGAGGACCCTGGGCCAGTTTTGCATTGCCCACCTCCCTGCCCTTGGAGTACCCCATTTGGGCACTTTCTGGTGGCTTCCACTGTAGGGATCTTCACTGGCAATGGCCCAAGGGAGGCCAGCTGAGCCATGAGCTAGTAGAGCTCTACATAATCTACCACCACCCTAAATCCAGTGTATGTGGAGTTCTGACTGAGTAACCAGATTGCATGTTAAATAAACACATGAAAAGGGAAGAGTAGGGACACATGTGGCATACTGTCCAACTTTTTCAAGCCCCAAATCAGGATAGGCATCTTCCGGGATACACTCCTGAGGATGTCATGTGTCCCATGCCTCGCTCTCGCCCCACCCCCAGCAGGATGAGAGAGCAGCGCAAGAGTGCAGCATCTAAAATGGCTGTCGCAATCTCATGCAAAAAAGGGTATGTCCCGTTTTTCCCAAGACACTGGGAAAGTATGATATGGCAGTCCTCTCCCTACATGGTTTGGAAAATAACTGCCAGAAACAGTGCCCCACCTGTTTTCATGGATTTAAATTGATATTTGCACACTGCTTTCCCAACCCCCCATTTTCTTAAATTTGAATCCTCAAAAACAGGGGGCATCTTATACACAGGGGCATGTTGTTCCCGGAAAAATACAGTATGTGGTTCTTTATCTGTTTGACATCTGAAGGGAGGGTGTTTCACAGGGAAGGCACCATTACAGAGAAGGCCTTCTGCCTGGTTCCCTTTTCAAAAGCAATAGATTTACATCAAACAATTCCGTCAATGTTCCTGTAGTTTAGTCAAGCCTTAGTCTTATACAATTGTCCCCATGACTGTATCCAAAGCCACACTGGGCAGGGTGGGGAGTGCTCTTTCTCCTCAATCCAAAAGATAACATGCTGTGTATTTATAGCAGCAAAGCCAGGGAAAAGAAAGGGCATAACGTACTTGGAGAAGGTAATGGTTAGTTTTACAATATGAAACAGTTGCTGACAAATCTCTTGTTTCCTAACACATATGAAAGGCTATTTTGGTAACAGAGCAATACACATTACTCATAGCCATAACCCAACTGCCAAGGGCAATGTTATATCCAGAAAAGTCTGAGTTCTTGATCATAGTCCAAGTGACTTTGCATTTAATTTTAAGTATTCTGTGAATACTACATAGTTGAATACAACTTTCATATACAGTGGTATCTCGGGTTACAGACGCTTCAGGTTACAGACTCCGCTAACCCAGAAATAGTACCTCGGGTTAAGAACTTTGCTTCAGGATGAGAACAGAAATCACGCGGCGGTGGCACGGCGGCAGCAGGATGCCCTATTAGTTAAAGTGATACCTCAGATTAAGAACAGTTTCAGGTTAAGAACGGACCTCCAGAACAAATTAAGTTCTTAACCCGAGGTACCACTGTATTCTGAGGATACAATATGCATATCAGGTATTATCCCGAACCTGACTTCACATTCCCTGACCCTGTGGCATGCTTATAGTGCACAGATAATGTCTCATTAACAAGACATGCGCTCTTTCACATGGCTGTTCACCCTTTGTTTCTTAGAGCAACAAGGTGGAAGAAAAGTCAGCTATTCATCAGCCCTGAGGACTTGTTTTCTGTGGCAACAACTGTTGTGTTATTATTCAGTTGGCTAAGTAGATCCCCTATGTTAGCCATGTGAACAGTTGAGGAAACTCATAAGTCATATGGACAGTGAGGGTTCCTAGTTATCTCCACCAGTATAGCATCAATTGCAACTTTCATTATTATTAGTTACACATTATATTGAATCAGAGTCTTAAGTATATTCAAGATTAAATGACAAAGTTACTACAGCAGATGGAAAAATGTATCACTGAAACATCATAGAATGTTTTTTAAGCAGACACAGGAATGATCAGGATCAGGACCATAGCATGTGGAAGGATTTGTATCATTCCACTTGTGCTGTGGCTCCAAGGTACTGTTAGCTCTAAGACAGAAGGATCCTTTGGTGCCAATGGAAGTGCCCCTCCCATGGCTAATGGCAGCTTCAGAAGCAGAGGTTGTTGTTTTTTTGTTGGTGCCACTGTAGAAAAAGAAAGATTTTTCACATACACTAGTCCCAACATAAACGTCAAAAATTCAGAGCATCCTTCAGATTCATGCTGCCACAGTATTTTTCAGGATTTGGCCCTGACATTCTGGCACTATCAAGCATACTCTGAAGGCTAATATTTGCGCTGTTAATTAATTTAGTCATTATGTAAACTTATAGTAATTGTTTTCTGCTGGAAAATAAGAGGTTGGGAAATTATTCAGACTGCTATGTACAGCTCTAGAGCCAACAGAATATCAGCTCTTTATTCCAGTGAATTGAATGTAACAAATATAAGTACCCACAATGCACATGATGACTGCAATCTTATTATCTTCTTTATTTTGTGTGTTTGTGTTTGTTCATGTATACAATGGCTGGGATCCTGAATTCCCTCTGTAATCCAGCAGAGACTCCCACTAGAGCAGAGAGCAATGTGCCCTACAGATGTTGTTGAACTCCAGGTCCCATCACTATGGGCCATGCTGCTGGGGCTAGTGGGAGTTGGACTGCAATAACATAGAGGCCACCATGTTGGTTAACCTGTACTAGAAGATGGAGGAGATTTTACTAATTGCCCATTGGTATAGCCTCTAACCCACATCTCAGACTGTGCTGAAGGGTCCCCTCAACCCACCAGAACAGTTTTGAGGCAACAAAATTGCATTTGTAAGAATTGAGGGGGAATCACCTTCTACCCTAAACCTGAAGCTGGTATTATTATCATGGATGGATAGCATGCAAGTCTGAATGTGGAAAAAGACGTGGGTGGACTTTCTTAGCAGCAAGACTGAAAATAGCGCAGCATCTGAAGTCTCAGCTAAGTCCTGCAACTGGAGAGTAGATCAACCATGTTTAGAAGATCATCTTATCAGAAAGGTTGACAGCTCATCATAGTAGACTGCTCAAAGGGATTACAAAAAGTGACAGCTTTAGTGACATCTGGTTTCCTTTCTTTGACTACATAAACTTATGTCTCTGCACTGCAAGCTGAGGGCAGAAAGCAAAATTAGTCATGTATTACTATGTCTTCATATGGGAAAAACAAGTTGCTTGTTGTACTTTTTATTAAATTCATGTTGGTAACAAGCAAGAAATTCAGTTTCCTTTTTTATTTGTGAAACTTTTGTGTGTTTTTTTTAAATGGGGCTTTCATCACCCAGCCAAAACTAAGCACTTTTAAATTTTGTTTTGTTTCACTGGGAAATATTTCAAAGCATTCTGAACTCTCTTATTGGGTATCAAACTTACGAGAGATTAACTTTGGCTGGACTGTACCCCTTTTTTGTTGTTGTTTGAAGTTAAAATAGTAACTACTTATCTACAGCAACTAGATTTATTATTTAAATCAAACTAATAAACACCACTGTCAATTCAGCCTAGGCTCTAATGTTCAGACAGCAGGTGGGAGATTTCATGTGTGAATATTTCTTTTCCATATAAGAAGCTCCTTGCATGTACAAAAGCTGCACACAAGCAAATAAAAAAAGGTTCTAGTTAGTGATATCTTCTCTTTAACACGTTAATTTGTATGTACTAGAGGTATTTTAATATGTGGGAGCATTGAAGCATGCAATCTGCAATCTAAAAGCGTTGATTGCAGTAGAAGATGTGCCATGTGGCTGACCTGATCATGTTTTGGCACTTAATCACCAGTTGCTGGAAACCAAGTATAAAAACCTTCACCCAGAAAGAAATAATTATCCACAAATATGAATGCTGCTTATGATTCAAAGTGTTGTGCGGTAACATACAGCTATATCTAATTAGTTTCAAAAAAGTTGCCATGTAAGGGCAATTTGAATACTTCGTCTTCAGAGATATTTTAGATGAAGTTAGATTCTGGTGTCAAAGAAAATGAGCAGAAACAATCGGGACTTGGAGCCAAATTTGCTTTGATTTCAATAGCAGAGTTAAGCAGAATGGTAGAATTAACCCTCCTCCTAAAAGCAATTGGATTTAAAAATGCTTTAATTTCACTGGAACATTAAAGAAAGATTTAATTAACCTCAGGTCTCCAAAAACAACGGAGAGTTAACATAAGTTGTTGTTTAAAAAAAGTATGTCATAAATTGGTAGGAATCTGGTCGTTCTTTTTATGGGAAAAGGTAAGATATTTTCAACATGGCTTCCAATGTTTACCTAGAAGGTTTGTTGAGGAAACCCCTGACCAATGGTCTAAAGCCATTGATTTCAATAGGCCTACTCTGAGTATGATGTAGTTGGAAATCAACCATTATTATTTTTATATCAGACATTCATACACACTACTATTTACCCCAGGGCAGGGACAATGAAAGTTAACATAAAACAACATGATATACACTTACTTCTTAAGACCCAAAGTTGCTATAATCATCCATTCAGGAAGCATGGTCTTCAGACCATTTCAGCTTCCCTCACAAATGATTACGTGTCTTTAGGTGCCAGGCAAAAACATTCCACTTTACCCAGGCCTTTGGCCATTAATTAATCCAAAACCTGTTAAAGATTGGAGAAGAGGGCTGTTGTTATAGAGGGCTGTTGTTATTATGACTGTTTTATTATTATGCAGTCTGTTATTATGCTTTTTGTTATGTTTTTATTATTGGTGTTCTGTAATGAGTTTTTAATATTGTACACCACCCTGGGATGTTTTGATAAAGGGCGGTATAAATTGAATTAATGAATTGAATTAATGATGATGGTGATGATGTTACCAAACCTGGTGAATGGTGATCATGTATCCAGGAGGCATGATCTTCAGTTGATTTAGTTTCCATGAGCTCTGTATTTTTGTCACCTCACCCCATTCACTATGTGATCCCTCATGGTTGGCATCATCCATATTACAACTAAGGTGAAAGAAGAGGCAACCAGAAAAGGCTGTTTAGAGAAACAATGGGGGGCATAAAGTGGAGGAAAGCATACTGGGTTTTGAGTAGATGTGTCCGTGTGCCCATGTGTATATATCCATGTATGTGTACCCACACACACACACAAACTATCTCAAACCTAAGAAATGAAACAGAACATTAAGCACAGATGTCATTCCTCAATGACAGTTTATCACCCCATGCTTTGCCAATGTACATGTTGCATGGTCACTTGAATTCACCTTTATTGTTACTGAAGTTAGTGGCAGAATAAGCCTTCCAGAACCACCTAGCAGTACATATTGGAAAGGAAGAGGAGAGGAAGGCGGTCCTTCCTACCAGATTTTCTACAAATAACAGTGCATTGAAAATCCAGAAACACGGTGCAATTAAAAATAATGCTTAACCAACTAATGCAATGTTAGGCTCATTAAATCCTTCTGCTTTTGATTCTCAGCAGCACCTGCTGTGTTGCCGTCAGTTAGACACATTCAATTTAAATCAATAGAATGAAAGTTAGAGTGTAGGTGGTATATATTTCCACGGTGCATTAGCAGCTTACTAAAATGCTTGGGGATTCAGCATGATTCATCCTTTCATGACTGCATAATCACCCTGGAAAGGAGCTGGAAACAATTCACTGTATTACTGATCAGGCTGATCTAAATAATTGACTGCAAGCAAAATTGCCCTATCAGGAATAGAACAAATAGCAGAATGATTTTTTTTATTTTTTTTAAATGTCACCCCTCGACTTTGTCAAAGAATATATTTGCTTTCTGTAAGAGAAAATGAGTCAGCAATGATTTGAATTTCAGAGTTCTTCTTCTGCAAAGTTTAATGAGAATCACACACATTATGGACTAACAATGTTGCCAGCATTCATAATTATCTGCATCGGTGTAGAACTTTGACCAGCTCTTAATTCCCAGCTATATTTTGAATCAACATGTTTGGAGGCACCCAAGCCAGCTTTTTTCCAGGCTAGAATTTCCTTAATGCTAACCCCACTTTACTCTCAATGAAAGTATTTTCGCTGGCAGTGATCTAGAAGATTGAGGAACCAACCAGGCAAGTTTTTGATTTGGAATTGCTTTCTATATTTGAGGTCATTCACTTGATTATTTATTGAAAAACTTTTATATGAATATTTTTCCTTAATGGTTCTAAAAGCTTATGTGTGTGTGGGGGGGGGGATCTCTTATCAGCACAGAGAAAGAAAAAAAATGCAGGAAAAGGATAGGAGACTCTGCTTTCTATTTCTGCCACCAGTTTTCTCACCAGCTAAACTGATCTTTCACTTCCCTCATAGTAGCTTCACTTAAATCTCAAATGGTTCCACTGATCCTTTCCCCTCACAGGTTGAAATATTCTTAAATTTTCTGCTGCATAGCAGGTTAAAGAAATGGCTGAAAAATATACAGTGTGTGCTAAGCCACAATGTGTATCGGTTTGGAGTAAATTAGGGAGTCATCACTTTCAACTATTACCCTTTATTTTGTTTACCATATATCAGTGAAAAGCAATTAAGGAGTAGCTGACAGGAGAGATGCTTGGATATATTTTAAAGCAATCAGCATTCTGAGGAATTCTCACTATATATTAGCCAAGTAACGAGTAATACCCTAAGGAAAGAAATGTACAAGGCACCAACCTCGCAACTGATTGGAGTGAAACTGACAAGGCAACTGACATAAATTGTTTTAAGAACTACACTGGACACATAAGGACTACTAAGAACTACCCTGCTTTTCAGTAACTTCGGATAATATTTCATGATGCTCTTTTTTTTTATACTTAATATTCAAGCTTGCTTACTATATTTAAATAAATCTGTCTTCTCATAGCTTTAGAAAAATGAAAAGTTTGCTTTTGTTTCTTGAGTAAAGTTTGTTTCTTTGAGTGAAGCCCTGCAGTTATTATGATTTACACTAATGATTGATTTGCCAGATGTATCCAGAGGAATCCATAAGATATCTTATGGATATCTTTCAGAACTGTTTGTTTTCCCCCAAGAAGATTTTGATGAAGTGTTTAAGAAGTGTCTGTTCCATTCAATTCATTGATTATAGAGATAAACTACATTAAGAACACTGAGATCTTAAATACTATAAACACACACATCCATATTTCTCCAAGGCATGAAACTATATTTTTTAAAGAAAGTTGTACAAAAATGGTCTTAAGATTGGCCAAAAAAAGATATTACACTTGGGGTGAAGCACATTTCCCTAGGGAGGACATTCTAAAGATGAAGAGCCACAGCAGAAAAAGGCCCTTTCTCATGTAGCTGCCCTCCAAATCACCCATGAGAAATTTGGGGAAGGACATGCACCCCTTTCCAGTGCTGTAACACAAGCCTCTTGGCCACCAACAGTGTACACAAAGTCCAATATCTTTCCCCTCCATCAAGAGGAAAACCAAGCCTTATGAGGAATGGTTGAGGGAATTTAGCTCGGTGAAGAGAGACTGAGAGGAGATTTGATAGCAGTCTGCAAATATCTAAATGCCTGTCATATGGAGGATGGAGCAAACTTGTTTTATCCTGCTCCTGAGGCTAGGACCTGAACCAATCAGGGGCGCCGACTTATAAAAAATATTGGGGGGGCCCATACCGGGGTCCTGCCCCGGGAAGTTTTCTAAATTTTAGATGAAAATTGGTGAGTTTTAAAGTTTTTTTAAAAGTATTTTAGAGTCATATGATCAACATTAGAACCCCGAAAACTCGACTCTCTATAACTCCACACTCCGGGAAACTCAACAAGCCTGAAACACTTTTTGGCTTTGAAAAAAGAAACAAAACATAAACACGCATGGTATTTTCGTAAAAAGCTAATTTAATTTACAGTAACAATTATGCTTATAGACTATTACAGAGCAGTGAATATATAGCTCTGAAAAGACTGAAATGATATTTAAATAAATCCTAAACTATCATTAAAAGAATAAAACATAAAATATTGCTGTCGCACAGTAATAGCACTTTGATTAATAAGTGAAATAGCTAATTTAAGCTTACTTTGAATAAGGCTGAGGGTTCATTAAATAAAAATAATATCTCAAAGTTAATGCTTTAATACAGTTAATAAAGTTAATACAGTATGCCTAATACTGTATGTAAATACTGTAATACTGTATGTAAATAATGGGCTTTAATTGGGTCTTACACCCTAAAAATATTTAAGTATTTGAAAATAACTAATACAGTACTATAGTAATATAGAAATACAGTACTAAACTAGTACTAATATTTCGAAACTGAAAATTTAACATTCTGTATGTATTTAATTCTCTATTTTATAAAGATTTTTAATATCTGACAGTGAGTTTGGACTAGCCCAATGCAAAAATCCTGAGGATCCATGTGGATCCGTGCTTTGTAACCACGTTTTTGCACCACTGTGACCCTAGGCAACAGTGGGTGCGTGATTTTTTTGGTGCAAGATGTAGCCATGGACATGCTATGTGATCTGATGGTGAATTTGGGGTGACCCAATGCAAAAATCCTGAGGATCCATGTGGATCCGTGCTTTGTAACCACGTTTTTGCACCATTGTGGCCCCAGGCAACAGTGGGTGCGTGATTTTTTTGGTGCAGGCTGTAGCCATGGACATGCTATGTTATCTTATGGTGAATTTGGGGTGACCCAGTGCAAAGATCCTGTGGATCCATGCTTTGTAACCACGTTTTTGCACCATTGCAGCCCCAGGCAACAGTGGGTGCGTGATTTTTTTTGGTACAGACTGTAGCCATGGACATGTAATGTGATCTGATGGTGAATTTGGGGTGACCCAATGCAAAAATCCTGAGGATCCATGTGGATCCGTGCTTTGTCACCACGTTTTAAATGGGGAGGGAAGGAAAAACACAGAAGGGACAAGAAGCACAAGAGGGGTGTGCGGAGAAGCAGCTGGCTAAGAATGCAGGGGAGGAGTTTAACGGGGTGGGGGGGGGAGGAAAGGAAGGCAAAAGTCCCCGTCCCCCCAAGCCAGCCCTCTCTCTCTTTCTCCCACCATGTTTTTTCGGCTGCCTGCGAGTCCCTAGAGCACGGAGAGGAGGAGGTGGTGGGCTGGAGCCTGCACGCAGTGTGACTAGGAAAGAATTAGAAGGAAGGACTCGATCCTTTCCTTAACCCTCTGCTTGCCAGGAGGGCAGGGGATTCCCTGCTCTTTGTTGAGTTTGAGCAAACGCAGCAACAGAAGCGGGTGGGCAGTAAGACCCTGAGGCAGAATGCAGGAAAGCAGCAGCTTCCGCCTTCCCTCCGCCCGACCACCCGATCTGATTTTTGCCTGATTTTTGCCTATTTTTGCCCCTGCGCTCCGGCGAGTCAGCTCCAGGGACCACACATTTGCTCAATAACACGCACAGACATTTCCCCTTGCTTTTTAGGAGAAAAAATCTGTGTGTTATAGAGCGAAATTTACGGTAATAATTTTCTTAAATTATTGGGGGGGCAGAGTCGGCGCCTATGGAACCAATGGGTTCATATTGTAAGAAAGGAGATTCTGACTAAACCTCAGGAAGAACTTTAGCTGTTTGGCAGTGGAACGGAATCCCACAACAGGTAGTGGACTCTTCTTCCTTCAAGAGTTTTAAGCAGAAGTTGGGTGGCCATCTATCATGTATGATCTAGTTGAGATTTCTGTGTTCCTTCCTAGCTCTACAGTTCTATGATTCTAAAATCCACAGCATGGGACATAACTTGGTATAGAATGAGTAACCAGTTTTTTAAAGATATTTTTTCCCAGGCCATGTTAATGCCAGAACAGTACTACTGTGGGGCCTGACCAGATCATAGTGCTATAAGTTTTGGTGTGGAGGGGCAATGATCTCCTAAACTCTTGGGTGCCGGGTCCTCCTCCTCCTAATTCCTAGATTTTGTAAATATTATCATTTAGCCAATACTTGGAGTATTAAGATAAGGTGCCAGACATCAGATTTAGCAGTGTTAATATACATACTTCACTAGCTTTTCCGGATCAGGAGATCACCTTGCAGAAGAGCCATCTTGTAGAACAAAAGAAAGATAATGGACATTTGATGAAGTAGTTACTCTACTGTTTAGGGAAGTTTTTAATGTGTGACATTTTAATGTATTTTTAATCTTGTTGGAAGCCTCCCAGAGTGGCTAGGGAAACCCAGCCAGATGGGCAGGGTACAAATAATAAATTTATTATTATTATTATTATTATTATTATTATTATTATTATTACTCCGGCAGAGGGGTGGGAGGCCTCCTCCAACTGTGAGTTAGTGTTTATGATTTCAGTTTGCCTGCTGTGGATGAGAGGAAAAGTTCATTGAAGTCTGTTAGTAGCAACTAGGAAGAAGCAAAGCCAAAAGCACCATGTGGGTTGACTGTAACAAGGAGATAGAGAACATGGTGACTTCTGTGTTTTAGACCCCAATGTTGCTGTGCCTATGGGAGAAGCAAGAGACCCTCTTGGAATGTGAATGTTCTGCCCTCCCTCCATCTAGACTCAGGTTGTGTTCATGTGTAAATAAATCATATATCATAAAGACACCACAGTCTCTGCTGTGCCTCCTTGCCGAAAGGAAACGCAAACTGTGGTAAGCATACCTGGTATCCCTGGAATCTGGCACCGCTTAAAGATTGGGGTGGCTTGTAAAAATGTGTTTCACTTTCATACAGTAGTGCGAACCACACAGGACCTGAGGGTTCAGGCAGGGTGGAGTATTGATTATTATTGATTATAATGGAGTATTGATTATTATCACATTATCACCCCATCTTTTTCCAAAAGATGTCAAAGTGATTCATACAGATAAATGTTCCTAGGTAGTCTTCCTGTCCAAACACTAACCAGAGCAAAACCCAGGGGTGTAGGAAGGGGGGCGGTGTGCCCCGGGTGTCATCCTGAGGGGGGTGACAAATAGCGGGCAGCACTCACTGCGGGGCCTGCAGCACGCCCGAGCCACATGTTTCAGGTGCCCGCAGGCTTCGCTCTATCCACCCGCTGCCTCCCTGCAGCTGTAGGGCAGCTGAGGCCCCACAGCGTGCCCTGTCCCAATGGGTGCTGTGTGTCCCATCTCGATGGGTGCCATGCGCCCCATGCCATCCCGCCCCTATTAGCGGTTTGCCCCACCCCTATGAGTGGTTCACCCCAGGTGCCAGAGAGGCTTCCTCCGTCGTTGGCAAGACCTGCTGATATTCAGAAAGGCTACTGTCATGTGTCTTCAGATCCAGCACTGATATAAAAAGGGAGGCCATGGCTGTGAATGTTGCCAGCACTGTTATATTTGTTGTTTAGTCATTTAGTCGTGTCCGACTCTTCATGATCCCATGGACCGGAGCACGCCAGGCACTCCTGTCTTCCACTGCCTCCCGCAGTTTGGTCAGACTCATGTTTGTAGCTTTGAGAACATTGTCCAACCATCTCGTCCTCTGTCGTCCCCTTCTCCTTGTGCCCTCCATCTTTCCCAGCATCAGGGTCTTTTCCAGGGAGTCTTCTCTTCTCATGAGGTGGCCAAAGTATTGGAGCCTCAGCTTCACGATCTGTACTTCCAGTGTGGGCTAATTTCTAATTAAAGGTAAAGGTAAAGGTACCCCTGCCCGTACGGGCCAGTCTTGACAGACTCTGGGGTTGTGCGCCCATCTCACTCAAGAGGCCAGGGGCCAGCACTGTCCGGAGACACTTCCGGGTCACGTGGCCAGTGTGACATCGCTGCTCTGGCGAGCCAGAGCCGCACACGGAAACGCCGTTTACCTTCCCACTGGTAAGCGGTCCCTATTTATCTACTTGCACCCGGAGGTGCTTTCGAACTGCTAGGTTGGCAGGCGCTGGGACCGAGCAACAGGAGCACACCCCGCCGCAGGGATTCGAACCGCCGACCTTTCGATCGGCAAGTCCTAGGCGCTGAGGCTTTAACCCACAGCGCCACCTGCGTCCCAATTTCTAATTACTCAGGGCTAACTACTCAGGGCTAATTTCCTTAAGACTGGATACGTTTGATCTTCTTGCAGTCCATGGAACTCTCAAGAGTCTCCTCCAGCACCATAATTCAAAAGCATCAATTCTTCAGCGATCAGCCTTCTTTATGGTCCAGCTCTCACTTCCATACATCACTACTGGGAAAACCATGGCTTTAACTGTACGGACCTTTGTTGGCAAGGTGATGTCTCTGCTTTTTAAGATGCTGTCTAGGTTTGCCATCGCCTTTCTCCCAAGGAGCAGGCGTCTTTTAATTTCATGACTGCTGTCACTGTTATATACTGCAAGCAAATAATTATATTTTAAAGCATTGGGGGATATTCACAATCGCTAGCTGCTAAGAAAAGGAATGTCTGCATTACTGTATTTCAGAATATTAATAGAAAATAAAAATATACATTGCCAGCAAAACAGGGAAAGGTAAGCATCAAAGTGCAGGCAGTATATCATGACCTGAAGAGCTTCAATTAACTTAAATACAATAGTTGCCAGTAATTTACTGCAATATTCATACTCTAAAACTTCCACTTTAAAACTTGCTTTATAAAAACAGTGTAACAGGCATAATGGATTTGGACTTTACTGTTTGCAAATCCTAACATATTTGCTGTTCTAATAATATCAAGTTTATCCTTGCACATTGCGAGTGATATGTGTACTTGGAAAAAAAGTAAAGATTTTCTGAGATTCTAAGAAGAGCCCAGGGACAAAGCATTGCTGTTAATGTTTTAAAGAAATGAAATATTAATCCTCTGCATTTAAATCTCCTTTTTTCCAGGTATTTATAGATGGGTTATTACCATTTCTTCTGACCTTTGATTTTGCATGCAAAGTGTTAATCTTTATGAAACACAATCTTCCTTTTTCCTATTATTTTTCCTTTAGATAAACCTATATCAACAAAATATACCTCTTAGGCAAATGTTATATAAACATTCCAAAATAATAATATCCATGAAAACAGATTTTAAAATTATATAAAACATTCTGCTTTCAGACATTCTTATTCTTTTCAGTTCACTGAAGAATAAAACTTCTTAGGAAAAAGCATGTACAACTGCTTGAATTATTCAGTTTCCCTCCTTGATAGTTAATTGTGTTTTATGTAAGCTACAGTTTCCTGAGTTAGAGCAAAATGGGAAAGTGTGGTTTAGAACAAACTGAGGCAATAGCTTGAAGTTTCCCTACCCTTTAAAATAAATATTTGTTCCAAATCAGGACATTTTTAACAGATTTCTTAGGCAGTGGAATAAAGAAGGTTTTAGACATAAAGAAAACATAACAGGTACTTCATATAGCAACAATATATGAGTTTTCCTAAATTAATGTCGATTTTTATATTTTTAGTCCTGCAAAATTCTAGCCTAGGCATAACATTTACTGTCACCAAAACTACTTGACCAGAAAATACTTCCATATTGTCTCCCTAATACTTTTCCCCAAGGCCAAAAAGAAGCATCAGGTTACAAATAGACATCATTCTTGTCAACAAGAGTAGCTGTCAAAAGCACATCATATCTATGTTTTGTACCTTACAGCAACTTCCTTTTTACATTTAGGACTAATCCAAGGCCTTCCACTTAGTCATTACAGCTAGTAGTGAACTCAGGAAATGAGCAAGGTTGTTCTCAGGTGCATTTTACCTGAGAAATAACAAAGCCTTGACTTATTTTGCATTTCAACACTATAATAACTTCCAAACTGCCCCTAAAACATCCCGGGGGGTACCTGCCAATATAAACAAGACAGCTTCATTCAGAACACAAGTCACGGCACCAGCTTCCCTATAAACAATATCTGCTTCCTTAGAAATGACAGCTTGTTATCCAAATACTCTGTTTGGCTTCCGCAAGTAATACCCTTTGTGAGTACTTGTTAAAAGGAGTCTGTTGATTAAGAATATATGTATGCTGCCTGAATCTTATCAGAATCTAAATGCAGGTTGAATGCAACCCCTTTTTAAACACAGCATGTGAAAAACTGAAGAAACAGGATCATTAGGCATCTCTAAAATTGACAAATATGCACCTTTCTTTATACCACCTACCAGTTCCCAAAAGAAAACTATTAAGAACTCAGATATTATCCCTTCAAGATGATGAGCCAAATACAAAATGTAATATCCAGGAAAAAACAGAGGTTACATAATACAATGCAAACATACAGGCCCTATTCACTGTTCTAGCAAATAAACGTCAGAGTGTAGTTCCTTTTTAAACCTACTCAAGCAGTTCATGCTTTGTACCATGTTAGTAACTACATAAAGATGTAGACTCTGATCCAAAGATGCTTATGGGCAACAATGGGATGTGTATGCAATTAATATCTGGGTGTCATGAATTGGCAGGACAATGGGGAGGATGTAAAGGAGGAAGAGGAACCCAGTGAGGGGTGCAGCCAGGATTGGGATGCACTGGAGCAAGCAGAGCATGGCGAAGGAAGTATTCCCAGGGGGTGGAGGGGGGTGAGTGAATGAGGGCTGATGCACAGGAACAAGAGCACCAGGACCCCTCATCAGAGCCAGAGACCAGTCTCCACGAACACAGCAGGCTCTGAGGCAGGCAAAGGCAAACTCGGCCCTCCAGATGTTTTGGACTACAACTCCCATCATCCCTAACTACTGGTCCTGTTAGCTAGGGATGATGGGAGTTGTAGTCCCAAAACTCTGGAGGACCGAGTTTGCCTATGCCTATGCTCTGAGGTATAGGGAGCAGTGGTAATGGCACTCTAGAAGGCTGAGGCAAACAAGAGCTTACAGTCCGGCTTTCTTGCTGGCCAGGTGGGGCTCGCTATCTGTGGAAGGAAGTGTGTGATTCCTCAGCTGGAGTAGGCGTGGAACAGGTGAGGGTCACCTGCCTCATCAAACCCAGATGTTGAAATCAGCATACAAAGTACAAAAGGGAAGCAGAGCTGAGGTGCTGTGTCTGCTCAGCTGCCTATGTTGATGGGCCTCAGCTTGGATGTGCCTGTACCTCTACAGGACTGTGCTTTGGGTTTGATTCAGGGCTGTATCCTGACTGCTGGACTTCAGACTTGGCTTGACCCTGGACTGCACTACTTGACTTTTGGACCATGGACTTTGGATTTTGCTTGCATGGATTGACCCCTGGTCATTGAACTCTGAACTTGACATACTGACCTGCCACCAGGTAGGCCAGGGGTTCAGGACCCTGGGCTTGCCCATTACCCAAGGCTGATGCTAAATTATTGCTAACAATTTACTACCCTTCTATTAGTTACAGCTGTTGATGTGTCATAGGCAGGGCATTGTTGCTCTCACAGCTTCCCAGCACAGCAGGTCGTTGGCACTTACCAATAGGGAGGAGAGTTAGTTGAGAATATTGGTGTGGCAGCTCTAAATAGGTTCAGATGGTCTGTCCAATTATAATATTAGTGCTGTTGAAACTGACATTTATCATCGGTGAAGCATTCCTTCCCACATTAAGGAATGAAAAGTAAGTGTGCAGCATTGTTGTGCATGCATGGATACAAATCCAAGAGAAGATAAGCATTAGAAATTTTTTACGTATTTATCACCGTGGAGGATCAGAGAATGTTATCTGATGTTATCACCAGGCATTGCTTTCCTTAGGGTGAAGACAGAGTCAAAGGAGGTGTTAAGCTGTTCTGCCTTCTCCCTGTCAGCCAATAGCTTTTCTTCACCTTCCCCATGCAGAGGACCTGCTACTTGCTTGCTCTTCTTGTTGTTCAAACATAGCCAGGACACTGGTGGCGCTGTGATCTAAACCACTGAGCCTCTTGGGCATGCCAATCAGAAGGTTGGCAGTTCAAATCCATGTGATGGGTGAGCTCCCATTGCTCTGTCCCAGCTTCTGCCAACCTAACAGTTCGAAAGCACACCAGTGTGAGTAGATAAACAGGTACCGCTGCGGTGGGAAGGTAAATGGTGTTTCCGTGTGCTCTGGCTTCCATCACAGTGTTTGGTTGCCCCAGAAGTGGTTTAGTCATGCTGGCCACATGACCCGGAAAGCTGTCAGTAGACAAATGCCAGTTCCCTAAGCCTGAAGCGAGATGAGCGCCGCAACCGCATAGTTGCCTTTGACTGAACTTAACCATCCAGGGGTCCTTTACCTTTACCTTTTACAAACATGGCTAAAGAAGTATTCATTTTTCACCTCTCTTGTAAGCCTGAGGTTTTTCTAGGCTTATGCCCATCTGGCCTTCTCCCTGCAGCTGTTAACTATTCATGTATACTCTTCCTGTGTTTTCCCCTCTTTCTTATACTTGCCACCTTCTTAAATCTCAGCTCATCTGCAAGCTCCTTATGCAGCCACATTGGTTTCCTTAGATGCCTCCTGCTTTTCTTGTTGGAATTGTCTGCATTTGTGCCTTCAATATTTCATCTTTAAATCCATCTTGGACTCCCTTCTTTGAGTATTTCTGACCATAGAATTTCACTCAATAGTTCCTGACCCTTTTTGAAATAACTCTTCTTAAAGTCTAAAGTGCATGTCTGACTACACTCAACTTTCCCTTGCCACTGTATCATAAAACCTGAGAATATTGCCACTTCCTTCCAAGGCACCTAGTACTTCCATTTCATTGTTCAGTTCCTCCCTGTTGGTGAGGACCACATCCAAGATAGATGATCCCCTAGTTGCTCTTCCACCTTCTGGGAAATAAAATTGTCAGCTGTGTTTTACCTGCTTTTATTATATTTCTGCATCACCTTTGGACATGTATGAAAGGTGATGGATGTATAACAATAACAATCAAAATGGGTCCTGTGGCTTGGAAGCAACAGTGCCCACATCTGGAGCCTCTGGGGTCAACCAGCAGGATGGCTTTCTTGGTTGCAAGGGAGACGACTGGGCATAATTGAAATTCTGTTTTGTCAGTGATATTTTGTTATATTGCAAACCTTCTGTTGTCACCAGCTGCTTTCAGGGTTCTTGTTGTTGTCTTGCACTTCTTCTTTAAAGGTAAATCTTGATCAGGGAGGGCAGAGAGAAGATGGGAAGAGAGCCGCAGGGAAAAGAGGGGCTGTCAGACACCAAAGTGAGCTTATTATCAACCGAGTTAAACCTCTCTCTACTGGTGCACCATTTCTGAACAGAGGGAGTTGTTGTTGTTCCTAGTTCTGTAATTCCACACCATCCCCACCCTGTGTACACATGTTAACATGACATGTTGAGTGTAATCCCTACAAAGAGTCCTTTGAAATGAAAGGAGGTTTCACAGAAGATTGTGAGGCTTGGTTCCGGATGGCATTAATAGAAACTCAGAGGGAATTTTGCAGAGACCCTCATAATTGTAGATTGCATTCCATATTCTTTTCCAAAAGCGTAAGTTGGCAGAGAAATGCTGTTCAATTCATATTTCAATGCAAATCTACCTAATTCACACTTTTGGAAACACCATGTCAACCAAAAAAACCAGCCAACCTTCAAGATGTGTTCTTCTCCGGATTTCGCAATCCAGTTCTCTACCCAAGTACAGTGGTACCTCAGGTTACATATGCTTCAGGTTACATTTGCTTCAGGTTACAGACTCCGCTAACCCAGAAATATTACCTCGGGTTAAGAACTTTGCTTTAGGATGAGAACAGAAATTGTGCTCCAGCGGCGTGGTGGCAGCAGGAGGCCCCATTAGCTAAAGTGGTACCTCAGATTAAGAACAGTTTCAGGTTAAGAACAGACCTCCGGAACGAATTAAGTACTTAACCCGAGGTATCACTCTAACATATACAAAAATGAATACACTAAGATAGGCATTAGAATGCACAGATTCTTTAAAATAACATGCATTATATTGGGCAAAGCATAAATATTAGTGAAAATAAGATGCACAAATATGTATATAGAAACCAAGAAAATAGAAAAAAAACAGATTTGACAGATTCACCCATAGCTATGCACAAGTATCATTGCACAGCAATTTTGAGATTCACAAAAAAAGTTGCAACAATTGTTGCTAACTCATTGTTCAATGTTACACCTATGGAGAGACCAAGTATAGATAAAGCAATTAACCACTAGAAATGTGTGGTGCATTTTGCTTTTAAGATCTTATTTCATCCAAAGTTATTACAGCATGTTCTATAGCCACCAACCTTGATTAAAGCTTCTAGAAAACTAAAACCAAAAAGGTCATGAATTATAACTGCATTATTAAAGTGATAATGCAGTTTTGAAAACAAAGCAAAATACATTTGCTATAATCTAGTAAATGAGAGTTTGTGTGGAAACAGACTTCTACATATCTAGCCAAAGGCTTGATTGGGGATGAAATCATACATCAGATCCAAACCCAAACACATATTGAAATGACTGTTGATCTGACTGTTGCTGTCTATTTACGTAATATGTTACATGCGCCTCATTTTGCCAGCTGGTGAATAGCTTGTTTTGGAGGAGAGAGCACCAAAGGTTTATGACATTTTTGTAACTTCTAGTTTATTTACAATTATACAAGGTGCAGTCAACTCCTATTGGCATCATGTCCACATTGCCAAAGAGAAGGCCCTTTCATTCCATTAAGATTCCACATCCTTTAGTTCAGTTCTTTCTGTTTCAGTGCCTCTCAACCAAAACTGCTGTTTCATTCTCTCCCCATCTGTCATGCACAGCTAGTTTATATCAGCCCTTCTCCTAAGGCAAGGGGGTTGTCAGATGTGATAGCTTTCTTGTTGAAAGCATTCCAGGGATGACTTTGTCTCAAGAAGATGCCTCCTAACAATGGCTTCCATAAATGGGAATCCAATGGCTATCCTGGAACATTCATAAATATTAATGAAATGTATGGAGTCGAGAGTGGATTTCATGCTCTTTATTCAGCTCATAGTGGTGAGGAGGAATGAAAGTTTCCCCAAAATATCTGCTTTATATACATTATTTACACAATGGGCCGCACATGATTGGCTAATTCCGGGATTCTCCTTTAGGCCAATCAGGTTGCGGAGTCACTTCCACCTGGAGCTGGATTGGGTGGCTCCTGTGGACCAATCATATTGCTGCATTGTTCTAGGACCAATCAGACTGCTGCATTTTGGATCCTATTCAACTCAGTACATAACAATTAACATTATTTTGTCCAGTCCCAGGCAATGAGCAAGCTTTGCTTTAAGGCAAGTCCCCAGTGAGAGTCCTCCCCCCCTCCACAGTAATCAGGCAACAATCTCACAATACTTTTGGTTTTACTAAGATGTGCATTGGGATGTGAGATTGATCAGAATGAGGGAATGTTCCGCCACCAACTAAGCAGAATCTTAATGGCGGTGATGTGTAAAGTAGGCGAACAAGCTGTTTTCAGAAGATGCTATCAAAGAAATTATCAGATAGTCTACTAATATATCAAGCCCAGATGATGTAGGATACATAGCACATGATGTGGGGTACATCAATCTCGGGAGTGATGAGGATTTAGGCTATTTCCAAAGGTTTTGCTTTTGTTCCTAATAAGGATTCTAGTCCAATGTTTTGTATTTAACCATCAGAGACAGACCTGATCTGCAGAACGTTAGAACTGAGAAAGTAAATCCCCCAAAATGGAAAAGTAATACAGTAATCTCTAGGCTCGATGAGATATAACACGATAAGTGTTGTAGCATTTGTTAAAGTGAGAAATGAGATGTTCTTGCCATATATTCTAGATGACAAGGAGTGTGCTAGCCTACATTATTAACCCAGGAGAGATGGCCAAGATTGGGAAGTATCTTTCATTTCGGCACAGGGTTACAATTAATCTCTAGGTAATCAGACATCAGTGTCTGGAACAGTCATCCCGTCTGGGTGATGGCAAATACCAGAGACTAATCATCATCAGTGTACTTTCTCTTCTACCCTCTCTGAAATACTTAAATCTGTTGATGGGGGAAGGGGATGCAGGTAGCGGGCTTGATTCCCCCCCCCCCAAAAAAAAACCCTATCTGAACAGTTTCTTAACATATATTAACCACGAGGGCAAGGTGGAAAATGTGAAGGGTTCTAATCCTGCTATCCTGAAATTAATATTATTTTAAAAGTTCTCTCCCACAAGATGGCAAACAAAATTCATATACTGGCAAGGAAAAGGAGAGCAGAATTAAAGAGTTAAGGTAGAAAACTGGTATGACACAGCATGGGAGATAAATTTAGGGGAGCATACACAAGTGTGTTGATCAGATTACAAATTGAAAATGCTAAATTTACATCACTTAAAGGAGTAGGGGTGCATTGAGATCTGGGGATTATTGTATTAATTTTCCTGATTACAATGTTAGTGCTTCTGTCCTGGTTTCTAACATTCCTTTTACACTGAATTATTTTGGTTTTTTTAATAGTCATTGTCTGTGATAGAGAACATCACTTGAAGTCATACTTTTATGTAATGAACATGCAGGTGTAAGCAGGCCTTAGACTGCTTCTATGAGAATACAGTATGGGCAAAGGGAAGGGTAATCTCCTAATGTATTGTGCTCTATGGAAAAAACAGCAAGCAGGCACTCCAAAATTGTTTTTGAGCACCCTCACAGTATGAGACAATTTGAATATTCCTTAGCTTAACCAGTTTTTCTTTTTAATAAATCAATTTCCTTGACCTTAACAGGAGTGAAATCCATGGCTTATATTATATTCAAAAGTGACCTTCTGACCATGAAATCTATGAATATGGACTTCCGGAGGCGGCGCGAAACAGCAATGGCGGTCCTCTTCGCGCTGTGAAGAGGGGCTCCGCGAAAAAGGGTCGTCCGCTACGGCAAAGCGGAGACCCATCAAGAAAAACCGCAGGCAGAGCGAGCCTGCGGCCGTGGGACTCGGCGGGCGCCTTGAGCCCCCCCAGAAGCGGAGAAGGAGCCTCGTAAGAGGCTCCGGAACGTGAAAGGGGGAGCGGCGCTGTGAGTTCATCGCTCTTTTCATGGATGCAAAGCCGCGCTGCTGCTGATGATGAGCGCCGACCTTTCTTCTTGAAAACATCGAAATTGGAGCAACATACCCGTGAGTAAGGGGTTTAAATTTTTAACCAAATTGGAGAAATTCGGCTGAAAACGGGAGGCGAGTAACAGGAAGTCCGCCTCCCGACTCTGCTAATTAGATCAAAGCAAGGGCTCTGAAGCGAGCTGAAGTGTTTAAAAGGGACTGTAAAAGTGGAAGAAAGAGTGCATTGATAGACTGTGTACTTTTGAGGAGAAAAGGGAAAGAATTGTGAAATTTATGGACTTTTGCTTTCTGGAACTGTCCCCCTATTTCTGAGCTAAACGGAATTAAAAGGGGTAACCCCGTCATCGGGCTGCCAGTGTATAGAAGAGAACTGTCAAACTGCTGTCAAACTGACGACATTGTAGCAGAGACTTAAACTGTTGCATAGACTGAGATATTAACGTTTAACATTGTTGCTGGGACCTCCTTTGACACCTTGTGGCTGGAGTTTAAGAAACTGGAAGCTTTGGAAACCTTCCTTTTGTGCATTGGAATTACAAAAATTTAACATGGGGAATATAGGAACTTCAATGGCAGAAAATAGTTCCTTCCTTCTTTGAAACTTTGAAATACTCCCCCTAGAGGATTGTGGAAGTATAGTGGCCTGGGAATTGAACTTTATTGAAATTCTTTGTGGTTTAATTGTTTATACTTTGGACTCGTCTTTCTCATGGGACAAAAGATCATTTGACCTTGAACAGAGGCAGGTGTGGAATGAGCGGCTCAGGGAGAACAAGAGCAGCTAAAGCTAAAGATAAAGAAAAAGAGAAAAAATATGGGCAACTTATGCAAACAACTTTAACTCATCATCGCAGATCATCCGTCCCAACTGTGCTGACAGCACAGGAGGTGGAATTTGTACAGCCTGCTGCAGAAGATATGGCAACTGGAGGATCTGAAACAGTTTTGAAACAAATTTTGGAACAACTGGCAGTTTTAAATCAAAAAGTGGATAATCAAACATCAAAAATTGACCAAGCTACATCTTCTATTGGCAAATTAACTGAACAGGTTTCGCAGCACACCCAGGCGATTGAGAAACTGCAAGGAGCTACGGCTGAAAACTACAAATTAGCTGTGGAAGCCAACCAAAAAGCAGAACAGGCGAATATAAAGGTTGATGAGATTAAAGGGGAAGTAAGGCCTCTGAAAAGACAGGTAGGGGAACAACAAGCCTACCTGTCATTGGTTGAATTGAAAAGTAAAGAAAATAATCTCAGGATAAGGGCTATCCCGGAACTGGAGAAAGACAACCTAGAGGGATTTCTGACACTTTTGTTCTCCAAATTCTGGGGAATTGAGGAAGAAAAGGACTTTAAAATTGTGACAGCCTTTAGACTGGGAAGATCTGTAAAGAAAGACAAGTCCAGAGACTGCTTAGTTATTCTGAGATCAAGAGAAGAGAGGGATAAGATATTAGGCCTACATTTCAAGAAATCTTTGGAGATAGAAGGCAAAAAGGCTGAAATTTACAGAGATATACCCAAATATCTCTTGGAACTTAGGACTACCTATATAGACTTGACTAAATTGTTGAGACACAACGGAATTCCTTATAGGTGGGAGTTTCCACAAGGACTTTCATTTACTTACAAAGGAAGGAAAATAAAAATTAAATCACCTGAAGACCAGCAGAAGTTCCTATACGACCACAAGGAGGACCTGCAAAAAGCAGCTGCAGCTTCTTGGCCTCCACCACCACCGGGACCACCTTCAAAAGTTACACCACCTGGATCTGGACCAGTACTACCACCTCCGGGATCGGAGGGAAACTTAGACACCCCATTGTAGGACCCGTCAATTGAATCAGGATGTCTCTGCAGCTTCTTAGTTGGAACATAAATGGCGGAAATTCCCCGGAAAAAAGAAGAAAAGTTTTTCACATTTTGAAAAAGGAACAATTGGACGTTATTTGCCTACAAGAAACACATGTGACAAGGCTCCACAGAAAAGTGCTAATTAATAAAAGACTAGGCCAAGAATTTATTTCTTCGGATAAAGTCAAGAAAAGAGGAGTGGTGATATATGCAAAGGAGAGCCTGTCACCGAAATTTTTATTTAAAGATGAACATGGCCGAATTTTGGCGATTGAAATACAGACACAAGGAGAAAAAATTTTGATATTAGGAATATACGCTCCAAATGAGGGAAAACCGGAATTTTTCAGGAAGCTGCATGAGACTATGCTGGATTACTTGGACTACAATAACATCATTATGTTGGGTGATATGAATGGGGTTGTGTCTGTAAACATGGATAAGTCACAAAGTGCCAACATATCGAAAGATGGCAGACTACCTAAAACCTTTTTTGAAATGACTGACAATATGGACTTAATTGACATATGGAGGGTTAAGAACCCTCTAGGGAAAGAAGGAACTTTCTTTTCTGAAGCTCATCTGACATGGACATGAATCGACCAAATATGGACAACTAGAGGACTGGCACCTAAGACTAGAAAAGTGGAAATCTGCCCAAAAACCTGCTCCGACCATAATGCTTTGAAAGTGGAACTGAGACTAAATACAACCGGATCCTTTAGATGGAAAATGAATGACACCATATTAAGAGATCAGGAGATTGTTAAGAAGGCCCAAAAAACTTTAAAGGACTATTTTGAGATAAATTTGAATACCACCGTGGAAAAAAGAATAATCTGGGACGCAAGTAAAGCAGTCATGAGAGGGTTTCTAATACAACAAAACACGATTAAGAAAAGGCTCTGGAATGAAAAGAAGGAGAAGATATTGGAGAAAATAAGAGAAGGAGAGAAAAAATTAAGATCTAGGCCTAAGTCGAAGGATGTGCTAAGAGAAGTGAAATTTTTCCAGGCGCAATATTCGAAATTGATAAATCAAGAGGTGGAATGGAAAATTAAACAAGTGAAACAAAGATCCTTTGAATCAGCGAATAAGTGTGGGAAACTGCTAGCCTGGCAGTTGAAAAAGAGACAAAAGCTTAATACAGTTACAAATCTAGAGATTGAAGGGAGAATGGTTCAGAAACCTGAGGAAATTAGAAAGTGTTTCCAGAGATATTTCAAAGAACTCTACTCACAAGGGCCGCAAAAAGCTTCCGAGGTGGATCAATTTCTTAAAACTAATGGACTACAAAAAATACCCCAGGAAATGAGAACAACCCTGAATTGCAACATCACACAGCAAGAAATTGAAAGTGCCATTCAGAATCTTCAATTGGGCAAGTCTCCAGGCCCTGATGGTCTAACCTCCAAATATTACAAAGTTTTAAAGGATTATTTGATACAACCCTTGATGGAGGTTTGTAACCAGATCATGGAGGGAAGGAAGGCACCGGAAACGTGGAAAGAAGCTTTCATCACATTGATACCTAAACTAGAAACTGAAAAGACTCAGCTTAAGAACTACCGCCCCATCTCACTCCTAAATGTGGATTATAAAATTTTTGCAGATATCCTGGCAAGTAGATTTTAAAAAGTATTAAATGAAGTGATCCATAAGGACCAGGCTGGCTTTCTCCCTGGTAGGCATTTGTTTGACAATACAAGAAACATTATTGATATTTTGGAGCATCTACAAACAAATCTTAACACTAGAGCGGTCTTAATCTTTATTGAAGCAGAGAAGGCCTTTGATAATATTTCTTGGATGTTCATGAAGAAAAATTTGGAAGGAATGGGAGTGGGGCGGGGGTTTGAAAATGGTATAGAAGCAATCTATTCAGAACAAAAAGCTAAATTGATAGTAAACAATGTGGTGACAGAGGAGTTTAAAATTGAAAAAGGGACACGTCAGGGGTGCCCCCTATCCCCCCTATTGTTCATCTCAGTTCTGGAGGTGTTGCTAAACATGATTAGAAAGGACCGGTTGGTCCAAGGAATTGAGGTCGGAGTGAAATAATATAAATTGAAAGCATTTGCAGATGACCTGGTATTAACATTACAGGAACCAGTCTCTAGCACTAAAAGAGTGTTAGAATTAATTTCTGACTTTGGTCGGGTGGCGGGGTTTAAGTTAAATAAGCAAAAAACTAAAGTTTTAGCAAAAAATTTGACAGTCACAGAAACAGATGAGTTCTCTAAAGAAACGGAACTAAATGTGGTTAAAAAAGTAAAATACCTAGGGGTGTATCTGACCTCCAAAAATCTGAATTTGTTTAAAGATAACTACGAGAAATGTTGGTCAGAAATCAAAAGAGATTTGGAAACATGGTCAAGATTGAAACTTTCCTTGTTAGGCCGAATAGCTGCTGTAAAGATGAATGTATTGCCGAAAATGTTATTTTTGTTTCAGGCCCTACAGATCGTGGACAAGGTGGAATGTTTTGGAAAGTGGCAGAAGGATATATCTAAGTTTGTTTGGCAGGGCAAAAAGCCCCGAATAAAGTTTAAAATATTAACTGATGTGAAAGAAAGAGGGGGATTTGCCCTGCCAGACTTGAGGTTATATTATGAATCTGCAGCCTTCTGCTGGTTGAAAGATTGGATTTTATTGGAGAACACTGATGTCCTAGATCTGGAAGGGTTTGATAATGCGTTTGGGTGGCATGCATATTTGTGGTATGACAAGGTTAAAGTGCACAAATTGTTTAAAAACCATATTGTCAGAAGAGCAATTTTGATGGTCTGGACAAAATATAAAGACTTATTGGAGAGTAAGACTCCGAGGTGGCTCTCACCGGTGGAGGCCAAGGCACGTAAGAGACTTAACATGGAGGCCCATTGGCCTAAATATTGGGAAATAATCGAAAAAATTGGAGACAATTGGAGGTTGCTGAGCTTGGAAAAACTGAAAACCAAGGTGCGAGATTGGTTGCACTATGCGCAAATTCAGGAGGTCTTTAAAATAGATAAAAAGGTTGGATTCCAGGTGGAAAAATCGAAACTAGAGACTGAATTGTTAGAGCCAAAAAATAAACTACTTTCGAGAATGTATAACTTGCTGCTTAAGTGGAATACACAGGATGAGACAGTCAAATCCGCCATGATAAAATGGGCGCAGGATGTGGGGCACAACATTATGTTTGTAGACTGGGAAAGGTTATGGAACACCGGTTTGAAATTCACGGCATGTACTGCCTTGAAGGAAAATATTATGAAAATGGTATACCGGTGGTACATGACCCCAGTCAAGCTAGCTAAGATATACCATCTGTCTGACAATAAATGTTGGAAATGCAGAGAGGCGGAAGGGACATTCTTTCATCTCTGGTGGACTTGCCCGAAAGTGAAGGCCTTTTGGGAGATGATTCATAATGAACTAAAAAAGGTACTTAGATTTACCTTACCTAAGAAACCAGAGGCCTTCCTTCTGGGCATGGTGGACCAGAGAGTGCTTAAGAAGGACAGAACCTTTTTCATGTATGCTACTACAGCAGCAAGGATCCTGATTGCAAAACATTGGAAGACACAAGATTTACCCACGCTGGAGGAATGGCGATCGCAGTTGATGGACTATATGGAATTGGCCGAAATGACTGGCAGAATCCGAGACTTGGGAGAAGAAACAATCGAGGAGGACTGGAAAAAGTTTAAGGACTATTTGAAAAAACACTATAAGCTGTATGAATGTTAAAAAAAAATGCACCTTTTAGGAAACTCTAGCTTCAGCAAATGTAAGTTAATGAAATGAAAATTAAGACACAAGAATTTAGAGGCAAAATAATGAAACAACTTTATTGTGTTTAATATAAAACGTACAAGAATTGGGTTACAGTATATTTGAAACCAGGGAACATGATAAAATGGAAGATACAATAAGCTTTGAAATACGTTAACAAATTGCTGATGTTTTATATGACAGAGAATGCAGGGTTTGGAGGATGCGGGGAAGTCCTTTAGATTTGATGAAAAAAGAACATGGAAATTTGTTATTCTTCTATTCTATTTTCTTACATCTATCCTTTATTCTTTTTTCTGTATTTCTTAAACTCAATAAAAAATATTATATATAAAAAAATGAAATCTATGAATATGCACAGGATATATTTTAGGCAAGTAATAAAGGGGGGAGAGAAAGAGAGATCATGCCTTCACACTTTGTACATAATTTTTAACCTTGCAGCAAAATGATTCTCAGTATATTCTTTTAAATTAATATACTGTGAAGGAATGGAGCCAGTAAGAAAATTAAAATCCTGTATGTAGGTTGACTGGCAGTCATGGAGTTATCTTGTCAAGGTTCCCTTACATGTCTCCCCCTTGGGGGGGCACCCACGACTGCGTGCCCCACCAGCCACAGTCATGCCTCTTTTTATCTCTGACCCAAACACCAGAGTGCCCAGAGCTGGGTCAGGTGTTGCCAGTAAGGAAATCAAAGGATAGAATCACTTCCCATCACCTGTACTCTTGAGCTGCCAGAAAACGTTCCACTCCGCTTTCTAGGAGGTTTGATGCTTTATTTACAGTATTTTATTTTATTTTGCGGGAAAGAAACATGCCTGTCCTCATCATGGACCAATGGGAGGTGGTAGTCGAAGTAGGGATGGCTCAGACAGCATTGTGCAGTTGGTGTAATTACTTACAGGCCAACAGCTTCCAGTGTAGCTGTCAGTTGCTGACATTGAGGTTGTGGTCATGATACTATCTGAAAGTCAATGTCTCCATGGCCACCTTCTGATGGACCCTCACAAGAAAAGTCTCTTCCTTCCTTCTCTTCCCCAGAGATGCAGTGTGTGGTTCTCAACAGCAAGTCAACTTGAGGGCTGTTTCTGTCTTTACATCTATCACACCACACTGTTGATGCCCCCGCCCACCCTAAATTCAAACCTGGGCAAGTGAAGGTAAATAAGTGCAGAGATCATGGATGTATCAGCCCACTCTAGACAGTTTGGTTAGGCACCTATCCACATGCTGCATAAAGTTCATGCATCATCTTGAGAAGCACTTTGCCAGTTATAAACAAGAAGCTGACATGTGGCTGTTGATACCTCAGATTGAGAGACTAATCCTCAGTAGTCCTAAACTAATCTTGGTACTACAATTCCCATTCAGCAACAAACCTCACTTTGAAGCTCACAAATTATTATCTGTATGTCTCTGTTATCTACTTTCTGTCATGGTTCATTTGGCTAATCAAAAGGTTCTGGCAACCAGTTATGGATTTGTACCACAAAGACATCTGACAGGAGATATAACGCTTAAAAAAATGGGAGAGATTTTTAGTGCATAGCTGAACAGGCATCTGCTGTATTAAATACACAAGGGGTTCTTTAGAGTACAATCTCACCTCATTGAAAGATGGAGGGCTTTTGACGTTGTCTAGCTCTCATCCTCTCTTCTTGACAAACAGTCTCCTGAGAAATAGTGCTCAAATTTTCAAACTCATTCAGAAGATAAAACATTGTTTTTCTTTTCCATGTCAACATTCATTACACTGTGATGGTAGTGATATACTATTTCCAAGGGTTTGGGTTTTTGTAGATCTATTAAAATGCATTATTTGTCAATGCAAGAAAATTAATCTGGACGCATATATAGAATAAAGAGAAGAATATTGTTGGGAATAGAAAGTATTACTGTAGTTACAAACATCACAACGGGACAGCACATGCTCTGGGGAGAAAGATGAGTGGGAAGATGTCCCACGAGTTGGACAGGCAGGGAGAGAGAAGATGGCAGTGCTAGCAGGAGATTGAATTCCAGGAAGCTTGTGGAAGGGTTGTGGGGGGGAACATGGGCACAAAGAAAAGGGTGGAGAAGTTGGGGAAAGAAAAGGCTAATGATAAAGGTGTGAATTCATACAAGGACTTAATAATACGACAGGTTGTATACTGTTGGCAGGCTGGGGAGGAAGAGAGGAATTCTTGGGCAGGTAAGTGTCTGGCTGAGATTCATAATGACCAAAGAAAGCTGACTAGAACTGCAGAAAGAAAAATATAGGCCAGAAGAAACGATGGGATGGGATGATACAATTATGCAACTGGAGGAAAGGGGAATAAAAGAGTGAGGCAAGTGGTAAACATCAGATTAGTGTCAAGAAGCAGGAAAAGTTACAGGTATCTGGCAGAAAGACCAGCATGACAAAAGCAAAAACACTGCCTGACTTTCTCTCAGGACTCTGCTCAGCCTACGCACCCTCCCCAGCCAGGCCCCATATCCCCTGATGACATCCATTACCAGCCTTGTTTCAGTGTCTTTTACTGACTGGAATTTGTCTCTGAACTCTGATATTGGCTCTTGCTTGACTGGATAGAGAAGGGTATGTGAGTAAATGTAGAAATGACACAAAGGTAAGAATTTGCATCTGTTGTTCCATCTACTTTGGCCTTTGGCCCTGCCCACAATTGGTCTGTGTCCCCTAAAAGGTTGCCTAGAATAGAATGTGTCTCTTGGAAAAGATTCCCCATCTATGCTTAAAGGTAAGGAACAGCAGTTGTTCTGTTTTATACTATTATATACAGTGGAACCTCAGTTTTCGAACGTAATCAGTTCCAGAAGACCGATCAACTTCCAAAATGTTCACAAACCGAGGAGTGATGGGCAGTTGGCAAAATCCATCAAGAAAAAAGAAAAACACGCAGTGGAAGCCATTCAACTTCCAAGACGCATTCAAAAATGGAAGCAATTACTTTTGGTTTTTGGCGTTTGGCTTCCAAAATGTTCAGCTTCTGAGACACTCGAAAACCGAGGTTCCACTGTATTTATCTGTGTTGTTAACATTGTTGTAAGTTGCATGGAGAGCTTTGGACAAGCAACTAACAAATCTGATTGTTGTTGTTGTTGTTATTGTTGTTGTAGTAATAAATATCCTTTTCACAAATTGCTCAAGCATGGGGCAATCACAAATAAACAGGGAATGGGACTTTGCGATTGGCTCTATCCCCATGATGTCCTGCCTGCTGGGATCACATTATTTTTGTACATCCTGTGCAGTAGTGGAACTGAAAATCCTTCCCACTATTCAGCAAAGATCTCTGAATGTATGATTTATAATATACAGGGTAAATTTCTGGTATAGTCCTGTGGGAAAATACCAATTCAATTGCAAAATGCAAATGAAACTCTCCATACTCCTCACAAGGATGCAGGCATTCTCTAGAGAATGCTGTACAATATGAAATACCTTGATAAAGTTATTCATGATTCACACATGCAGTTGAATAAATTATGCCTGCTACAGTTGTATGTGAATATTAGAAGACATCTCAATCATCCTTACACAGATATATCACATTTGCATTAACCTAGAGACAAGTCTGAAAAATTAATGCCCTACCAGAAAGGGTAATGGTTTAAAAGGAACACAGTCAAAATAAAATACAGCACCCTAAGTAACCCTTTTAAGTGGCTAAATGAAAACTATTCCCCAATCATTCTTTTTGCAACTTGCATTTTCTAATTGTCATAAAATTATTTTATCTCCCACTGCTATGAATACCCTCTAATGCAATTATTCCATGCTCCAGTAATTAAAACAGTGCACTCTTACTTCATGAGTAATCTGTAGCAATGATAAATCAATTTGGGAGCCACTGGCATGGAATCTAGGTGAGGAATGTGGGAACTACTTATGCAGCGACTATTTATTTGTGAAACAGAGATCCTAGCTCTGCATTACAAAGATGTCTGCAAACATGACATGAGGGTTGGCAGCATGAATCCCACCATGTGGGAATCCATTGCAGATGACCAGTGTGCCTGGAGACAGAAAGTCAGGTCATGCATCCATAGCAGTGACCAAAGGGAAGAGTGCAGAGAAAAGGAATGCCATGGCGCATCTGCAATAACACAATCAGATGCCTTCATCTGCCCCAGCTGCAACAAAACATGTCTCTCCTGTATTGGTCTCTACAGCCACAGCAGGTGCTGTAACCCTCTAATGGTTTGCATTGGGGGGCACAGGGGTAGCTGTCCTGGGTGCAAAATTATTAGGGGTGAAAAATTTCAACACCCGGTGCTGCCTCAATATAGCTGTATGCTTCCATCACTGGGCTCTATTGAAAACAGCTGCTCCATGTGAACCAGGAAATGAGCTCTCCAGACAACAGACAACTCTTCCATTCTTATTTCTGTGGCTGTGATCTCCTGTGTGATGCAGACGCTGTTGGTGCGTGGTGCTGTGGTCTAAACCACTGAGCCTCTTGGACTTGCCAATCAGAAGGTGGGCGGGTTGAATCCCTGCAACAAGGTGAACTCCCATTGCTCTCTCCCAGCTCCTGCCAACCTAGCAGCTCAAAAGCATGCCAGTGCAAGTCGATAAATAGGTACTGCTGTGGTGGGAAGGTAAACGGCATTTCCGTGTGCTCTGGCTTCTGTCGCGGTGTTCCGTTGTTCCAGAAGTGGTTTAGTCATGCTGGCCACATGACCTGGAAAGCTGTCTGTGGACAAACGCTGGCTCCCTCAGCCCGAAAGCAAGATGAGCGCCACAACCCCATAGTTGCATTTGACTGGAGTTCACCATAGACACTGATAGGCAATTCAATGTGCATGCATGCTCCATCTATTCTCCTGGGGGTGTACTCCTCTATTGTCTCCTGAAGCAGACAGATGCCAACAACAGATTTGGTTTAGTCTGCATTTTATTACAAGACTACCTAATTCACACTTCCCCAAACCAATACATGACCTGAAACACAACTATCTTTTGAAATTCACACCTCCCCACATATATTGATGCAGTTCTTCAACCCAAAAATGTGTAGACAGAGTATATTGAGGGAAGCTACATAAAAGTGCATGCATCAGTATAAATCCCATACAATAGTGAATTACAGGCAACTCCCCATTTACATGGAGGGGGGGGGACGTTTAACTGAAATTGTGTATATTTGAAACACCATTGGAGAAGCCTGCAAACCCCCCACTCTGTGATAGCAGAGTTGGCATTTCAGAATTGCAGTTGCGGTTGATGTACATCAGAGGAAAAGATAGTGTTGCAGTTTGCAAGCTGGGGGGTGGGATGGGGTCAGAACACCATGTGAGCTGACACTTTGAATTGAAGGCGGCAACCATGGGAGAAACAGAGTGTAATGCTGTGAGCCCCTCCATCGTAGGCTTAGGTTATATATGTCTGTAAATAAACCACATATCATAAAGACACCACAGTCTCTGCTATGCCTCATTTCCAAAAGAAACACAAAACCTGGGTAATCGCCTGGAACCCCTGGAATCTCTCACTGCTTGGAGATTGGAGTGGTGTGCAACAATACATACAGTGGTACCTTGGGTTACATACACTTCAGGTTACAGACTCCGCTAACCCAGAAATAGTGCTTCAGGTTAAGAACTATGCTTCAGGATGAGAAGAGAAATCATTCAGTGGCGGCATGGCAGCAGCGGGAGGCCCCATTAGCTAAAGTGGTGCTTCAGGTTAAGAACAGTTTCAGGTTAAGAATGGGCCTCTGGAACGAATTAAGTACTTAATCTGAGGTACCACTGTATATAATGTTATTTGTTTGCTGCCTTTCTGCTGTTCAAGCCATGTTCAAGGCAGCTTAGAATATGAAAACAAAAAACCCTACTCCCCCATGACAACAAATACAAAACCAATCTGATCATTTTCATATAAATCACAACAAGCTCTGAAATAAAGTCACAAAAGACCAACAGCAATCACCCCCTGCCCCAAACAAAGAATCCCAAAACAACACCCCAGGACAAGAATCTGTTCAGCAGCCTCAGCTTTTGTAGCTGGAATAAGACAGATCAGGTGGGGGGAAAGCCTGCAAGGCAGGAGGTAGGTAGTCCAGGACACACAGCCAAGATGGTTTGAAAGCAAAGAGTTTTAATAAAATGAAATACAGTACAATACTTGAATTCATGCACCATTACCAATTTGAAATCTAGTTTGTAATGCCTGATGACAAACTTGTTCTTAGTGGAGGTGTAGGCCCCATCTGACTTTGATAACCTGTAGTTGCAGATGATTAGAGAATCTGATTCTTCCCGCATTGCACAAACTGGAGCAGCAAGATTTCTGTTCACACACACTCACACAGCTTAGATCAACTGTCTAATGGCTAGAAATAGATTTTCTTTATTAAGTTTTATAGCAAGCCAATTATTTTCAAGCAGCTGAAGGCTTTGAAAGGGCAAGGGTCTCATGGAAAATGGTTTCAAGCATGCCCGCTTTTTGTTAGGCAACCTACCAAATGGATAGCTTCAATACTTCAAAAGAAATTGAGGTTAAATCTGTGATGTGTGTTAAGCTAGCCAGGTTCGTGCAGTTTCTCTCAGCAACCTATGCTGATTCTGAACTTTATTTCCAATTTAAATCTGTCCTGCTAAGATTACATTAAGCCACTGCAAACAGACTCCTAAACCCAGGAGATATCGAAGGGTTTCTTACAAAGCAAGACTTTGGGAGGAAATGTATGAATGGTCCAAAATTTACCACAACCAATTATCCCACTTGATTAGCCAAAAAGACCACATTCACATACGTGGCAATACTCAGATGAATAAAGGGCACATTATTACAGAACCTTGACTAGGTTGAAAAATGTAGGCTAAAATACGCCAGAAACTAAATGAATATTACTTCCATTAAGAAATGTCAAGCAGTAAAGATTTTGATTTCTCTGAACTATGATGAGAAATGTCAAGCAATAAAGATTTTGATCTCTCTGAACTCTGGTGTCTATGTTCATCTTTGATTTGGTTAATTATTATTGATGTCATGGCAGGGGGGTCATGAGCATTATGTCCCACACCAATCTCAGAAACTTGCCCTGTATATTATAAATCGCACCAATCTCAAAGCCTGGTGTAGTAAGTACTGGAGAAGGTGGTATTTTAAATGCACTTTAAGTCCTTAGGTCCCAAGTTAGTGACTTAAAGCTTCCATGAGATGAAGGGAAAATAATTTATTCTGCTCCAGACAGTGAAGTTAGATTTCTCTTTGGCCATTCTGTCCACATAAATAGAAAGGGAAGCAGTGCAGATGAGCATGTGAGCTACACACACCACACACACACACACACACACACACACACACACACACACAGACACACAGACACACGAGAGAGAGAGAGCGCATAACCATGACTATCCATAATATTATAAATGAAAGTGCAGTTTATAAATATTTAAATCTATCACTCAATAAAAAGGTCTTCACTGTTTACCATGTTGGAGGAGGCCGTGGAAATCTAGATAATGATTACGTAAACAATGAGGATTGTATTGATGAGGCCATGAAACAAGCTATTCTTCTCATTGCAGTAAAAAGCCAAATAGAGACAAGAACAAAAAGGAGTCCAAACCCCATTTCACAACCACTAGCTGCCGTATGATCCTCCATCAGCAAAATCGTTATAAGCACATTAGCAGGATAAGCTGTTGAAGCTCAGTAGTCCTTGTGCCAGATCAGTGACATGGGTTCCACAATGGTAAAACCTGGGATGGAAATTAAATAAATAAATAAATAAATAAATAAATAAATAAATAAATAAATATGATCAAACATCACAATGAGTTCTTCAGTTTAGCATTGAGTTTCTTCTTGCTTGTACCGAGAACAATTTGTGGAGAAACTGCATAAATATTAACCATTTAGGTAGGCATAGCACTAGAGTCAAGTGTTACACTAAGAGTCTTGTGTTACACTAAGTATCCTGAAATAAGAAACATTCAATTGAATTGGTGGAAAGTGAAGAGACCAAGAACACAAAGAGGAAGAAAAGTCTATGTCCAAAGTTATTACATAAGGAGAAACAAAGCCATGAACCTTTGTAACAACACTGCCCGTTAGAAAAAAAGCTTTAGAATTTTAGAATTCAGTACTTTTAACATGGAAAACACACCTCCACCTTTGCACAAAAAAGTTCCTTAAATGAGTTCATTTTGCATATAAGCTACAATATCAATTGGCTAGTTACTAAATAGTCCATCTGGAGCAAGCAATTCCTGTCCCCTTTCTTTCCATGTTTTACTTCAGGAAAGCTGACAAATAATTAGTCATTTGGGTAAAGATCAGAAACTCTTCCCTGACGTGACACTGAACTGTGATGGAGACAAGCAATAACATAATTGGACCCTTTGGGGTTCCTTACATTAAAAGCAATTACATATATGGTTGAAACCATAGATGAAATATATGCCTTCCATTTTATTTTATTTTTAGTTTAAAATGCTGCTCGAATGAGAGGCCAAAAGGCCAGGCTTAGCTTCAGCCAACCTAGCAGTTCGAAAGCACAACCAGTGCAATAGGTGGGAAGGTAAACAGCATTTCTGTGTGCTCTGGTTTCTGTCACAGTGTTCCATTGCACCAGAAGCAGTTTGGTACTGCTGGTCACAAGACCTGGAAAGCTGTCTGTGGACTAACACCTGCTCCCTCGGCCTGAAGCAAGATGATCTCCGCAACCAGTCCAGGGGTCATTTACCTTTACCTTTTACTAGCCATCATATAGTATTACAGCCCTGACAAAATACCAGGCTCCACAATATCATCCTGTAATTGTCTATGGGTCTATCCTACTGAATCCATGGAATGCTTGAACAAGAATCTTGTAAGTTCTCTTTGGCAACTAGTTAACTCCCATCACGGGTGGCGCTGTGGGTTAAACCACAGAGCCTAGGACTTGCTGATCAGAAGGTCAGCGGTTCGAATCCCTGTGACAGAGTGAGCTCCCGTTGCTCGGTCCCTGCTCCTGCCAACCTAGCAGTTCGAAAGCACATCAAAGTGCAAGTAGATAAATAGGTACCGTTCCGGCGGGAAGGTAAACAGCGTTTCCGTGTGCTGTTCTGGTTCTCCAGAAGCGGCTTAGTCATGCTGGCCACATGACCCGGAAGCTGTCTGCGGACAAACACCGGCTCCCTTGGCCAATAAAGCGAGAGGAGCGCCGCAACCCCAGAGTTGGTCACGACTGGACCTAATGGTCAGGGGTCCCTTTACCCCTTTACCTTTACCTAACTCCCATCATAACCAAGCGGCAGCAGAATCAGTAGATCCAATCAGCCCAGCAGAATCTAGTCTGGATGCAGAATGGAAACTCCCCCATGACAACAAAAGGACCTTAGAGAAGGAGCTTGGTAGAGAATGTTTTACGATCAAAATTACACATCTGAACCAAAATTAGCTTTGAAACCTGCATTCTGTTTCACCTTGCTGTGTAATTTGTTTTATAGACTTCCCTTGTACCATTTCATTACTTTATTTTCATTTAGCCTTCTTTCATTCACCGTAGCCCTATTTGGGCTTTCACACACAACAGGGAGCAAAGCCGCACTGCTAAACCCTAATCCCTTGGAATGTTAATTGTGTTGGAGGTGAAACAGCAGATAACTTTCTCTATGCAAAGGTTAATTCTGATAGTGGAGAGGAGGAAGTGTTGCTTAGCAACTGGGCAGAGTGGTGTGTTGCTTGCTGAGGTAGTACATGTCCTGAATGGCTGCGGAGTTCTGAATGAGTTTTCCTCCATATATTTGATTGAACATCTTCCTGCTGTGTACAAGGCCTGAAGTAAAAAAGTCAAAAACCTCTCTGTTCCTTTCTCCTTGAATCATACACTCGTTTTGTTCAGTTTCCTCAAGAAAGTATTATCAGAGTTTTGGGGTCCCCCCCATCTGACATCATCTGCATTATTTAAGTGACATTGCTAATAAATTTTTCTTCAAGAATTTTGCAGCAAAGATCTGGGGAGCCTCCTCTACTCAAGTCAGCTCCCTGCTTGATTTAGAACCTTGATTGTTCAGAGTTCTAAATTGTGCAGTAAGTCTCCCCACATTCACCCCCAAAATTGAAGGCCGGTGAACATCCAAATAGGGTGCATAATCAGGTGTAAAGTGCTAAGGGGTGGGATACTGAAGTGAGCCAATCAACATTGAGAGCATCCAAATCTTTGGTGGTCTGATGCAAGTCTCTTTTTAAGCTGTATGAGTTTATTGGGTAGTGGGCATCACTATAATGCTCCATGAAGAAAACATCTGGATAGTAAAATGCTTGAGAAAAACTTCCCCCAATATGGCTGGGATCAACTTATTCGTGTTAGGTAGCTCTTCCATTCAAAAACACCCAAGTTCTAAAACTTTGATCATGCAAGAAAGAAAGACAGTTTGGTTATGTGTGAATCACTGTATGCTTTGCTTACATTATACAGTTTGTAAGGATATTGTAGTTGTCCTTTTAAAAAAACCCCACAAAAAACCTTGAAGTGGTGAGAGCATATGTTTTTCTCAGCATGGAATTTCACTTGTGTTGATGTCCTAGAGAGAAAGAGTTTGATTTGATTTAACTGTTAGCACACTGGGGGGGAAAGGTAGCTATAGTCTTGAAGGGAAGATGAGAGTGAGGAGGAGAAATATTACTGGGGGGAAATGAGTAAGATTCACTGCCCCATTAATCCCGCAAAATGTTCTAAAAGCTCCCAGACTGTTTCACAATCTAAATGACCTTCTGCTAAGAGGTTCCTTTCAGTGCCTTGTCCATTTCTGTTTGACTAAGTGAGTTTTTATAGGATCCATCTGTTCAAGACAACATCAGTTTTAAGGGTTCCATTACCAACACACCTCCATATCATTCTCTGTAGGGCCCACAAAGAAAGAAAGAACATATACCCCAAATAATTTAAAGGCAATGCAAAACCTTCTGCTACACTCATCTAAAAGATACTCCATTGTCTTTTACAGTGTAGAAAACCAACAGCTAGGTCATTCTGTGATATAAGCTTTCCTTAATGCTTTTCTATTCTCCTTTGTGCTTTTTATAGGGGGGTCAGAGGATGTTTTTCAGCCCCAAAGCCACAGGTAACATCCTAATGGCAGGGGGTGTCACAGCCCCAAAATGGGCCAGACAATGCACGTGAATCTTACTTGTGTATAGCTGGCTCCCTTGCCAGACATGCAAAACATTTATACAAAAATGCACAGATTTACATCCAAGCAAACAAGAGGCTTGGCCACATTCTAGGCAGGCCAAAACACTTGAGAAAGGCATGTAGCAGAGTCAGTGAGGCTTGGGAGAGCTGTGTGCGGCTTTGGGCAAAGTCCTGGGAGTCAGATGGAGAAGTTTGTAGGAACACATATGGCCTCCTGGACTGAGGTTCCCTACCCCTGTTTCATAGCTTGAATTTCTCTTTTAAAGTGCTGGAGGAGACTCTTGAGAGTCCCATGGACTGCAAGAAGATCAAACCTATCCATTCTTAAGGAAATCAGCCCTGAGTGCTCACTGGAAGGACAGATCCTGAAGCTGAGGCTCCAATTCCTTGGCCACCTCATGAGAAGAGAAGACTCCCTGGAAAAGACCCCAATGTTGGGAAAGATGGAGGACAGAAGCAGAAGGGGACAACAGAGGACGAGATGGTTGGATAGTGTTCTCGAAGCTACCAGCATGAGTTTGACCAAACTGCGGGAGGCAGTGGAAGATAGGAGTGCCTGGCGTGCTCTGGTCCATGGGGTCATGAAGAGGCAGACACGACTAAACAACTAAACAACAACAACAGAGATAGAGAGATGATAGATAGATGATAGATATAGATGATAGATAGATGATAGATAGATAGATGATAGATAGATAGATAGATAGATAGATAGATAGATGATAGATAGATAGATAGATAGATAGATAGATAGATAGATAGATAGATGATAGATAGATAGATAGATAGATAGATAGATAGATAGATAGATGATAGATGATAGATAGATAGATAGATAGATAGATAGATAGATAGATAGATAGATAGATATAGATAGATGAAACAGTTAAATCAGCTATGATAAAATGGGCACAGGACATTGGGTATAATATCATGTTTGCTGACTGGGAAAGGTTATGGACCACCGGTATGAAGTTCACGGCATGTAATGCCTTGAAAGAAAATATTATGAAAATGATATATAGGTGGTACATGACTCCAGTCAAGCTTGCAAAAATATATCATCTGTCTGACAATAAATGTTGGAAATGTAAGGAAACTGAAGGAACGTTCTTTCACCTCTGGTGGACTTGCCCTAGAGTTAAGGCTTTCTGGGAAATGATATATAATGAGTTGAAAAAGGTATTTAAGTATACCTTCCCTAAGAAACCAGAGGCCTTCCTTTTAGGCATTGTTGGCCAGAGGGTGTTAAAGAAGGACCGAACATTCTTTATGTATGCAACAACAGCAGCAAGGATACTTGTCGCTAAACATTGGAAAACCCAAGACTTGCCCACACTGGAAGAATGGCAGATGCAACTGATAGACTATATGGAACTAGCAGAAATGACTGGCAGAATCCGAGACCTGGGAGAGGAAGCAGTGGAAGAGGACTGGAAGAAATTTAAGGACTATTTACAAAAACATTGCAAATTGTATGAGTGTTAAGAAAGATGCAAGATTGTAAATAACATGGCAGCACTAAGCTAGTTGAAAAGAATATGAAGACAAGTGAAATTCAAGAAAAGATAAATTTTGGATAAATATTATGTCTAAATTAAGTATTTAAGGTTTGGATAAAAGTATCTAAAGTTAGGGACGCAATATTGGAAAATTCTAAAATAAGAATTGAAACAAGTTGATAAATTGCTGGTTAAAGTTTTATAAACCAGGAACGCAGGAACGAGAGATGTGAGGAAGTCCAAAAAGCGAACAAAATATGGTTATTATCTAATTGATTCGGTTGTGGTATGCTTTTTGTATAAGGTGTAAGTGCTTTTTCTTTTCTTCTTCTTTGTTGTTCTTTTGTTTTTTCTTCTTTATTGTATTAAGAAAATTTTTAATAAATATTATATATAAAAAAGATATAGATAGATAGATAGATAGATAGATAGATAGATAGATAGATAGATAGAGATAGATAGATGATAGATGATAGATAGATAGATGATGATGATAGATAGATAGATAGATGATAGATAGATAGATAGATGATAGATGATAGATGATAGATAGATAGATGATGATGATGATAGATAGATAGATGATAGATAGATAGATAGATAGATAGATAGATAGATAGATAGAGATAGATAGATAGATAGAGATAGATGATAGATGATAGATAGATGATAGATAGATAGATAGATAGATAGATAGATAGATAGATAGATAGAAAGAAAGATAGATAGATAGATGATAGATAGATGATAGATGATAGATAGATAGATAGATAGATAGATAGATAGATAGATAGATAGATAGATAGATGATAGATAGATAGATGATAGATAGATAGATAGATAGATAGATAGATAGATAGATAGATGATAGATATTCCACATATATATTAAACTTTTACCCTGCTATCCAGTACAAAGCAGCAGCAATCAGGAGTTCAACAACAACAGCAGTGGATTAGGTCTAGTCTCCCAGCACTGGCTCAATCAGATAATCCATTCCTTTCTTCTTAACCTTTGCTGTCCTTGCAACCAACTCAACATTAGAGCGTCAGTTGCATAACAATTGCAACTTCAGTAGCTCACCACTTGCTGAAAATCACTCCTGTGCAATGGTGCAAGGAGGCAGTTATAGATCCCTGACTTAATGGTGTTACTGGGGTCGGGTGGTGATTTTTGACAGCTGTATGAGTTGCAACAGCCTTGAAAAGAGCACTACACTGTGCTTTCACATCCTGAAAATTAGCTGGCCTTTGGCACTTCAAAGCACCACCCATGACACTTTGAAGTCTCAACCGTCAGCTGATTATTGGGGCTTCAAAGCACAGCATCATCAGATGTTTTCCTGAAATCAGATGATTGGCAGGTGGGCACCCCAGCCACTTGTCAATTGGTCCCATGGGGGTAGGGGACACAGGGATCTAACACAGTCCCCAGATCTTGTTCCCCACCCCTGACATAAACTAATGGGGGAGGTGAAAGCAGCTGTGGCACTCAAAGACAACAGGAACTGAGAAGCTGTCCTGATAGACTGAATTAAAACTGGTAGAGAGAAATATAAGCAGCAGTTTTCAGTGCGTTGCAGAATAAGTAAATGCAGAGTGTATAAGGTCACAGTGTCATTCACAAGATGTGGAACCCAGAATGATAACTATGTAAAGTAAGTGGACTCTGGTTTTTGAAGACGCTTTAAGAAAAACATCTTACATTAAACATTTGTATTGAGGGTTGAACTGTTTATTATTTCACAGTTCATACATTAATTAATTTGCTGTGTTGGGATATGGTGGGAGAGATAGGTAAACATGAGCTCGAAAGAGTGAAGCCCCCAATGCACTCCAGAGGATGGGGGAACAACCCTTTTATTATGCAAAAATCAGGGTTATTACATGAGTCTGCAACATTAGCATTTCAATTTGAACCCTGTTGGAAAGTGCAATCCCAACCGGCAAGATCTGCCAGTTTAAAAGTCATAGCAATCTCAGACTTACAAACCACTTTATCGAGCATTCATCCTGATTTGTTTGCACAAACTTTGTGGGGAGGTTAGACTGCATCCGCTGACCATTCATTTTTGTTTGTTTGCAGGGAAGTGTATTGCCAGAGAATAAGCAGTTTTCTGGTCTCCAGCCTTTCAATGCAGCTGTATGCCATTTCGTGAGAATCAGGGGAAGTAACCTCGTTTTGAGCTGACCACAGCTAAGCAAGGAATGCAGATGGAAGGCTGCCTCCACACGTGCCCACTCTCAGGCCAACATCCAAGGATGGGAAAGGAATTGCATCATGAAACATCCATTGCTGGCTTGGCATGAGGTCCTTGATACAGATTATGCAAGGGCCAGCAGCCTGATAAGACTCGGAGATCTCATATTTGAACCATTCAGGGAAGATGCCAGTGTTTTGGACTTGATTAGGAAACCATCCTGTTGGGTAGCCAGCATGCTGCTTCAGAGATCCCCAGCAGCAGTGGGATGTGTCGGGCCGAATCAGAGAGCTGTGTCGGCCAGCTGTTCTTCAAAAACCAAAGGGGCAAACTGCAGAGCTTTCTTCCATAAATTAAAGCTACTTTGCTTATTTTAGCTGTTACTCTACTGAGTATATATTAGCTGTTATTCTATTGATAATATATGTTATTTCGTGTTATATTCTATATTATTAGCTTTATATATTATATTAATTATCAAATTATGTTCTGTAATCTGTTTCTTTGCTAACATTTACCAGTTAATAAAAACTTCCCTTCTTCCACTTAATGGCTTGCCTGCCCTTCCATTCGCTGAGATCCAAAAGAACCTTCTGCTGCTTGATGACTACTGGGGTGGCCGCTAGGCAGAGGAATACAGGAAGCTATATATTGCCTGAAGCAACTGTTATCCCACACTTTCCCCATCACTTTCCTTACTGCAAAAAGTCATAGCTGGGTGTGGGGGATGGAGCAGCTTTGTTGTGCTAGAGTGAAAAATCAGCATTGCACACTTTGAAAAGGCTTTAAAGATAGAATCTGTTACACAATGGCGGGGGTGGGGGTGGGGTGGACCAAGTCAGTGATACTTCTTACCATGATGTTCTTTGCAATCTAACAATGGACTAAAAGGAAAAATGCATTGTGTTGCCATATATTTGGGGTATTAATATGAAAACTTGAGATTAAATAGAAGGAATAACAAAAATGATACTTTGTTTCTAATAAAAAGAACGGAATGAAAACTAAAAATATAAACATACATGTTGCGCTCAGAAAATTATTATTTAATATTGCTATCTGGCATTCAATGCAAACTAAAAATGTGAAATGTTGCAGTTGTTTTTAAGGACTTGCTTCCTTATAAATATTGCTAATGTTTTAGAATTCCTGCATTTAAAAAAACCCAAAACCAACTTCCTAAAGCTAAACATTGGAGCCTGCACTTCCGAACTATTATTCTTATTATTCTTTGCATCTGAATGTGGTACAAAAGAAGATCCTTCTCTGTAGAGCAAAGCTGCAGGAGGAGGAGTCAAACTGTGCAGGATGGCAGAATCATTATAATTGTCTTTGACTTCCAAAAGCGGGGTGAAATATTAAGAACAGTGAGGAAGTAGAAAGAGCTGACATACAAAGGCAGTGGGAATCTGTCTTCCCAGATCTAAGCTTAATCATGCAAGAGGCGGAGGAACTGACAAGGGTGGGGAAAAAGACTTCTCTGGAAGACAGAAAATAGGGCAGCTCCTTTCATTCAGATAAACAATACATTCGGAACAACAGAAAATACCTTTCTACATTCTGTTGCGTTGTGCTTTAAAATTAAGAGCTGTGACTGAGAACCAGCTTATACACAATAAGGCTTCTATGGGAGAGAGACTTGCATACTATTGTTATGAGTTTGGGGGGGGGGGGTAGGGGAAGTAGGCTGTATGCAGAGACCCTTCTAATACCTGAATCTAGTATGTGTTAAATTATAAACCAGGCTAGCTTCCTGATGAGGTGATTGCATGAGAGATGGGCCATTAAGGAGAACAAAGGAAGGAGCACTGTGTGATGTGGCAAATGGGTGGAGCCCCTCCCTCAACTCACTTTCTGTAAAACAAAGCCAGAAATGAGAGTTGCAGTGATATGAGCTAGATGCCAAGCAGAAAGAGAGAGAGAGAGAGAGCGCAAAGTTTGATTTCTGTTTTTATCCAAGACTATGGGAGAAACAAGATGCTTTTGGGGTGTTAATGCTGTGAACCCCTCCATTATAGGTTCAGGTTTTATATATGTGTAAATAAACCATATATCATAAAGACACCACCCTCTCCACTGTGCCTCATTCCAAAGGAAACACGAAGCCTGCATAAGCTAGACCCCTAGATTCTCACACTATTTGGAGATTGGGGAGGCATGTAGCAATACATATATAATTTTATTTGTATGCCGCCTTTCTGTGGTTCAAACCATGCTCTAGGCAGCCTCTTCCATTGACTCTCATGGATTCAGAGTCAGACCCTGACACACAAACAGGACAGCATCAGGATTTGCAACAGGACTAGATGAAAGCAATACCCTAGAGACGATTATACCCATCTCTGCAGTCTTGAACCGATGTTCAAGCTTGCTGCTGTTCCTATGGTAACCCAGTGCACCTGGCATTCCTATCTCAGAACATCCAGATGTGTGTGGGGGGGTGCTACTCAAGACAGACTATAGGGATGCCTGAGCCTGGGAGAGGGAAAACTAGCCTTTAAAATAGTGTTCTGTGCTGGGTTGCGAGGTCATGTGACTGTCTAGGATTCAGCCTAAATACCCCTTTTTCGTTCCACTCCACCCTGCTCCAGAAAACTCCATTTTAGGGATTTACATAAGCCTTGGTTCGGCTGGCTGAGATAGAATGCTCAAATTACACTGGCAAATCTTTGGTTGAATTGGAGTTTGGGCCTGAATGCTGGCTGAGCCCAGCTGAGCTGGGGATTCACTGCATCATAAACTGCTCATTCCGGTGGATCCTGTCATAGGATTGCCCCCCTAACTGATGGTCTAGATTTTATTCTACACAGTGAAAAAACGTGGAGATAAAACTTGGATACATTTAAAATATTCAAGTTCAGAAGTCTCTTGGGAGATCAATCATTCAAGGTCAAAGGTATACTTAAAGTTTTACTTATGACTTAATAGCCAATAAATAATGGTCAATAAATTTTGTGATAAAGGACATATGGACACGATAAACTGCATCTATGTATGTCATCCCAATAAGGTAGCAGTAAAACCTTGAGTTAAGATTTATCAGAAACTAATTCATAAATTTAAAACCTACAGTATCTGTAAGAAATGTACGTGTGTCCTTGCTTCTCATAGAAACTCATAGAAACTTCTAAAGATAATAATTAGGAGCAGGATGAAAATAATTTTCAGTCTGTGAGTAAGCCTCCTTCGTATATTTTAATCTCTTGGGAATGTTTAGAGATAATTAAATTGATGAGATGGTTGAGTTATTTTTACCTGAAATATGCCTTCAGAACTGTATAAAAGTATGGTCATTATAATCAATAAAAATACATTTCTGCCATGTGTACTTGCTAGCTGTAATATCTTTTTGACAGAGCTGGGTAAGATTTGAAACTTAATTAAAAGCTCTATTTTTCAAATTTTAGTACCTAAGGTTTCTCAACATGACATGTTTAAGAACTACTGTTGATTATTTTGATATGTACATGTGTTTAAGAAGTATATGTTTATTAATAAACAGATTTAAAGATGTGTGTACTTTACCTACATCAGGATTTTAATACATGTTGTATATTATATTAGTGCCCAGGCTATTTGTGGCCTTATTACTGTGCTGAACAATGAGACATCCAGTGATAACAATGCAGGACTGTAAATAGTGATGGTAAAAATCAGCCCACCTTTCCAACTCTTTTTTTTTTTTTTGAGATTTTTCATGAACAGATTGGGAAGACTCAGTTTTTCATTGCCTTTTCTGTCAGTAGCATTCTCATGTGCTTGAGCCTATTTTTCCAAGGCACCTGACTAAGTTCCTAGCTTTCTTCAATTAATGTTACTGATCAGTTTTGGACCCTTCAGGGCTAACAACATGCACACTTCTTCAGATACTTCTACAGATACACTTCTTCCTATCTGAAGAAGTGTGCATGCACACGAAAGCTCATACCAAGAACTAACTTAGTTGGTCTTTAAGGTGCTACTGGAAGGAATTTTGTTTTGTTTTGACTATGGCAGACCAACACGGCTATCTATCTGTAACAGCAACTCCATTTCTTATTGTGCATTGTTCTGGTGAGTGACAACAGAATACAACTCTTGATACTGATTTGAACAAAAAAAAATTGGGGGGGGGGAGAATAACTTGAAAATAACTTATCCCCCCCCCCCCAAAAAAAAGCCTTAGGGAAATACCCAGCTCAGGGAATGTAATTCATGCAATACATGAAGTAAAGTTGTGAGGACACTTGTCAAATGACCCAACCATCGCACGCACACTGAGTGCTGAGTTTAGGGGCTAATTCATATATTACTCTCTTAAAGAGGTAGCAGGTGTATCCAATTCTCTATAGCAGCTGCTTATCCTTTTTCACATTTGAAAGAGGGGAAAGCTGAAGATGGAGGAGAAGCTGTTTAAGAGTGCACTAACTTATCAAGCATTCAAATACATTGGCAATAGGGGTCATTAGCATCCTTGTATGTCTGTCAAGCAACCTGAGTCATTAACAGTAACTGCCTGTGTTGCCAAACCGCTCAGAGTTCTCTCCAGCGTTATTTTTAATGAGCAGGTGTGTGCTTTGTTGGAAGTGTATTTAAAGTTGTTCTGCTGTCAATCTGAGCTGCCAACAACTAGGAAGAGGCTCCAGGAATATAAATACACGGCACTTAATGCAATTGGCAGGAGCGGGGGGAGGGGGGTCCAGTTCATGCAGTGGGTCTTCATAGAAACAGATTTTCATGCCTGAGCCTTCAGCTCAAGACACTGAGAATCCTACATTACAATTCTTTGGCTATCCCCTGATGTTTACAAGCAAGTCACCTTAATGAGGACTTAACAACAGGGATTTCTGAAATAAGTATCAAGAAAGGACAGACTGCATGAATGCCCCTGGTGATGGGTTAAAATGGTCAAGGGAGCTCCAAGCTTGTTTGTTTGCAAAATTATATTTGGTTGTTGTTGGGGTTTTTTAAAAAACAACAGCAACTGGTGGACCTGGCTTTATGCATGTTTTTGAAGTTAAACCCCTCATTACAAGTAAATATCAAATTAGTTTACATGTGATCTTTTACAGGAACCCATTTTTCTAATTTGACAAACATTTACTTCAGACCTCTCCGTCTGTACAGTGAGGTTACCCCCCAAGCAGCTGCCAATGCAGAAAATGACAAAATGTGTACAATTCAATTTTCTGCATCTTCCACATGCTTTGGAAAAAATCCCACAGTCACTAAATTAACAATAGCTTGCAACACAGAAGCATTCAAATACATGTTTGAGTAATGTTCAAGGTACAGTGGTACCTCGGGTTACAGACGCTTCAGGTTACATACGCTTCAGGTTACATACGCTTCAGGTTACCAGAAATAGTACCTTGGGTGAAGAACTTTGCTTCAGGATGAGAACTGAAATCGTACTCTGGCGGCGTGGCAGCAGCAGAAGGCCCCATTAGCTAAAGTGGTATCTCAGGTTAAAAACAGTTTCAGGTTAAGAACAGACCTCCAGAACGAATTAAGTTCTTAACCCGAGGTACCACTGTATTAAAAATATGTGGACATTCTTTCCAGGGTACTTCCCCATCTTTTTTTTTTTTTTTTTTTTTTTGCCTTCTCTAGCTTCTACATTTTTTAAAGACAAAAAAAAAAGTATTGAGGCACCACTACTTTTGCTCTTATGAGATTCATGTTGCCAAGCCACTAGAAGTGTAAAAGTGGCTTAGAGCCATGACAGTCAACATGGTTCTTCCATTTGTTGTAGGACTACAATCAGCCTACTCTGGACTTAGACCAAGACATAAAAGGGAATTAATAGGGGGAAATGTGGGGAGTAGAGGCAGAATGAACCCATTATTTCCCCGGTGGGAACAGGAAAAAGATATTTTAAAAAGCAATTGAAATAAATAAAATAAATAAATAAATAAAAATGTCCAGTAGCACCTTAGAGACCAACTAAGTTTGTTCTGGGTATAAGCATGAAAGTTTATACCCAGAACAAACTTAGCTGGGCTCTAAGGTGCTACTGGACAATTTTTTAAAATTTTTTTATTTATTTTGACTGCATCAGACCAACACGGCTACATACCTGAATTAAAAAGCAATTACGATTCAGCAAAGTTTAATTAAAGATAAAGCTCAGTACCTGACATCCTGATCCACAAACCAGTTTAAGTTGATTTACCCTGACAACTTCAATGGAATTGTCAGTGAAAATCCAAATACTCTGGGCCTAATTGACATATGGATCAGGTTGTTAAAAGACTAACTTAGAATCTGAATAGCAAGTTATGGACAAAAAGAATAATGCAGAAGAAGAGTGGCAGCTGGAGAGACTGAGACTGAGAGGGGGAAATGGAAACCAATCCATGTAACCACCTGTGAAATGACAATCCTGTCAATTTCACTTCATTTTATTTCCTGACAGGACCAGGCTCTGTCAATTACAGAGTAGCCTATTGTTCTCTATTTCTAGAGACGACTCTAAGAGCTTTTGTTCAGGAAATAATGCCATAGCATAACTCCTACAAAGTGGCCAGTTATTACATATCACTTGACCCTGACCCTGAGGGCTTCCGATTAAGGCCTGTTGTTGCCTCAGTCTATAAAGGGGAATTACACCACACAATCAAATCAGTAGTCCATGAAAATCCCTTAGAAGTGGATTTGGTTGCCTGTGCAGCAGTTCTCCCTCACCAACAGAAATGTCTTCCATGAAGGTATTTGATATCTTGGTTTGTCTATATTCTGGGCACTTTGGGAGCCTGGCTAGCAGGCAATAGCCCACCTGGATCACTAAGGTGGCAACTTGGTCATGTTTGTACAAGTTTCATTGGTTGCTGGGCCAAGAATTAACATTTGTTAAGTGAGCATGCACTGAGGTCAGCATCATAAGAACTCTATTGCAAATGAGAATGGGAGTCTTACAGAAGTAAGCATAAGTGTGCTCAGTGGGACTCAGGTGTATGCTGACCAAAGGCAGAACAAGCAGGGTCAGGTTGGCCTAGGATGGTTTTCAATGTGAAGGACACAGGTCTTGGGCCCGTAAGAACATAAACCAGTCAGAGGAAAACTACTACTACTACTACTTCTTCTTCTTCTTCTTCTTCTTCTTCTTCTTCTTCTTCAACAACAACAACAACAACAACAACAACAACAGTAATGGTAGTGCAGAAACACTTACCCGACCTCCCAGTAGTGAGTTGCTGCTGATTACGAGGAGGAGAGGGAGGAGGCATTGGTGAGGTCAGCACAGTGCAAATTCACCAGTCAAACCAATCCAGCACTCCTGCCAGTGCATTTGCTCTGCACTGACTCCTCTCCATCTTGCCCCCTTTCTCTTCTGGCAAGCAACAGCAGCAGCTCACCTGTAAAACTGTCTAGGCCAGGGATGGGGAGCCTATGACCCTCCAGAAGTTATTGGACTATAACTCCTGTCAGTCCCAGCCAGCATGGCCAATGGTAAGAGATGCTGTGGGTTGGAGTCCAGTAACATCTGGAAGGTCACAAGACCTGTGGTCTATATGATTACTGATGTGAAAGTCTAGTCAACTGCTACTGTTCAGGAAAAGGAGCAAGAGGATCCTAATATGCAGAATAAATTTATTTAATGACAGATCATGGCCAATATAAGGCATATGCCTTTTTCAAAGTCCCCCAACCCTCCAGAGAATATTTGAGGGGGTTACAGGGGGAGAAGAGAGGGATGAGTTCTGCTGTACTTGCTGAAGTCATTCCACTCACACAGGGACTTAGCTGGATCCAACTGTGTATCTCATATTGATGGCTATCTTTTGATATGTTTCAAAGCAAACATTTTTACCCTCATGTTATTTCATTAGTTCACTGCAGCTGTCATAATACGTTCAAGATTGCACGTAGACTCTTGCTTTTCCCCTCAAATGACCTTTACTGCTTCTAACACATACATAACAAAAAATATATTTGTTATTTTCTTTTTTCTTTTTTTACTAATTCTCGGAAGAACAAAGGAGCATGAACTTAAACTCACATTATTGCAAGAAGCTGTACAGAAGCTCAAAGCAGTAAGGAGACACTAAATGTGTGAAGAAGCCAAGTTAGACAGCTATCATTGCTAAGCTTCTTTCTTACGGGGTCCTGAGCACACTCAGTCATTGAAGAAACTCAGCACTACACAGAAAAGAACCCATGAGTGGAAGCAGAAGCTTTGAGCACAGCTCTGCTAATGAGAGCATTAGACATCCTGTAGCAGAGTGATTGGATGTGAGATATAGTTATGATGATGATGATGATGATGATGATGATGATGATGATGAAAAAGGGAACAAGAGGTGAAAGGGAGCAAGAAAATAATGAAGACATAAAGGGTTGGGCTACTATCTGTGCTAGGAAAGGAATGCCGATGTGAAGATGGGATTCACAATTAGAGATGCTCAATAAATTCAGTCTTTACAAATTCTTCTATAAAATGATACGGTCCACATCTCACAGATTTGTGTGTGGATTAGGTGCACGTTGTGCATAGTTAAAATATGGAATTCGCTCACACAAAATACAGTGATGGCCACAAACTTGGATGGCTTCAAAAGTGGATTAGACAAATTCTAACAGCAACAGAACCCTCAACAAAAACCCCTAAATTATAACCCAAATGCAAGAAGCTGTGCTGTGCTCCAAGCTCATGCAGTTTTCCCCCATCCATAATGACCCTGTATTAGATCAGGTTATGGACATATGCAGGTTAAAAGACAAGGATGTAGTCGAGCCCAGTCATCTACATGCCTGGACTGCTGTCCTGCAGAAGCAGGGGATGAGGAGCCAAGCAACTTTGGAGGCAGGGCCAGGATGAAAGAGGCTATATTCAGATCCATTTTCAGGCTTTGATGAAGTAAGTGAAAACAGCTAATCTGTTGTGGTTTGGAAATAAGCTTGCAGTTGTCAGAGCTATTCATTTCTGGAATGTCAAAGCAAAGATTTGTAGATATTGCCTTCCTGAGCAGCATTCTTATAATCACCTTGAGTTTTCCCATTACCCGGCTATTGTCTGCTTACCCGGCTATTGTCTGCTTGCTAAAGTGGTGGGAAAGTTGAACTCCACTGCTCTTTCCAAACAAACAGCTTCTTTTCTTTAGGTGAAAGGATAACAGGTGCTCTACTCAAGGATTATAACACCTTCATTAGAGCCTTGCTCAGAAAAGCCTTGGGGACAGCAATGACCCCTTTTCACTGCACAGTTTAAGTACCACATTCCTCTGAACCATTTACTAAGGTAATGAGATGCTAGAGGATATGGCTTCAAAATACTTAAGAAACACAGGTCCATTCTGCTGGCAGTTATTTACACACTTAATACATTATTGAAGAGAAGAAACTAATAGGATAACCACATGAGCACTGCTGAAAAATTGCCTTTGCTGGGAGCATTGTTTCACAGGGATGGGTTTTTCCCCTTCCGCAATCTTCAATTTACCGGGAAAGCCAGAGCAACATAAAGTTATTATAACTTCTCAATGTCATATTCACTTTGATAGGTTAGAAAAAAATTAAGGGAATGAAGTAAGAATGAGATATCTAGATCACAGGTCTTTGTTTTATAAATATCTACCCAGATCCTCATCCCCCATCTACTCTTTCATAGTGCATTTGACGTCTGGCTCTTAATTCAACAGCCAGAACCTTCATGCTTTCATTTTGTATTTTAAAAAACCTGTTTCTATCTTGAATAAAGCTTGAGCTCTTCCCATTTGTTGGTAAAGTTTCCAAAGGAAAGGGCAGGGGAAAGTTACTTTTTACCAGATATTCTTCCCTATGGATACTACGCTTTGCCACAAAGTCATTGACAATCATATGAGAGCCTCCAGTTTCAATGGATTGAATTGGTCTGTATAGGCATCGCTGTGGTCTCAAACTGCATGTATTTGCTTCATCGTTGCTAACTTTTAATGAGGGGGGAAATGAACATTTTAGTAGTGAGAACTAAGTGAAAGTCCTCAGTTCAAAGTCCCTGTGGGTGGCTTGCTTCTACCTTTGAAGATCTCTAAAGAGAGCATGAATTGCTGTTCATGTTTTGAATCGTTATTCTCTTTCATGCAAAGGAAATTTTCACAGTGAAACTCACTGAATGGCAATAAATAAAAGGCTATTGATCACATCTAACTAATTACAACAGGGCAAACTAATCAAATTCTTGGCAAGGATGAAAGGGTAATCTTGCTCCTTATGATGGTAATTCTTTAGGCATCCCCGATCCCTGTGCATTACTTCTCTGGTTTCTCATTTCTGAATGAGGTCACACATGTGTATGCAGTATGTAAGCTTAACTGAAAAAGAGCACTCGGTCTGAAAAGAGGTAGCATTTTTTTCAAACGTTTAATTTTCATGCAAAGGACATGGGTGCATTATATCTGAAAACAATGGGAGGGAGATTTTAAGGAGCAAATAATATTCAGTGCATGACAGAGCAGAATGTGACAAACAAGAAGCCAAGACAAAATTGTAAGTAGCTACCATGATAGAACACAAATAAATGGGCAACCCTAAGACTTGGAAACTGTTATTGTCTGAAAACGACACTGTTTCTTATTCTTTGTTTTCTGCACAGTGGGAAATTCTGTGCAGCCTTTACAGTGCTCATTTCTTTTAGAAAAGAGAGCACTGGATACTTGTGGAGTTTTTATAATAATCTTTTTATTTGTGCATGTACAATTGAGCAGGTATCGTGGGTGAGCAGATGCCAGCACACCACAGGGAAGACTAACCTCAAAGCAAACTCAACACCCAAAAAACCCCAAAGCAGCTTTTCTCTGGACATATATTAGTCAGTCTGCAAGCCAAAATCAAAAAGGAACTGCTTCCTGTGGATTTATTTATCTTGCACTCAAACTTGCTTTGGCCCCCAATTAGGAATATCCATGCAACTGGGATTGCATTGCAGTGATTTAAGAAAGGGGCAATCTAAGGGTACTTTAGGGGATGCGGTTGGCGCTGTGGGTTAAACCACAGAGCCTAGGACTTGCTGATCAGAAGGTCAGCGGTTCAAATCCCTGCGACGGGGTGAGCTCCTGTTGCTCAGTCCCTGCTCCTGCCAACCTAGCAGTTCAAAAGCACGTCAAAGTGCAAGTAGATAAATAGGTACTGCTTCGGCAGGAAGGTAAACAGCATTTCCGTGCGCTGCTCTGGTTTGCCAGAAGCGGCTTAGTCATGCTGGTCACATGACCTGGAAGCTGTATGCCAGCTCCCTCGGCCAATAAAGTGAGATGAGTGCTGCAACCCCAGAGACGGCCACGACTGGGCCTAATGGTCAGGGGTCCCTTTATCTTTTTAAGGGTACTTTACAATGCAATCTTATGCATGCTTGCATACATTCCCCTGTTTTTGAGTGGGCTTGCTCCCAGGAAAGTGTGCATAAGATTGCAGGCAGACTGTTTGATCAAGGGTCAAGTCAACTCTTAGCGGACCAACAATCCTGTAATGCTACAATTTAGTTCTCTATGCAATTTAGTTAAGCATTTCATTCATTGGAGTGACTGCCTGGCCTTTGCATGATCCTTAATGTATCTTTATTTGCAACAGCCTAAAAAGCAGACAGAATCAGGAATGAGAAACATGCCCTGAGCCATCTGAAACTATTGTTCTGCTAAAACCATTTCAGATTTACTCTCTCCTTGTGGCACAATATAGTTTGTATTAGATGGGTCAAATCGGGAGAGAATCTTGAATGTGACTGTAGAAAGTTGTGGCACAGGTGGCCTTTTGATCATAACATTAGAACAGCCTACTGAATTGGGCCAATGACTCATCTAGTCCAGTATCCTGTTCTCTTTTATATATATGTAAATTTTTATTTGATTTTACAATTTAACATTCAACACATTTATCATATAAAAGAAAAAGAAAAAGAAGAAGAAGAAAATAGAACTCCCTCTACCTTGCGATTTCTCTCAACTTCCCCTCCTGGTTCTTTAAATATGTGCTACTACTGCTTAATTTTCATCTTCTTTTTTATAATCTTCTTGCTAAATACTCTTAATTCTTATCATTTTAATACCAATTTTTCTTTCAAATTATATCTTACACTTGATTAATTTGCATATTATTGTTTCTTAACCTTTACACTTGTTTTCTTAGTTGTGTTTACTCAAACCCTGTTAGTGAGTTCATTCTTTACAATGTTTCTGTAGATACAACATAAACGGTTCCCAGTCTTTTTTTTTCAAGTCCCTATTGTCATTGTCTCTAAGTCTTCCTGTAAGTTTCGCCATTTCTGTGTATTCCATAAGTTTAACTTGCCATTCTTCCTCCATTGGTATCTTGTTGTCCATCCATTTTTGGACTAGTAAGATGCTAGCCACCATTGTAGCATACATGAATAACTTTTTCTGCAGTATCCTGTTCTCACAGTGGCTGGTGAAATGCCTGTGGGAAGCCTGCAAGCTTTATATGAGTGCAACAGCACTCTGTCTACCTGTGATTCCTAGCAGCAGGTATCATTTCCATTCCAGTGATTGTACAATTATGTGACTGTGGAAGGTGATCACAGGAATAATACTAACCTACTTTTATTTATGCAGAGCTCCAAGTTGAGAGCTCTGTGTGTCTTAGATCTTCTCCTCTGAACTTTGTGTATCTCTGAGACCCTGAACATAACATTTTAATGTAAAATTGTGAAGTAGAGCTAGCAAGGGATACAATACTTCATAATTCATGTTAAATTCCCATTTACTTCAGTTGGGTTTGTTATATAGCTTGACATCAGTAGAAGGGCATTTAAAATATATATAGCTTGACATCAGTAGAAGGGCATTTAAAATATATGCAAGAATACAAATATATCAAACTATACCCTGCTCCATCACTGGAATCTAGAATCTTAAAGAATGTCTGGATTTATAACCATCTTTCAAATACATGTGTAATTTTATATCTTACAAGTCAGTTCCAGAATGTGGAAATATCTCAGTATTCTCAGGAAAATTTGCAAATTGTATTCAAGCAAATAATGATCTAGCAATTGTCAAAACACATTTCTGGAATGGTCAGTAGAGTTTTGTGAAGTGGCCTTTGACATTTAGGGTAGCCTAAAAAGTTATTTTGTTCTGTGAGATACATATAAGATACAAACCATACACCTTGAGATTATCCAACTCCTTATGATAGAACTACAAAACATATCTTTATTATTTACAGATTCAGTGTTTTCCCTCTTGTATTACTTATGCTCCTCCTTCTCCAGAGGTTGGTGGGGGACTCCCCATGTCTATGTTGGCATATCCTTTGCAGTTACAGAACTTGTTGCAGCTGACATTAGCAATGAATCGGTGTTTGCCATTCCTATATGGAGTAAACTCAACACACGTTTGTGCCTTGTGATTAGCAGCCAGTGTTCCCAGTCTGCAGAAGAGATAAAGGAGAGAGGGTGCATGTGATGATATTTGTACATGCAATGATTTAGGCAAACCACCTTTGGTTGATTGATGAGTTGACCTCTTTGACCACAGGATGTCACAAACGACATTACACACTACATTTAAAGCACATGACTCCCCCTCAAGCAATTCTGAGAATCATAGTGTGTTAAACGAACTGTAGCCCTTTGAGGGGTGAACTACAATTCCCATAATTCCTTGGGGGAAATCATGTGCTTTAAATGCATGGGATGCACGCAGGCTCAGTGAACATTGTCATTAAAGCTACAGTGTGGAACTTCATAGCTGACAGCAGGAGTGAAGGTGGAAACAGGAACCACAGATAACCTCAAGATGCAAACCAAAACTGTGGCTTAACTTACTCAGTAGCGATCGGCTCACCAAACAGTCCATAACCCTCCAAGTGCAGCACACAGTTCTTGAGATCTTCTTTGAGGGGATTAGAGAAGGTGACTTCAGCTGAACATGGTGCATTCAATTTCGGATAGTTTAAAACCTATTTGGAAAAAATGAGCACTTGTTTTTACATTCAGGTAGGTAGCCATGTTGGTCTGATGCAGGCGAAATAAATTTTAAAATTATAACAATTATAAAAAATAAAAAATAGTCTAGCAGCACCTTTTACTTAGTTGGTCTCTAAGGTGCTACTAGACTATTTTTTTATTTTTTTAACTTGTTTTTACATTGTTATACTAATTAGTATATTGCTAATGCTGACCATTAGGTATATCACTGGGTAATCATCCTTAATGGTCAATTGGTGAGTTTTTGCAGGAGATAAGTGTTAGGAAAGGGTATCTTGATGTAGTGATATATCTTGCATGTTTAGAATGGAAAAGGCATCTTAGGAAAGAGAATTGGATTCCACCCTCTCCAGCTAAAGGGAGGTGTATGGCGGGTAAGCAGCCAGTGTTGTGAGGTAGAGCTACCTTGATAGTGCTGGTACAGAGTGAAGATAGGTTGCGTGAATTGGTGCTCTTGCTGGTTCATTGCATGGCTTCTGCCCCGTTCAGGTAAGGTGTAGCGATACTGGCAAGAGGAGGGCAATTTCATGGTTCTGCCACACCACATGAGCCACTACTGTTCTCTGTGGGTTTGTGTTTGTGTACACACACACAAAAGATTTGGAGCTTCACACACAGATGAAGGGGATCCAACAGTATAGGGATAAGATGTGGAATGGCAGATCTGCTGTTTGGTATGATTTTCTTGTGTGTGTGTGTGTGTGTGTGTAATTTAGACCATTTGCTGACCCTTCCCCCTCAGTCAATAGACTTCTGAGCAGTTCATACAATATTGAAATATGAACTATTTAGCACCATGAAGACATTACAAATTAAAAATAAGCAAATGCCACAAAAATATTATATATATTTTATGATCTCTCCTGCAAGGTAAACAGATATTGACTTCAGTTATCCTCATGACTTCAGTTATCCTCTTGCCGAATTGTCTGAGACTGCCATTGCTTGTTCACTGTAAGGGTCAAATGGTCTTTACCTTTATCTCAATGGGAAGGCTGTCAATCAGGATATCTCTCTCCACCATCATGATTTCTCCCTTAGGCTCTGGCATTGAGACAGCTGCTACCCTCATAATATTATAATCACAAAGGTGAGACTCATAACTTTCATAGGGTATCTCTATCTTAATCGTCTTCACTGTAAGGCAAAATGTATTGAACATACTTTTTAGAGTCAGAATTTCCATTCTAGAGAATTTCAAGAATTCCTCTCCATTCTAAGGGTTGGCTTGAGTCTCATCAGTGAGTCATTTTGAGGGAAATTGTGACGAGAAACATAAACAATAACATAAAAGTCAAATCATTTGAGCTTTCTGCAACCTGATGTCTTCCAGATGTTTCTGAAAACAATTACTGTCATCCAAGACATGCTAGATGGGGCTTATGGGAATCGTACTTTTAGAGAGCACCAGTTTGAGAAAGGTTATTTTGTGAAACATGTTATCGCTTACGGAACCAAATCTAAATGTTCAAGTGATAGATTATTAAATGATTGTCAATAATGTAGAACAAGTGGGTCTACTGCCTGCTGTATAAAGGATGGATGACTCTGTCATAAATTGCAGCCTAAGCAGAGTTGCCTAAATGTAAATTCTATAAATTAGTAGGATTTCTTTCCAAGTAATGATTATGGGATCAGAGTGTTAGATGGTGAACATTCTCTAGATATGATACAGCTATTTGTTGAAACAAAGAGAAAATTTGAGAGTGTTTTACATGCAATTCCAAAGCAGTTTTTGCATGTTCATGTTTTCCAAGTGAAATCTATATTACCAGAACATACAGCTAATTTGTGGGAGTGCAATGCTGTTTTCCACTTTATATCTCAAATTAATAGCACTCAGTAAATGTCACCAAATGGCAGAAGACGGGCACAAATGCATGATTACAAATTATCTAAATTTGAATCCTCATTTGCTCTCCAAACATACATTTGGGTGATTACAAAAATCTCAATGTGTCTTTCCAGGTACTCCTACCATCTGATACGAGATAGGTAAGAGGCTGCTTGATTGTAGCATCGTGTTCATGGAATGCTTGTGGAAATCTTTCCCCAAGGAGGACTGCCTGGCACCTTCATAACATATCTTTTGGTACCAGGCAAAAACATGTGTCTTCTTCCAGGCTTTTGGCTAATTAAACTGAGGCAGCAGGGGGTTGCTGTACACCAGGCATGGCCAAACTTGGCCCTCCAGACTACAATTCCCATCATCCCTTACCACTGGTCCTGTTAGCTAGGGATGATGGGAGTTGTAGTCCCAAAACATGCCTGCTGTACACCAAAACGTTGAGTGTCAGATGAAGATTTTTTAATTGTCCCTGGGCCTTGTAAAATATTTTTATTTTAATATGCTGCATTAAGACAGTATGTATAAATAAGTTAAATAAATAGTTAAGACTTACCTTCTTTGGGGCCAAGTGTAACATGCACACAGTCTTTCCAGATTGGATCCAGTGAACAGCCATTATATATCATTCCCTGAGCACAAAGGTTGAATTTCCTGTCTTTAGCCTCATTCGACAAGTTTTCAAGCATCCACTTTATTTGAACATCTTGACCATAAAGGGGACAATTAGCCATTTTAAATTTCATTGTCACCCCAGTGTCTTTCAAAGTTTTGTTTCTCTGGGATGCTATATCTTTGTTGATTTCGGAATTGGGAGCATTGAGGTATTGAGAACTGATTTTTCTGCAAGCTTTATAGAAGGCTTTTTTCTCTTGCAGAGAACCTGGTTGGGGGCAAATAACATATCTCCAATGATCACTTTTCACTTTACTATATCAACATGTTAAACTTCAGTTATTCTCATTAAAATTGGTCATTACCTAATTCATGCTTGTAAGCATCAGTGACATCCTCACGCAAATCTCCACCAACACTCTTGGTGCTGATGCATTGCCCACAAGGCCAGATATCACAGTGCAGTTTTGTCTTCTTGCCTCTACCTTGAGAAACCCAGGCTGTACTCCTTGCATTTAGCATACAAAATACACGAGGGCCATCAGAATCAGTATCCACATCTCCATCTCTGATGCTTTTGACCCAGATAGGGCCACTGCACATTGATCCTAAGGTAAACAAAGACAAACATGTTGTTCAATGGTAGTCTGATTAATCACTATCCTAAATTTTAAGAATCTGTATTTATATAAACAGTATAGCTGGCAATCCCTGAGAATCCAGCTTCATCCAAAGAAAGAAAGAAAGAAAGAAAGAAAGAAAGAAAGAAAGAAAGAAAGAAAGAACCTGCTATGAAAGTTTGTAGGCATGAATAACCAAAATGGTACTCTCCATATATTGGCGGATTCCAACTCCCATCAGCTCCAGCCAGCGTCCGCAACATCTGAGGGACGCAATACTGGTTATAGTATCTGAGGGACGCAATACTGGGAAATGGCTATCATGTTTGCAGTCTAACGTAGTCATGCAACTTATTACCTGCCAAGCTTAACACCAGCCATATATGACTGCTTTGCTAAATCTCCTGTTGCTGTTGGTATGAGACAAATTCAGTTTGTGGGACTAATACTCATATTATGCTGGCTGACAGCATGGAAGCCACTGAAGCACTAACCCTTCCCATGCTGCTGAGCTCCAGACCATATGGTACCTACAATGCAGCTACAGGTTGGACACCTTCCATGTGGACTGGGGCCTACTAATGCAGCCTACTAATGCCTACTAATGCAGCCTCACCAGCACTTCAGAGTTTAGAGGAAGAGGCATATTACAATCTGCCATACATAAGGAGATAATATCCAGCTCTCTTCTCTTTGTCCATCGGTTATTATTTGCGGGTTACTAATAATTTGCAATGCCTTCTTACACATGATTATCTCTGGATTGGGAAAGAGCAGTGCTCTTTTTCTAGAAAAAGAGGTGCCAGAACTCACCATAAATGCCTCCCTTGTTCTCTTATAATGGCAATAAAGCCCACCCGAGAGGTGCCAAAACTAAGTTCCGGTGAGTTTGGGATGAAAAAAAGCCCTGTGAAAGAGGCTTCATTTACCTTTACTAGTTTCTATAGGTGTCGGATCCAGATATTGCCAGTCACTCATAGCTTGGTTTATGTCTTTTCGGGCCATCCAAGATTCATTCCAGCAATGATGTACCCTGTAGAATACAGAAATTCAGACACTTCCTGTGTCAAAATACAAAGCTAATTCTGAAGAAACCTGATCATTCAGTAATGATTTAGGATAAAAGATCCAATGTTGTATGGAATGCCAGTACAAAGATTGAGTATCATTTAGAAAATACTTTTGTATTTACATTTATTTCTTTAGAATTTTAATTTGACTTTAGGGCTCCAAGAAAGTAACTACTTTTAAAGAAAATGAATGTTTTTATTACTTTACAATGGAGACTGTAGCTGATATAGTGGACATCATCATAAATGCAGTTATCACAAGCCATACTTGTGAATCCTTGGTCATTCTCATGCTGAAGCTTCTCCAATTCTCTGATTTTATCCTTCAACATCTCTGTTGTTGCTCACTTACCAGATGTGTTCTTTGCCATTTAAAGTTTTGCCTGTATAGTCATAAACCTCCTGGACGGTGAGAAGATCAACAGCATTCAAAGGGCAGTAGAAGCCTGTGATGACTCGGCTTGGGATTCCCAAACATCTCATAACTGTAAACAGATGAAATACCCAAACACTGATATTATATGTTCTGCACACACACACACACACACACACACAGAGAGAGAGAGAGAGAGAGAGAGAGAGAGAGAGAGAGAGATAGAAAACTTGCCTTCCTAACTCAGCAAAAACCACGTAACTATTTGCAACAAAGCCCATAAGTACTCAGGCTACATAGACTTTGGTAGTTCAGGCAACAAACCATCTGCTTATCAAACTGCATGTGCTATTTCCAAGGAAAGCCTAGTCACAATAGTGTATCTATTGTTGGAAGAGTATGACTCTTTTAACACATATATACCACTGCAACACAGGCTCAGCCCCTAACAGGTTTGCTCCTGTTCAGTGTTCCAGCCAGTCTGCCCTCTTTCAGGATGTTGTAAGCCAAGGGTAGCCAAGGAGGTGTCAACGCAATGTGGTGTCCCATCATTGTCATACCTCATGGTCAATGAGTTCCTAAATGACACAATATTGGCTAACCTAGTAAGGGCTCAAGCAGGGGAATTCAGTTGTTTCCTTCTCAATTTTCTGGTTTTCTTTTCTAACTAAAGCTCAACTTCCTATGACTGTTAAACATCATTGAGCATGGCCATTGAGTTATTTTTGCTACCTTTGTTTTTAAAGTTTGTACTACTTCATATCATGCAGATACCTTCTTCTTAATTCTCATTGGCCCATCTTGGCTTCAATCCTGTTTGTGGAGAACTATTTAACTTTAATCTGCTTATGCATCGTACATTTAAATCACATTGCTTCCCTCAAAGAATCCCAGAAACAGTAGTTTATCCTTCACAGAGTTACAGTACCTAGCATCCTTAACAAACTACAATCCCCAGGATGTTTTGGTGAAAGTAATGTGTTTTAAATGTATGGGTTGTACATAGTCACAGATTACTATGTTACCTCTATTATGAACAGCCAATGTGTTAGGAAATGATATGACCCAGTGACATATTTGTAAATGGATTCTAAGGCTTTTGTAGTAAGAATTCGCTTCACCCTGATTTCTGTATATTTACTTGACAATCTAACCAGCAGCATATGTCAGCAGCACAGATGGTTTCATAACATCAGGGCAGAAAATAGAATATTGCAGCTTTGGCAACGTGTTTCTGTAACCCCAGACATTTCTGTATATGGCAGACATTTTTTTACTGTCTACTTTTATCTAGTATACAAATGGCCAATAATATTCAGCACATCTTACAGTTAATTTCCCAGTTGCTTCAACAATTCATTCATATTTATCCTGTTTAATGTAAATCTAATGTTCACAGCCTTTTTATATTATTTGAATATTTCCTGTAAAAGTTTTCAAATGCAGTTAGTAAATAAATGAAGTTCTTCCTGGTCTTTGCATTCACTTTTTCTATCATCCCCCACTGGCTATGGAACGCTAAAAAGCATTCCTTTTGCTTTCAGCAGATAACCTACTTTGCCATTGACAAGCTCAAAATAACTCCAAGGCGTTCTGCTTTGTCTCAGGATTCATCCAAACCCAATGCCAGGAGTACCCTAGTGGCCAGTAACCTTTGGCCTTTAAAGGTACCAAAATTTGCCATCTAATGAGGTTAATATAACTACTGCAAATTGGGCTATTCCTGATTCCCTGCTTTAGAGAGAAGCTTTGAACATGCAGTTATCATGCTAAAGTCAGTACATTTTGGGAGCATATGGAATCTGCACACTAATGTGCTGCTCAGAAATAGCCATGGTGTTTCAAGCACGCTTGCGCTTAGGGAAAGCCACAGCTCAGTGGTAGAGCACATACTTTTTATGTAAAACTATTTGATCCTTGACATCTCCAGAGAAGTGTAGGGGGAAAGCCCTGTTTGAAGTGTCCCTGAATTAGAGGACCTTATGCATTAAATCTTGCGCTGCCCCTTATATACTGAAGCAAGAGAACGGTTTTTGACACCTATAATGATAAGGTCCCCTGGCCAGAATCCTCCTGACATGATTCTATATCTCCTTGCAGACATTGATAAGTATGTGACCTGGCGTGTGGCACTTTTTGCAACTGCTGCTAGAAAAAAATTATATAGCCGAGATAGCTATCAACTGTAAAGGAGATGCATTTATTTGACCCCACCTACACCAAGCTGTATTTTTCTCACTAAACTTTGTACATAATTGTCTATTTTATGTGATTTTAGCTTATAAATTTTATTGTCTAATGTTTCGATTTGTATATTAAGGAGTTTCTATAGCTTTGTGCAGATTAGGTCATGTTTTGACAAAATAAATGTTTCTAAGTTTGTGTATCAAATTAGTATATATTCTATTGAATGATATTGTATACATTGCAGCAGCCTTTGGCTATAAGCAATACATTTGACTGACTGACTGTTTGAAATGCAGGAGACCTGCTATCAGTTCATGTCAACAACAATACTGAGCCAGCTGGACCAGTGATCTGACTTGACAGACAGCACTTCCTATGTTCTTGGGCATGATGGGGAGAACTGCATACCAAATACTAGGACAATTCAGTCTCACACCATTCCTTGAGAAGACTACCCTCCTGAATTCCAAAATGTCTTTTGTTGTTATACTTCCTTTCCTCCTTATAATGTTGCTATACTCTCTGACTTGGTTTTTTGCGCTTCACTAAATGTTCATGTATGGGTAGAAATAGTAGAATCATTGAATAGTTGAGTTGGAAAGGACCACAAGGTTCATCTACTCCAACCCTCTACAATTCAAGAATCTTTTGCCCAATGTGGGGCTTGAACCCACAACCAGGGGACTAAGAATCTCATGCTCTACCAACTGACATGAGCGATGTAGAATTTCAGCCTTTCTACTCTGTACATTTTTAATAACTAGCATTCTTTTTTAGGGGGGATAGTTCTTTATCTGACATTACTGGGTGTCATCCCACCACACCAAACAGACGCCATTTAAATTTTTGTTGAATTTAGAAGTTGCCATCTGCATCTGAGAAAGTATTTTTCTGTTAGGACCATTCATGCCCCCTACCTGCACACATGACTGAAGCAAAAGTCCCGCAGTACCCATATTTGACAGGCTTGCACTTGCTCTGAAACCACTGGCGGAGGATAGGGGCACTTCCATTCCACATTAAAGGATTGTGTCCCTGCAAGTAGTTATTACTGGGTGGAAGTTTCAGAATGCTTTTCTTCTTATGGCAACAGATCTGAAAAGAAGAAAGGTGCTCAGTGCTCAGTGCTCAAGAGTAATATCCTTGCCATACCCATCTTGAACATTCCACAGAATCAGCATACATCACTTCATGCACAATGATCATCCCTATCATAAAAGGCAACAGTATGTGACTAACATATACCTGAAACAATTAATCTTGACCTAGGAGAGATGCATGTAAATGCAATAGTTTAAAGCACAAATTCACCTGCTCAGTTCTTATTATACTATACAGAAGGCATACCGTTTTTCAGAGGCCATTGCCCTCTGCTTTTGGCCATAAGAAGATGGACATTTATATAAATATTTACAGAGAATCAGTCATCTACATGTTGTTTTACAAGATTAAAATAAGCAAATCCCAGTTGAAATTGTACAGGCTTTTTTTTTAAAGGGGGGGGGTCAGTTGCTATAGTCAGCCTGAAGTATCAGAACAAGTAATGGTGGTCCCTTTACGGTGAAGTAATGGTGGTCCCTTTACGGTGGGCAATGGCACATGGTGCTCTGACTTTCCCCCACTCCACAGTAAATGAATTTAAAATTCACTATACATTACCCTGGTATGTAATACATCTGCATGCACAGGACTTTTTATGTGTGTTTGTGTGAAGAAATTAAATTTGACTAAGAGCTGTTTAGACAAAACTCCAGGGAAATTAAAAATAAATAGCAATGCGTACCTCTTTTCTTTTTTAAAAAATATTGCTATTATATTCTATTCAAAGAATGCTCAGAAATATTTCCATAGAGCTCCCAATGGTCCTCATCCAGTCACTAATATGTCCATACATTTAGCAATACTGAAGCACAGGGTACATGAATTGCAGGCCATATTCTTCTCTCTCTTCCCTCCCCCATCCTGAAACCTCCCTTTGTAGGGTGAGATTTTATATTATTTCATCACTTTCATCTCTTGGATTCTAATCCTACCATCCAGAACCCTGTTGTTGTTTTTTAATATATATATTTTTTTACAAAGTACCCACTCATATAAAATATCAATGGAGTGCATAAAGATACATACAGGTGTAAAACTAAGATACTATAAAAGCAATGCAAAACAATCATTAAAATGACTGGCCCATCTTGGGCGGCAACTGAATAGGCCAGGTAGCATAAAAAGAACTTTGAGAGATATTAGAAAATTGCCAGCAAGGATCTCTGCCAAATCTCTTTTGGAACAGCATTCCGCAGCATGGAACCAACAACACCAAATGCCTAGTGTCTAGGAGAAGTCAGATGGGTTTCTGAAACATAGCAGAAAACTATTAGGAATAGAAATTCATCTGCTTCTTATTAAAGGTGATGGCGGTGGGTGATTTTTCATATATATATTTATATATAAATGTTTGTTGCAGTTCTTATTGCTGCCAGGGATTTAAGAGATATTTATCGGGGCCAGGGAGCTGTCATTTAAGAGATGTACTACTGTTCTCCAATCATCATAACAACCATTTCCCCCACGTTAACAAAGACAGGCACAGTCACCTTTGCAAAGCTGACTATCAGTGGGTAATTTAGCAATTTACATAAGCCAAACACACATTTCCTAGGAATTTCTCTGGGGTTGTGCCTGCTGACAGATTTGCGATGAGCCAGCAGCTAGTAATGACTGGAGAGACAGAGGCAAACCAATGCCAAGAGTGGTTATAGGCAAACATATCCACAAGAGTCAATTAAACGTCCTGTACTCAAACTTTACCATACTGTTCAACACCCTGCTGATGTACGTGGGATCATTGCGACAGGAATAATCCATGCCAGGATCACGAAGGAAGTTTGTACTTGTGTCCAGAATTTTCAGACAGATATCCAGAATGCCATCTTGGAACTAAACACACAAAATATGAGCACTCATTTTGAAGCCATTTGTGACACAAATATTCAGAACAAAAATTTCCCTGTTGCGTGTCGAGGTCCCCAAGCCACCCCCCAAATAACTCACAATGCACACTTAATTTTGGCCACAACTTTATTTAAATACAAAACCATGAGTGGTTGTTTAGGCATTGGTTAAGACTATCTGTCCCCATGCCTGGGGACAGAACTGACTTCTGGGCACCACCGAAAGACAGTGCGGGGGAAAGCAAGTCGGGGAAAAATGAAGCTGAGACACAGACCCTCAACTCTCACCCGCCTGCTCCCCGAAGGCTTGCCGGCCCTAGTCCCATTCCAGGGATTGGACGAAAAGATGGCAAGCCCCAGGATTCCTTTAACGGAATTCCCTTTCCGCAGCAACCATGGAGGGGCAGGCCCAGCCTATCCTAACCCCTCCTCCACCAATTTATAAAGGTAAAGGTAAAGGTACCCCTGCCCGTACGGGCCAGTCTTGACAGACTCTGGGGTTGTGCGCCCATCTCACTCAAGAGGCCAGGGGCCAGCGCTGTCCGGAGACACTTCCGGGTTACGTGGCCAGCGTGACATCGCTGCTCTGGCGAGCCAGAGCCGCACACGGAAATGCCGTTTACCTTCCCGCTGGTAAGCGGTCCCTATTTATCTACTTGCACCCGGGGGTGCTTTCGAACTGCTAGGTTGGCAGGCGCTGGGACCGAGCAGCGGGAGCGCACCCCGCCGCAGGGATTCGAACCGCCGACCTTTCGATCGGCAAGTCCTAGACGCTGAGGCTTTAACCCACAGCGCCACCTGCGTCCCACATAGCAAGGTCAATGCAACAACCCCTTACTCAAGAGCTGGTGGGCGGGTGATCCATTGCACACAGCAAAGAGAAAGCTCCAGGCTGCGTGCAGAGTATTTAAACATTTTACCCCTCCCACCAAAATTGCAACATAACTTTTACCCCAGCAACCCAGTGAACCAATCACTGCCCCAGGCCATCTTTAGAGACCCTGCCTGGTAACAGAGGGGTGGCTCAGCAGACCCCACCGCAACACATGCTTTCTATGAAGGAGAACACACTTTGTGAAAATAAGAAACATTTGCAGCCAAATTTTGTCCTCACTCAGGACGCCATATTACTAAAGGCTATCCTTTAGTAAGAAAGAGACACTTTACTTGAGACCAAACCCCATCAAACACCGTGGGACTTACTTCTGAGTAAACATGCACAGGGTTGGGCGATGTGTGGTTTAGAGCTAATTTCAATGGATTTCACTTGCAATTCGGCCCCAAGTTATATAAACTTAAGGGTACAAAAATGTATGCTTCTACCTGTTTTAAAAACACCTGTGTATTTGGAGACCGGGATAGCTGCTGCCTGGGCAATATTCTTATTTATCTTCCACTGAGGCTTGCAGACAAAGGACTAACTCACAGGCTTGGACTAAGTCAATGAACACACCCTCCATTTGTGAAACTGTGTGTACATGGAAGTAACTATATGGAAGTAACTCCTACTGATTCAGCGGGACTTACTGCCATGAAAGAGTGTGTGGGAATTTTACTTTTAAATATGCAACACTGGCTACAGCCATTGGATAGAAAGCACTTTATGTACGTCTCTTTTTCCATAGACAATTTGTGTCCAAGAGTATAATTAATCTAATTATAGGTGAAACTCATAATACATTCAAGAGCCATAATTTTGCATTTACCTGTCCAAAATACCATGGATGAGAAGTTACGTGTTTGGGAAGCCCCTGGAATACAATCCCATGCTCATTCAGGACATACTCTTCTCTGTGAGCTTGGTTGTCTAAATAGACAGGGTCATCTGAGAAAACAGTATAGACAAGGTCTCTGAACAAGTTCCAATATCAAGGGCAGAATTTTCATAAAATTTACACCAGCTCTGACATACCAGATCAGGCATGAGATTTATATTTTCCCCAGTACAGGCAGTTCATGCATTCAGCTGTGATGAGATCATTTTGTTGCATATGTAAATGACCCCTTATTATCATGCTTTAAATATGGCAAACCAATTTGGATCTACATGCTGCAAATGAATCCATCAAATAATGGATAAACAAAATGGCTGCTTTGCAGTACTGCTTTCAATAGCTACAGTTTAAGAAATGGTTCGGTAAAAATATGTCTAATACCAGACCCGTGTTTTGTTAGCCCAAAAATGAAAAATGAGTGAGGTCCCAGACAAAGAGGACTGGCAGCTTAAGATGTTAGAATATAAAGAACTTGCAGGTCTAACACAAGGAATAAGAGAGCAAGAAGGACATATATTTAAAGAAGAGTGGAAAATGTTTATTGAATACAGTATATGAAAGATAATTGTACACAACTGAAAACGCTGGTGGCATTAAGATGAATGCAACAGTGTAATTAATGTTTGAATGGTGTAAAAATGGAAAACTGACTTGAATGGTTAGAGTAAAATATGCAGGAATGGAAGATATTTAAAATGAACCATGGAAAGAGAAGAAGGGAAGTCATTGGATGTTAATAAGTTTGTAAAATGTTTATTTCAAATTGGGGAAAAATGGGGAAAAAAATTAAATACAAAAAGGTCTAATACCATTTCCAGAGTTTCATTAATCGTATGATACTACCTTGAGTGTGCTAATACAGTATATTTGTTTCTGTATACAAGCATGTGATGTGTTGACATCCCACGTACTCTCATGCCTAATATCTGCTTATATATATATGTTTCCTGACTCAACTCAAAAGTCTGTCCTCACCACTACTACTACTACAGAAATACACATTCTCACAAATTGTCTGTGTCTGCAGGCACTTGCTTAGCAAGACTATCCAGACAAGGAGTTTCTTATTGATTCTTACCAGAACACCAAGGGTTGAAGAGAACATAAAAGTCTCCCAGATGTTGGGTGCTTGAGTGTTCACATGACACCAGACACATATTCAGAGTGTAGCAGCCAATACAGGCACTGGCGGGAGGGAACAGACTGACATGGAGGCTTTGTTCATTATGGAGTTTGTAGCAAGCATTCCAGTGGCTTTGATTTGGACATTTCCCTAAAGGAAAGGTGCTCTTTGTTCCAAGAGATTCGCAGGGTTTCGGACCTGTTCAATAAAGTTGTTCAAAAAGAAAGTGAACGCAAGAACTGTTATGCCTAAACTTATTTACAATTGTTGGTGAAAGAATAAAGATGCAAAACTTTATATAGGATTTGTGAGATTAATACGATGCTGAACTTCAAAGAAGCATAGGAGAATGAATGAAGATAATGGCTGGCCTCCAAAGATGAGCAAAGATTTGTATCTTTAGAATTAAGGTCCTCTGAAGATCAAAGAATGAACATGATACAATATGTATGGATCTCTTTTTACTAAATTCTGAAAGTAAGTGGGGTCTGTTCTTTTCATTTTTTCTAATAACTGCATGCAATTTTATAAATATATATTTTGGGTGTTTTAGTTTGGTTTGGTTTGGCTTTTGTTTTGTTTTTTGCAATTTCACCCCATACATTCAATGTAATAACAATCCTATGCCTATTTACTTGGGAGTAACATTGTCTGAAATCACAGAAACTAACTTTGAGTAAACAAGTATAGGCTAATGTAATGGGAATTGGGGTTGCTCGTAAGTTGCCGCTACTCTTGGCAAGGTTGCCTGGTTAAACCTTTCCCTGGCTGCACAGCCCTTACTCCGCGGCTGTGTCAGTCACTGGCAGAATCCGTCAGTGGGTGTTTCTTGAATTTCTTCCAGCATAAAAGTTCTTTGATGCCCAGTCTCCGCCTAGCCTCCCTGCGCGGAAGTCTTCTGCGCAGGGTGGGTGTGGCCAGCGGAGGACCCATGCTCTCCCCGCTGGTCTCTGTGGAAGAGTCCTGGAGCCATCTCTCCGAAGCCCTCCCCTGCTCCCCTTTCTTCCTGGTGTCACACTGATTTCCTTCCCCAGTGGATGAGCTCCCTCTCTCCCTGCTGGGCCCTTCTCCGGCATCGCTGGGGAGCCTTACCTCCACTCCTGGCTCCGATGGCAGTTCCCTGACAGCTAAAGCTGCACAAGTCAACACACAGGTTGTTTTTGGCTTACTGAAATATTCAGAAAGGTTATCTATCTGTGTGAGCCATCTACTGTTGGCGAAGTGTATTAAGGGAATTCTATGAATAGTTCCATGAAAATGAATTTTTTTCATGTTCATTCAGTGTTCTCCTTTGACAGAAAAAGTTCTGCAGACCTCTATGAATGCGAATCTTTGTCATAACAGGGCCAACATCAGCTAATGCAGAGAAAATAGGTATGAAGTAGCTCAAAGATCATCAATCCTGTATGATACATTTTATTTAACAATATTCACATACCACCTGATTGTAACAAAAGCTCTAAATCAGTGGTACTTAACCATTAGGAATACAGTAAACAGAAGTTCTCCCTAAACACTAAAGCTTTTAACATAAGACCTCTAGTGACTTTATGGATCACGTTTGTTATCATATAAAAGAATTACCTGTTGCCACCGTGAATGTGATCTTGTCCTTGTCATCATCCCATTCTCGGTTTTGGAAATGCACATAGAACCCAAACGGCTGGCCTCTTCTCACAATTAGTTTATTAGAACTAAAAAACTGTGTGTGATGGTTGTTGCAGTTCTGAGCACAGTTTAGGTCTACATTTTTCACCTCAAGGACTGCAGGAAAACAAATAATGAAGCACATCAGCAACAAGACAGTGGTGGTTAATTAAAATTTCTGAGTTGAATGTGATTAACATACCAGTTTTTATTAGGATGTTGTACTCAGTCTGCAGCAAATTAAAAATCGGAATCAGCCCCACCCCCCGCAATAATCTTTCCAGAAAAGTGTTTTTTCATGCCTTCATAACCAGGCACATGTACAGACCCTGCATAACATATGAGTATATATGAGCACCAGCTTTGTGTATCCAGGTCCGACCAAAAGATTGTGCGGGGAAGAGAGGGAGGAGAGCTGCCACAAACCCATTCACTGTGACACATTGACAAGCCACACTTTTGAAGATGTGAAGAAGGCTAAGGAAAGCAATAAATATGCACACATTTTTGTTTCTGTGTTAGTTTCATATGTCTCTTTTAATCATTTTCAAACTGCAAGGAATAGACATGTTATTATCCTTAATGAAAAAAGTCCCTTTTTCTGATTTCCACATCCTATTGTAATCCATACAATTATTCCTAGGGGGCAGGGGGGGTATGCTGAGCACCACAAGGTACATCTTGAATCAATTAAGCTAAAGCATATAATGGAACCCAAATGCTTCTTTGAAGGAACACAAGGTTCCATTCTATGCTTTTGCTGTGACAAACACACGCACAAACAAACACACCTGTCTGTCCATCTGTCTCCTCCCCACCCCCTTTCTCTACATGTGGCTATTAGCATTTTTCAAAATTGTCATTTGAATCAACAAACAAAAACTGAGGTGTTGACAAATGAAAGAGAATGCTCTCTTTTCTTGCACTGAAAGGTTGCTCCAGAAGATTAAAATGGATTTCATTATCTTTTATATAGTTTTTCCACGAGGAATTTATTATATACGACACTTATTACCTTTTGTTTATGAATTTTTGTGGAGCTTAGTGTTAACATATTTTTTAACAAAGTTTTGAGGCTTTGTATAATCCATCCAAGTTTAGCAACAGAAGTAATTAAACAACACTGAAGTGCACTGTCTGCTTCCTTAGAGGACTACATTATGCTTCTGATTAAGGTGCCCACAAAAGATTATGTCACAATAAATTTATTATCTTTTAGATGCCATAAGATGTCACCTAAAGGTGCTGTCTCTGCTGCAACATACGATTCAGACTGTTCCCTCAGGAACAGGCTGTTATTCATTGACTGTTAGAAGAAGGTGCATAATACTATACTGTTTTGAGAGATAAAAAGCATCACAGCTTCCCAAGGGGACTCTTCTTCTCTAGAGTGTACAATTTAATGTCAGCATACATCATACTTTAACTATGTTTCACATCCACTCAGGGTCCTCCAGAGATTATTGGACTACAATTCCCATCATCCCTGACTATTGGTCCTAGAACATCTGAGGGGCCTCAGGTTCCTCACCCTTGTCATGGTTTAAGCTGCTAGAACACTCCATCTAGACGTTATGTAGCTATATCTCTGTGTCTATGTGTGCGTTTTTTTCTATCGTATCTTAGAAATTCCTTGAACAAATGTATGCAATATGCTGCTCTGCTCCATGTGCATTTCAAGGGCTGTTTAAAAAAGAAAAGATGGCAGGAGACAGAGTTTTACATTTTCCACACTCCTCAGGTGCAAAGCTTAACTAGCTTTGATCTTCTTCTACTAACACTGTGTAATGTCAGGTTTGCAACCCTTTGTACAGAACGATTAGTTTTCTTGTGTAACTGCTCTGCATGAGTCTGGAAATGCTCTGATGAAATCAATCGCGATGTCATTGTAAGGGACATTGCAGGTTAATCATGGATTTACATGCACAGCTTAGTATATAAAGTTCCTATTTGCCATGCACTGCAGGACATTAGCAAATTCTGATCTTAGAGCTGTGCTTCTAATAGTACTGATTCAATGTCACACTGTAGTGATGATGTCTCTCATGCCACCTAACTTTGGCTTCCATTCACTAGAAGACAATATTTTATTCCTTTAAAAGTATCCGTACTAGATGGAAACACAGCCTATTGCCTCTGATTATACAAACATAACCGGATTTAGGGCCGCACAGCTGGTTCCCCCATACTGGGTGCTATATGTTGTCTTTGTGCTCATTTTAGCACCTTGGCTCTCATCACTTTTTCTCTGCCATCTTAGATTTAATTGCTATTATGCTGTTACTGCTGCTCTGGACAGCATAACAACTCCTACCCCCCACTTCTCACAGGCTGCCTAGATCCCAGATTTCCTACAGAAACAGAATACAACAAATGAGCAAACTGACACATTAACAGGATTTTTCTTCTTGCCAGATACAGCAGCCTGAATTATTATTGCTATTATTATGATTATGGACCTTTTTCAATGCAGAAGTGCTAAAGCAGTTGATGGCATTGATAAAATATGCAAAGGATGAAATCTAGTGGTGCTGTTCTGCTGATGGAATGAGAAAGGGGGTGGGTTTTTTTGTTTTGCAAGTCCCCCCCCCCCATTCTTGCCAGATCTTCTTATAAAGTTGGACTTCACTAACACTCTAGAGCAGATTTAGAGAAAAGCATGAGGGGGCTGTTGGGGCAAGGGAAATAACCCCAAATTGCATTCCTTCCCATTCCACTGATGGATGCCTTCCATCTGCACAGTAACAACATGGGAAACCACCCACTAAAAATATACCGGTAATATAAAAAGCCATCAGAACAATATAAAATATTATGACTGCTAAATGTTGAGCTATACATACAGAATGGGATAAGGATGTGAATAATGACAACCTAATTATGTAACAGAAGCAATCTGCATATTTTCTTAAACTTTCCGTATGTTCACTTGTCCATCGGACAACTGGCTGCAATAGCCAGAAACAGAACCTCCACGTTCAAAGAAGGGGGAAACAAATGCCATCATTATTTCTTTTGAGTTTTCTTAGCACATCCAGTTAACTTGAGCTAAATGGACCAATAGTCTGGTTCATGCTATCAATTTTCATTTCCCTGTGCCTTTGCTTTTGACACAATAGCTGCACCAACAAATAACTCAGCAACTCAGCATCCTATTCAATTAGTGTCCAACTGCTGTTCCAAATATTAAACTTACAAAGCACAATGCCATGTCAATTTTCTATTAATATTATGGCAAAACAAACATTTAAGATTGGAACATTAAAGCTCAAATGTAGTTACCTTCCATCACAAGTGGATTTTCAGTAAGTTCTGTTGTTCTGTTGAGAGACAGACAATCGTCATCAAAGTTTTTTGATGTTCTCTCAGCCAAATTCAGTTCCATCTAGTGGCATTTATACTCCTAATAAAACAACCCCAAGCCTATCATACATGCAAAGCTACAGTGGCTAGGGTGAGGTTTCACTCAAGTTCCTACTGAAGCTCATAAAACGTGCCAGAAATTTATTTTAGAATCCAAGCATTGGTAAGCCAGACTCACCACTGATGTTGAAGCAAGAGAAGAACTGTTTGCTTTCTTGCTGTGGAATTTGTAGCTGCCCAGATATTTGATTGCTTTAAAGAATATGTTTGCTGACATTTATGAGTTCAGTTATGGTATTACATAAGGTCAGTCACACCATTTAATATGTTTGCATCAAACTGTGAAAAGCTTAAGCTTCTTTTGCAATTATCTCCTTATTTTGTTACTTTGTTAGAAGTAAGAGCTTACTTGGCATAAATTCATTTAGTTCACCAGCTGTGAATGATAAACTAAGGATAAGCTGTCATGACCACTTTAGTTCCACCATGAATAGATTTTTCTCAGCAGCCATTTCACTTGAGACATAGAAATGACTCTTGAGAAACTGTATCCCTGCCAGTCAAATGGAACACCTGATTTCAATGCCACCTTTTAGTGTCACAACCATTTTGTCATTTAATGTTTTTGTAAGGAAAATACTTCCAGGATTTATTTTATTGAGGGAGAGGAGAGACACTAGATGTCTTCTTACAGATTTGGATGAACTGATATTTGGCATTCTGTGCAAATTGCACATCCTTAAATTTAGAGGAACCTTCCCTTCCCTTACTTTGAGGAAAATGTACCATCTTCTATATTTTAATTCACTGGAAGTAAACCCTATTCTCTGTGACATTTGGTGCAAATCTGTTAAGAGGAGACATATTTTGGAGATGTGGGGTAGATTTGTTCCCATCAGAGTAAGGTTCACTTTGTCTCCAATTACTACTTGTAGACAAACTGTAAGCATGGAGAATTTTGACAACTCAACTTTGAAATTAGCTGCTCTCTGACATGTTAAGGCAGACAGTTCTTTTCTTCTTTCTAACCTAATGCTTCAGCTCTTGGATGTTATTACTTCTAAAACTGCTTTCTCCTTCAATGATTTCTTCAATATTATCACAGTTCTATCTGTTCAAAGTGAAAACATAACTATTTTTCGGGCTGCTGTATATCTTTACAGTTAAAAGGTTCTTGGCTGAAGCATAAGGATGGTTACTTGATGTTCTTGGAGCCTGAAATGTGGCACATTGGGTTTGGGAAGAGGATTCTGCTGAGAATGTGTGTAACACAGAAACAGAGGGTGAGGGGTGGAGAATGAGGAAAATTTGAATCAGGCCAGTAAGAGATTGTGAGGCCAAGGCTTTATCCTCACAAAGCAGGACATAAGAATGTGCTAGCCTTTACTATTGTAAACTTGTGCTAGCCTTTACTATTGTGGAGGAATTGCATAACTGAATGTTCAGTTAACAAAAGAGGTTAATTTTCTTCCTAACAAGGCAATTATCTATGTGTAAGGAATTTCTTTTGTAGGAAGAGCATTACATCCTGCTTTCCTTGGTGTTAAAGCCAAAAGACAGGTTTCTCTCACCTGTTTTCTTACAAACTACATAACAAAGCCTGCTTTGGTGTCCTACCAATATTCAGTTTTCTGGAAGCAGGAAAGGTATGTTGTTGCTTTTGAAGGAATGGTGCTGAATGAAAACTAGCCATACAAAACCATCATAAGCTTTTTGTACCATCTGCTCACAAGGAAACTGCAGCTGAAATCCTATACACACTTACCCAAGAGGAAGCTGCACTGAATTCATTGGGACCTACTGTTGTGCTGTGAGCTGGTTGAAATGCTGCCTGGAGCTTTCTACTGATTTGCTATGTAGACATGCACAATACCATAGAAGAATTTCCGGTGCACAAAAAAACCCCACCAAAAAAACAGTTTTGGCTCTTTGAAGCCAGCGAGTCTGGGCATTTCCCAGACAGGATTCTTTGATCTTAGATTTTTATGTCATAAAACAAGACAGAAGCTAGTAATATAATTACAGGGCAAAGCTTGTCCTCTACAACTTTGTTTGACTAATACACATATTAAATGAAACAAAGAGAATGTGAGTGAAATGTATACCCTATCATAAATATTCCCCCCCCCAAAAAAAAATTGCAGTAGAATGCCATCAAACTCAGGTACCTTAGCTTGCTTCCAAGTGGCCCATCTATTGAGCATTTATCCTAACTTGTTTGCACAAAGTTTGAGGGGGGAGGTTGGATGACGTCAACAATGTATTGACCATTTCGGTTAGAGAACCGCAATGCAAAATCTGAAGAAATGCAGATATTTAAGGAGAGCTGCATTTCAGATTGTGTATTACCTTGAGAAGTGCAAATTAGGTGAAGATGGTATACAAACCGAATTCCGCCCCCCCTTCCCTAAGTATAAGACAACTCTCACTGTCATCATACTTCTGGTTATATAGATTGCTTGGCCCATGCTAGCCTTGATATTGCTCCCATCTAAAATGTTAAGGCGAGAGTATGGTGGAGTACACTGAAGACTCTTTGAATGAACATCCAAGCCACTTCACAAGCTTCTATACAAGCACATCCAGGAAACCGATTGAGCTATAGTACCTGCCGCATCTGACTTGCACATTTGGAAGATTATGCAAGTGGACATTTTGCATGAATGCTGTCATGTACAATGAGGGGGCAGAGTCTTATCAACCTTTGTGAGCAGGGTACATTCCAAACTCAGAAACCTCTGTATCGTGACTTGTGCAAGTTATTTCCTCATGCTTCATAAGTAGGTCACATTGTGTAAGCTGTTTAAATGTGAAAATTAGGACCAAGGACTTGCCCATAGGATAAGGGACCCCAGACCTGGTCCAAAAACATATTGGCCTCAATCCAGGCATTTTGCACCAAGAACAAGGACTATACCTCCCATATACCTTCAGGAGTGGAGTTTGGCTGTAGAACAAAAAAACAGGGTGGGAGTTTTCCATAATATTCTGCATGCAATAGACCTCTCAAAACTATTGGGTGATAACCTAAGCAGGCTTACATGGAAGTAAATGCCATGTAAATTTACTACTAAATCCTGATAAATGTGCTTGGATGAAGATGATTACATAAAAGTGTGGTTAGACCTGCAACCTTAGATACACAATTCTTCCAGTGGTGACTTTGTTTTGGTGGGCAATCTCGTCAGATGCAATGTACCATAAACTTTTCAGACATCAGAATCCTAATTTGCAATAATGAAATAGTCGGTCAATTGAATATAAATAACTAGCGGTCATTATTTGCCTAAATCTCATTAACGTTTAATCAAACAAAACATTTTGCTACTTAAAGAAAGCAGTCCTTGTGTCTCTTCATTAAGTAAGAGTGATTCTTTCAGAATTACAATGCTGCTAGCCTATTAGGTACAATTTATTCCTTAATAATTGCTGATGAAAATACTAATAATTCTAGTCACATAAACTCCTGACAACAAAATCTGATTTTACTACATGCTATCAGCTGATCCCAAAGCCTTGCATTATGAATGGTGGAGAAAAATTATCTGTTTATTGCTTCTAAAATCATAAAATCTCTTGTGTGTCCTGCCCCTCTTTTTTTTCATTCTCAAAACTACAGGGCAGAACTTGCTAATCTGTATCCCTCAGATGTTATTGGACTACAACTCCCTTCGTTCATGACCGTTGGACATGTTGTCTGGGGCTGATGGGACTTGAAGTCGAATAATATCTCAGAGGAATGTTGAAATATTTGGTGCAGATAAGAGAAAATATTTTTGCAACACATGAACTATGGAACGCACTCCCACAGGTGGCAGTGACGGTAACCAACTTGCATTGTTGTTGTTGTTGGTTTACTATTTATACCCCACCCATGGGATGCGGGTGGCGCTGTGGGTTAAACCACAGAGCCTAGGACTTGCCGATCAGAAGGTTGGTGGTTTGAATCCCCGCGACGGGGTGAGCTCCTGTTGCTTGGTCCCTGCTCCTGCCAACTTAGAAGTTCAAAAGCACATCAAGTGCAAGTAGATAAATAGGTACCACTCTGGTTGGAAGGTAAACGGCGTTTCCGTTCGCTGCTCTGGTTCGGCAGAAGCAGCTTAGTCATGCTGGCCACATGATCCAGAAGCTGGCTCCCTTGGCCAATAATGGTAAGGGGTCCCTTTACCCTTTACCTTTATCTGGATGGGTCTCCCATCTTGTGCTCCACCCTCCAGCTCTGAAGCTTCCTCTCCTTCCGACTCTTGCCTCCTTGCCGGTACATCTCCCCACAAATCACTGACCTCCTTTCTCAAGTCAGACTCCATCCCTCCCCTCCTCCAGTACACATTCATCAGTGTCCTGCCCGTCTCTGACACCAGCTCCCCACATACATCTGGTTGGCCTTTGTGAGAATAGTATGCTGGACTGGATGGGCCATTGACCTGGTTGGCCTTTGTGAGAACAGTATGCTGGACTGGATGGGTCAATGATCTGATCCATCAGGCTTGTCTTATGTTCTTAATGGAAAGCATTCCATGATTGTATTACATGTAAGAACAATAACAAAGAAAAAAGATTGTTGAATTAACAAGTGTCATTCTATGTCATGCGCTACAACAGTAGCCAGGGAGATGTTCCCAGGAAAACCACAAGCCAGCCATCTATGCTGCAGCACCCAGTTCCCAGGGGAGATATAGTGGTGCAATCAGGAGCACAACAGTTCCAAATTTGGAAGTGGAGGCAGAGGTTATTTATTTATTTATTTTGAAAGAGACTTGGATTTGATGGACCTGACCAAGTCAAACCAATGGGAGCTAGTCCATCTCTACCGACAATGTCATCATTTGTATACACATATGGATATAGGGCCTGTATTATAATGATTGAATACTAAATTAGAAGGGGGACTTGGCAGCAGATATAAGGATATTACATGCTTAATCCAGTTTATGTCATTACATTCTCTGCTTGGAAAAATATAAGAGAAATCATTTCTGTATATTTCTGGCATTGTTAGGAAAGAATACAAATATCCAATCAATTAAATGAGCGACAATGCCGTGTGTGACTGTGTGTTTCTTCTGTCAAAGAGAAAGTCCTGGCATGTTGTAACCTGCATTATTTAATGGCATAAGATCACACAAAAGAAAGGCACAAGGATATACGAGGCCTGGGGTGGTTTTTTTTGCCACCTTGCAATGGTTGAAACCATTACGTTATTATAGACTCAAAACAGCCAGTGAAATTTGATGTAGTAATTTTGGTAACATCAGTGTTAAATAGCTTCTAGGCTATTTATTATAATTGGACAATTCTAACTTTAAAAAAACAAGTTAAAAGAAAAGAAAAAGCAGGCTGGCAAAACATCAAAAGAAAGCAGACTTCTCGTAGCAAGAAGAACATGTAGGAGAATGAACAGAGGAAGGGCTTTAGTTCAGCAGTAGAGGGTTGCAGGTTCATTCCCCAGAATCTCCAGGTAGGGATGGGCAGCTTCCTATGGTCCTATCACTGGCGGAGGAGGGGGAGTGTGGTGGGTGCGGCCTGCCCTGCCCCGGATGTCATCCCTGAGGGGGGGTGACATTGCCACCCCTATGGGATGCTCGCTGCTTGTCCCACCCCTGTGGGTGGCTAGCCCCCCCCCCAGGTGCACAGCTAGCTCCTCCTCTGGGTCCTATGAGATTGTTCTATCGTTATACCCCTGATCCATCTAGATAGGCAAAGCGGAAATTATTATTATTTGTATTTCTAAGCTGTGCACATAAAAACAATCCACAAACAATGGGCAGCAAAACAATCTACAACGTAAAACCAAACTGAGATATCCACACATGATACAAAAGGATGAATGTTTAGGTGACTGGAGACAGAAGGAAAGAGTAGCTAGAAAGCAGATCCTTTTAGATCAAAGTCCTGAAAGCTAATATTAATTTATTTGAGGTCTTCCTTCCTTTCAGACATTCTTTCAAAAATAACCCAGACTGTTTTCTGAGTGGGAAGCCAATTTAGGGGAAATTAAAAATCTTCTTGCAGTTACGTAGCATTTCTCCTGACACACCTCAGCAAAGATGTTTTTGAAATTACTTAATGTAAGAATATAAACATAGTGTCTCTGAGGAAAATCTGAGATCTTCTTCTAGATCATATTCACTGAATTGACCTGTACACCTTTCTGTGCTAAGTCTAGCAAAGATTCATTGAATAATGTGATGCACCTCCCAATACACATCAGCCTTTGTCATTGTCATTTTGCCCTGCTCCCATTTTTATACCCAAACACACACACACACACACACACACACACACACACACACCAACCAAGGATTTTGCTTACTGCCTGCATTTGCTGAAACTCTAAATACTACAATAGAGTGGGTACCTCGGGTTAAGAACTTAATTCATTCTGGAGGTCCGTTCTTAACCTGAAACTGTTCATAACCTGAAGCACCACTTTAGCTAATTGCGCCTCCTGCTGCTGCCATGCTGCCGCCGCTATGCGATTTCTGTTCTCATCCTGAAGCAAAGTTCTTAACCCGAGGTACTATTTCTGGGTTAGTGGAGTCTGTAACCTGAAGCGTCTGTAACTTGAAGCGTCTGTAACCCAAGGTACCACTGTAACTCTGTTTAAGATGCAACAAGGCGCTTCATTTTTGCTACAGCAGACAACACAGTTACAGCTATGCTGATATGACTTCATGGGCAACATGCCATTGTGATGACCATTTTGCATCATTCAAACTACCTTATTTCTTTGTCAGTGGGTCATGGGAGTTGGTCATTTTGCTGTGTGCGCCAAGAATATTATATCTCACACAATACTCAAATTCATACATTTAAAATTTGCCGTGAAAAGTTACCCCATTGGCACAGCCTCATGAGGAAAATAACATATGATTGTTGGAATGCCTGCTCATGAGACACTCTCAACTTAGGCTGAGGGAGAGAAATATAATATGTATGGCTTCAGTGGGACCAAGTGTGCTTCTCTCACATGGTTGAATTACTCTGGAAACAGCCAAGATTAGCAGTAATTGATATAATTTGTTACTATGGCTTGCATATTATTCAATTAGGACATTTCTCCCCTATCAAAAAATGCACGAGTTTCATGTTTTATGGGCCAAATTATGTTTGGCTACCACTCCAAATAAAGCTGGTGAACTGTTTCCCCTAATTTTATCTTCCATTATGACACAGCATATTGAGTTTTATTTGCCTCTATAACTAATGCTCAGTAGGATGTTGGTTCATCGAATTACAAAATTCAATATTTTTCTGCACAATAGTGGGACTATATAAAAATAAATGGCATTTCAATCCAATATGTTGGAGTTTATGCTGTGTCACTGATAAGAATTAAAAGCAACAGCAAAAAGGAAGCATTAGAGATTTTGATAAGTCACCACAGTCTTTAATCTTTATAATCTCTCACTTTCAAAAAATGGCTTCATCTATCATTTTGCAGCTTATAACTAAACACATATAACTAAGAACTGAGTTATCATAGGTAACAGAGTTTGCCATTTCTCTAGTATGGTAAAATATAGCTCTGTTTTAATTTCCATGGGAAAGAAAACTCAAGCTGTAGTATTCATGATGACTAAAAATATAACCAAGCATAACGACGATGATTAAACCAAAACTGCAAGACAGAATTAGCTTCTTTTTCCTAGTATCATATGCCTCTCCTCCAAATGGATACATATAGGTTTTGTGGCAAAACAAAAGGGGCAATTAGAAATAATCCAAAGTTTATTATTACTTTATATATCACTTTCACAGTGTGGTGTAGTGGTTAAGAGCAGTCGACTTGTAATCTGGTGAACTGGGTTTGCTTTCCCGCTCCTCCACATGCAGCTGCTGGGTGACCTTGGGCCAGTCACACTTCTCTGAAGTCTCTCAGCCACACTCTCCTCACAGAATGTTTGTTGTGGGGGAGGAAGGGAAAGGAGAATGTTAGCTGCTTTGAGACTCCTTCGGGTAGTGATAAAGCAGGATATCAAATCCAAACTACTTCTACTTCTTCTTCTTCTTCTTCTTCTTCTTCTTCTTCTTCTTCTTCTTCTTCTTCTTCTCCTTCTTCTTCATATGCTTTTCCCTGTCACCTTCAAAGCAAATTTGTTAAAGAAGAAGGTCACTGTTATTCGCATTTCACAGATTGGGGAAGTGGGGAAGCAAACACTTCATGGTTAACAACATTTTTTGAAGTTTCCATGTAGATATCCTTGATTACCTCTTCAGTGGACCTCTCCTGCACTGGAATCTACATGCCTAATGCACTTCACTTATTCACACCATTGAAAAGATTATCACCATCAGAACCTGCATTGCTGGGTTAAGAGAAAGGGTTAGCATATGGTTAACCTTATCAACAGCTACACTAAACCAGCAAGGCAGTCACAATCATCACAGCAGCACTCTGAAGATTTGTCCTGGATAGTGTTTTGGTGTGTGTGACTGCCAATATTGCTTTTCTACTTGTCAATTTTCTCATGGTTGTTGGTCAAGTGGAAAGTTTTGCAGAAGAGGTCTCTTGTCACAGCATCATGGAGGCCCTTGAGCACGTGAGACCAATTCTGTTTATCCTTACCTTGGCTTTTAGTTTCAGATAAAACATTTTCCCCAAGGAAGTGTATGGAAAGCTCTGTCTCAAACATGGAGTACCTGTCTCCACAACTACTGTGATTGAACTGGGTCAGCTGACATTATTATTACTCAGTCTACATGGGTGTAGCAAGGATTTTTGTTAGAGGACAGGACTTGGTTGGGGGTGCAGAACCGGCATGATTGGTCAATTAGTTAAGTATTTCTATTGTTTTCTTGATCTGAGGGTGGCAGATGCTCCCTGACCCGATCTGCCCCCCCGGCTACATCCATGTTAGTCCATCCTTGCTCTTTTGATGAAAACCAAATAACTATGCTTAATGTTCTAAGACTTTCATAAAGCAACACAGTCTGCTGTACATAATTAAAAGCCATAATGAAAAGGCTTTGAATCTACCAAGAGATGTTCCTGCTAAAGCAACAGGTTGTGCATAGCTGCCATTTTTACACTACCTAATTTAAAAGAAAGCAAAATCTGAAGAACAGGAAAGAGCAATCACAGCAGCCAAATCCACATTCACAAACAACGGAATGGAACTTTTGGAGAAATGTTAGAAAATGACAGTGACACTGAGAGTTTTAGAGGAGCACCATAATATACATGAATTGCAATGTTTATGTGCTTCAGAGTGTTTTTGCTACCAGAAAAGGAGCAAGGAATGTATTATTAAGCTGGAGAAAGGCACTCAAAGCACCATCAGCCACTGCTTCTACCAGGGCAAGAGTTGTGCACAAATACTTCACACACACCCCATCATACATTCTCCATTTTCTCAATATTAGCAGTGATAGTAACACAGCTTCTTTCTGTTGCATTTTGTTTTTTATTGTTGTTGCAAGTGACAGTAGTATCTCCTTCTCCTTCAAAATGTTGCATTTTGTTTTTTATTGTTGCTGCAAGTGACAGTAGTATCTCCTTCTCTCTCCTACATAGCATTCTGCACAATCACCTATGAAAAACACCCCTCCCAGAAATTCCAGAAAAAACATTTCCTTAGAAATTTCAAATCTGCTTTACAATAAGTCAGGGACAGGTGATCAATCAGGCTCAGAGGTAGAAATTCCTACATGTCTGACAGCCTAGGAGGCCCCACACAAGTTTATGACTAGAGATGACCATTGCCTACTTTTCTGATTAGGTAGAGAACTATGGTAAAATGGTTTCACAGAATGTGGCAAGACAATAGAATAATAATATGCCAAATAACTATATGCCCACCATGGGAATCTTTCCCTTGGTAGGGGTCATTGTAATTGTCCTTTTTTCTGATCATTTATAAAATCTCCCAGGCCCTTTGAGTCATATTATTCCTAGCAATGGACATTATATTGATAACCATACAACCAACCAGCCAAGGCTATTCAACAATTTTCTCATCCTGCCTTGCCCAGTTCTAACCCCACCACCCTATTAGAAAACAGTTTCCACACTTTGATCTCAGAATCCATTCACTTAACTACAAAGCTTGCTGAATCTTGAGCAAAAAGTTTGCCCCATACACAACCCTGCCTAACATGTCAAATTTAGATCTTGAGCAGTAAATTGATCTAAATAAAGGAAAATTGCTTTCATATAAACACAGACACCCCTTATACCTGGTTCTTTTCTCCTAGGAAGTGGTGCCTTCGAGTAAACGATGTCATTTTCCTACTTACTATTTTGGGATCTGTGGTCCTCTAGGATTGTTCTCTTTTGCCAGCTCAGCTGGCCTCCCACCAGGGCAGAGCTTCCCCTTCCACCTGCCTTCAGTTCCCAGGATTTTTTGGAGGGAGCCATGACTCTTCAAAGTGGCACAATAGCACTTTAAATGCATAGTGAAGATGGTGAAGTGCTATTCATACGTTATAAAATGCAGACAAAATCAGAAAGGGAAGTATTTTTAGATTCTTGGGATCTTTCCCATCCTTGGAATGGACCCGTGAGCCATTACAGAGAACGTATCTTTTAGCTTTTGTATTTACTTTTGACTTTGACTTTTATTGGAGTTGCAACAGATTGTTTTGATTATTACCTTCACAAAAGGCCTTTTTATTCTGTTTTGTATACCCACTTGAAGAAAGATCCAAACTGTCCAAGTACTTCCTATAGAAACATGAGCTTTGAAATGAGAACAAAAGTAACTTTCTTTGGTTTTATTAAAACACACACACACACACACACACACACACCAAATAAGGAAGTTCTTTGGTACCTTTAAAGACTTGTGACACAAATTTAAGGCATGAGCCACTCTCTTCAAATGTTCAAAATGAACAGAAATTGCAGTAGAAACGCGTGCACAGTTCCATTTGGGGTAAAATACATTGTGAAAGCAAATTGATCATGCATGATAAGAAAATCCAATTATTTATGGTAGGTCAACACATGCAGCAGAATGAGATAGGAATAAGAGGTAGAATGATGAAATTGTAGAATGGACTGTACTACTTCATAGTACAGGTGGGATGTGGCTTTGGAATGTGTGCCCACATAATAAAACACCTCATAAAAATAAAACTGGCACATGTAACAGGAAGGCTTTTATCACCACATTTTGCTTCAAGTGCTGGAGGTCTATTTGCAGAGATTTTTAAACTAATAGTCATTTAATAAAAATGCAGCTTGGAGTGGTATCATCCACGCTGCTACATCAGCCGTCTTTTCAGCCCAATCACCCCATTCTGTAGAAAATGAACACTAGGGACTGAGCAAATCCACTAATGTAAATCTGTCCATGCACATATCACTCTAGCAGGTGAGACCTCAATCTCCTTACACCAGATGTAAGGTATCAGTCTCCCCATTGGGTCTGCCTCTTGAAACATATTTTACTTAAGTATGGTGACCTAGAGAGCAGATGTAAAATGCCCTGCAAGTTTCATAATACTACTACTGCTAATAATAATAATTTATTATTTATACCTCACAAATAAGAATTTATTATTTATACCTCACTGCCACTCTGGGCAGCTCCCAACCAAATATTAAAAACACAATACAGTCATACCTCAGGTTGAATGTGCTTCAGGTTGAGCGCTTTTGGGTTGCGCTCCGCGGCAACCCAGAAGTAACAGAGCGCATTACTTCCAGGTTTCACCGCTCGCACATGCGCCAACGTTCAAAATGACATCACGTGCATGTGTGGAAGCGGCAAAACATGACCCGTGCACAGCAGACGCGCCATTGCATCTTACGTTCTATTCAGGATGTCAACGGGGCTCCGGAACAGATCCCGTTCGCATCCCGAGGTACCACTGTACAGCATTAAACATTAAAAACTTCTCTAAACAGGGCTGCCTTCAGATGTCTTTTGAAAGTAAGATAGTTGCTTATTGTCTTGACATCTGTTGGGAGGGCATTCCACAGGGCAGGTGCCACTACCAAGAAGGCCCTCTGCCTGGTTCTCTGTAACCTCACTTCTTTCAGTGAGGGAACTGCCAGAAGGCCCTCGGCGCTGGACGTTAGTTTCTGGGCTGAACGATGGGGGTGGACGCGCTCGCTCAGGTACACACGTTACCACCGGTAATACTACACACACCTTTTCACTAGCAGATATTTTTCAAATACTCAGTTTGGTATTACAAAAAGTAACATGAATGTATTTGAAAGTAAGCAAATAAGCATATAAAAGCATCATCTGGGAATTTGCAAATAAGCAGTTTTGTCGTAACTGATGTAAAAAAAAATCAGGTATCCTTTCCACCTCCAGTTGCTATTTCATCTTGAGCATATTTGGGAGTCTCCACACTTTTATAAGCTTGTTTACAAAGGCTAGGATTCTTCTGATTGCTGTAACTGGCAGATGTTTCACTGCACTGTAATTTTCCTGCTCATTATGCCTTGCATAACTTTTGCATGGCATTTTATTGGAAGGTGTAGTTTCAGGTTTTGCTAGAGTTCCACCTCTTTCCAAAGTATTTAGCCAAAACCGATTTGCATGGCTTCAGTGAGGGTAACATAAGTTATTATTTTTAGCACATTTGCAAATTTCTCAGGGCTTGTACACAGGGGACATCTCGCCTGTTGATTATTGAGCCATGTGGTTGACTACTGAATTGCAAGTTGCAGTTCGAAATAATTTACCAGGGTATCTTTCGTCACACTGTGGGAAAATCTGCAGTTCTTCAGGTGAACATTTGCAGATGGCAGGCAAAAATCTGGCCCATCATCAACAATCTCCCCTTGCAATACAAAGCCACGTGGGAATGTTTTGTATGTTTTAGGTCTAGGCCAAACTCACATTTCATTCCACATGATGGTGAGGTCCAACGTACCTTCAGCTCTGGGTCAGGAAGTTAGAGGTTCCTGAACAGATAAATTAATGTAGTTTTTCCTATGAAGTTAGTACATTTGAAAAACCACTGCACTAGAACTTTACTCAAAATAGAGCTGTAATCACCTCCCTCTAATGAGGGTTTAGCAGGCTGCTGATTTTGTAGGAACATCGAAGTCTGGAATATACAAAACAATGATGAACAAGATAATGCCTTTGATTGCTTAAAGAATGACTTTCCTTGCTGGTGAGTAACCACCATTGCCCATCTCAAAACATGTAGGACAAGACACATAGAGATGGTTGAATTAGCTTTCTTTAAGCCCTAATGCCCTTTTGGCAAAGAGGATGCTGTATAGTGGATTCTGTTTAAAAGGTTTCCCATCTTCCCTTGAATAACGTGCTTTGCTAGCATGTTGACCACACTATTCAGTTTCTGGTCCATGACAAGGCCTTGCTGCCAGCATAAACTAATAAGATATGGCACTGCATGACTTTGGATATAAGGGCCAAATTAGCCACAATAGTTTATTATAGAGCCAAATTTTAAAGATTAACCACTTTGCCTCTTTTGAAAAAGCTCCAACCTGCTTTTAATGTATATACTAAGCAGGGTTGATTGGAGTTACCCAACTAACAGCTGTTGTTGCAGTTCTTGGATGCTGAAACTCTGCAGTGATTACCCAAAGGAACTCTTTAATATATGAGGCATTGAAATTAATATCCCTATATGCCAATGTTTAGTAATGTGAATATTATCGATACTCTGCAGTGTAGATGTTGTGCCAGCACTGGCTTTCTGATTAAAATAACTGATATTTTAATACATCATGGCATTTCAAATATACACGGCTATACAATAAAGTTCAAAGGTGCTGATGAATAGTTGGTCCTAACCTAAGACCAGTGCAACTATGGCATTCAGTACAAAAAACACATTTAACTTACTTTGACACCTAAAATGTATGTTAATTTTCACCTACACCCCCTTCAGCATGTGGTGTCTTTCAAGCATCATTAAGTTGACCCTCAACCAAAATTTGTGAACACTTTCGCATCTAATTTCTTGAAATTGTGCTCAAAATCAGGTAAAACTGTCAGTGTTTAAAAATACAAATATTGTGAAAGCCTTGTAGTAAAATAACTACTTTGAACATGGGTGTGAGAAAATTTCATCTCAGTTTGCGTCTAAAGGCAAACCTACCTAATTCATACTTTATGAAACAATGGAGGAACCAAACAACCATCTTTTGAAATCTGCTGTACTCCAGATTTTGCAATGCAGTTCTACAGCCAAGATTTGTGCACAGAAATACATAAACAGGGGTTAAAGTGTCTGTATATATGTATATATTTATACATGTATATATTTATGAATGTATATTTAAATTATGAAAATGTATGCAGGTTTTGGTGTCCTCGGGTGTCTTCCCGTGTAAAAGTTGGGGTGTCTAGGCGACGTTTCGACGAGGTCTCACTCGTCATCTTCAGGCTGGTGCTTTCGGCTTCTTGTTACTGGAACAGAGCGGGATCTCAATGTTTGAGTTCCTATAAATACTGTAGAGGGGGTGTGGTGTCTAGCCTCCAATGTTCTGGGCAGAGAGGAAGTTCCCAGGCTAGTGTGCCTTTTCTTCTTTTGTTCCTTAATTACTTGAGAGATACCTTGAGTGATTTCTTGAGTGATATCCTGAGTACCACTTAGGTGGGTCATTAGGTGTGGATTAGTTGCTAAAGTCTTTGTGTCTTGACCTCTTGAACTTTGTGAAGAGTTTTCCTGAGAAGATGGTTGTATTGCACTTAGTTGTGCTTTGGCTTGGCTTCGTGTATAGGGGCGAGCTGTGGTTTTGTGGCTTGTGTCAGCCAGATCTGTGTAGGGATTGCAGGGGGGTGCAGCATCCGGAGGTGCCACCATGGACTGGCTACTGGATGGTGTCAGTAATTCATCTGTGGAGAGGGTCTGGGTTTGGGTCTGGTGTGGTTGATTGGTGTTGGCGTTCTGTGTGCCTCTGGATCTGGTGTCAGTTTTTGTGGGGAGGGCTAATTTCCAGATGTCTGGCAAGCGGGATGTGTCGTCACGCTTGTTCATGTTGTGAGGGTGTTTCTCTATCTCGATGGCTTCCATGATTATTCTCTTGTGGTGATGTTCCGTGTTAAAGAGCAATTTGGAATCTGCAAAATTAATTTCGTGTCCTGTTTCTTTCATGTGTTGGAAAAGAGAGGAAGTTTTTTCTTCTTTTTTGACGGCATTCTTGTGTTCTGCGATACGTGCATTTATTCGTCTGTTTGTTTGTCCAATGTACGTGGCTGGGCAGACTTTGCAGGGTATTTCATAGATCCCTTGGTTTTCCAAATGAAAATGTATATATCAATGGAAACAACATACAAAACTGCATTGTTTTACAGTAAACTGCATTGCAAAAATGGGCGTATTAAGAGAAATTTGCACTAAAATAAGGACAAATTTTCATAAGGTCTTTAAAAAAGTGAAAGAAATTAACAAACCCAACCATCCCTTAGAAACAGGAACCTCAGAATTCAATAGGACCTACTCCCAGGTAAGTATGTTTAGGATGGGAGTCACTGTTTTAAATTCAGCACATCCTGTGGGGTCAAACAAAGTTTAGCTTGCTTCTGAAACCCTGCTTTTAACACCTTGAGTATAGCTGCAGCTTTCAACCAGTACAAATAGACCCCATCAACCCACACACTTATTCTCCTATGTAGCCATAAGACCTCCATCCAAATCTCTTCAATTTAATAATAATTCCTTAGGACACCAGGATAACATAGGACAGTACAGTCACGAACAAGCTGCCTTACAGAAGAAAAGTTTGAGAAGTCCCTTTCTCTTCCCAATTTTTCAGGAAAATAAATTACCTGTTTGATCCATTTATAGAAATGTAAAGATGCAATGTTTTGCGATTAATATTAATAGTGTTTCAGTTCCATGCATTCATGAATAGATGACAATTCTAAGAGAGCAATAGTTAGCAATGCATTTTAATGACCTAGCTAATGTTTTATTCATATATTACAGACACAGAATTGCCCTTTCTTGACAAACAAAAAACCACTGGATACATTTTTAGCCTTGTGCCTAATCAAGCTCCTCAATCATAGCATCAGTTGTATGTTTATTATATTCTCATTAAAACTCTCTTGCACACAAACCTTAGCATCGACAGTGACCTTGATGAAGATCAGGTGTAAAATTAGAACTGTAGATCATAATTTAAGACTGCAAAACTTGAGGACAGTTCTAAACTCCATCGGCAAAGCACCAACAACTTTTAGAACAGAGGTCATATACAGAGATCTGCACATTATAATGAGGAGTTGGGAAAGAAAGGCCCTTTAATGATGTTTTCAGTGAGGAAAACACTCTGCCCTAGACTCACCTAGGAGGCTGTTGTGTGGCCAGGGAGAAAGAAATACAATACAATCTTATCATTATCTATTATTATTATTATTTCTTATTAGCATCATAATCTAGAGTCTTACTTGCCCTTCACCATCAGGGTCAGGGCTGATGACGTCGGTGAAAAACTATGATATTAAAATCATTTAAAACAATTTGCTGCCATGGTAAGCACCAATGGCACCAGCTACATAAAGGGGCATGTCCTAATCTACCTCTAATCACTGGCTGGCTTTGGGGTGGAACAGGGAGGGGTGTCCCTTGGGCTTTGGGGGCTGCATACTTCTGAAAGTTAGAGACAGGGGCAGACTTCGGGCATCTTTTGTACAAGGCCAAAATTTGGTGTCCCCAAATGGATCTTCTCAATTATGGAGCTTCTCAATTATGGATCTTCTCAATTTTGCAGCCCCTCGGCTCACCACGTTGTGCGGGGGAGCCACCTGTGCTGCCCCGAATCCAGCGCTAACTGACAACAGGATAAAGGTGAAGGTAACAATGGGGCACTTACACACCTGTGGGTGAGAAGGAATGGGCAAGACACATACCAATTAACCTTCCAATCCATGGCTTGGAACCAGGGTGGGGTTACGCTCGAGGGAGACTGGGGTTCTATTCTTCAAGGTCTGACCCAAATAGGATGCCTGCACAGATTATCAATCTTTCTGCTGCAGTCTTTTGATTTATGTTTATTTAATTAAGCTGCAGCCCTCAAACCCAAATCTTCATCTTCTTAGTTGTGCAGGAAGAGACATTTGTGAAGCTGATATGCACGTTAAAAAAAAATTCCAGCATTTTAACTTTTGGCCCTTATACCCTTAATCTAATACATTGTGCCAGGAGATGGGGCAACCACTTTGCCCTCCCTCGTATTCCTCTTTTGTTGGTCAGGATTGAAGTGGCTCCACAACATTCAGTGGTGCTCCTTTTTCCTGTACAGTATTAGAAATTTGGATGGCAGAAAATAGGCCAGTCCAATAACCAGCCATCATTCGTGTTCTGTTCTGCCTTCTCTTGCTGAGTGCCTGGACTTGTCCTGGTCTGGCCTGAGCAAAAGGGCTCCATCACCAGTCTCCACTTGGGTCGGCAGTCCTACAGCCACACGTCAGTGCCAACATCAGTACCGTCACCCCTGCCAACAAGTTTGCATTTATGTGTCATGACTGCTCCTTCTTTTCCATCTGCCAACTGGACCACTTGCCAAGCTGTCTGTTTGGCAGATGTTCCATGTACTTGGACCACGTGGATTGGATCTTTCCACATGTTCCCATGACATTTCACACTATTCAGTTGAGTGAAAAGTTCGCCGACACCACACATAGCCAGTTTCCAGAATGATCCAAGTGGCAACAGGAGGAACACATCACATGCCTTTTAGTAGGTAATGAAAGCATTGGCTGAGGAGCAAAGAATTTTGCCAAGGGAAGGAAAATAGACCTCGTTGCCTTCAATACTTGTCCTTCATTCACAAAATGATTTTAAGCAGTATTTCTTTTTCTTTGCTATTACAAGTGGAATAAATGCTGTTATTTCCAGATCTTGTTAATAATTAATGGAGTCATTAGGGACATTAAAAAAAAAACAACCCTCTGCCAGTGAATACATGGGAGAGGAGAGGAATATATATGCCCCATGTTCTAATTAACAATCTTATAATTATTCATCGAACAATTGCATGCATGTATGATCAACAGTAGTGGCAAAATGATAAGTTGGTGTGTGCAGTACTTTAATCACAGAAATTAACATTTGGCTAGAGGGAAAGTAGTAATTTGCTTGAATATGTTTATCACTGAAGGTCAAGACAAAATTATTCAGTTGTTGCTTATCTGCCTTCATGTGCATTGAATGGAGGTGTTAATGAATCTTTGTTAACTGAAGCACAAATTCCTAAAGCCAAATCTCTAGTTTCTCTGTAAATGCAGGCTTTTTACATGTAGGAAACTGAACATTGACAACCCCCAAGCTAACGCACACACAGAGCACTAAGGATCAAAAGAAAACTCTTACATGGGTAGCATACATATATTGAGAAGCTTCATCTGATAAGCTGAAACAACCTTGAATAATTCCATTTCCTTTACAGTCATTCAGACTAAATAAAGATCCTTGGGCCAAATGGTAAATCTTGCATACTAAGCAGCCTGACATTTCTTAAAGAAACAGCATTTCCGTCAAATAAATCCTTGTAATAGCAGGTGGGTTGTTGGCAGGATGATGTGTTTGCTTGTTTTAAAAAAGAAAAAAATATATACATATTCTAAACCATCTTTGCATATTACCTGCACCTTGAACTTGACCTAATACTAGGAAATAAAAAAAATTCTCTGCAGTTTGTAATTTCCAACAGAAACATGAAACAAAATGCTAGCCCGACTGGACACGAAATGAATTATTAATTCTCATGCAGTGACTAATATAAAACACAAACAAAATTCCTTGCAGGGAACCTGGGTGACTTTCCTCAGGCACCAAGCTTAGGGTGGTCTGGGGTCCATTTGCTTATTGCGTACTGTCTATGCAACTACTCCACCAAACAGTACCAACTACATAACTATGCAACTTTTAGAAGACATCTGAAGGCAGCCCTGTATCGGGAAGTTTTAAATGTTTGGTGTTTTAATATGTGCAGGTATAAATATAATCATCATCATCATACGATACGATACGATTTATTGTCATTGTTCCATACAGAACAAAATTTAGAGACTTACAAATGCTGTCCTGCAGTACTGCATTCCTTCAACAGTATATTTATTTTATTGGTTAGAGCTTTATCCTCTTGGCATTGGGAGTGCCAGCTCTAGCCAATTCACTTATCCCAATAATGAGAGGGCTAAGAGAGAGAAAAATCTTTCCTTTTCCTTATAGAGTAGTAAGTCTCAATGGTTTTCCCGGTGTGAATAGCAGGCACTGCCTGTTTATCCCTCAAGCTATCTATTTGCATCTACTTTCTTTGCTGCAGTTGATATATTGATCATGACATTTATATTCCCACTTTCCTCCAAGGACCTCAAGGTGGGGTGCATGGTTCTCCTTTTCCACATTTCATCCTCACAGCCACCATGTGAGGTATTTCTAGGCTGAAAGATAGTGATTGGCCCAAGGTCGCCCAGTGAGTTTAGTGGCTGCCACAAATATTCTGCCAGTCTCTTCTGATTGGCCTTTAGACAGTACACCTCTACTATGAATTTACACAAGAGGCAATGTTTGAGCAGCTACTACAGCATTAATACGAATTTCCAGAGATAATTGATGAGTATTCACCTTTGACAGGGTACTGGATCTGCACAAAAGGTACACACTTAGATCAACCCCCGTATTCCTTTTAATCAAAAGAGCAGAACCTCTCCCAAATGTTTTTAAACAAAGAAGTCACCTACTCAAAATAACTGTACCAGTAGAAAATGTCTTCTGAAACGTCGTCATTAAAGGCCATATTTGCAACCATGTAGCAAAATAAAAATAAAAATCAGTCCCACTGGGTAAATGTGTGCAAAGAAATATTCTCAGTACTCCATCAGCTAAGGATTGATAGTTCTTGCCTAAAATCACAGTCACACACCCATTTCTTCTTCTTGCGAGATCTGGTATATTGGCCAAAAATGGTCTTTCCTTATGGAATAGAAGCTGAAATGCCTTTCATCCTGTGCAGTTCAGAGGTCAACAAAGCAGAGACACCGTGGAATAGTAGGTGGGCCAAAGGAGAATCTATGCTTTCCCAAGACCCACAAGCAGTAAAATTTGGACCAAATTGATTATATTCTTCCCAGCACTTGAGAATCCCTATCATAAAGAGGCAAGTCAGACCACAGGGATATAGCCTACTACCTTGTTTACAAGAATAGAGGTCTCAGACAAACAACCAAATGTCTTATACTTAAATGCACCCGCATATCAGAAGATCTGACAAGTTTTGTGCCAATAGGTTTGCTTTTTCCAGCTGCGGATGACAGATGATTATGACCTATTGAAAGGGAGCACTGTGCTTCTGCTTTGTACATCAGAGGTAACAAATACAAAACACCCTTCTGTTTAGTAGCACTGACAGCATCCCTCTTGATGATCCTTTACAAAACATGCACTACTGTAAGGAAAAAACATTTCCCCACAACATAGTGGATTTATAAGGCATTTCATTATTGTATATTGCCTTCTTCCCTGGTTATGTTTTTTTAAGAAACTATGGAAAACACAGTTCATGATTGAATATTATATCATTGTGTATACAGGGCACATTAAACTCACACAAGGTGAGTATTTTTCAAGGCAATTCTTTCATGCTGTAAGCCTGACTGATGCCAACAGGTTCCTCTGAAGACATGCCAATTGTGTGTTTATGGCCGTTTATCCCGCCTCGGGATGAGAAAACATGAAAATTTCAGCTCTTCCATTTCTTATTATTCTAATCTTAAATTCAGTTTTTCATTTCCACGAGTTCCTGATCATTATTATTTTAAAAACCCTCATGAAAACCGTGGTGCAATTTTTTGTATGCAATTTTGCCCAACAGATACGTTTTTTCAAAGCAAATCTATGTAGCATTTCTACCAATATATGCATTAAATGGACACCTTATGCTAGTACGGTGGAGGCACTTTCCCCTCCAGTTTTACGTATACACCAATGTGGTTTGAGCTAGTCACAACTGACCAACAACCATGAAAAAGGAGAATTCCTTACTAGGGGTTATTAGATCTAAAATTAAATTCCCAATATTATAGTACCTTTACACAAACATATGGTATTACTATACTTGGAATACAGTGGTATCTCGGGTTACATACGCTTCAGGTTACAGACTCCTCTAACCCAGAGATAGTACCTCGGGTTAAGAACTTTGCTTCAGGATGAGAACAGAAATTGTGCTCTGGCAGAGCGGCAGCAGCAGGAGGCCCCATTAGCTAAAGTGGTGCTTCAGGTTAAGAACAGTTTCAGGTTAAGAACGGACCTCTGGAACGAATTAAGTACTTAACCCGAGGTACCACTGTACTGTGTGTATTTCTGGTTTCTGCCTCTCGAAAAGGGCACTGAAGAAGTGTAAAATGATTAATGGGCTGAAGAAACTCCCCTATAAAGACCACGTGTATTTGGGGTTCTTTTATTTAGGAAAAATTCAAGTAAGGGGAAGGAAACACAGTACAAAGTTGTATAAAAGTATGCCATAGTGTGGTGAAAGTGGATAGAGAGGTTGCCACATATACTAGAACCTGGATCATCCAATAATGCTAAATCCCGTACACACACATACAAAATTCTTCACATGGCTAAAATATGAAATTTATTATCACAATATGGTTCCCAGCTTAGAGGGCTTTTAAAGAGCAATAGACAAATTCATGGAAGATAAGGCTATTACAATGGCTACCAGTTATGATGGCTCATTATTACCTTTAACAGCAGCAGTTGCAGTGGGCCTTAGAATGCCAATGGCTGGAGAACAACAGTGGGAAAAGGCTGCGGCCAATGTCATCTTGTGGGTTTCAAAAGTCATGTGGGAAAGAGAATGCTGGTCTGATCCCAGTTTCTTCTATATCTCCTCTATTATATATGTCAAACTATGTGCAAATAGAGCACCAAAGAGTGAAAAGCAGTACTTTTAAATGTTTTATTATTGTAAAAAAAAAAAACACACACACACCCCCCACATTTACAGCTGATAAATTCAACAAAGTAAAATAAAATTGGAGCGCTTCCATTCAAGTTAAAATAGACACCTGACTGTGTGGAGCTCTTTACATGATGAAAAAAAAAATAGTCATTTTGTTTTATACCGCAAGTTATTCATTCCCAACATAAAAGGGGGAATGCTCAGTTAAATCTACTTTAACTGCAATGTTATGAAGCTGAAATGAAATGGCAGTACACTTGAGTTCAGTAAACACCAGGGAGTTTGACATTCCATATGCTGGATGGCAAACATACACCTATTTTAACTGCCACTGTCCAAACCACTCTAACTCTGCTTAACATCCTATAAATTGGTATAAATGCTAGGATTTTGTTGTTGTTGAAAGCATTCTCTCAAGATTCAGCACTAGAAAAACTACTATATAGCATGTAGCTGTTATTTGTATCTAAAAGAAAGCTAATAAGAACACAAAAATTAATAAGTCGTCTGAAATAGTAGATGAATTCAGATTTCTTGTGCTGACATTCACTACTTCTGTAAACAACATATAACACCAACAAAATAGAAATGCTATCCTGGTACAGTCTAAAAACTCTTCTGTCCGTCCTAAAAATCCAGCTCATTTTATGCTTTTGACGCTTAAAGCATAGGGGAGTTTTGCAGCATTGGACAAAACCTTGATTATGTGAAAAACCAAATGTGCATGACATGACAAGAGTTGAACCTTGCCTCAAACAAAATACCATTTATAACTTCTATCAGTGTTCAGAACCAACACAACCTGGTTTAAATTTAAACAAAAGCCAGAACAAAGTTTCTTTATAAAGCCAAACTGTCACAGCTAGAATATTTCTGGTAAGTATAAATTAAATCTCAGCAATTTATTCTTTGGGCAAAGAACAACTGTCAGTGAAAGTGCTAAACACTTTTCCATTTCTCATCTCTTCCTATTTTGAAAAGCAACATTCATTTTTATCAAGGAGAACCCTACTTTAAAAACCCATGCATTTTCAAAACAGCTGTGTTATTATCAGCTTAATTTCCTTCTAAATAACAAAACTATGTAAATCGAATTTGTTTGCTTGGAATGTTTTAGAAAGTTGATTAGCTTTAAAGTACTACAGGGTTTCCCTATCTTCATGAGGATATAAAATTCTACCTTCTAGTCTTAATTCCTTAAAAACTTTTTTATCCAAGCTTAAAATTTCTTTTTTGAGAATGTACATATGTAGCCATACATATTACACCAAACTGCTTTACCAAGACTCACAAGCTGGGAAGCTTTTATTTTTCAGTTTTCCAACTGGATGTGACACAGCCGTAGTTCTGAAAATGAGCAGCATAGGTTTGGTTGCTATGGTAATCACCATGGTACCAATACTCCAAACACCATCTTATAGCTTATCCCTTGAGATCTTAACTCTGGAGAGAGCTTAGTTGCTTTCAATGTCAAGGGACAGTATTAGAGATGACTTATGTGATTTAACAGTTAATGAAAATGTATTGCACCGACAAATACCCCCCTTTTCTATAAGTGTTAACAGTCCTTCAGATAATTAAATTGCTCTGTCCAATCAACATGTAGTTGAGATGTCAAATGCAGGTATCACTGATAACAAGCCAATAAAATATTTGTTTATGTGTTTGTCACTTGCAGAAGTCACAGTTGTTGCAAGATTTAACCCACCTTTAAAAATATTTTGGCATATTAAAGAAACACTTGTCATTAATCATGCAGCAGACACACAGAAAAAAATATTCCACTAATTTTGTCATGAGCAAATGAAACCTTCAGTTTTGTCAAGATTAGGGGAAATCTCATCTAAAAGCAAGGTTTTTTCCTTTTAAGTTAAATACAGAAGTGATTTCTTAATAATGAACCATATTGGACCAATATAATGCAATAGCAAATGGACCCAGTAAGCAAATACTACTTTGAAGAATATTAAAATTGCATAAAAAACAACTAAAGAGAGACTGCAATACCTGTGTTTAGCACTGCCATGAGATTTCTGTAACAGATTATCTAAAATTTACATCTTTTTATAAAAAAAACAAAAATGAAATAAAATGAAGTACATATTGCTTTTCAAAGCAATACTAACTATTTTTAAAAGCATTTATGAAATGTCCCAAAGGTATGTTTCCCCATTTACAAATTTCACTCTAGGCTGAGAACATGCCTGCAGTCCTTTTTAAATGTTTTATTTACTTTGGCCACATAGTTAAAATAATTGTTAACCAGTTCTCAGTAGCTAGAAAATAAAGAAGAAAACTTCTGTGTGCATCACTGTAAAATAGCTCATATATACATCCCTTAATTTGAATTCTTTTCAGCAGGATAAAGATAGTAAAGGACTCTGAAACCCAGACTTCCACTCATTCTTCTTCATGGCCAAGCAATTGGAACACATGCATGTAAAACAAAAAGTTCATCATCTCTGAAGGTCACAGGTAAATAGATGAATTCAATAAATAAGTCTATATTTTGAAATTCTACATTTTTTTTAATTAAGCAATTTAGTCTTTTTTCTTTTCAAATATAGTTTTCTGTTCTTGCTCGCCACCTGGAAATTCTAGACGGTTCTCACTGTTTTCTTCCTCTTGTTCTTCCTCAGTGCCTTCATCAGTCAGTTCCCGCCCTGTACTTTCCTTCTTAGATGCTTCCACTTCATCTGATCTTCCATCAGAGTCAGCCATACAAATTCCGTAACACATGATGCTGATGACACCCAGTGGTAGACCAAAGAGAAAGCAGCCCAGAAGGGGGGAACTCTTGAAAACAGACTGTTGAGAAATGGTTAGCTGTTAGTGACAATTCGACAACATCTGACAAATATATCACTGCATAAGCTTTCACAAAATACGGTCCATCAGATATATGGAGTGTTATCCTGGTTTTGGGGAAGGGGGTTTGTAAAGAGTAAGTCAGAGGGAAATAAAATGCAGAAAAACTCAGTGGGAATTACGTACTTAACAGTTCCTGGAAGCATCAGGCAAGTGGAGATCGCTCACCTAAAGATGTTATTTTAAAGGGAGTTTATGTACCGATGAAGTTGGCGGTTGTGAAAATCTCAAAGGTCGGCATTCGGTATATTAAGTGGATAAGAAGCAGCAAATGTTACTAAAGCTACAGTGCTAAAACACTTACATGGGGCTAAGTCTCATTGAACTCAATGGGACTTAAGCTTTTGCACAGACGTCGATAGGAGTGTGCATTTAGTAGGACTTGTCTTTCATTTAAAAGCTTCTGATATTTACAGACCTTGCTTTGGACTCCTGTTTTGGAACAGGGGCCGGGTAGGATTTTTTCCCAATGTGGCAGATTGGCAGCGGCTGCTGTGTTTTTGCCTACCTCTTAGAATCGTCACAACTTCGTAAGGTTTGGTGGTTAGGCATTGGTTTAGGGGAATGTGGGGAGGGGAGGTGTGGCCATCCATTTGATAGGGTATTCTGCCCCTCCATTTGATAGGGTATTCTGTTGAAGGAATCCGGGGGCTTGGATCTCGGCCAAAGCCTGGGGTGGAGCTAGGGCCATGCCAGGACCCCCGGGAACCCCAGAGGTGAGCACCAGTCAATAGCCATTGTTGGAGCTCCCTCTGCTGGTAGTTTACGCTTTGCAGGCTACCTGCTGGGTGGCAGGAGCCAGTTATAGTCATTAGATACCAATGCCTAAGCCAATACCAGTCACACTTGTGTACTCAATAAAGTTGTAGCCTAAATTTGTCCATTAAACTTTAAACTAAATTCTGTCTCCTTTGTGTCTTTATTTCCATGGGGGTGAGTTTCGGGGCTTGACACGCAACGCCTGCAGCTGCTGGGAATAGCTATCACTGTCTTGGAAACTCATGGCAGCAGTCAACACAAGGATTATTGCTTGACTCCATGGAGAGCACTTTAAAGAGGGAAGCTGATTTTCAAAGGGTTTCTGTGATCCATCTCTCCGTCTAAGCTAGGGTTGGCGTATTCAAAAAGTGAAAATCTGGACAGAAAAGTTATTGAGCTTTTTTTCAGCCAAAGTTCATGAGCTTTTTAAAGTTTTGCCAGAAATCTAAAAATAAATGTTTAAAAAGTGAAGTTTTTGAGCTATTTTTAAGGGAAATTGCCAAAAGCAACACTGCTGATATGGATTCCTGATGCCCAGATGTGTGTTTCAAAAGGCAGATATATTGTAACAAACTTCTTTAAAATACAGAACCCAGCACCCAAAATCATGTGATCAAATTAGATATTGATGTTAGGATGGGTAACCTGAGGACCTTAATATGCTGGATGTTTGGCAGGCACTGTCCCTATTTTATATCTGATATACGTTTAGACATTATCTAACAGAGATGGGACATCACTTACTCCTACAGTAGACTTGGCATCATAAATTATTCTCTTGATTCGTTGAAGAATTCCATCTCCACCGTGTGCCTAAAATTTCAAAGGTAAAAACAGGCATTAGCACTAGTCAATTATATTTCAGCTTGCATCCACCTTTCTTCACCATGAAGTCTGATATATATTTTTTTCCATTGAAGGGGGAAATTCTTTTCTTGTGACATTCTTGGGGTCCCTTGCAAGGACCTGTCCCCAGGCTGTCTCTAATGTTAGTTCTTTCCAGCGATTCTTGTTTTTCAAGGAACATTGGTACTGCACATTCAAATCAGAAAACAGAAATGAAGTAAGATAGCCAACAAACTGTTAGGTCTTTGAGCAGTTCAAGAATTGGTTAAAGAGATTTTGAATAAAAGAGAAAGGCTTACTTCTGCAGTGCCTTCCAGGATCTCATTAATGAACTGAACCATATCTTCAGTACTCTCAATAGTTTTATGAGGTAGGAAATACTGTTGATTGGATGTGTTCAATACAACTATAGTGGGAATTTTCAGATCACTGAAACAGTAAAATCGAACAAGTCAGGAACTAAAAAAAGAAAAAAGCTATCAGTTTTCAGCATTTAATTTATTAATAGAGCACCTAAGAACTATAAAAGCTTCTTGGCAACTTGACTTTGCAACTATCCTATCTATAGTATCTGAACAAGTGATTCAACTCATTTCTTGCAGGAAAACCAAATGAGGTGGTGGTAGGAGTATTTGCCACATTCCTAGACACTGAAAAATCATACAAGGTTCAGCTTTAACCATCTTGCTTCTGACAAAGGTTTCATAGTCCACTTTCCCAATGCTTAACAATGAGGAGGGACAGCAGATACAACAAGTGAATCTAGACAAGACTACACTAAAGGTAAAGGTACCCCTGATCATTAGGTCCAGTTGCGGACGACTCTGAAGTTGTGGCGCTCATCTCGCTCTATAGACCGAGGGAGCCGGTGTTAGTCTGCAGACAGCTTCCGGGTCATGTGGCCAGCATGACTAAGCCGCTTCTGGCGAACTAGAGCAGCACACAGAAACGCCATTTACCTTCCCGCCGGAAGGTACCTATTTATCTACTTGCACTTTGACGTGCTTTCGAAGACTATACTAGTAGCCAGCAAGTCATGGTATCTAGAGCAGAATGAAGACAACCTTGATAGATAGAAATCTGATTCCCCTAGACTGCCACTGTAGCTAGCTACTAACTTCTACAACATGCCCAAAAGTACCATTTGCTATAGTCTCCAGCAGCATGTCTTTTGCCAACTATATCTACAGGCTACATTTGGAATAATATTGTAATTTGTCAAGTAGACCAAGCCAAGGAGAGCTAAGCATGGTTTCTCATTATCTACAGCAGGCATATCCAACTCCCAAGAGACTGCGATCTAAATCCCACTATAAAAAAACTGGCAGTGATCTACCCATTGAATTGACCAAAGTTGTTGAGCTTTTTGGGGGGAGCCTTCAGCAAAGTTGTTGAGCTTTCGACCGGTTGGACATGCCTGATCTGCAGGAATGGCCTCATTTCTACTGGGAAACATAGGTATCAGATGTAATCTTCGAAGCCTTAAGCTTTGGTGTAATTTGAGCCTCTATTCAGGAACAATAAGGGTTATTTCTCTGCTGAAACAATGGAACACAACCCGGAGCTGCCCTTCTGAATCCTCTCAAAGAGAGATTTGAGAGCTTGATACGCCTCTTCTAGGCCACAAAAGCTCAGCAACAATAGCTGAAATTCAAAATCCATCAAGCATGTAAAACAAAGTCGTAAGTTCCTAATATGTTTTTCTCCTGAATGGTGTGTAATCATTTCACAGTATATATAAGCATCAGTGTGTGTGTGTGTGTGTGTGTGTGTGTGTGTGTGTGTGTGTGTCTGTGTCTGTGTGTGTGTATTTCATGTTCAGCTCCCATTTATGTGCCTTTTCTCTCTCTCCATTTACTATCCCATCCTGCCATCTAGTGGAAAAAGTTATATACAAACTTTAAATATCTAGGTTTTATATATAATGAAAGTGTTCTCTTTAAGAGTAAAATGGTTTTATTGCATATTGAAGGGCCATATCCAAGTGCTATTTATTTTAAACACAAATGCAAACACACACAAAACAGTACAAATCATAAAATTAGGACAAGTGTGTAACTTTGGCACAGACAATTCATATGATAAATTTCCAGGGTTCACAGTGATTTCATGAAGGGAACATGCTGAATCCATTCTTGTGACGGCAATCACTGGGCAGAGTATCTCATCCTACACTGTGCAAAACCAATGCATGTACTGATCAGCTTTCACACATCTACCAGGTTTATATGCTCTCTTTCTACAGATATTTGTAACCTGCTTACAGCAAACACAAGAATAGAGTTTCAAAATATAAACCTTGCTACACAAATGATATTAACAGCATGAAATCTCAAAAACATACTTACTCCATTAGTAAACTATTCATGTATTCATTACCATCCATATGGCCAAACTGGAAGCTCCTGTGAAGAGTCAAAACACAAATTGTTAATTAAACCTAACTTTAAAAAAATGACAGCAAGTTGTATCCATCTGTATTTGGAGAACTTGGAGGCAAACTTGGAGGTTCCTCATTTGGAGGCAGCAGTTTGAATCGAAACTGCTTCTGCCAAACAGATTTGCTGCAACTGCTGATCAGCAGTTACAGCAAGCTCCTTTGAATCCCTGCTCCCAGAGCCAATCAGCTGACTGGCAGGGAAAGTGTATCTTTAAAGGAAGTTACTGTTACCACACTGATCAGTGGTAACAGCTACTTCACCTGAACTCTGTCAGGTGTTAAATCACCTTTTGTTATTAGGGCACTCTCATCAAGCCATGGGGAGTGGGGGAATCAGGGATCCTGATTTAAGGGATGTGTGACTTAGCATGAAACCCACAACAAAAAGTTCTTTTGTATTATCACTCCTAACATGCTTATTACTTTTCAAAGTTCTAGCGATGCTCTCCTCTTAATATAGATCATACCAATTAATCACATTTTATACTTTCCTGCACTTTTATTTCCACTATATTTTCTTGGCTAAGTGGAAAGTGTGGACAATAAACAAACAGTTCTAAAGCAGTATCTAATCCATTCATTTTAGTTACAAACCACCCTTTAGTACAACTCTTCCAAAGCAGTGTACAAGAGGTCAGGTGTTCTACTTCTATGAATTATCCACTGCTAGAATCTTGTGTATGGTAGTTACTTCAAATTATAAAAAATGGACTAATTTCAGCAACTGTATTTGTGAGGAGGACTTGCTAACACAGGGTTATATCCAGTGCTGCAGCTCTGCCCACACAACACACTTTCTTCCTCCTCTCCTATGTGTGCAGATTTTGTGAATACACAGGGGGAAGAGAGGAAATGGAAGCCTCAATGTGCAAGCAGAACTCTGCTAACAGAGCATTGGATGCAACCCTTAGCTAGGCAAAAGCATGGAACTGTGTGCATATTTTGTTTAAACAGTTGGATCTTATGTCCTTGTGAGTTACTGGAGCCTAAGAAACTGGAGAGGCCAAACAATGCTACTAGTAGTGGCCAGGAATGTGAGGGGGCACTCCAGTGCCTTCTAGCACAACCCCTTGCTCCTCCCCACAACAAGAACAAAATTAAAAATTAGGAACTGAATATGGAGTACACAAAATTAATTCTGCACATTTCCTTTTTCTTGGTAAAGAATTGAACTGTCCTAGTAAATGTTGAATGCACTGTCTTAGATAAAAAGGTGAGAGTTGTTTAGATTGCTTCTGCATTCCCCTAAACCATTCTCACGCTTCATCATTTGCGCACAAGTAATTGACAACCTCCAGAAGAGCTGCCCTTAGTTGAACAAAACCCATGGGTAGCAACATTGTTGTACAGCTTTGCTATCTCCTGTACCTTGGTCCCTTTGGACCAGGAAACTATTCTCAGAAAAGTAGTGCCAGGATAAACATCTAGCTACAGCCATTAAGGATCTGGCAGTCTGTTCATATATATGAAAGTTTAAAAAGGCAAAAGTATCTTGCTTTGCATGAGCTAATATTTGTATTTTCAATTGATGTCAATATGGTAAACCGATCTGCACACATATTAGAGATCTAATAAAACGAAAGAGCTTTTCCATCTCAATATTACTTATATCTCATTACAGTTATTTGTGAATGTATACTTTTTCAGTGAAGAACCTAGTTTCTAGTCTATCTTGACATCAGAAGGTGCTCCGCCAGAGAGCAAATGTGTGACATACATGTGTTAGGGTATTTTAAAAGTCTTTTTAAAAGAAAATGCAGCACACACACATTTTCAAAACATATGCAATCCCTAAAGCTTAGTTTCTACTACTTTTCTCCTAAATGTGGGCAATTTGTGTATATAGTCTTAAGATTACCTAGCTATTATGAATGGATTTGTTAACTGTCACGGTCAAAACTACTAGAATTTGCAGTATTTATTCAACCCACTTAACACACGATGAGGAACAATTAACAAGTGATTAAATATATGCATGTACCTATGAAAATGGTCTCTATAATTTTTGGCAACATCCTGCATAATAGACTTCAACCTGTAAAAAGAAACATTTCACAGTATTTCCACAAATATTAACAGAATCTATTCAGCAATAGTATTGTACAGCATTGCTGTACATTCAGCAATGAAACACACTGGGCCATGGAGATAAGAAGAGAGTACATAAGCATAAAGCCTTTTTATGAAGGCCAAGGTACGGTAATGGTCATTGCATCTAGACTGCTCCATGGCTCCCGATTTACAAGAAATCCAGATTCTACTCAGTTTTGTGCCACTACATACTATACGAGTACCGTCATACCTTGGTTGTTGAATGCCTTGGTACTTGTCTGTTTTGGCTTCCAAACGCCATGGTTTGCGAACGTTCTTTGGAAGCCGAACATCTGACGCGGCTTCCGCAGCTCCTGATTGAGTGCAGGAAGCTTCTGCAGCCAATCAGAAGCCGTGCCTTGGTTTTCAAACATTTTCGGAAGTTGAATGGACTTCCGGAACGGATTCCATTTGACAACCAAGGTATGACTGTATTTGTCTGTGCCCTTCAATACAGAAGCTTCATATGTATGACATACAGCTCAATCCTATCTGATTAAAAGGGTGATAAGAGAGCAGCTGAACGAATGGACAATAATGGCAAGTGAAATGATGTCAGCTAGAGACTGAAGCGACAATGGATGGAGCAGTGGAGATGCATCTTGGACATAGATTGTAACGGAATAGGAAACCAGGTTTTTTTAAAAAATGAGATTGTATTAAATTAATTTCGTTTAATTTGTAATAATTTGGAAAATCAAAAAAAATTGGCGAAAAAAAGAAAAGGGAAACCTGATCCCATGAATGGTGAGTTCAGCGGGAATTAATTCCTAGTACAGTGGTACCTCGGGTTACATACGCTTCAGGTTACAGACTCCGCTAACTCAGAAATAGTGCTTCAGGTTAAGAACTTTGCTTCAGGATGAGAACAGAAATCGTGCTCCGGCAGCGCAGCGGCAGCGGGAGGCCCCATTAGCTAAAGTGGTGCTTCAGGTTAAGAACAGTTTCAGGTTAAGTACAGACCTCCGGAACAAATTAAATACTTAACCTGAGGTACCACTGTAACTGTACATAGGACCATACCCTTTCCCCTTTATTAATAATATCTGAATAAACCTATGGCTTGTTTTTGATGTGCAGCTTCCTTTTATATTAGTTTTTAAACAACGTAGTCCAACAACAGACAAGTTAGGGATTAGAGGAGGGTTCATGCAGCATGATGTTCAAGAGGTGTCATTTTCTAAATAGTTTGTTATGTTTTATCACGTATACACACCAACATACCTAATATGTTCAACAGAAGTGTTTTTATCATCAATAATTGCAATAGCCACAAGTTTTCCTAAAAAGCAAAAGACATAGAACTAAATTTAGGATATGTCTACAGAAAGATGCTTCTTATTTAAGTAACCTCCCATCCCCAAAGAAAACAGAACAGCTATCTTATAACCATTAAAATATATATATATATATATATATATATATATATATATATATGCTTTCGTAGATTTTCACGGGTACAGGAATGCAGGTTTTGCCATATGCCATATGCATTTGCCATATGCATTGCCATATGCTCCAGAAATGGGAAATGCTACTGAAAATAAAACACTACTCATCCTCAACCACAAAGCACTTTCTCAAATGGAAAGGTCTTATAGATACACAAGCTACAACATACCTTGATGGAAGGCATGGAGCAGAATAGAGTATTTAAGCTGGAAACTCCATCACTACTATTAAACTTTCTTCTGAAGTTATTCTTTGTGTGTCCTACACAATGCCTATCACCTATAATAATTCATTGTTCAAGTAGGTTACTGTTACAGGAGAACTGTCCCATTTCAAAATATGTGGGGGATTACAAGACTGAAATTTGCTGCCCACGGAAAGTTATCATGTCTGGGAGAGGAGATCTTGCCTAGATTTAGCTTTCCATAGGAAGGGAGTTTTGAAGAGTGCTGATTACTAGCATTAGAAGTGGTGTGGATGTTTGGCATCATTCAAGCAGGATCTGAAGAAAGGACATGCATCAGTGGAAAATCCATAATCCATAAAAACCTTTGATGTTTCCCAGGCATAGCAGAACATAAAGCAGCTTTTTAAAATTGCAGCTGGCTTTACATACAAAAGTGTTAATGTAGCGTACAATTAATTTCTGAAGGAAGGTCATCTTACCTGTGTCTCCAAGTTCATACAGAGTAAATCCATCAACATTAAGATACCCCTGAAATCTCTCCTTGCTTATCCAGGATGACAAATCACCATCTTCATATTCTTTAAAAGGAGGGGGGGGGGGACAGTGAAAGAAAAAATAAAATGCTCATGCCTTCTTCTAACACTATCATATATACCAGGCATGTCCAACTCCCAAGAGATTTTGATCTACTCCCAGTATAAAAAAACTGGCAGTGATCTACCCATTGTCATTGGAGGGAGGAGGAGCGTGTGTGGGGTGGGTGGATTGACCAGAGTTGTTGAGTGGTTTTTAGGAAGGAAGTGCCCAGAGTTGTTGAGCGTTTCAGAGGGAGGATTGCACAGAGTTTTTTTAGCTTTCCCCCCGTTACTTTTGTACACAATAAGGATCCTGCGATCTACGAGGATCAGCTGGGGATCTACCGGTAGATCACGATCTACTGGTTGGACATACTAAGAGCATACTGTTTCTCCAAGTGTCAGTCTACTGTTTGGACTAAAAATTGCTCAGAGTGGAACTCAAAAATGGATTATTCTGTAGGCGAAAGGCAATTTTAGCCAACTGTCCCACTCAATGGCAGCCCCCTTTATAATCTGCTGCAGAGGATTGAGGTACTCTTCAGAACAGGTGGTGCAGCTAAGTGACAACCACCCAACTAGCCGTCTCCCACTTCTGTCACTGTGAGTTTCAGTAAGCAGAGATGCAGCCTCTACTGGATCTGACTCATTTCCATAAACGGAAGGAGCCCTTCCATTCATGGAAGAGTAGGTCTGAATCCAAACCCACATGTAACCAAAGTGGCAACATCCAGGAAGAAGAAAGAGGTGTCAGCAGACTTTGGGGAACTTCAAATTTTGTAGAACTACCAGACCAACAACAACTTCAGGTAAAAATATTAATGGGAAGGGACCCCCAGAACAGCTATAGAATCCCAAGTCAACTGGAAAAGAAAACTGTGGGAGGGAATTAAAATATACACCAGGCCTAGCAAAGCACCATGTGCACAACTGAAACTTACAGAGTGCCTGTTTATAATTAATAAATACGAGGAACAACCTACTTTGAAGCACTTGACAGAGATGCCAGTCACAGTTTGAGCCGACATGGCACTGCTTTTACATCTCTAAATTATCAAAGACTGTGCACAATCAACACACATTTTGATATTTTTGAGAAGTATGTAACAGCATCTAGACTGAGACGTATTAGGGCTAGAATCCTTAAAATGCAGGGGGAGGAATCCATTACCTGTTACTGACATATTACTCTTGATCTATAACTTACCATCATACACAAAATAAGTTCCATCTTTGAAAACTATAACAGCTGGCATCTCAGGGAGTGTCACATACTGAAAGATAAAAAAGATAAAGCAAACACTTTAATGGCACAAAGAAACTTTCAGGATACATTTATATTTTCCAATTTTTTTATTGATTCTACTTTTCAGTTATAGATCATGAAGTGGCTTATAAATATTCATAAAATGCCAAAGTCACTGAATAAAAACAAACAGTGTGAAGGTGTAAAAAAAAGAAATGAAAAGTACCATGGCGTCTCCTGCCTAGAGATGCCTACATCACCACCCTCTTTAATGTCTCTCTTTAAACAGGTGAAGATTTTAATTTTAAATTAGCATTGGCTTGTCAAGCTGACGTCACATCAAAATATATTAAGATGACCTGTAAATTAAAAAGTTACATCTGTTGGTTTCTTTGACTGGTTTATGGGTTCTATTTGCTTTCTCATTCTGTTATTTGGGCTCATTATATTTTTCATTTGTATTGCTGTAAGCTGCCTTGGGTGCTATATGCAGAAAGGCAGGATATAAATTGTAAGTCATACATAAAATTAAGAGTAAGCATCACAACCTAATACACTGACCATGCACCTCTGATGCACATATTCTTCCCAATCTCTTTTCCCCAGTTGGATGACATAAAATATAGGCAACATTTTTGAAGGCGAAAACTGACAATACCAAAAAATAAACTGTGTGCAGAAATGTTCTGTTAAGAAAGGAGGTTGGATATGAGGAAATTTTATTTTTGTACAGTGGTACCTCTGGTTATGTACTTAATTTGTTCCGGAGGTCCGTTCTTAACCTGAAACTGTTCTTAACCTGAAGCACCACTTTAGCTAATGGGGCCTCCCGCCGCTGCCGCAAAATTTCTCTTCTCATTCTGAAGCAAAGTTCTTAACCCGAGGTATGATTTCTGGGTTAGCGGAGTCTGCAACCCGAAGCGTACGTAACCTGAAGCGTATGTAACCTGAGGTACCACTGTACCTCAGGTTATTCAACAAATCAGAAATTTAGCTTTGATTTTCCAGTTTAGTATCTGTAACGATTTGTTTGTGTATTACATAACGAAGCTAGCTGGTGAATAAATGTTAAGATTTTTGTTTGCTATATCATAGATATGCAATGCCTATGTTCAAGTAAGGTGTTCTTGACACTTCTAGAAAAATTCTAGTGTAAAAGTATGGTGTACTTTTCCTATTAAAAATGAGAACCTGTTTTTTAAAGGGATTTTGGCCTTAGTTCTTTTATTATCTAGATAATTTAAAATTCTATTGTCCCTATTTTTTGCAGTTTCAAACCCTGAGGATAGTAAAAAAAATAGCACAAAGTGGGACAAACTGCAAGCCAGCAGAGACAATAGATGATGCCTTGTGTACATGAAAATAGCCTCATTGCTTTTTGTGCACCAAGCCCTAAAGTTATACAAGTCTCTCTCTCTCTCTCTCTCTCTCTCTCTCACTCACTCACTCACTCACACACACACGAAATAATGCAGCTATGCTGTCAAAGAATAAAAATGTAAGGAATTGCCTTTTGAATGTTACCTTGAACCTCACCACCACCACTGTGGTCATCTTCATGAGAGGATCTAACTCTTATAGTACATCTGCCACCCAAAACAATGACAGCACAATGGGGAAAATCACATTGTATAGTATTAAAGTGGGCTGGTAAAGTATTTACATTTCCTTCCCAAATATAACTAGTATAGGATGCATCTTTTAAACTTCTTTTTGCATCAGAATGCAAACTAGGATCAGAGAGATCTAACTATATTAAGTGCACTACAGCATAGATTTGTGAATGAGCAACACTAACTGTAAAGGAACACTGGGTCTCTCTCTCTCTATATATATACATATACATATACACACACACAGAGAGAGAGAGAGAGAATGATACAAAATATTATCAAGACTTAGGACCAGTTTCTACTAACGAGGTGTGCTAGCAAAAGTCACTGCAAAGGCTTTCACTAGAGCAATGAGGCTTTCGCTCCTACACTCCTGATCCCACAAATCCACTTGGGTGTGTCAGGAGAACCCACAGAACAGTATGCAGGAGGAGGAGAAGGGAGACTGTTCTGTCTGGCAAGGCATGATGTTAAATTCCAGCCTTACCACTGCAATAATTTAAGTAAACGTTACTATCCTATCCTCTACAAATCACTTTCATCACCCATGGTCTCCCATTAAGTGATTGAAGCTGTTCTGTTTCCATTTTCCCTTGTCAAGTAGCAACAAGAACATGACAGAATTATACTCCCAACAGCTCCATGTCTACCTTGCACACAAAGAAAAATCAGAACCGGAATCAGCCCCACCCCCCTTTCCAAAGACCTCAAGGAAAGACAGACCTAAACAGAACATGTGCAACCATACTGTGTGCCCAATAAGAGTCTCTTCTTAAATTTAGATGGTGCTGATTCCACAGCCAATGGAGCTGAAATTTAACAGTGCCTTGCCTTACCAGCTGTGGCTACTTCACAAAGCCGCAACTGGACATATTGCATTGTCACACCTAAATGGCTCATTTCCGATTGCGGAGAAAGACTTCAAATGACAACTCTTACTTGCATTCATGTAAAGCATACCAAAACAAAACAAAACATGTAAACACCCCACCACCACCACCTCAAACATTTTTAATGGTAATCTACCAGTGTTTATTTACATATATTCTTGAATAAATTTACCTCAGGTAGTATCTCTTCTGAGGCAGAAAAAAAGTAGGTATAAACAATTAGTTCGGAAGCAACTTCTATGTATTTTTCCTGTGGAAATACAAATAGACATTTTAAAACAGTTTCTCAATCTTCATAATAAACATAGCAAAACAAAAATACAATGTTGCTTATTTCACTGCTAAATGCTGGTTCCTCATTCACCAAAGCAGGGGCAAGGAACCTTTTTGGGTTGAGAGCTGCATGCTGGTGTTGGGGCCTGAAGTCATAGAGGAACAGCCTTTCCTTTCTCTCACCCATCCTTGCTTCCCAGGAGGCTGCCGAAGAAGGGACAGATCACTCTTAGCATATGGCTACTGATCACTTGCAGAGGAAATTTTTAAATTTCTCATCTCTCCATTTATTCTAGCTTCCCCCTTCCTTTCCCCTCATGTTTCTCTTCCTCTCTGCTCCCCCCAGTCCCCACAAAACTAATCTGAAAGCAACATCTTAGGCTTCAAGTTCCCGACCCCGGCCTTGAGTACTTGTGACTGTGTCTCAACATAGTCATGCTACGTAAATGTGTCTGTCTACTGCCAGCTGATCCTCATGATGTCATGCATCAACAGTAGCACTCCTATTCGTCCATTCCCTCCCACACCATTCCTCCAATTTGCAGGGTAAGTTATGGTATGAAATCCCAAAGGCACAATCCACAGGCCCATTTTTGTACTTCCAGGAGATTAACAACTCAGTTTCTAGGAATCTTCTTCTTCAAGGGAATAACACTGATTTCTCTCATCATAGCATCATTAAATCCAACTCTACAATTCTAAATATATTTACCTCACTGCACTAAATATATATATTTATTTATTTTCCCAAAGCTGCAACTTTAAGTACCCTTGCAGATTTGGTGAAATTACTTAGGGTTGAAACAACTCAGTTTCTAGGAATCTTCTTCTTCAAGGGAATAACACTGATTTCTCTCATCATAGCATCATTAAATTCAACTCTACAATTCTAAATATATCTACCTCACTGCACTAAATATATATATTTATTTATTTTCCCAAAGCTGCAACTTTAAGTACCCTTGCAGGTTTGGTGAAATTACTTAGGGTTGAGATGCCAGCTACCAGAACAATCTTAGGAAGCATGCATTAAAACGTAATACTCTTTTGGAATAATTTAAATAAAGTTTCAAACCTTCAGTGGAGATTCTCCACCAATGTAAAGAAAAAATACACGATGCCTCTTTTGCACATGTTCAAACATCTGCTGGCTAGGGAGGGGTCGAATAATAGGCCTGAAGAATAAAATAAAGAAAACAGATAAATGGGAGCAAGAAAAGCAGCTTCCAATTGCTGTCTCTGAGTACTGTACTGATAATTTTAAACACCTTTAAATCTAAGACCAATGAGAACTCAATACAGGAGTGCTGAACACATGAAAATCATTAGTGAACATTTGCCTTGACCAAGCAAAATAAAGACTTGTTTTTTTAAATGGGGGAAGGGAAATCATGCTAGCATCTAGCATCTAATAATTATTAGGAAATGTTACATCATCCTATCCTAGCTTTCCAGTTCAGCAACTGTGTTCTATAGTTGCATCATTACTAGAGTCAATATAGAAACATTTTAAAGACTTAATTAAGAACTGTAGTGTAATTTCATCATGTTGTTAGATGTATTTTCTCCCAGTGTTTCCTACTATGATAGCTATGTTTTTCAAGATGTTGTAAGACTTCTAGGAATTGATCACAGACATTTGTTAAAGAAATAGCTGCTAAAGTCCAAATAGTTCCATGCAGACATCACAATAAGGTGAAATAAGGTGGCTAAATTTTATCTTAACGTCTTGTGACAACTATAGGTTACTACCGACTAAGGCACAGAAGAGATGTCTGGAAAAAGTGCTGCTATTAACTGACAGTTAATCAACAACTGTTGCTTAATTTTTCTATCTCACAAATTTTCTGGAACAACAACAAAGATATCCCCCCTCCTTCTGACAGAATAAGAAGGAACTGACCTTGGAATGACAAGCACATATATTAATAACTTATTAAACAAGCGGCTTTGGGTGACAAATCTTTTCATGTAATCATACTGCCTGTCAAGACCAGGATATTCATGGGCTGAGCTATGTGAACAGTTTGTAAGACTGAAATCTAAAGGCTTTGTAAAGAAAACTAAAGGACGGTTTAGAGAGGCATGGGGGTGGTGGAATATGATACCTGCAACAGATCCAAGGGCTCATGCATGCATGCTAGATTCAACACATTACTTGGATGGATTTTAGAAGTCAAGATGTCACTTCACAGAATCACTCTTTCTATATACATTTATTTATGTATTATGAAATAGAATTATGAGTTACCTCAGCATACTGTAATCAATTGTCTTATGACATTAAGCCACTTTGCTTGTATAGTGTACCATGGGCTAAGTCACCCACATTCAACTGTTGCCACATACTCTCCACTCCACATGCCATACAAAACTGACGCTATAAATACTCACCCTGCTACTCTGTTTGCAAACTCAACAATATCATCTTTGGTCCTGGGTCCTCTATAGTTGTATGCCAAATCACCCTTTAACCTACGTAAAATAATAGTCAACATCTTGGATGAATATTTCAAGTACTGCAATACTTTTAGCACATACAGTTAACTGGAAAAAGTTCAACCCAGGGCTCACACTTTATGAACACACAGTAGCAACGTATTCCAATAGCCTTACTGCAGTGGGAGGGCCAGCTAAGCAGCGATGATGTTTCTCACAACATCAGTTAGCTTTTAGGTGAATCAGGAGTGGTGAACAAAGAAGAAACTTAAATAATGGTCCAATACATCAGAATGGAACACTTTGCACAAGAGTCACTAATGATACTACAAAGCACTAAAGTTTTAATATACAAGACACAAAATTCTACTTACAGTTTAATTGTTGGATAGCCTCGAACTCCAAATTCAGAGGCAATGCCTACAAACAAACAGTAGTATAACCAAGCATTTAAAAGGGCATTTTTAATTAATACAATTACAATATTCAAAAACGTATTACTGGCATTTCTTGTAGTGGCAAACAAACAGCAGCAGACATTTTTATAACATACAAACTGTTGCATATATAATCCTATTTCTATAGGAACAGTCTGTCAGATGATGTGCATCCTTCCATGAAAGAATAGAGGCCAAGAGGCCATGCCAAGTTCCCCACTGAGCTTTGTACCAACATTGAATTTGCTTATATGTGTTTGGTTAACTTACTGGCTTTCATGTTACTTTCAAAGAGTATAAATTCTAACACAGATCAGAAGACCTTACTAAGGCACTTACTAGAATAAGAGGTTGCATCCATCTTCCCAACTTTGACTGGTGAACCAGTGCTTCCCATCTCTTTACCAACTTCATTCCACACCGGTTCCAACTTCTTGCAATGGCCACACCATGGTGCATAAAACTGAGAACACACACACACAAAAATAAGCATAGCCAGTGAAGTCTTTGGAGAAACTATTAAACATGTACTTGTATATGAAACCACCCATGGGGACAGATGGAAACTACCACATTTCTCAAATGCGCACAAAATTTGTTTATTTAGCAGTACATTTTGAGTTTCCTTACACTTCTACAACAAAATGAATTCTTCCAGTATCTGCTTGGATAGTAGAGTATCAATTCAGTTACAGGGCATTTATTCTGAAAATTAAAAACTCAACAAAAATTATACTAATTGAAAAAATAAATAAAAGCGAACAAAAAATTCATGTATCTATGTCTTTAAAATGCTGCATATTAACAGTGCTGTCCAGGTAATACTTCAATGTGCAGTAGTTAAGCATATTGTTCACTACTATTTTTTATATATGATACAACACACATGCAAAGCAAAATTGTATGCAATCAACTTGAATCAAAGCAATTTTTGGATTATGATATCATTACAAAGAGTTTATCTGCCCATCAACATAATTAACATTTGTACTCCAGATTTTTCAACAATGGAATCTTTTTTATTAGGGCCACACAGCAATGAGTACCTACATTAAACCCTCATGTATTATAAGAATCCACTCCTGATAAGTATAATTCATTGTATTGTGTTGTATTGATAACTTATTTTTTTCTTCCATGGAAATTAAGATAAGCATGAATGTAGAAACTTTTTTTAAACAGAGATAAAATTTGTTTTTGAATAGTTTTGTGGTGTGGGGTTTGTTTGTTTTGCTTTTTTGCTGTTATACTCACATCTACAAGCCAAATGTCATCTTTACGGTTCTCTTTAAACCTAAGAAAGAAGCATAACTGATTAAATATGCTTGACAAGTATTTTGCATTTTATTAAAATAATACAAAAGCAAGAGAAGAGCTTGTTTTTACTACTGAAGACTCTTTTATACCTTGCTGTTAACAGAATATAAATCATTCCCATCCTTCATGATAACCATTATTGTGTGGACTAGCAATAGATCACAAATATCGACGACCACACTAAAAATGTTTTTACCTATGCGCTTAAGCAATACAAGAAAATATGATTATTATTAGTAATAGTAGCAACCACCACCAAAATTAATAGGTCTTAAATAATTTGTAAGAGGCTTAAAAAGCTAAAATGGGTTAACATGTTCTAGGGATATGATGCTTCTGAGCATGCGATTAAGGTCAACTAATTATTTGTCAACACAAATTACAGATTAGTTATCTGATATCTATAAAGGTAAACAACCGCTACATCACTATTTTGTTGGCATAGTCTATATATACAGCTCACAACATTTACTTTGTCTATTCTGTTACTTTACAGTCCATTTCTTACATTTCTAAAGTGTTTTAATATGTAAAAGTGCAGCATGCAATCTGCAAGATATATGCAATATAAATCAAACTTAAAATTACAACAGTAAGAACAAGTTATTTTTTTTAACCAGTCAAATGTATTTCAGTTGGGTCTTCATTACTGTAAGAGCAAACAAATACAAAATGATGCAGCAAAAAAAGCTAACCCTGTTCTAGGCTGCATGAACAGAAGTATGGTGTCAAGATCAAGGGAAGTAATAGTACCACTCTATTCTGCCTTATTCAGACAACACTTTGAATACTGTGTCCAGTTCTGGGCACCACAATTTAAGAAGGATGTTAACAAGCTGGAACATGTGCAGAGGAGGGCAACCAAGATGATCAAGGGTCTGGAAGGTAAGCTTTATGAGTGCTTGAAGGAGCTGGGTATGTTTAGCCTGGAAAAAAGGAGACTGAGAGGAGATATGATAGCCATCTTCAAATATAGGAAGGGCTGTCACATGGAGGAGGGAGCATGCTTGATTTCTCTTGCTCTGGATGGAAGGACCAATGGCTTCAAGTTGCAAGAAAGGAGATTCCGACTAAACATTTAGAAAAAAATTCTGACAGTAAGAGCTGTTCAGCAGTGGAACAGACTCCCACGAGAGGTGGACTCTGCTTCCTTGGAGGTTTTTAAACAGAGGTTAGATGGCCATCTGTCATGGATGCTTTAGCTGAGATTCCTGAATTGCAGGGGGTTGGACTAGATGACCCTTTGGGTCCCTTTCAACTCTAAGATTCTATGATTCTATATTTAAATTATAGACAAACTAGGCAAGATAAGGAGACTAGTATCCTGTGTGCCCACACCCACACTCACCCCCTTGTAAAAGCAGTTGCAAGCAACAAATACTATAACATGCAGTATTTGGGGGGGCAATTTTTAAAGGGAAAATGGAAAAAAGAAAAGCTATAAATTCCATCCCCCTGCTTCACAGCCCTGATCTGAAATGCTTATGTGTTTTGGGGGATGGGGATGGCGGCTATTGGTTTGTGTTTGTTTTTGTTTGATTATTTGGTGTTCTCATTTTTTATTTTTGTTGTGAACTGCCCTGTGATCTTCAGATGAAGGGCAGTATACAAATTTAATAAATAATAATAATAATAATAATAATAATAATAATAATAGAGGGAACATGGCTATTTAGATGCCTGTAACTCAAAACCAGACAGAGAAACAGTTTTGATGAAGCCAGTATCTGAGCCCAGACTGTTCTGCAAGTCTGAAAGTTGGGTCAGCAGCTTAACTAAGTGTCTAAGAGATGGGATATTTCTGATGAGCTTTATTGGCACCAAGCAGCTGGTGGAGGTAAATTGCTGAAAGGGCAATACCAACCCAATTTGACATTCACATTGTGTGCACTTTTCTGACAGTTTGTTGCTGTGTCACTGGAGATTGCAACATGCTTCACAGTTGCTAGCAAAGTGATTTTTTTAAAAAATAGTGGATGCAGGGCTAACCCACTCTAGAGGCAAGGCGAGGAAACAGCATTGGGTGGCAGGATCCACAAGGGCAGTCAGGTGCCAGGAAGCATTCTTGCATCTGATTTGTGTTTAGTTTTCTCCTCTTAAATATCAGCAATGTGGGCAAGAAATTATGTATGGAATCCCACACCAAACAAGTGAATTTCTGCTTGCACAAAGGGACTTTGCCTCCCTGCTCCTCTCTGTAGCTCACCCCCACTACAACCCCATTTCTTTTTGAACACATTATAGGTTCTTATTTTTCTTTTTTGTTTCCTACCACAGAGAAGGTCCATGTGTGCATGACAAGGTGACTGACTTTTATGCATTTGGACTCTGCAACATACTCATGTGTAAGAAGAGCATGCTGCATGAAGTGATCTGCCAATGAATACCAGAAAAACATCTACATGTGATATATGGATTCAAATAATGTCTAAAGTCATCATCTACAATAAAAACATTGCATACTTACGAGTCGTCTAAGTCTTCCACGAAAGATGCATCAACTACCAAAATAAATGCCGCAACTACCAAAAAAAGAGAGTTTATCTTGGTCTCACATATGCATACTAATGTCTGTTCATATCTTGTCTATCCCACCTCCACAACACCCCTACAATTAGCTTCCACCTAAGTCTTACTTCTCTCCAGTTCTAATGAACCCCAAACCATGTTCCACCTGTTTTAATGTTTCAGGATATTTGATGATCACTTGACCATTGCCCTCTCTCCCTGAGAAGCTCTACCTGCTCGCTCACTGTCTCCTTGAGAAGCCAAGAGGAAAAGGCACAAATAGGATGCATATATAGGCAAGAACAACTCTGCTTGCTTGTTCACCCCCCCTCCCCGCCTTCTCTCTGAGTGGCAAAGTACTGCTAACTCTTCCCCCTCTTGCACATCTTCCCCTTCCTCTTTACAGTGAAGAAATAAAGCCAGAGTCCTCAACGCTATGTCACCTCTGGCCAAGACACAAAAGACAGCAAGCAAGAGGAGGCCTTGCTGGATCAGCTGTTGCCATTCCCAGCCCACCTGCTCTTTATGGGCAGGCCTGCTGGCTCCATCCTCCTTGCCATCCCACCCAGAGAGAGGAAGATTTTTAAAAAAAACACAGGCACAGCTGCCTCTCGCCCTCACCTACTGTACTTCCTACAAAAACCGAGATGGGGAAGAAGCTGGAGAGAGTGGCAGCTGCCCATTGTCACACACACACCCCCGCCACTTGCTTCTATGGCCAAGCAGGCAGCAGGTGCCATGTGCCGCTTGCCCCTCTGTGGGTCCCAATGGGTGGGGCGTCGTTTCCTCAGACTCCAAGAAGAGGCCCAGACCTTTGTCAAAACTGCAGCAGGTGGCCACCACGGGGTCCCCCAAAACGCGCCTCGCCCCCGACATTTGCGCCTCTGAACGGCCTCGCCTTCCCCTTCACGCAGCAGCAGCCCACCCTCGCAGCCATTTCCCTTCCCGGGCAGGCAGGGGAAGCCTCGGCCCTTAAGCAACCCCTTGCCCCCCCCTTCCATTCATACCCACCCGCCCCCTGGCCGCCCCCAGAGCAGCTTCCGACCCTCTTCCACTCCCGCCATATACTTCCCACTCCCTCCTCCATGGCGACTACCTGCCGCCCACAGGAGTGGGCTCCTCCGCCGCTCTCTTCTCCTCCCTTCTGCCATACTGACAGGAGCTGGTGGACCCAAGCGAAGCGGCGGCCGGAAGGGGAAGCGGAGCCACAACCCCGCCGCCCGGCCCCACGGAGCATGCGCCCGGCGGCTCCGGCTCCAGCGGTTGCCTCCGCTGTTTGGAAGCGGGAGGGGCGGTTGCTAAGCGACGCTCCACCATCTCCGGCTTCGGGGCTTCTGGTTGCCGGCAAGGCCTCGGCGCGCCTGAGAGGAGGAGGAGGAGGAGGGGGGCGAGGGAGACCCCCGCGGCGGGGGGAGCCACTCGGTCCGGGGCCGGTTCTGGGCCATGCGGGTTGAGGAAAGAAACGTCGCCGAGGTTGTGACGAAGACGACAAAACAGGAGAACTTCCCAACTCCCCCCCACTTCCATTTTATCCGGAACACCCGCACGTCCCCTCATCGAAACATTACAAAAGCCTAATCCGTTCTAAAAACTTTAAGCGCCTTGGGGCGGTAAAAGTGTTTCCATTTGGTTTGTAGCGGACCGTGCTGTTTGCTCCTTCATTCGTTATGTTAGAAGGACATCTTGTGGCGCTGGCAGATGGTGCCCGTTCGGGTTTTTGGCCGCCTGTGATTTCTCGTCGAGCGCGAAGTTTTGGGCCAGGCTCGGTTTTAACGTGGCTCGCATACTTCTAACATACTGCCCATTCCTCATGCCTTCCATCATCAATTTAATGTACACGCACGTGCATGAGATCTGAAAGTTAGCCCAGCAATTCCAGTCCAGTGGAATCAGTCCATTGCAATTCCACCACTTATAGCTTACAGTTGTAGAGCACTGATTGTTGTACTGCTAGGAGTTACTTAGCTGGGTGGCAGGATGGCCCAAAGCAAGGATTCAGATAAGGAAAGTAATATTTGGGCAGACCCATAAGTTAGGCGGTGATCTTTTAGGTACCCGGTCTCAGGTCACTTATGTTTTGATGGATAAGTTCCAGAACTTTGAATCATGTCCTGAAACAGACAGGCATCCAGCACAGCTCTACAAAAATATATGCCTTATAGCCAGGCCAGTAGTACCTTAGTCAAAGGCAGCTCCACCTACAACCCATTACAGAATTTCTGAATATGAAGAACAATGAGCCAAGTTATCTCTGTTCAAGATGGGTCATGGTAGCTTATGCTGCACTTAACCTCAATTGATCTATCTTGCTTTCCTCTGAAGTCTAGGTCCCACATTGCAGGTTAGAATGCTGGATTTGGAAAGAAAAAAATAATCTCTTCTAACGTCCAAATGACATGTAGTAAGTATATCTACAAATAGACTTCTTAATACATTCCCTTCAAATGCAAAATTTTTGATGAACCTCCAACAGGGATGCCCTCACTAATTTATGTAGATTCATAGACCTAGTGCAAGAATGTTCCAAAGGCTCTTAAGCTGGTACTGTTAAACCTACAGAACAAACTTTGCTCCTTAGCCATATTGCTGCCAAGATGCCACCTTGAGAAAGTAATGGATGTGCTTGTAGTAAAATAAATTGAATCAAGAAAGACCAATTGAATTCAGGGTAGAGAGGATTGAAGGGAAGTTTTCATATGATTTATAGCTCACATCTGAGAAGAAGAAGTAAGTCATGATTTAATGATTTCTCTTACTATCTGGGAAGAAATCCTGCTTATTTGAACGTTTTAATGGATATTGTGTAACATGTCCTGGCATTTGTATTGCATTGCACATTGTAATGTATTTGATCTGAGAAGTTTTCTGTCTGGTGAAAGTTAGTTAACTTGCTTGGGGCCTTAACTGACAGCTGTGTGCAGAAGGATTGGTGTTAGAATTCTCAGTATGCAGAAGGGAGATAGAAGCAGAAGTGGCCCAAGACATTTTGGCACCTGAGGCAACAATAAAGTGGCATCCCCTATCCCCATCAGGGAAGAAGGAAAGAGTGAAGATCTATATCAGGAACGAGGGATCTGCAGCCCCTGTGGATTCTGTTACCTGAGGCAGTTGCCTCATAGGTAGCCCAGCCCTGGATAGAAGATATGCATATTTGGTTGGTGGAGGCAGGTTGAGAATTTTCAGTTGGACAGTGTGATTGGTTGAGTCTGGACTAGATAGGCCAGAAGCATATATATGGCTGGGCATTGGTCAGCAGTTGGAGTTGTGGGTACTCATGGAGTCAGCCAGAAGAAAGTGGGAGAGGATTGGAGAGGCAATGGTATAGTGTCTAGAGTGCCTTGTCAGTATCCTGTCTGGGATCATTGTTTTCTGTTGCTTGCTTGCCAGGATATTGAATGTGACTAAGCACACAATGAATATTCATTGCAAAGTGAGGGCCTGATTTGGGCCTCTTTGTTGCACCAGCCTGGAGTCAGTGCAATGATAAAGTAACACTCCTGAGCCCCAACCAGCAGGGCCTGGCAAGGCTTCAGATGCAGCAGTGCCTATGTTGCTCAGATCAGTCACTGGGGAGGGTTAGGACTGCTCTTCCCATCTTGCACCCTCTCTTAAATATGTTTATATGAACATTAATTTAGAAATCAGTTCAGTAAAGCCAGTTTTAAAAAATTAAGTGTGTTTAGGATTGCTGTTTTAAGAGATCATACAGCCAATGGTATTTTATTGTTAAATGGAAAGACTATTACATCGGACAAAAGCTAGAACTTTGGCAGTGGCAAAGTTTTTATCGGTGGTTGCAAGAACAAATGAGCCCAATATTCCAAACAAAGTGCTTGATTAACCTGGAGGTAGGCTGTATGAACTCTGTTTTGATTTGTAATGCTCTGTTGGTCTCTGGACCGTAATAAAGATTGTTGTTGTTGTTGAAAGACTATTACTGTTGGTTTTTTTCAACTGTGCCACATTTTACATGCAGTTAAATCATTTTACTTGGAGGGAAAGTAAGCTGTGGGATGTGTTTGAAGATGCATTAAAGTGATTTATGTAGTGCTAGCAATTGAAGCTCTTTAGCTGAGTGGGTTTGCTAATGTCTGAAGTTCTGTTTTAAAGAATGGTTACCAGTGCACTGTGCCATTATGCTGAATCTTCAGAGTGTTATGTGCTACTGTATAAACTTTGTTTTGCTTGATTTTAAAGGCAGCTTCAGAAGTTCAGAATGTACATCACTTCTTTATGTTGCCATTTTCACCAGTGTTCTGGTTGAAAGACTGCCAGTCATTTGGCCCCTAAAACCACATCAAACTCATTGCGATGCTTTCTGAGATATTTTTAAATATTTTTAATCCACATTGGTACAGTAAAGGCACACAATAGCTTGCATTAATATAAATGATCGTTTACATAGCTCTATACAGTGGTAAATCGGGTTACAGACGCTTCAAGTTACAGGCTCCGCTAACCCAGAAATAGTATCTCGGGTTAAGAACTTTGCTTCAGGATGAGAACAGAAATCACGCAGTGGCCGCAGGAGGCCCCATTAGCTAAAGTGGTGCTTCAGGTTAAGAACAGTTTCAGGTTAAGAACAGACCTGCAGAACGAATTAAGTTCTTAACCCGAGGTACCACTGTAGTTCTGTAATTTATATAGATGCCAGTACTACTGAGATTCAGTTTGATATGGCATGAACAAGCTTCAAGGTCATTTATATGTGTACATTTCTATGATTTATCTGGATTTTTAAGTGTGAAATTGCACACAACAGAAAACTTCCCAGGCTTCAATAAGTATTTTTTTAAGAAACATTTTTTTTCTTAAGAGAAAAATGTAAATCCAAGGAAAAGATAAAACGTTTTATTGACTTTTTGAAACAATGCCCGTATGAATATGCTTTTGCGACTAAGAGCAGTTTAGCCATCTACTTCCATGGATAAAGAACTAGGAATTAGTGATGAAACACTTCAGGATTACATGGACAAATAGGTATTTACTGCAGAGTAACAGAACAAGTCAATAACTAAGGACTGAAGCAACAGCAACCGCAGAACACCATAAAGCTAAAACTGGTGGTCTGTGTTGCATTTTTTTAAGCAAACATTTAAAAGTGCAGAAACTTCACAGTAACAATGTGGTTAGTTAGTTTTCTGTACTTATCGAATTGCACTTGTATTGCAAATTACTGAAGTGTTTTCACGTTGCATACTTGTATAAGACTGTAATGGATAGACCAGAGATAGAAAGCTTGTGGCCCTTGGCCTAATTGCATATGGCTATCAGACGCAGGTGGCGCTGTGGGTTAAAGCCTCAGTGCCTAGGGCTTGCTGATCGAAAGGTCGGCGGTTCGAATCCCTGTGGCGGGGTGCGCTCCCGCTGCTCGGTCCCAGCGCCTGCCAACCTAGCAATTCGAAAGCACCTCCGGGTGCAAGTAGATAAATAGGGACCGCTTACCAGCGGGAAGGTAAACGGCGTTTCCGTGTGCGGCTCTGGCTTGCCAGAGCAGCGATGTCACGCTGGCCACGTGACCCGGAAGTGTCTCCGGACAGCGCTGGCCCCTGGCCTCTTGAGTGAGATGGGCGCACAACCCCAGAGTCTGTCAAGACTGGCCCGTACGGGGAGGGGTACCTTTACCTTTACCTACCAGCGGGAAGGTAAACGGCGTTTCCGTGTGCGGCTCTGGCTCGCCAGAGCAGCGATGTCACGCTGGCCACGTGACCCATAAGTGTCTCCGGACAGCGCTGGCCCCTGACCTCTTGAGTGAGATGGGCGCACAACCCCAGAGTCTGTCAAGACTGGCCCGTACGGGCAGGGGTACCTTTACCTTTACCTTTACCTATCAGACTACATAACAAGGGGAAAGGGAATGTCAAAGAGAGGAGAAAATAAGAGAATTGTAGAAAGGTCACTACCCAATGCCCTGAACAAATGTGACTCTCAAAAGGAAATAAAAAGACCTCTTCCATAGACATGCTGGAATAGACACTGATTGTGATCCTGACTTTCTTGTTGATAAAAAAATGTCTGAAGCAGTTATTATTTTCACTCATAAAATAAAATAAAAGGGTCACAACTACATAGAACTTTGTAAACATGGATGCAGAGTTGAGACTTTATGAGAAATCTGGCAGAACATTTATTCTACAGTACAGAAAACAACTTTTGTGCCAAATCTTCTGCTGAAGAAAGATTTGTGATATTCTCTGTGAATGCTCCGGGAGCCACTTTGAAACTGAAATGAAACTTATGTTTAAACCTTCCAGTATCCAACTGAGTTTACCAAACTCAGTGTCCTCTCTTCTGACATTTAATCTATAAAACACAAAGTTTTGCTGGCTTGTGAATGAGACTGACAATGTCTTGAGATTTCAAAATAAAACATGTTTAGTACAGTCATCTTGAAATTGTCCAAGCTGGCTGCAGATATAGCAGCACCCTGCTGTTAGCAGAAACGGGGGTATGAAGAGATATTAACCATGTAGAAAATCTGAAGAAAACCAACTGGAGAAACCCTTTACCATCTGTGCTCCTTTTCTTTCATTTTTGTGGGAAAAAATACTTTATATTCTTAGTGCAATAAAAATGGACACATAAAATGAATTCTATCCATTCAATCTCCCAGAATTCTATTTAAAGTTGATCCCTTTGATCAAAATGTGATATATGTATTTTTTTAGAAGAGAGATGCCTCTAGTAAAACAAAGGTAGAAATAGCCAAAGTACCCCTCTTGTACTTTCTGTTCCATGCAAAGGCATATGCCACTGAATTTACTTTGTTATAGCCATCCAAACTTCAAAGATATTTTAAAATTGATGGTGGTCATATAGGTCACTGAAAAGCAGTACTTGGAACACCTACATAGCTAGCTTGCAAACATTTGAAAAGTTTTAATGTTGTGGTCTGCCCTACACATGCCCATCGTGCAAAGCATTAATTTATTGGAATGGTGTGTCCAGCTGCATTAGATTTGTGTGATGTGTTTCTGTTCTTTGGCATGGTAACTGAAATAGCCTGTGGTGTGGTTAATTATGGAGGAGGGGAGCTTACCTGTTTGGTTTTCAGTCCACTCCTAGGCTGGATCTGCTCTCCAGATGACACAGGAGACTCAGGTACATTTACAAAAGAGTCCATTATGACTACCAAACCCGAGAAGGTTCTAAGGAGCCTCACAGCCCCCTGCCGCAGCTCTGATCTATTGAGCTCTGATCCTGACTTTGGGCTTCTCATGTCTGTGTGGTTGGCCACTGTGAGATGACTATGTTATGTTAATTTTCTGTTAAAACTTCACTCGTCCTTGGGTTTACCCCCCAGAACAGAGTTAGGGAGTGCAGAAGAGGAGATACAGGAAAGTCCCGTTGCATGAGTGGACTTTATTCCATTCTCACATCAACTTAGTTGAATCATGTCCAGTAGGTGGTACACATGGGATCACTCATGAAAGGAACAAATAATTGCATTTAAAAGTTATGTTGGGGGTGTGATTTAAATTATTTTTATGATTATTTATGAAATTTGCCTCAAAATGAACAATCCATAGAAACTTTGAGGAAGATATACATTAGAAAGTTTATTTGGAAGTGCAATTCGTTACATCAAGTGAGTTTACTTTCTATTATATTCCTGACCCTCTGAAGCAAATTGAACTCTATGGGAGTTTTTGCGGTGGCGTCAGTGGGTTTTGGAGGAGTAAGTCAAATGCTGAAATTGTACCATGATTGAGATTAGCCTATAGAATAAGTTGATACCAAATATGTTTCTTAACTGTTATATACAATAGTTTTACCTCCAACATTAATCTAATTTTTCTTTGGAAAGCAAAATAGCATCTGTAACCACTAAAGTATGTTTGTCCATTCTTCATAAAGTTGGCAAAAAATGTTGCACTTAACATTTTGGAATGATAAATCTCGGCATATGTGCTATCCCATTAGTTTATTATTTTCATTTGAGTGCTTGGCCTGTAGCCAGAAGATAAGATAGTTGCCAGAATGCATATATCACACCACTTAAATGCAGCAAACTTAACCATTTCCTGATCTAATGAACAGTGCATTTCTTAATTTTTTTATTGATTTCTGCATAATTATAATAGTGTGTTGCAATATCTAATTCCTTTTTCAGTGATGCATGGCTAAGGCTTCAAACATAAACATTCACTTTTCATTTTAAACCTAACTTGTTGCTTTTACTAACATTTTAATTTTGTTTATTATGTTTTCTATTTTTAACATTTGAATAGCAATGAAGATTACATGCATTCCATTAGTCTATGAAGCCTTAACAAAGACAAAACAATTTATTATACATACCCAACAGGTCAAATGTCTTGTTTTGGAGCAGATGGTGGAGAGTGTTTCTAATATGAGAGTTTCTCCAAAAGATTACATCATCCCAGCATATTTTCCTTAAAATGCGCAATGTGAGGCTTTCTCCAAGATTCATGAATATTACCTTAATTATAGTATCACACAGCAGGTGTTTCTTTTGGGGGGGGGGAGGTGATCCTACTTCAGCATTTTAATCACTGCAATCTAATGAGTTGATTCCTAGGCTACTTTAATAAGTGATGCTAATAAATGATTTAAATTACAGTACTTAACATGGTATCAGTACATAGAAACAGGAAATGAAAAGGGTGGGTTGAAATTTGTTACACCAACATGGAAATGTTTAAGACAGTGTGTACAAATAACTGATGTCATATTGGCCATGGGCCGTAATGTATAAAACAATGAAAATACACACGGACTGCATTTTTTAAAACTACAGTGCAGAAATAGAAACATAAAACAGCTGCAAGAAAGTAACTATCATCACACTTTCAGTCTACTGTCAATTGTATGAGCATCCAATTTTCTTTGGCAGCTTTTGACTGAAGATAATACAAATTTGACCTCTGACAGGATGTACATGGGATGCTGCAGACATGTCTCACATATGTTTAATCTCTTCACAACCTATACAGCTGTTGTGCCATATTGCTTTAGCTTTTAAGACCCTATATTGCTGCAATAAACACTTTGCTCTCTGAGAAATTATATCATTTTTGGATGCAGAGTGTTGAAAAAGAATTGTCAATATTTTCCCTACGGTACTTTGCAAGATAACTTATTGTCTCCATGTATTTTCTTCAGTGAAATCCTCATCTTTGAAACACTTGTGGCACATGGTTTTCTTTCTTTCTTTTTCTTTATGAACCGCAGTCCTGAGATATACTAGTTGCTCTATTCTGACAGTTGCTTTGAAGTTGGAATCTTGTGAGCTATGGAAGCAATTGCACATTCTCTTTGTTTAAGGAAAACAGTGAGAGTACTACTTAAGAGTCCAGTTTCAGTTCCTCATCCTAACGGTCAGCAAGAAGTCTGCATATGCCTTCCAAGGCTGCATGTGCCTCCCATCTGAATGGGTTTTCAAGAAAGCTGCTAGGCTCTCTGCCAACTTTCCAAACCCAGTTGAGAGCTGGGAGGCCTTGGGGGAAACAGAGGGTTTTCAGGATGCACATATGTACTAGAGGGGAAACTAGTGGTGTTTTTGCCTGTTTTGTACCCACTTTTAGAACTGAAGGTTTTGTTTGCTATTGTGGTTTGTTTTAATGCTGTTGTAAGTTTGTGGCGGGTCAGTCTGAATGCTGTCCTGATTCCCTTCTAGTTCTTGGGGTCCTGTACCCAGTAAGGGTTAAAATCTGATAAAAGATTCTATTGCTGAACCAGGCAATCTTAAGACAATGACTTTAGCTGGCCACTTAGGCACAATGTTTTTTGTTGTTCAGTCGTTTAGTCGTGTCCGACTCTTCGTGACCCCATGGACCAGAGCACGCCAGGCACTCCTGTTTTCCACTGCCTCCTGCAGTTTGGTCAAACACATGTTAGTAGCTTTGAGAACACTGTCCAACCATCTCGTCCTCTGTCGTCCTCTTCTCCTTGTGCCCTCAGTCTTTCCCAACATCAGGGTCTTTTCCAGGGAGTCTTCTCTTTTCACGAGGTGGCCAAAGTATTGGAGCCTCAGCTTCAGGATCTGTCCTTCCAGTGAGAACTCAGGGTTGATTTCCTTCAGAATGGATAGGTTTGATCTTTTTGCAGTCCATGGGACTCTCAAGAGTCTCCTCCAGCACAATGCTTAGCATAACCAAAGTAGTTGCTCGGTGCCACGTGGGTGGGCCTTTCCCCTTTCCACCTGGCTGGCAGATAGAAGAACAATAGTACTTGTGTGACAGCTGAGCTAAAAGCAGGCTGCAAGCTATGCTGGTTGGGGCACCCCTGTTGGATGAGCAAGGTATAAGTAAAATATTATCATCCTCATTGTTATGCTTGATCGGGTCTGGATCCAAGGCTGTGACTATCGGAGAAGCAAGACCTTTTGGAGAATTAATGCTGCAGGGAAACCGCCCCCCCCCAAAAAAATCTTGTGTTCGGGTTGTATATATGTGTAAATAAACCATATATCATAAAGACGCAACAGTCTCTTCTAGTCACACTGAACATTCCTTGGAAAAGGAAAAATGATCATATTATTTATTTATTTATTTATTTATTGTTTTAGCTAAAATATTTAAGTTTCAGTTCAGTAAAGGAGTGCCACGTTCAACTTTACTCTAAGACAGTGGTGGAAATTAGCTACCAATAACAAAATAGTCTTTCCAGCTGTAGTCTGTATTTTCTTTCAGTTTTATCATGCAGATAAACTATAATGCCTCCTAAGGACCTATAATTTACTAGGGAACGTGATCAAGTGTTCATGTAAAGGGATTTGGATTTAGTGACCTTCATAGTTCATAAGGAAAATAAATTCCAATTTTTAATTCCTCCTAGACTAGTTCTTCCCTCTAGGATTAATATGGACATTGCCTGAGGTCAAAGGTTAGCAATGTGGTCTTCCTGTATTAGTTCAATGTGGTCTCCTGTATTAGTATTCAGTATTAACTTAATTACATCTCATTTCCTGATTCCAGGGATCAGGAATGATAATTTAGCACCCTGCTGATATTTTACTCTGTGTGTCCTGGGCTGTATGAATCCCCATGGCAAGGCTTTTATTCAGCCAGAAGCCACCAGAACTCAGTTCCTGCACCTTTTAGGTGGGCACCATTGCTCTTCTAAGAAAATAAGGGAGGTGTTCCTGGTGAGTTCCGGCAGCTCTTTTTCCAGAAAAATAGCACAGGGGATATGAATGACAACTTCCCTCCCTCAAATTCGCTCTCATCTGTTTTTGCTTCTAATTAGTCTGTCTGTCTCCAGCTCATGGTCCTTCACTCTGCATTGACTTCAGCTTCTAAATCACACTTTTTAAACTCTGCACATCTACCTCTCTCCAATTTGAATGTGTAAAGTCACTGAGAACTTCCCAGTATCCAGATATTCAGACAAGCAGCCACATTAACTCTGTTGCAGTAAAAATGAAAGCTACAAGAGTCTGGTAGCGCCTTACATTCCAGGGGAAGCTTTCGTAGGGGAACAGATAAAATCAACAGGTAGCGAAAGAGTTGACTTCTTTTCCATATGAAAAGCACGACAAGTTAAATGCACTCAGGTTCAATAATATCCACCCTCCCTTCCCCACAGGTGGGCAGGGTTTGCGGCACCAAGCGAGGCTTACCTGGGCGGGTGCAACCCCACCTGCTTGAGCTGGCCTTTGACCCGCCCTCGGCCAGGGAGGACAATGGACCGCTGGCCGGGGGTGGGCCTAAGGCCAAAAGAAAAGAGGCTGACTCCTGGGCTCAAGCCTCTTTTGCCGTTCTTCCTTCCACGACAAGTTAAATGCACTCAGGTTCAATAAACAACATTTCAGAAAAAAAGAAAAGCAATGAGACCCCTTTCAGGAGAGCAGCAATTATACATTGATGAGTATGTATCTATTTATCTGCACATTTAATAAAAAAACACACACAACTAAAGCAAAAAAACTGTTCATAGCACAAATCTGTGTGAGGGCTTGAATAGGTAGGCTGATGGAAATCTGCTTGAAAACCTATTTTAATTAAATTTCTTTGACATCCCTAGTAGCAGCAAAGATAGAAAGATAATGCATGTGCAAATTTAATGCAAATCTGTCCCCTCTTTGATGGGTGGGTCAGAGGCCCATTCCTCATACAGTGTACTGGGCCCAGAGAATCCTGGTGACACTCCTGTCTCAGACCACCACTCAGCATCCTGGTTTCTCTGAACTAACCACAATTCAAATAAGCCACAGTATTCCAAATATATGTAAGTGGAAATTGTGCTTTATTCGAAACCGAACAGGGATTATTTTAATGTGTATGAAGGAATAGGAAGGAGAGTGCACAAGCCCAAAGCTATAGACTCCCACTTTAAACATCTGTGCTGGTGGGCCCTAAGCTATAGTTTGATTGTGGACATATAGATTCTTATTTCTTCCTTTAGATTAAATATTTCCAGTTTCAAACTTTGTCAGTGTGGGAAGATACCATATGATTGTAATTACTGAAATATGACCAAATAAGCCACTATGATGCAAAATTAGAAGCTACATTAATCTTTTGAGCCAAATAGTTTCCCATAAATTTTATGTTGTAAAGGGATTAGTACTCAAAGCAAAATGATTTGCAAGACTGCCCTTTGAAAAGGTTCAGTTTTGCAGTTATTCTCTCCACCATGAATGAAACGAAAACATAAAAGCAATACTTAGATTCAGTCATCCAGAAATGAGTATTATATCGGACTTGCTGTTGGAATGAAAATGGGAAACCCTTTGGGAACTTATTGTCTGTAGGGGAAGGTTTTTGGTGAGGGGGGATCTCAATTGTTGAAATACATGGGGCACAACTGACTGAAAATTAAGTGAATTTAAGTCCATTTGCTTTCAGTGGCGAATGATGCCTAACTCTCTCCTACTGGAATGAATGTGCTTTGATTTGTTATTTTTCTGTGAGCTTAAAAATTGACATTTGACACAGTTTCATGGAAGGCCTAGAGCAGGGGTCATCAAAATTTTTGAGCCAGTGAGCTCATTTTGAATTATCAGAAAATGTTGTGGGTGCCTGTCACAACATGGCTAAAAGAGCAGAAAAAAGATGGGACTACAAAAGCATGTGGTTGTGTGCCCCACTATCAGCCACCTGATCATAGTGGGAAAGGCAGCTACTGCCTTGGGTCACAAAATCCCAAATGACTAGAAGATGGGGCAGCAGTTGCTGCCAGATGAGCTGTCAGAGACGGAGGGCATGGAGGATGCCCTTAGTGGGGAGCAGCCCAAGGGTGTTGACAGAGGCAATAGGGGAGAGCATCAAAGAAAGCTGGGCAGTTGGCAAAGGAGAAGGCCACAAGGTGACCTCTTTCTCATCACCACGAATGTCGTGCTACCTTTGCCATTGGATACAAACCCATGCCCGCCAGGGAAGCCTGCTCCTCCAAGGAAATCAGTCTTGCAGGGAAGTTCTTGTGAGTGAGCAAGATGCATCTTTAAAGGCTGGCGGGAGGGGCGTGCTTGTTTGTCAACAAATCTTTGCAGCTCTTGTCCAGTCTTGGACCCCTGATGCTGCTCTTGATCTGTCTAGCCATGCCTTTGGCATTCTGCACCTGAAGTCTGACCTGAACTATTGCTAGCCTAGAATAAAGATTTCTTCCTGCTCACATGCAAGAGTTTCAGTTGTGGAGTTCAGGGCAGAAACCAAGAGACCACATCAGCTACTACCACATTTTCTTACAGAGATATGCGTTTTTCTTATGTTCATAATGGATAAAAGGATTGGGGTCCAATCCCAGCACCCAATGAAATGTGGGCTTCTTTAAGAGTATGTGTTCAGTGTAGGAAGGCTGAGTTATTATACAATGACATTATGTACCAAAAACATGTTATTGACACATTTATCAATGAGACATGTACAAAAAAAACATATTAATGAGAAATGGCAACATATTTGCATCTATTTTAGAAATGCTGACTTCTGCTGTTCTAAGTGACTTTTGACCTAGGTTAATACTCCAAGGAAAATTAAATATTTTTTCCTTGTCTTCTGTAAGTTTTGGATTAATCATCTTTTTCCTTTGTATCTGCCTAGAGCTGGATTTTACTGTTAAGGGACTCAGAGTTTTGCTTTTCTCCTTCCTGTTAATGCTCCCACTGCTAATATGAACTGCCCTGTAAAATTCTGCTTGGCATATAGCCAGAGATGAAATGTACCAGAACAGAAGGAAATCCACCCTGACTTTAGTGAGGAGATGAGCAGCACAACTGATGCTGTAGAAATAGCCATCCATCAAACCATGTAGTTTGAGCTATCAACATTATATTCTAATCAGCCAGTTGATGAGTGATTCCTTCTAAAGTAAAGATTCCCAGTTGTCTTCTCTGGCAAATGCGTCTTTATGGAATTTAGAATAAAGCTTTTCAATTCCATGAGACTTTACAGGAAATGTTAAATAAAGAGTCTAAGTGCACGTTTCCTTGTTGTCTGAAGTGTTTGTGTTTGTTGTAAAAATCTCAGTCATGGAAAACTTGTTTTGCGTATTGTACAGGTCTTGGCACACAAGTCTTGCATGTTGTTTGATCAAATATTTATTTCTCTCTGGATGGTTTTCATAATTTTATGGTACTTTCCTATGTGAGCCAAAATGTATACGCCTTGAACGTGTCCTCTGTGTCTCAAGACAGATCTAAGGTCTGTGCTTTTCAAAACTGTTGAAAAGTCCAGAGTTCATGGTGAAATAGAATGTTCTTTAAAATAAAGTTATTTTCTTAAGTTCACACAGCTTCAGGGAGGAGCGAAGTACAAAACAGCAAAGTAAAAACCATTATCTTCATGTTAGATGATTTAAGGAGCACATGCAGCGTTTTTGGAGAGGGAGAGCAAGTTAGAAGATATATGAGAGTAATGATCTGTTGCAAGAATTTGTTTGAGAATGTAATCCCGTTTAGTTTTACATTTGCTTTCATGTTTCTCAATTACTTCCTTGTACATCTAGCCCAAAAATTACATTTCCAATAAACAAAGGGCCAGACCTAATACACAAGGGAGTCCACTAATGGAAGCATGTGGGACCGGTGACAGGCTTGCCTAACTGGGGTTTGATGTATAGAGGAGACTTTGTGTGAGCCATCAGCTTTGCACAATGCCTATAAACAACTCAAAAGAAATGCCTACTCTGGTTATGAAAATAATACTGGTCAGAGAACAGCTCCCATGTGGGGGGTGCCAGTTCCCCTAAATTAATTGAGTTAAAGGCTCATCTAACCTATTTTTTCAAATCTCCCAGGAATAGATGCTGTACATCAACCCAGGCAACTTGTTCTAGTACTCCAATTTTATGCTGTGTTTTGCAAAATAACACAAGCTCAGTAATGGGGGAAATCAGTATAATATTTTACAATGTGCATAAAATCACAGGCTCAGTATTTCTTTTTAAAATTATGCTGCTTTTAAAAGTGAAAATCTTCTCAAGACAATTAACAACAACATATACATAAATAATTAACTAAAACAACAGCATTACAACAACATTTCCAGATCAACATTAAAATGTCAATAATAGTTACAACCTTAACTTAAAAAAAAATCAAACCAGCATCAACTGAAAGCAGATTAGACTACCCAAATCATTAAGGGTTCCTCCAGATCACCTGTTTATTGAGCGTTCATATTGATTGGCTTGCGCAAAGCTTGCAAAGAGGTTAGACTATGTCCGGTTGAGCATTCATCCTGATTGGCTTGTGGAGTGTTTGCATATCCTCCTGTTAATCAGTCATTGATCCCACACTTTTCAGTGCATTTCCACATCACTTTCCAACTGTATTCTTTTTGCACTAGGGTGACGAAACACTTTAATCCACTTTAATGGTTCAAACCTAAGGAGCAGTTTAGGATGCAGCTGAACTCAGCTCAGACAGGCTCAGTCAGAAATAAGTCCTAAACTCCAGCCCAGGATCACTCCCTCAGTGTTAAGATCTTTTAAAAACTATTATGACATAATCAATGATAATAGATTGGGCAAGAGATGTTGGACACAATATAATGTTTGAAGATTGGGAAAGGTTGTGGAGAAAAGGGGTCATGTTCACTGCATGTACGCTGTTAAAGGAAAATGTCATGAAAATGATGTACCTAACCCCTGTAAAACTAGCAAAATCTATGTTGGAAATGTAAAGAAAAAAAAGGAACCTTTTATCATATATGGTGGACCTGTCCCAAGGTGAAAGACTTCTGGGAAAATACATATAATGAATTGGGAAAAAAATGTTGAAATATACATTTATTAAGAAACCAGAGGCCTTTCTTCTTGGAATAATAGGTTTGGGATTGCCCAAGAAAGATGTTAGATTGTTTTTGTATGCCACAACTGCAGCTAGAATTTTGCTGGCCAAAAATCGGAAATCACAAGAAGTACCAACAGTGGCAGATGAATGGCAGATGAAGATGATGGATTTTTCAGAGCTAGCTGACCTGACCTGACCTGACCAGAAGAGTCCACGACCAGAAGGAGAAGGAGTATCAAGAGGAATGGAAATTTTTAAAAGATTATTTAGTTAAATATGTTAAGATAACTTAAATAGAATTATTTGCGAATATAAGATAGGTCTAGGATTTAAATATGTGATGTTGTAGAATATTATGTTTAAAGTTAAAATGAAAAGAAAGATGTTAATTGACTAAGTAAATTTTGTGTGAAAATAGTTTTGGAAAACTGCTACAATGATTGATATGGAAACTCAGCCAGGGGGATTTGAGGAAGTCACCTAACAATGTTAACAAAAGTGGAATAATTATAGTTAAGATAAATGTTTGTTTGTTTGTTTGTTTGTTTGTTTCTGGTGTTTTTGTTTTATTTGTTTGCTATAAATTTGGAAAACCAATAAAAAAATTGGAAAAAAAATAAAAATAAAAACTATTACGACATAAGCAGAGATCCAGTACCTGCCTTACACTTGTAGATATGCAGTGAGGTTGTGGAATAGTTTAACAGTGCAATTGGTGCATTTGAAGAGAATGTATGGCGATGCTGATACTGTGCTGGTTCTCAGCAAGCTGAACAAAGGGATAAATCAGGAACTGGCACCTGCTGGCCAGTCTTAAGGCACGCCAAAGCAACAACAACGACAACAACCACACTTCATGAAACAAATCAGATTTCGCTATTTGTCTCTAGTCATCAGACCATCACAAAACCAGAGCTTAACAAAGTGAACTTACATATCTATATGAAAGTAACACAAGTTAACATAGATAAGGCTGACACAGACCCAAATGAAACCATGTCCAACAAAACAAACTTTAAATTCTGAACGTTCCAGATATATTGCATTTACCCTTGGGTTTGAATTAGTGTTAAAAGAAATCAAATTTACACAAACCTGAATAAAATTATATAAAACCTGAATTAAATAGAAACATAAATATACTTAAAATTCTGAATCTCCCTGGCAACATAGAGCATTCTTCCTAAACATTTACCCATTGTCAATTACTGCAGATACAAAACATGTAGTTGTCTCAAGTTACATATTTATCTCTTTAACACAGCAGATAAATTACAGCCCCATGGACCGATCTCTCCACATATCTCCCTAAAGTATGTGCCAAGCTTTATTCCCTCAGCACATGATACTAAGGAAAATATATAACAATATGTACCGTGGTTGTGGTTTCCAAAGCAGCTGAAAAATCAAGGCGAATCAACAGTCGTGCTCTGCTGGTGTTCTCCTGACACAGGTCATCTTACAGGGAAACCAAGACACTTTCTATATCAACACTAGGCTTGAATCATGATTGAAGTGGATCTAGAATATTAGTCTTTTCCAAGGGTATGTGGCCTCTACAGAATCTCCAATTGTTTGGGAGAAACTTACAGATTAAGTTACACCACGAGTGCGCATATGTATGCTCTTATGTACATGTGTGGCACCTCGAAGGGAAAGGGCAAAATCTGTACAAGTGGCTGTCCCAGATCTGCAATTCAAATTATAGTGTGTCCTTCAGAAACATGGAATCCTTTGCTGAGACAAAGAAGCCTACAAATAAAGCAGTTATATGTGTACTTTTAGTGGACAGATGACAGGGACCTCAAGCATACATGTCTACTGTGTGTTTTGAGATATTTACAAATGCTGTTTTCTGCTTCACATTTTACAGCGTACACTTGCAAGACTGTACATATACGTTAGTATTTTGGTTTGCAACTAAGCACAGTACAGTGCAAATCTACCTTGAGTGCGGTATGAGGATATGTAAAATGTAGGCATTTATTAAAAGTAACACAAAGGAGAGTGTATAACTGCCCCCCTCCCATTTGAAATTTATTCTCTGTAAAATGATAGGGATTTACTCATACGTTGCACAAGTGAGGGCAGGGAGATGTTAGTAAAGCTTAGTGGTAGACAAGGGCAACCAGAAAAATGTTTTATATTGGCTTAATGCCATTGTATTAAAAGAATTGTGTTGTGGTATTAGTTTTGATAAAGCCTGGCCAATGGGAATTTCTTTTCCATTTAGTGTGGAGTGGCTTTAATGCTGGAAATAAGCCTGTTGGCCGGCCCCCAGAGCCGTGCAGATGAGAAAAAGATGCAGGAAATTCTCTTGTTTACTCATGTCTGTAACACTGAGAAGCAAGAACAGCTCCTCAAACCCACAGGGTAAGGGGTGTTTTTCTCTTTATATCTCTTTTTAAAAAACTGATGTTGTCAGTTGTTTGTGACAGAAATGAAGAGAAGATAGGAGAGTGGTGCAAGTGAGGGAGAAGATTTTGATTGTATTATTAAACTGGACTTAACTACATTTCATCTCCCATTTGTTTCAGCACTCTTGGTAATAACTTTTATGGCATTATATGAAATTATTTTTAATGTTTAAAATTTGAAGCATGCTCAATTACTCTCAGTGTTTATTTAATGTGCCTGGCAAAATTTTCATCCCTTTTATGTTTTAGGTATAAAGTACTTAATGTTTATGCTCATTTCTAAAGTTTAGTGTTTTGTGCCTTTTTTTAAATCAAGCAACAGCAACCTAGAATGCTATAAATGTATATATATAAAAATATGTCACAAAGTTCTTTTTTCCCTCCATTAAGTAGAAAAAAGTGTTAGCATCTAGGATAGCTTGTGATATTCAATGATATTACTCATATTCTGATCTCTTTGGACTCTGGCACTTTGTTAGGACACCGTGTAGGCAGGGTGCTTTTAGCTTAAAATGTGCAGCATGCAATTCTAAAAATCCTGATGGTCTTCTTTTGAAAAATTACTATAGGCAGACTGTTTCTCTGTTTTTAAAAATTGTTTCCTTTTTTAAAAGGCTGGTTTCAGCAATTCAAAACAACAACAACAAACAAACAAAACAAAACAACACCCTCACTTGACTGTGAGTAGAAAGGGTCACTGTTTGCTTTTGGATCTTGGAGAATAAGCTGTTGACACCAGTAGGCAAATGATAGCTAGCAAAAGTTACCATTGATGCCTCATAATAGAAATTTGATTTACCTTGATATAGTAGGGCAGAATTGCAAAGCAGAGGTAAAGGCTGTTTCCTGAAAGTTTCAAATGTCCCTGCTGATGTAGTGCAACACAATTAAATTGATGCAATAACATGAACAGAGCTATCACCCCGAACTGCATGAGAATACATCTGTTGGTGGCATCAGCAAAAATCTGACCAGGAAATTCCTTCAGTGACACTCTCCCACAATATGTTCCATATTATCCATAAACCATTTGGGCCATATTGCAAGTTCTTTCAGATTTTCAGAGGCAGCCGTACTCTTTCCTCAAATCCTAGGTTGATAGATAATTTGTCATTTACATGCTTGTTGGGAAAATGCAGTGCTCAAATAACCCTGTCTCATAAATCCTGAAGCCCCTCACTTGGGGAGAAGGGCAGGGGGAGAGCAGCAGCCCAGTTTCAAAGATCTTACATTGCTTTTTAGGTTTTGCAAGCTTCCAGGAAAGAGGAGTTTCGCAATATTCTGGAACAGCTGTAGAGAACATATCTCATGTTCTCAGATTTAGTAAATGGATGCCATTATCATGTCCTCGGAGAACAGTAAAAGCCCCGGTGGTTGTCAAGTGATGATGAAATCTTTTTGATACGTTGCAAATAAATAAATATTTATAGGGGAAGATCAGATCCATAGCTTATGCCAAGACAAATATTGGAAGGCACTGCTGGGTCTGGAACACAGCTGCACTGCCTTACTAGCAAATTACCATTTCGATAGGAGGATTTGACTGATTATTCAGTGCGTACAGTGTGCTGTACAACCGTATTAAGGGCAAAAAACCCAACAGTGGAAATGGATGCATATGGGGTCCCCCCCCATAAGATGATGGCCATAACTTGCTCTAGAGGTGTCAGGGCACTTGATACCAGATCACTGCTGCAGAGTTCTTTTGTCTGCAGATGATACTGTAGTACACTAATATGCTGTTTTCCTTGGAAGATGGATTGGGACAGAGGCTGCCTGGCTCACTGGTTGCTCATTTTTTTCTTTTAAATTGGTTGCCTTTCCCCATACCATCTTGTGTTGGAGGGGGGCCTGGTAGGAAATTTAGTCCAAGATGATTCTTGATGCAGAAAACTCTAAGCAGATCGGCCCCAGCAAATGACGCTCCAGCCTGTGATCTCCAGTAAGGATCCCAGATCATCAGTGTGTGTGGGCCAAATAACTGGGTGATTTGGATGGGATCTACCCACCTCGTGTCAGATCAGGGCTCCCACAAGAGGTCTCTTTTGCTTTGTTTCTCTGACTTTTTCCATTTCTATGATTTTTTCTATCTGATGTTTCTCCAGCTCCCTGAGTTTTGCAAGAAGTGAACTTTCTTGTCTGTGAAGCACTGAAGAGTTCTGTATTTTTATTTTCTTAAAGCACAGAAGCAGGGTTTTTTTAAATAAAGAGTTAGAAGCTTCATTTGAGGTATTTTTGTTTTGTTTTTTAAAGAAAAATCTATGTTGCTCTGCTTTAACCAAACAAACCTAGAGCTCTTCAGAACTCTGCAGGGAACACGTTTGACAGCCTCATGTTGTAAGGCATATCAGCAGACACACACAAGCACCAGAAAATCAGAACTGGCTGGTGGAACGGTAACTCAGAAATTCAGTTGCATATATATTCTGCACTTCTAGTATCACAAACAACAGAAATGGTTTGGCAATAAAAATACTGAAGACGATTTCCAGGGTGTGAAAAGGAAATTTATCCTGTATTGTATACATATCAAAATAATGAAATAACTCCTCTTTTCATATATGAAGCCCAAGCAGTTGTGTTTCACACATCTGTTTTACCCAACACTTTTGATTTACTGCCAGGACTATTTCATCTCACTGTAGCTGTAAGCATGTGTCTCAATACATTTCCCTTTTAGGGTAGAGCATATGATTTAAAATGCAGTACTCGGCCTGCTAGTTACTTAACAGAATGTCACTTCTTCATGGAATCACTTTCCCTTAACGCATCAAATTATTTACTGTTGATGAACCTGCCTTCTGCTAATCAGACTTGACACTATGTTGAACGATGTATTTGAAAGGAAGGAAAACTCACTGCATTTATATTTGAGTTGGAGGTTGGAAAAAGTCCTCTTTGTAGGGAAAAAAGCCGTGTGGAGGAAAATGGTGTATGTTAGTATCCAAGTTCAGTCTGGTTTTGATCGGTGGAAGAGTTTGTCGTAATTGGAGAAGGTGCGAGGAACAGTACAACTACTTCCGATATCTGATTTGGACTGACCTCTTATACGACTGTAGCCCAGCATACAGGCCTGGTTTTTGTAGGGCAGTTTTTCTCTTGCTTTACCTTTGTTTAACCTTTAATCATTGCCGGTGATGTAAGAGAACAGTTATTTCTGAAATCTTTTGCTCAGCTGGCCTGTGATGAAAATGTATTTTTGCTATGTAGTGCCAACAAAATGGCGTTATTGTTACATATGTTTGGAATGGGTCACCTGGAAAAGTATAATGGGGGAAAGCAGATGTGAGTTTCAGACTAATATTTCCCCACACTAAATATGAGATGCTAAACAAACAAGCGAGCAAAAATGGTATCTTGATCCAGTAATATAGAATAGGATCCAAAACAGTCATGAAATCTGGTTCCATATTTTGGGGGAATTTCCATTGGATTCAGTGGACTCTTTCCCTAAATAAGTGTTCATAGGATTGCAGTTTTAGTTCCATAAAACTTTTCTACACCTCTATGCTTAGAACTTGGGTTGGATAGAAAGTGAAGCTTGAAGAGTTAGTTAGCTTAGTTTTTCTCTGAGTAAACCCATTGAAATGGATACCTTTAGGTTCCTTAATTCCAATGAGTCTGCTCTATATTAAACCTTAGTTTCTTTGCATACAAGTCGTTGTCCCAAGAGGAAAGGGAATAACTCAAGGCAAGTGATATCTAGCTTGGGGCCTCATTTCACAAACCTAATGATATGCAGATTGATTCTATATTAGATTTGTAATAGATTGAGAATTTTCAAGTCCTAGTGGCTTACCAGATGTTCCTTTTAATGCTTACAGGTTTCCAATTTCAGATAATATCAGAATTAGTTTAATTCAATAACAAGTTGCTGGATGAACATGAGCCATTTACCTCCTGCCAGCTGTATATTCTCGCTAATTCACTTATAGTTGCCTCCCCCTGAAAAAATATTTTTCCCCTTTACTCTCTTGCCCTAAAAAAAAAAAATTAAACAAACTATGGGTGACAGCCAACCCCCCAAGTGGCTTCTTTCGAAAGCAGCTTGTGCATAATACATTCAGATATAGACACTGTTGCATTCATATTTCAGAAAATTTCTGGACACTACCTGTTTTCAGAAGGATTCTGTCATGCAAATGTTTCCTTTTGAGAGTGAACTTTAGCAATTTTTTCTATTATACTTCCTTCAAAGACCTCAGAGTGGCTTACAGGTGACTCCCAGGTGGTCTTTCATTGAGGCATCTGAAATAGTAAGACCAGCTTCAGCCTGAGAACTGTGTCACGTACCTTCAAATCCCTTTATCTAATACCCTACCACAAAGGGGCTGGACCTTTTGCAGCTTGGGGACCACTTTTTCTCTCTCATGGAACCCTCTGGGAGGTCATATGCTAGTGGTGGGCTGGGCAAGGACCAAAAGTAGATGGATCAGTAGGTGTGGCATTTGTACAGCCGGCCATATTCCAGCCGTGTAAAAGTCAGAGGTTCCTCCACCTACAGACACATATTTCTCCACTGAGGAAAGCAAGAGCTATGATCACAGCTCAAGGACACAATCCAGTCAAGCAAAAACACTTGTGGTAGCAGAACAGGGCTGATAAGAGGAGTGTTGTGGATAGGGGGTGTTTTCTAAGGAGGTCACATGGTCCAATGAGAGTCCTGAGGGCCAGATACAAAGGTCTGGAGGGCTACTTTTGGCCCCAGGCCTGAGTTTCTCTACTTCTGCTGAACCATAATAAAGCCTATGTTCATGTAACTGTGATAAACACTTGTTCTTTTGTCAGTCTGCATCTGTCTGCAACTTTTTCTTCCCTGCATTGAATGTTAGTTTCTAAGCTACTCAGGTCAGGATCCTTTTCTTTAACACTTTGTAAAGTGTTGCCAAGCTTGATGATTTATTTAGCACAGAGAAGGGTTCAATCCCAAACCCGCTGACGAGGGATTAATCCTCATTGTTCAAAATGGAACTTCCCTTTCTGAGAAAAGATTGCACTGTAAATCTAATTAAGAACAGTCTTTTGTTTTTAGAATAAATTAGATTTTATTGTGCTACAATGCTCTGTTTTACAACATACACACCCTGATTACATACCATGGCTATCTAAACATGTGTTATTAAGTTAAATGGGAAGGGAGACAGCTCTCCAAACAGGAGAATTGACCGGGCTTCTTCCTTCCAGTACTTTTTACCTTCCCTTTACTTACATTATGGAAACAACAGCAAGAAGGGTTTTCTTCCCTCATCCCTTCTCTTTAGTCCATCATAGTTGTCATTGTTGACATAAATGAAGGAAAGATATGAACTTAATGGAAATATTTGTATATCTATTTCCATTTGTATAAGTATAGTCATATTTGCATGATAATAAACTAGACATTTTAAACTACTTACAATCGTATCGTAACGGAAAATGCATTTGATGGATAAATTATGAAACAATTAGGAATATTTTGACTAGTACCTAATTTATTTAAGTCTCGTATTTGCAAGTAATTACAATATAAATATGGAAAGTGTCTTTATATATTGAATGTATTAAATCTCAGAAGTCTTCTCTATTACAGCTTCCAAGTCTTCTGGAAATAATTACAATTTTATGCCTGGTTTGAGAAGAAATATGAAGGATAGACAACAGCCTTCAATCTAGTAGTTCATGACTGAAAAGACCTGAATAATGAAAATCTCTTTCCTGTTTGCAGAAGGCATTCTGTAGTCCATCTGGTTCTGCTGAAAGAATGCTAATATAATATTATTTCCATAGTTTCCAAACATGCTGGCATTTCTGTTATTTTGTTGTATAGAATGTGAGAGCACAATACACCCTGGATTATTCACACCATAGTTCATTTGGGAAATGCTGCTCGACAGGAATCAGTTTGGAACCAGTGGCCCAACATGAAACGGAGTATGTGGCTGTTGGACACCTTGCAAGAAAGCTAGCTCTGTGATTTTTAGCCAGTGGTAGAGAGATCACCAGTGATCTGTACTGTATTTTCACATGGTCACTGTGCCCATAGCAGGAGAGCTGGGAGGATAGAGGGGAAAGGTAAAGCGTCAAATATTTTTTTAACATTCCATCTCATATCACTAGGATTGTAAATTAAAAAGCAGTTGTCTCTCCAACTATACATGTCGCTGCAGTTAAAATGTCAAAGAAACCTCTTATTTTATTTGTTTGTTTGCTTATTAATTTCATTCCTGAACTGCCCTTCATCCCATAAACATAATATATAGTAAAACCTAAAACCACCACTAGAACATTATACAGAGCTGAATTACTCCAAGTAATACAGTAATCAATCCAGTGTTCTGTTCTCTTCCATTCATGTCTATAGCACATATATCTATCTATATATAGTGGTACCTCGGGTTACAGACGCTTCAGGTTACAGACGCTTCAGGTTACAGACTCTGCTAACCCAGAATAGTACCTCGGGTTAAGAACTTTGCTTTAGGATGACAACAGAAATCGCGCGGCAGCCGCGGCGGCAGTGGGATGCCCCATTAGCTAAAGTGGTACTTCAGGTAAGAACAGTTTCAGATTAAGAACGGACCTCCAGAACGAATTAAGTTCTTAACCCGAAGTACCACCGTATATTACATCACATCAAAATGTAGAAGTTGAATTTCAATTTTGAACTTTTCAAACATCTACCTGTGTGATTACTTTAAGGCAAAAAAAATGTCGTAGACTGCCATAAATACGCTAGAATTGTTGGGATACTGCCAGGGAGATATGGTCCATCATGGCCCCCACGTCGCCTCCGGACGATCCATCGATCTCCCGTAGATACAGTATCAGCAATTAGCGACACGAGCTCCAGAAAATAGCTTGCCACATTCCAGAACTGATGCACGCTCTATCAGCAGAATTCGCACAGCGAAAGTTGCACGCAGGAGAGCATTATTGAGAAGTTTATTCAGCGTTGGTCAGAACAAAGAAAAAATCTTGACTGCCTGCTTGCATGTTCAGGCACAGAGAGAGACGAAAGCATAGACACAACAGAAACATCCTGTGAACAGGAAATACGCAGACTCTGTGACTCACAAAGCCTGCTCCCTTTTAAGGTGGAACGGAAATATCCTAACAATAATAGCTGTACTCCGTACAATAGTTTTGAAGATAATTGGGGGGGGGGACAATGCTAGAAAGCTGCATGGTCCTGGTCTCATGGCCACACCAGTGCTGTCCAGGTAAACAACTTCAACACTGTTTAACTGTTCCCCACAACACTATGGTTGAAGAACTACTTATCTAGCTTTCTGGAAGCCTGGTGGACACAAAGCCCCTGCTCAATAGTAACACACCTAGGATTGTATCCAACGAAGTGGTCCCATTAGTGGAGGGACCTCTTCCTCTTCCTGTGCCCCACCTTCAGCCCCTACTGAATTGAGATTTCCTGAATGACCAGGTTGGGGCTGGAACCAAACCTTGTCAACAATGTGTACCCCTAGTATTTTTTATATACCTAATATGTGACTTTCTCACACAAAATGGACAGAACAGGCACAGCAGAAAGATATTTAAACAACATTTTGTAGGGGCACTTTGACCCCTAGCACCTTATGCATATTTCCCCCCAGTCATACCCGTGGCTCACAATTGATCCCCAAAGCCATAATAGTGAGCAACCAGCTATTTCTGAAATGCCCACAAGCAGGACATGTGAATGCAACAGTCTTCTCCCACTTGTATATTCCTTGGGTCTAAGCACGATCCCTTCCTGTCTTTGAGCATGAGGCTTGGGCCCCCTTTGGGTCTGCATCACTTGAGAAGCTAGGGCAAACCTTTCAAAAAAATTGAAGAAGTGTGTATCTGAAGAAGTGTGCATGCACATGAAAGCTTATACCAGAACAAACTTAGTTGGTCTATAAGGTGCTACTGGACAATTTTTTATTGATTATTATTATTATTTTGACTTGCCAAAAATGTAAGCATAAGATCAGACTAACAGTCCAATGGGAAAAGGATGGCCAGAAAGAATTTGATATGGGAAGGTCACATGTTAAAGAGAATGTATGGGCACTACTGCATTTCCTCCCTCGTATCTCCAGTGCCATTTAATTAAAATATGTGCTATGACAACATCATGCACAGCATTTTCTCACTTCCCACAAATGGAACCCAATGAAGCAGAGAAGCATAAGAAAATTCTGAATGCAGTAGCATCATACAATGCATTTTTTACTGATGTAAATCTTACTAAGGAAAAACTGCAGGACATCTCAGTTGGTGGTAGCCTACCCATTGCTCCAAGGGACATGGGTGGCGCTGTGGGTTAAACCACAGAGCCTAGGACTTGCTGATCAGAAGGTCAGCGGTTTGAATCCCTGCGATGGGGTGAGCTCCCGTTGCTCGGTCCCTGCTCCTGCCAACCTAGCAGTTCGAAAGCACGTCAAAGTGCAAGTAGATAAATTGGTACCACTCCAGTGGGAAGGTAAACGGCGTTTCCGTTCGCTGCTCTGATTCTCCAGAAGCAGCTTAGTCATGCTGGCCACATGACCCGGAAGCTGTACGTCGGCTCCCTCAGCCAATAAAGTGAGATGAGCGCCCCAACCCAAGAGTCGGTCACAACTAGACCTAATGGTCAGGGGTCCCTTTACCTTTACCCATTGCTCCATAAGCTGTAGCACCCACTCTATATGCCTTTCGCTTGATAATAAATCTGATTCTAGCCATTTTGTTCTTAATGGGGGCCATGCATGTATCTGATGCTTCTTCATAACATCCCAATTAACAAGGGGAGCTAGTTAGAAGTAGTAAAAGGAGCAGCCAGGCAAACACACTGTGTGCCTCAAAAGCCACAGATGGTTGATAAATTGGAACAAATAAATATTGGTTCCTTCACTTCTTGAAACACCATTAATCACACAGCTGGGAATAATTTTCTTAGATGCAATTCTAGAATTAAGTTCAGTTGGTCAAGTCTAGCAGTTGACGTCAGGTCTATAGGCTGACAAGCTAGAGCTTTATAATTATATTCCATTCACTGAACACTGTTTTAATGGGTATGATGATCTAGAATTTTTCGGCAAATGGATGCAGTAATTTAGTGCTGGGTAACAAACGTACATTCCAGATTGGACCTAACATTGAGCTCCCTCTTATGTTTTCATGTGCCCAGATGCAAGTGTGATGCTAAAAGTATCACAAGTTAGTAACAGGTTTTCTGGTTGTCTGGGCATGTGGCAAATTATTTCATGAACACAATTCACCATGTGCAATTCAAACTAGGCTGAATGGTTTGAAAACCATTCCCAAAATGGCTCATACTGGGGCCATTATACTGGGGCCGGAGTAGATATTAATTTAATGTATAAAACCTGTGCCTTTTGTCTCTATTTCACAAAGAGAAGGTAAGAGGTGGCATCACGCAATCTCCTCATTTATCTTGTGCTGCAAGAGGAAGTCAGAATAAATGAAAAATGTAAGTAAGTGGGTAGTTAGGTATCTATGTAATGAAATTCTCATGGCCTTTGGCTAGTCCAGTAAACTGATTGATATATATTGAGAGAGAGAGAGAGATGTATAATATATATAGGTTTTGGATTTTATTAACTGTAAACCACTTTGAGGCAAGAGTGGCAACCTATACTGTACATGTTACACTAATTGTAGTAATAAAAATACATCACCCCTTCATAGTTTGAAACTGTGTTAATCCTCTTTAAAATATTAGATTCTAAATGCACTGGGAAATTGCCTCATTGTCTCTGTGTATTTTTCTTTTTTTTTCTTTTTAAAAACTGATTGTATGCTCCATTTATTGCCCTTTGCTGAAATGTAATCTTGCCCCATGCAGTGTAGGGACAATATCCCATCTGGCCAATTCTCCTATATCCTGCTCTCAAAATAAGGCAAATCAAAGGAGGTGGGTTGTATATAACATTGGTCATACTCCAAGTAGCCCTATAGAAATTAATGGGCTATGGGTCTTTTCATTTCGTTGGGCTTACTCAAAGTAGAAATTAGCTAAATACAGTCCAGTAATAGCACCACCAATGGATGATTTGCAGGCAATCCTTTGTCACAGGATGTGTCAAAGCCACTTTAAATCAAAGACCCACGTACATTCAACTTTTATCCTTGGTTACTGATTTAGCAGAAAGAGAGAAATGTATGAAATCACATTGTTGGTGGATGGGATTTATTGGCTTAACATCTGAGGAGATTCAGGAATGTAACTAATTGCTTCTGAAGTCAATTGTAATTTATTTTAAGTAAATTGTCTCCAGATTTGCCTTTCCTTGGTAGACAAGTCCTCTTTTTAGGTGTTTTGCCAATAATGTGATCTCCCTGATAAACAGGCTGTCATGGAGTCACTGCATGCCAATCAACTGATTTTTTGCACATGCAAGTTCATTGCTTCAGAATTTCATCTGCAGAGTGCGCTTAGAGAAGTTTTGCTGTCTGCAGACAATCCCTAGAGTCTAGACCCATCTGCTTATAATTGGTCTATAGCCCCAGGCTAACCAAATATCTAGTATCACCAATGGACTGTGTCAGCAGCCCTTCCAGGCTACAGTGCATGACACATTTTCTTCAGTGCATTCTCTTAATTATGTCATGTGCCCATGTAGGGTAAGAGGCATGGGAAGAAGCATCATAGCAGTGCTCGATGCCAGGGGGAAAATGTTTCCAGCTATGTAGAACTGAACCAGTGGGAAGCAATAGCTCATCCGCTGTATGTTATTAAAAACAATTCCTAATGCAAAACATTTAATACAGTTCATCCATATGGCTTGGTTTTCCTACCAAATCTCTGCACAGAGAATTGCATTTTTCACCTGGTGGGTTCATTTTATAAATCATAACCCCTCCCTTCTAAACCATAATCCCTCCCTGAAAAGTCATCTGATCATAATTATGGTTTTTCCATATGTGCCTGCCCCCACCGCTGTTTATCACACACAAAGCCCAGAAATGGTGCTGTGATGTATAAGATGTATTTATCAGAGACATAAAAAACTGAACCTGTCTTCTGTGGGATAACCAACCTAATATAACCAACATGCTTAAGTCTAATTAATGCATGAAGTGGTTAAGACCACAGAGTAAGCTGTTCTGCCAGGCTTAGCTGACCTTGGGATGGACTAGGTAATGAAGCCTTCAGTCTACCCAAGAAGCTCAGACCATGACTCTTACAAGTCACTCTTGAGTTCTTACACCAATAATGCAGGAACTTTCACTACTGTAACTAAACCAAGTTTTGCTGGCTGTGCAACTTTTTCTGAATGCTGTATGGAAAACCCATGAATCCAACCTTTGGAAAGTTTGTAAGTAAACCATTTTTAACTTACCAAGTGAGTGGTCTTTATCTATGCTAGGGGAAGAGAGGAGTTTTGGAACTCACAAGGGCATATTTTAAAGGTCGAGCAGCCTATATTTCTACACTAATGCATATTTTGTGACTTTGAATATCTGTCACCAAAGGGTACTTGCCCCAGAATTCAGCAATTTATAGCCCTTTGCCAACAAAGCAGGTGAAAACAGAAACCTGTTGGGCATTCTCTACCCCTCAAAGTTTGTGATATATTGCAACACTATTTGAGGGGGGGGGCGTCTCCTCTTTTTTCCTTCTAGAAAAACTGCAAACCGCTCTGAAGCTCTTTTAAGAGTAAATGGAAGAGAGCAAGTGAGAAATTGATAGTGGGAGGCTTTAGCTAGATCTTTGTGATGCTAGTGCAGCATGGCTGCCCATGTAGCTGGTCCAGAGGCCGCAGCCCAAGTGATGAGAGGTGTTCGTTATCAGGTTCCTATCATGCCAGTGCTGAGGGATCTGCACTGACTGCCTGTTAGTCACCAAGTTGGTGTTCACGCAGTGTACACATTGCATGTGCACATGCAGAGCTCTAAATAAATCTGGACCAAGTTACCTGGGGAAAAATATTCCCCTGCACTGCTGAGTAAGGACATTGCAATCAGCTAATCAATGGCACTGAGTTAGTTTGCCTGCAGCCTGATTATTACTGGTTTGTGGTAACACGATGGCAGGCTTATTCATTTGTAGTACCAGTGTTGTGGAATGCCCTCCCTGCTGAAATACGAGAGGCGCCAATCAGTACCTCTGCCTCCTGAGGACACATTTGTTTAGGTAAACATGCTCCTGAATTTGAACTTCTGATCTTACTGTTTTCGCTGTTTTTAAAGAGTTCTAATTGTTTTTAATTCACTTGTTTTATTTTGGATTTTAAGGAAGGTTGTTATGTTGGTCTGATGGAATTGTCATTGTGTATTGTGTGATTGTTTTATAATTGATTTTATAGTTATTACCTGCCTAGAAACCCTTTGGGCATATAAGGAGAGTATGACTTAAATAATAATAATAATAATAATAATAATAATAATAATAATAATAATGGTGTGCAGTTTTTCCTTCTGCTGCTAAAGGGCAGTTTAAATTGTATGACATTTGACATTCACAACTGTCTTTTTGTTTGGTGATGGGCAGATGTAATTTGCAACCTCATCCTTATTCAGAATTGTGTGTCCTTTATATTTTGTGTACTTTAATATAATATATTTATGTTCTTGAGACTTTGGAGGGTTTTAGTCCCTCAATCTCAAGGGCAACATTTCCAGGAAACAGGACTGACAAACTCAATGCTTTCTTAAGTCATCTGGGTGGTCTTCAGACTGTGAATGCTGTCAGCTGAACTCAGCTGCAGAATCTATCAAACTCAGTGGGAGAACCAAGCAGTGTTGGATGAGTTTTATCTATGTTCTGGATAAGGAATTGTATATATTTTCTTTTCTTTGGCTTTTGGTCTGATCTTATACACTTGGAAACATTTTTAGGCTATAAAGTATAACGTGGACACTTTAAGTGGAAACATAAATATCTTTAGGTATGCTACCACATTGTCTCAGTAATTTATAAACTGAGAGTGGAGAGAAACTATAGACATGAAATATTCTGATGGCCTGTAGGTATATGGTGTGTAATACTAGATACATAAGGATGCATTCTTCTGAAAATGGCTATTTCTCCCCTGTCCATTCATTCTGCAATGACATGGTTCTAAGAAATAGTCCAAATAGTTGTTTGACCTTACAGCTGCCACACAGACCATGCTATGCAATGATCAGTAAGGTTCTTCACGCTTGGCAATAGAGGAGTGGTAAAAAAAAAGTAACAATGGACACTTTTAAAAAATCTGATTGTGTTTGAAACTTGACTCAGGAGGACAAATCACATTCTAATGGTTGATGAGAAGAGACGGGCAGTTACAAGTCCGATTCCACATAATAGATTGTCTTATCAAATTAGGTTTGTTTAGACAAAAGGTAAATTAACTTTGGCTATATAAATTAACAAAGGAACTTTAAAGGAACACTCCAGCATGACATAGCTGAATTGCCACTTATCAATAAGTTCAGTCCTATTCTTTTCAGCTCTGGATAGGAGCAATGGCTTTTTGTTCTTCTGCAGGTATGAATTTACTAAGCATTCATATGATATCACCAACTGCACTATCACCAATTCCTGATGGTGTGAAGGGCCACTGTGCTTATTATGCACCTAAATTGACAGACTAGCCCTTCTCAGAGTAGACCTGTTGAAGTGAATAGGCATGGCTAACTTAAGTGCATTCATTAAGTGCATTCATTCTGACTTATTATTATATTTGTTGTTACCTGCCTTTCAACCCAAGGTCCTAGCATTAAAAACAACCCTGAATGCAACTCTGTACTTTTTGCATTTCATTGGGAGGAATTTAGTGTTTTCTGAGCAGAAGCATTTCTGCTTGCCAGACAGAATGACCCCCTTCTCCTCCTGTATGTTGTTCTGGGGGTTCCCTGAATCTTGAGCATGGATTTAGGGGGGTGATATCAAAGGAATGCTTAGTAAATTAATGCCTGCAGAAGAACAGAAAGCTATTGCTCCTATCCAGAGCTGAAAAGAATATGACTTCATTAGTGGGTGACCCTTGTGTGCTGGCTTCCGCTAGTGCACCAGATTAGTCGGATCCAGGCCATTGTAATTTAAATCCAACTTTTATATATGTTGTTCTCTTTACACCCATGTTTACAACTGCCAGCTGAAGACTGTATTTTATACATGGCATAGAATCTAATCCACAGAAGCTCAACAAGACTCAACAATAAGTTTTTGCTTCTGCTGTAATTAATGTGCTAGCCTTTAAGGTGCCACAAGAGCCTTTGTAAGCAGGGCCACATTTAGGTTTGATGAAGCCCTAGGTTACTGAAGGTAATGGGGACCTTTATATGTCCAATTGTCCTTTGTCAACAACAAATTGTTGCTCTTTTTGTGTTGAATATATGCTATATGGTAATTTATAGACCTAATAGGTCTCTAAAGCCATTTGCACATAACAAAATATGTATTTCATCAAAATAATTGTTGAACTGAAATACACTGAAAAACACTGTTGCTGTATGTAGGTTTTATTTTATTTGTTTTTTATCTTATATTTTGGAAATGTACATCCATTGGGGGGTTTTTTCCTTTACATTTTTTTTGGGGCCCCCAAGAGAGTGGGGCCCTAAGCTATAGTTTGTTTAGCTTATACATAAATCCGGCACTGTTTGTAAGTTGATGACTGTCATGTTAGATGCAGTGAAATATTTGCACTGAATTAGAATAATGCATTATTAATAGTCCTATTGATCTGGGGCTTACTTTGCCTCTTGAACTTGGGCTTGTTTTGTTAATGTGTTTATAAATTTAGCCTTCCTTTTTTGCTTCAGGTGTGGAAACAAGTGAATCACCTGAGACATGAATTTTGACTCTGTCTGTAACAAGCAGCTCCTTAGAAACCAACTAAAGGAGCCCCATGATGTTGAAGCACAGAACTGTGCAAAAGCATGTAGCACCTGCAACTCCAGTGTCGTATCACCAAGAATACTTCCACCCCCATCCTACCGCCCCTCTGTGTATATTTATAACAGCAGCGACTGGGAAATTTGTGAGGAGTTACGGCTTCGAGAGCTTGAAGAAGCCAAGGCTAGGGCAGCCCAAATGGAGAAGACCATGCGTTGGTGGTCAGACTGCACGGCCAACTGGCGTGAGAAATGGAGCAAAGTCAGAGCTGAAAGAAATAAAGCCCGTGAAGAAGGGAGGCAACTGAAGCTTAAGCTGGAAGCCTCAATGAAAGAGCTGAGTGCCCTGAAGAAAATAAACCAATGTTTACTCACAGAAAATGAAGATGTGGAAGCCAGGAATGTGAGGAAAAAGAGCTTTGCCTTTTCTGAAATGTGTTTGATGACAGAGGACCATTTAGTATCTCTGGAGAAAAAGCCTGTTAAACATGTCCAGAACAAGAAAATTTTTGAGGTGGAAAGTCTCTGTCAGGTAAATAGATATGGGTCTTTTTTAAATCACAAAAATGAACCGATTCCCACCACAGTTCTAAACATTCTGAGGCTGCAATCCTTTACCCACTTTTTCATTTCAGGAAGTTTATGCGACTGAAAACCCTTTAGGAGACCACCAAGATAAAATAATCAATTTGGAGATTCTTGATTCCAGAGAGAAACACAAACCAGTTTTTCTGGAAAATCCTGACACAAGCAAAGAGAATGAAACCAGATCTCAGGACGATGAAGTAGTACATATTTCTGTGTTGCATTTGCATCTTCATGAATCAAGGAAAATCTTTCAGAAGGAGCAAAAGTAAGTTAATAACATATTTCCTTTTGTTAAAAAAAATCTCCACATTTTTCTCCAAGAAAAACTTTTAACGGGCCAATTTTGGAATAGAATTACAGCGTATTTTGCAGGTAGTGTAAAGTCTAGTTCCAATGCCAAATTCATTGGGGACTAGTTCTTATTTCCCCCATTTATCTTTCTTATTAACTTTGCGAGATGGTGCCTGTCAACAACCTGGAAAAAGAGTAACATGCCTTTATGAAATGTTCTTACAAATCCTACTGTCTGCTCCACTGTGCAGTGTTTTAAGACCTTACTATTGACAGAGCAGTGGTGTTGAGTGTGATTTATTCTGGTATGTACTGTGGGCAGCTGTTGCTAATGATGGCAAATATTTATTCAGTTATTCAGTACCAAAAGTGTGCAAGGATGAGAGACATAAACAAGACATACCCAGAGAGAATATCATATTAAGAACCAGTTCAAGAGTGTAGCAACAGTGTCCCTGCATACAGTTGTTCACCAGCTTGGTCCTGCACACAACCATATGAAATTAAATTAGTAATATGGCATGTTATCCTGTCCTGTGATTATTTCCAGCTTCACCCCTATCTGCTAGTTACTGGAGGGCTGACAGTGGCAGAGCAATGAACCCAAGTCTCAGATTTGTCTGTTCACTGAAATACACCTATGGAATCTATGTAACTGAAACTATCATGGAACTAAAGCTGCCATTCTACATTAAAAACATCCAACTGGACTGGAAGTCGATGCCATTCAGATAGAATGACAGCATTGGAGGAGACCTTGATGGTCATCTCATCTAGGGCCCTGATACGATACAAGTTTTTAAAGCATCCTTCCTTCTTGATTCTAAAACATGCAGGGAGCTTATATGGCTAAAAATGGCTTCCCACTTCAGAAGTTATCTCTCAACATGAAAGAGGCTACAAGGAACTGTGCAACCCTGCAGTTCCTTTGTATCCATGTTGCCCATTCACATGAGTAATGTGTAAGTAAGTACAGTCATACCTTAGAAGTCGAATGGAATCCGTTCTGGAAGCATGTTCGACTTCCAAAACATTCGGAAACCAAAGCACAGCTTCCGACTGGCTGCAGGAAGCTCCTGCAGCCAACCGGAAGCCCCGTCGGGCATTTGGGTTCCAAAAATAGTTCGCAAACCAGAACAGTCACTTCCGGGTTTGCGGCGTTCGGGAGCCAAAACATTTGAGAACTAAGCTGTTTGAAAACCAAGGTACGACTGTATTCAGTATCCCATGGGGAAATCTGATCTTTAGTGTTGCATCAGAACAAATGGCGATTGGGTTTGTTCTGATTTCTATCACAAAAGAGCAGGTATTCCAGGGGAAAGTAGCATGGCAAAGGCAAAACCACATGGACCCATGCCCAGAAGGTGTGGGACAAGAGGGAAACTGCTTGGAAGGCACAGGGGTGCCAACTATATGGGGCTCTGGGTGCCTGAGCACTCTACCATTTTTGTTGTGGGTGAACCCACACCGCAGGGCCCCCATGCAACTTCTGAGGTCTTGCAAGACATTGGAAAACATCCTGTGGCCCAAGTTGGCTCCCCTGGGACAAGTGGAAGTGTGGAGAAGCCCTTTGTCTTCTTCCAGTGTGTTTCAACAACAGCAGCCACTAGGTCTAGCAGCAGCCACTAGGATTAAAACTGCACATGCTTTAGCTCACCTGGATGCAGGATTGGACTGCCCATTGCTTTTGAAAATGCCATTCTCCCTAGCACAAGAACTGCAACAAAACCCTTCCACATCTTGAAGAATATAGTCCTGGAACCCATGCAATATTTTAAAGTATTGTTTGTTATCATTCTTGTAACACTGCAGAATCCGCTTATCTCTGGAGAAAGAGATAGAGAAGCTGAAGTCAGAAAAAATTCTGTGGAAATGGAAATATGAGGAGCTAAGAAAGTCCAAACAGCAAAGTCTAAAGCAGGTATGTTGCAAAAGGCAGTTACCATGGGTAACTGAAAAATAAATGAAATTTCTTCTCTTTTGTTGTCTTGCTCTCCCATACGTACAAACTTAAGAGGCAGATTATGAGTTATGCCGAAGTAGAAATGAATACATTTTCCATGTTTTATTACATTTCCATGTCTAGGCCCTACCCTGCTTTCAATCCACCTTCTGTCTGATTTAACATGGAAAATTCAACAAGCATTCCCAGGGTGTGGTTTGAAAAAACACATGTCCACCACCCTTCTGAAGCTGTGTCTGGGTCAAAGTTAGAAGGTCAGAGTTATTGCCTCAGATCCATATGTACACTGCACTGGGATACCTTACAGAAGACACCTGGGCTATAAATGTAATAAACCAAGATATGATCATCTGAACACAGCTTTTTACATATGTTGCTCTACTGCTACAATAACAACAATCCCATGGGGTTCTACTATAAGGTAAAATGGATTACACTTCCATACATGATACCTAATGCACCTGCTGAAGGTCATTTTTAGCAAATTGTGTATTGATTGTGTGCTATAGAAAATGAAACGATAATGAAAATCTAGTGGCAACTAACTTTTTAATGCTCTAAAATGGAACCTAAGAAATAATTAGCAGGATCTTGCTCTAGAAATATAGCCTCTCCAGAGAACTTGCTCAGGTTTCAAACTTTCATATATACTATCATTTATTTAAGACAGTTATATGCTGATTAACCGTTCACATTTCTAAGCTGTGAACATCAAAACAAACCATAGAAAAGGAAACAATAAAGCAATAAACATGAAAAGAACACTACATTGAAATAACCTGCTGGAACAAGAAAGCCCTTAATCATGAGCATGAAGGGGAATGCCTGTCTAATCTCAGTTGGGAGACAGTCTTGGGCCCACGGCACTTAATGCACAGCTTCTAGTAGTCATAAAAACATAATATTCAATGTTAAGTCTTGTTATAATATTATTATCCTTGATTAGAATTCAGTCCTGAGTTGACGTGCCTTCTGAAATAGGGTGCGGAGGGCAGTACATATATAAAATAGTAATAATGTGAGCATCCATTGAAAGCTGCAAACTTATACACACTAACCTGCAAATAAGATGCTGTTCCCAGATATTATAATATATGTCTGTCCTCTGCTAGTCCTATGAAAGTGATGATTAAGAACAGTGTTCATTTTAGTCCAAGAAACTTGCAGGTTCCTTCACTGACCACTGGTGAGCAGTATAGACTTGCAAATGCTTTCTTGCCAATAGCATGAATTCTCCCCCCTCCCAGGAAAATGTATTTGCTCATTATAAAATTGCTTTATGTTAGGTTTTTCTTTTCTTTTCTTTTTTGAAAGGCTGTATTTGCGATTTGAATATATAGCTATTTGTATTAGCACTTACATGTAATTGCATTGCTGGATGATATTGTATGTTCTCCATAATAATTTTTCTCTTAATCTTATAGAAAACATAGCTAGGTTACATAGGTAAATTAAGGCAAATTATCAGACTGAACAGAAAGAGTGTATCTGGATTTTGTTTAATCAATGTGAAGGATGGATGGAAATTATTTTGAAATGCGACGTGTGTGTTCAGTAGGTCTTTCAGCTGCAGGATAAATTGCTTGTAAAATGTATGGTGCTACTATAAATCACCATAATGCTTCCTTAGGGTGATTTCAGATGCTTCATTTTATCCAAAAGAATATTGCATCTTCAAGATCCACATCAATATGGCTTGTTAAAGGTTAAATCGGTTTTTAAATTATGTTTGAAGCAACCTGGGTATGTCTCCATCATAGTACATGACGAGAGAATCAAATTATTGGGTGATTCCAATGTAGAGAAAAATGTTAAAAGAGATTTTGGAGATGCTTCCAACACAATAAAAAAATGGTCCAGTTTATAAAAAAAATTGCACCTGACTAAGTATAATTTGAGCATGGAAACACTGCCAGTAGATTAATGGAAGATTTTATTCCACATAAACAGCTGTCTACAGTGGTACCTCGGGTTACAGATGCTTTAGTGTATGTGATTTTGGGTTGCGCACCGCGCTGAACCTGGAAGTACTGGAATGGGTTACTTCCAGGTTTCGGCACTCATGCATGCGCAGAAGTGCTAAATTGTGCTTTGTGCATGCGCAGAAGCGCTGAATCGCATCCCGTGCGTGCGCAGACGTGGCGCTGTGGGTTGTGAATGTGCCTCCTGAAGTTTCCAATGTGCTGTATTCAAACTGTTATTGGGGTTCAACTCACATCAACTTCAGCTAGCATGGCCAATGTTAGACATCAGGAGGGCACTACATTGGTTACGCTGACCTAGATTAATAGAGTCCTTAGTGCCTGAGATAACTGCTTTAACAGTTAAAGTAGTGGGGGGGGGGCTTAATCTCACACTGATTACATCCAAAAAGCTGCAGGAAGACCATAGCAGCTTCTTGAGTGTCTGGAGTCCCACCTTCCTTCCTACTTAGGGGTGCCGGATTCAAAATGGTTGCCAGGGGCACATTCTTGCATCTTGTGTAGAAGAGATCTTCTACACATCTAGTTGTGTAGAAGAGATGATTGTAGCGTTTGTAGTTTGAATGGACAGGACAGAAGCCCTATCCTCTTTTGCATCATGTCCACCCACTGTAGCCCTTTATGCCCCACTTACCTAGAAAGCTGAGTGCCCCTCTGCAGAAACTGGCAAGGCAACAGGTAGAGATGCAGTAAGAAGGTTAACATGTAACTTTGGATTGTGGCCCTTCAGTCTTAGCACAAAAGCAGGAGTGGGGAACTGGTGACCCTCCAGACAGTAGCGGAGAGCGGGTTGAGTTGCAGACACTTCCCTGACCTCCTGGCAGATGAGCCACTGCTGGTCACTAGCAGGGGAGGGGTGAGGTGGGGGCAAAGTCACTACAGTGCAAATGCACCAGTCAATTAAATCCAGCACTTTTGCCGGTCCATTGTCACTGTGCCACCATTCCCAGTGTTTCACCCCACCATCTTTAATAACTCACCTGCCAGGAGCTCAGGTAAGCATCTCTACCCTACCATGCCCTATACTTCTGCCTTTGGGTGTTGCTGGACTACAACTTTCATAATCCCTGACCCTTGACCATGGTAACTGGGGCTGATGTTTGGAGACTATCAACATTTGGAAGGCCACAATTTTCACATGCTTGCGTTAAGTATTATTTTACTACCATGAGCAGCAGTAGGCTTCAGTGTGAATTATAGAACTTTTTAGAAAGCCATCAAATCGGACTTGCTAACTCCTGAAGCTGAGAAACTAAGAAATGAAACTGAATCAATAGGGGGTGCAAAAGGTCCACCATCTTGAAGCCTTGGCTGTTTCGTAATGTGATAATTTAAAAGCAGTTTTCTCCTCCACTTGGCAAATAGAATGTAAACATACAACCCTACAATCATGCATTGAAATTCTGTGTACAGTGTTCAGAAAAGTACCCACACCTGCTGCAAATGTAAACATACATCCACACCTGCTTAATTAAGTATGTAGAAAGAAGAGAAGTTAGATTTGTTCTTCCATACAGCTCCTGAAACTATGTATTTCTTTTATTTTTAAAAAAATCAAACAAGTTAGAATGTAAACAGAACTGTATCAACTTTGAAACAAAAGAAGGGCATGGAAGAGACTCATTCAAGCATCTTTTCTCTGTGTCTTATTTAAAGCACAACTTGATTTAGTTCAGCCTTTATGTTTTATGGAGCTGTATGCTGGCGATTGTATGGAAAACCAATATGCTTCCTCCTTTGCAAAATTAAAAGAGGGGAGGGGAAACCTTTTTCCAGCTTGGTAGATATAGATGTGACCATGAGATGTGTGGGTAATACATGACATGATTTATGCTTAAGGTTGTATCCCTGTACGTTATCCTCAGAGTTGACCCATTAAAATTAATAGCCCTAAATTGGTCATATCCATTAACTTAATGTCTATTCTGAGTAGACCTAACATTAGATAACAACCCATTATTTAAAAAAATAATAATAATCATGTAATTTAGATTGTTTAATAATAGTAACAGCAACAGAAACGTAAAAGGGTTAAACTCTATCTTCTTCATAAAGATAAATTCATTCACATTTGACATTTGATGTCCCCCCCCCCTCCTGAAGGATGTTTGCTGAAAATGTTTTCCCAGTGCACCATGCCTCTTTACAGTGGCTTGTTCTGTCACAAAATAAACGGGCAGGAAATGAATGTGTTTGCCTGGCTTGCCAGCCAATCATTAGTGCGGCCAAATGCAAAAGTGGGCAAGGTTCCTGCTCCTTTAAGAATTGTGCAAAAAAAGGGGGGTGGAATTGACACCAATTTCCATCAAAGTGTCCTTCTCAAATCAGGTAGCATTCAGATGTTTTGGACTATGACTCTCATCCTTCTTAATTCTTGGTCACACTGGCTGGGGCTTATGAGAGTTGTCCAAGAAATCTGGAGGGCACCAGATTGAAGAAGACTGAGCAGTAATACAAGGTATCATCTGGCAGAGGTGTTTACCTGTCCTCCCAGCAAGTGAGTTACTGCTGCTTACTGGGAGGGGGTGAGGTGGTGCCACTATGGATCACTGATGCTTACGGGGGAGAAAGAGAGGAAGAGGGGTGATGTGGCAGGGAGGTCTGTGTAGTGAAAATGCACCAGCAGAACCAATATGCCGCTCCTGCTGATGTGTTTGCACTGTGATGACCCAACTACCTTGTCACCTCTTTCCCTCTCATAAGCATCACCAACCCATCTTTCAGCAACCTAGTGTTGCAGGTCCACCCCAATGGGCAATCCGCATGTTTCCAAGCCCTGCATGTTGAGGGGTTGTTGCAAAAACCAACAATTGTTTCAATAAGACAAAGGCCATTTCTCCAGGGAATCTCAAACACCTCCATAATCTTTCCTGTGTTTTTTTATGTATCTGCAGTTCAGAAACACCCTAGTTTTTCCTCCACCCGCTTGTTCTTTGTTAGAATTCTTGCTCAGCTGCAAGTTAGATTTCTGCTGACTTCAAGATTGTCACCCTTTTTTCCACATGGAAGTTTGTTGCCCAGAATAAGTGTGTGTGTAGGGGGGGGAGGAAAGTACTTTCACCAGCTGTTGGATAGGAAGAAAGATTTGCAAGAGTCAGACCAATCTCCCTAATGACTGTCAAAGCTCCATATGTTAGGAAGAAGATTGTAGTGAAGTGTTGCTTCCTTTAAATAATAAACAAGCAAACTCTACTTCAAATCATGAAGACCCTTCCGGAAGTGGCAGAGAGATATCTCTAAATTTGTCTGGCAGGGCAAAAAGCCCAGAATTAAGTTTAAGATACTAACTGATGCGAAAGAAAGAGGGGGCTTTGCCCTGCCAGACTTAAAGTTGTACTATGAAGCCGCAGCTTTCTGCTGGCTAAAAGACTGGCTACTTCTCGAAGACACTGATGTACTGGACCTGGAAGGTTTTAATAATGCTTTTGGTTGGCATGCATACTTATGGTATGATAAGGTTAAGAGCAATAAGGCCTTTAAGAACCATATTGTCAGGAAAGCAGTGTTTAATGTCTGGACAAAATACAAAGACTTATTAGAAAACAAAACTCCAAGGTGGCTTTCACCTCTGGAAGCTAAGGCCCGAAAAAGACCCAATATGGAGGCCAAATGGCCAAAATATTGGGAAATATTAGAAAAAGATGGAGACAATTGGAAATTGCAGAGTTTGGAGAAAATGAAGGATAAAGTGCGAGACTGGTTACATTATGCTCAGATTAAAGAAGTCTTTAAAAACGACAAAAAGCTAGGGTTCCAGGTGGAGAAATCGAAGTTGGAAACAGAACTGTTAGAACCTAAGACTAAGGTACTCTCAAGAATGTATAACTTGCTGTTAAAATGGAACACACAAGATGAAATGGTTAAATCAGCTATGATAAAGTGGGCACAGGACATTGGGTATAATATTATGTTCGAGGACTGGGAAAGGTTGTGGACCACTGGGTTGAACTTCACTGCATGTAATGCTTTGAAGGAAAATGTAATGGAAATGATATATAGATGGTACATGACCCCAGTTAAACTTGCCAAGATATACCATTTGTCTGATAATAAATGTTGGAAATGTAAAGAAAATGAAGGAACATTCTTTCACCTCTGGTGGACCTGCCCTAGGGTGAAGGCCTTTTGGGAAATGATATATAATGAGCTGAAAAATGTATTTAAGTATACCTTCACTAAGAAACCAGAGGCCTTCCTTTTGGGCATTGTCGGCCAGGTGTTAAAGAGGGACCGAACATTTTTCATGTACGCAACAACGGCAGCAAGGATACTTATCGCTAAGAATTGGAAAACTCAAGATCTACCCACGCTGGAAGAATGGCAGATGCAACTGATGGACTATATGGAACTAGCTGAGATGACTGGCAGAATCCGAGACCTGGGAGAGGAGAGGGTCGAAGAAGATTGGAAGAAATTCAAGACTTATTTAAAAAAACATTGTAATTTGGTTGAATGTTAAGAAAGGATGCTAGATCATAAATATTTGTGCACCACTAAATTAGATGGAATTAAGAGGATAAGTAAGTTTGAGGAAAAATTATAAATCTATTGGAGAACTAACAGATTATATTTAAATGAACCTGACACAAGACTGTAAACAAGATGATAAATTGCGGGCAAGAATTGACAACGATGCAAATGGGAGCGGGAGGTGTGAGGGAGTCCAAAGATGTTAAGAAAGTATGTTATGATATATGTTATTCTATTTCTTTATCTTTGCATTTTTATTCAAAAATCTTAATAAAATATTTATAAAAAAAACAAAAAAAACACAAATCATGAAGACCAAGCACACCCTGCTGTCACATTCACATCCTTTGCAGCAAAGGGGCAACGAACAGCAGTAATACAATGCGGTTTCAAGTACCATTAAAACGTTGCGTTTGATGGAAGCACAGCACCATCCTTTGAAATGTAAACCAAATATCTGTTGTGAAACCTTGAAACACATGTGGGAATTAGCAAAGACTCTTTCTGCTTCCTGCAAAGTTAGGATGTCATTGAGGCAAATTAAGAGATGAAAGCTCGTGTTTTTACGTCAGATCTTCTGGTTCAGAATGCCCCAAAGCAGCTGCCCTTTGGAGACTTCAAATTAAATTAGAAGAAATAATTGCTATAATCCCTTTGCCTAAAACAATTTTTGCCATTTACATAGGGTTTTGAACACAGTTTGTATAATCTATTACCACTGCCACCCCTGCTGGTTTCTTCTGTCATAATCCAATCAACTACTAGAAAAGCATGCTAATGAGTCTTTAAAAATCCCATTTGGAATGAACATCAGGGGCTCCAGCTTTCCCTGCCTAGTTGTGGAATCTAAATTCGCAAAGTTCTCAAAAGCAATCTAAATGAAGCAAGGCGATATATGGGATTGCGGTTTTTGCTTTCCTGTGATGGAAATTCTTCTCTTCACTATGTGGAAAAACTTTATTATAGCAGAATGGAATGATAAATCCCTGATAGCATATATAACATCACCCCCACTAAATCAGTTCAGGGTATGTTCACAGTATCTTTCCATCACATAGAAGTAACACCTTATTGGCCTGATCCTGAATTTGCTTCAATTGGAAGTTCAATGAGGCTTAGTAAGTGCACACAAGATTACAGACTAAGGGTGTGTATACATTGTTGCTACATCGTTATTTCCTCAGTTTGGATCAAAGCTATTTTGGCAGCAGACACATAAAAAAAAAGAAATGTTCACGGCAAATGACAGGATAGATATGGATTGTTATTGCCAGCATCATGTATACAAGTGCTTATTTTGCTTAATGATTAATCTAACCTAGGTATTTGTGCAGTCCAAAAACGAGAGAGTAAAAAGTAAAAATATTCACCCCTTTTAACCGGTGGCTCTCCAGTTATGGAATCTGATTCCATGTGAGCTCAGGCAAGCCCCTCCCTTGTTAAATTTAAATGAGTCTTAAATATTCCACTTTTCACAATGGCCTTTGGAGCTCAGTCTAAGGTATTGGATGCTGTTCTTTGGAGCTGGGTGGGTTACTTTGGTGGTATGCTGGCGTGTATCTTCCTGAGGTGTAATTGGATACTTTAATGGTTTTAACTAGTTTTACTGTTAGATTTTATGGATTTCTATTTGTACATGGCCTCGAGCCACTTTGAGAAGCAAATCTTGTTTACAAAGGAAGCTAAAAGCTTTTAAAAATAAATATATATATTTAAAAATACACTGATTTTACAAGTTTTTACAATGAAGAATCCAGCACTGATAAGAGGATTTTGGAACTTCATGCTTTTATTGCTAAGTGCATTTCTGGACTAATACTTTATACTGGCCCATCTTAGACAGTTAGGCCCCAAATCGAAGCATTTGACATCTGTTCTTATGTTGCATTTTGCAATAAAATACAGTAGTTTCACTCCTGGCACTTTTGATTGGCTTTCCCAATCTGTTCTTTTCAAAGGGGGCCATCCACATTCATTAAAATCAATGTGGATTTTGCTATTGTGAGTCAATGAGGCAAAACAGAAGAATGGGTCCAGCAAATCATCATTCCTTCCATAAAATTGTGCTTGAAAAAATACTCATTATTTTCTCTTTGTCTCTGTTGTAGTGTTGGTTTGTGCTGAACTGTGACATTAGAATGGGTGATTCCTTGTGACAGTTTCAGCCTATAATTGCCTATAACAACTGGAGTTTTCTGTTTGCCTATGCTAAGCTTTGCAGTGGTGGTATGAATTTAAGTGTTCTACACTTGTGAGAGCTTCTTGTGTGTTTTAAAACCCTGGAAAACAAGGTTTTAAACCTCCTCATGTTCATAGTGTCTTCCACCTTCAGAGATTCAGGCTACAAGTTGCGGAGGGTGACAACAGATGCAATGCAGGGAAGGAGCCTTTGAGCAAGATTCAACTAAGCTATTGTGCTACAGAAGGCAGCATAAGAACTCCCGCTAGCAGAATGGGACTTCCCCCTTCTCTCACCTCCTCACCACATAATTTCACAGATCAGGTTGGGAGAGTGGGGATAACCCCTCAGAACAGAGCACAGGATGAAGAGAGGGGAGATCGTTCCACCAAGCAAGCAGAAAGACTTGTGCTGATGGAGCAATCTCCTTAGCGTGATGTTGCATTCCTTTCTGTTTCCCTAATCATCCCACTCATGTACTAAGATAAAGAGTCACAATCCAGTGAGTTTATTTAGCAGCATATTTTTTATGTTTTAAGCCAGGGGCGAGTAACCTTGGGCACAGGAACAAAGTTGGTCCTCCAGGCCTCCCTCTTTCATCCTAGCGATTTTCTCCTGACCATATGCTCACCTACTGGCTACATCCTCTTTGAATGATTTTGCCTGGCTGGAATGTGTTCTCTTGCTTGCTTGTCAGGGAAGAGTACAGAGAATGTGTGTGGGGGTGGGAGTGTGCCTAAAACCTCTGGCTTTGATAGGGCTGGAATTTAATTACTGGGCAAAAGTGAGCATCACAGCCATTGCTCTGTTTACTTTTGCATCTGGACCTGTTCACCACTGAGATGTAGCAAACCAGTTTTTGCCTATAAGAGAATGTGGCCTTCAGGGCTAAAAAACTCATTCCTTGCCCCTGTTTTAGACCATCTAGAGAATATCATTCAGATGATGCTTGCAGATGATATCCTAATTTTTCAGTGATGAGCCAACTTCTATTTTTCAGTTTGGTATACATAGTGATGTACATCAGACTGAAGTAACAAGAATCACAGAAGGTTTAGAGGAAGACACTGGACCCAAATCTCAGAACTCTATGAAGATCTGGGACTTACAAGCAGAGGTATGTTTAGCTATTTCTGAAGTGTGTGTTTACACAACTAAGGTTTATAGATCCTTTAGAATTATTTTAAGTATTCTTTCCTAAATATATGCAGAACACATGGGACCCTGGATGTAAGAAGTATTTATATCAGGGGTGAAGGTTTCTATGGGAGACTATTAGGAGTCTGAAAAAACATATTGGAAGAGCACATTCAGTACATCTTGGTTGGAAAACTATTGGTTGAATAGTTTTTAAAAAACTTTTTCATAAATCCAGTTATTTTTGTCTTTCGGAATCTGGTGAAAATGAAGAGTTAGAATAAATGTTGATAGAAGGGAGGGAAAGGAGAATGCCAAATTCTGTCTTTGAATAGTTTGCTACAAAAGGGGTTTTAAAAAGGTAGAAATCTCATTACTTTTTCAGGGAACCATAAAGGTATACTTTCCCCATCTCTTTGGGGTGCGGGTAGTTCATTCTGAGTGGACAATGTTTTATATATACATGACTGAAGGGCCATGTTCAAGTTCTTTGGATGAATCAATTTGAGAGACCCATTTTCCCTCCTTTGTTCCTTTGTGTAAACTTTAAAACGACTATTTGAGAGTAGAGAAGCTCATGCAGGACTCTTAGTTTTGTGAGATTAAGATTAGGTGTGAGTTCTTGCATACACTCATATAGATTCCCCCCCCCCCCTACAGAATAGAGTTCTGCACAAGTATATTATTGTAAGAGCATTCACAAAGGAGAAAAAGGTTTGTCATTTAGGAGACCATAGACGCCTAATTATTAAAGATACAGTTTTCACTAAGGAATTTTTAAAAGGCAAATTTATCATACTTTTCTGTGTATAAGATTATGCTTCGTTACTTAAAAATTATGTTAAAAATTTGGGCTCATCTTATACACGGATAGGTGGCTTTTGCGACACGTGCATGTGAACAATTTTCTAGCACCCCCCCAAAAAAGCTGAACAACTCAGGGTAATCTCCCCTCATTTTCTAAATTTTGCATCTCCAAAATTAGGGGGCATCTTTTACACAGTGGCGTGCTATACACGAAAAATTATGGTAATATATTTTGCCACAAATCCTTATCTCTCTCTGGCGTATCTTCATAGAGAGTGTTTCCTCTCCCTTACTTTTTCACCAATGTGAAAAAGCACCCAACAGACAGCACCCAACCACAGTACACTGTGTATAAACCCCACACAGGGAGGCAGCAAGGCGTGATTTTCATCAGGATGAGAGTATGGAGAAAAGGGAGGTTTAATATGTTTCCCTTGCCTCCAGCTGATCCTGATGAAAATTACACCCTCTGCACTGCTGTATGGAGAAACAAGACAGAAAAAACTCTAACTGTTGCCACAGAAAACAGTTTCTGAAGGAAGGTGTTTTTTTGCCAGTCCCCCTGTAGATCACTTGTGCCTTCTGAACAAGAATGGGAGACCATTTCAAGCAGCATGGGAGTTGGTGTCTAGGCCAGTAGGGATGGGATAATAGGTAAGACTTTGCCCTTCTGTAAGCTGGAGCCTACAATGGAATAGTAGCATTCATTTACAGCAGGGACATCCAACTCCCAATAGACTACGATCTACTCGCAGTATAAAAAAACTGGCAGTGATCTACCCATTGTCAGATCATTGTTACTGAGCTTTTTCTTGGGGGGAGAGATTGCTGAGGGGCCAGAGATCTACCAGGACCACCCCGTGATCTGCCAGTAGATCACGATCTACCTGTTGGACATGCCTGATTTACAGGATCACAACTGGGCATCCCAGACAGTATATTTTCAACAGCAGCTGTTTTCAGACATTTTAACATGATGAAACCATTGTATTAGTTTACTGCCAAAAGCTTGCTTGCGTGTTTATGGACCTGGAAATGGGAAACTGGTAACAGGCTGGTGGAGTTGGACTCGATGGCCCTTGTGGTCTCTTCCAACTCTATGATTCAACTCTATGCTTCTATGGTGGAAAAGTCTTAAGGGAGACAAAACATGAGATAAAATGAGTAGTGTGGATGATCTGATGTGCTTATCAAGGGCATAATGGTATTAAAATACTCTCTGGATGTCATTTTCTCTATGCAACCTGTCATCAATGTATAGTCAGGATACCTCAGAAACTATTGTTTCAAAGTAGCTTCCCACTGCAAACCATATATGACTGCTCTCCTCTCATTTAAAACCTGTGCAATTGTAGCATAGCTCTTTTGAACACTAATAGTCTTGTATTGATTTTATTTTGTCCTTGTTGAGCTCTTTAAATTTAAAACAGCTGTTTTGCCAGTAGTTGTTCAGGATAGCCTGAGGCATCGCTCTGTTGTCTTTAACAAGGATTCATGACCCCCTGGTGTAGGAAGTCTTTAGGTCATTTTTGGGTTGCTTGTTTATGAAGAAAAAGAGGGTGAGCATTAAAAATGGTCTTTTCAGTAGGGATTATCAGAGTAAAATTTCTCCCAGAAACATAGTAAATTGATAATAACTAACCTCTTCTGCTGTGAATAGGCTTCTGTATGATGTAAAGTAGTAAAAAGAACACACACACACACACACACTAATAGAATTGTTCCCACAAGTGGTTATGGTTCAAAGCATGCATGACAATTGCAGAGTCATTTGTTTAAAACTGCGCTAATTATGTATAAAGCAAGAGACAATTTTAGAACAAAAGGGGAACATGGATGAGGTGAATGGAACCTTTCCTTTGGGGAATGGTCATAGCTCAGTGATAGAGCATCTGCTTTGTTTGCAAGAGGGTTCTAGGCAACTTCAGGTAGAGCTGAGAGGGGCCCCAGTCTAAAACTTTGGAGAGCCATTGACAATCAAGGTAGGCATTACTGAGCTAGATGAACCAATGGTCAAACTCACTAAGAGGCAGTTTCCTATGTTTCTCCCACCACCTTCTGTTCCTAGGTTGCGTTCACACAGCAATTTATTTGGGGCATCCCCAAACTCGGCCCTTCAGATGTTTTGTGACTACAATTCCCATCATCCCTGACCACTGGTCCTGTTAGCTAGGGATGATGGGTGTTGTAGTCCCAAAACATCTGAAGGGCCGAGTTTGAGGATGCTTGCCCTAACTCTTAATTTCCACATTATATTTGAGCTTTCACACAATGTAAAACCCACTTCTGGGAATCTAGAGGAAGTTGAGAGCTCATTTCCGTGTTAATTGCTTCCAGGGGAAAAAATCATTTGCAAATCCATTAACCCAGAAAGCTACGGGGGTAAAGTGACAAAATTAGGGGGAGTAGACAAGCATACAGTTCTTTCCTGCCTATTTTATGGGAGAAAGCATAGCACAGGGAAAAGAAGCACACACATATGGAAACGGTGAGAGAGTAGCAACATTGCCCAATGACATTTGTTGTGTGTCACAGTACACTTGTAGGTGTGACTGAAATTTAGCATGATGTGCTAGTATATTGGTCAGAAAGCCATAGTTCCAGAAAGCAACCACTACTGCAGGTTGAAATGAAAGCAAAATGAAGATGTGTTCACGAAGAACACTGACAAACTGGAACGTGTCCAGAGGAGGGCAACCAAGATAGTCAAGGGCCTGGAAGCGATGCCTTATGAGGAATGGCTGAGGGAGCTGGGCATGTTTGGCCTGGAGAAGAGGAGGTTAAGGGGTGATAGGATAGCCATGTTCAAATATATAAAAGGATGTCACATAGAGGAGGGAGAAAGGTTGTTTTTTGCTGCTCCAGAGAAGCAGACACGGAGCAATGGCTCCAATGGATCCAGAAAGAAGATTCCACTTAAACATTAGGAAGAACCTCCTGACAGTAAGAGCTGTTCGACAGTGGAATTTGCTGCCAAGGAGTGTGGTGGAGTCTCCTTCTTTGGAGGTCTTTAAGCAGAGGCTTGACAACCATATGTCAGGAGTGCTCTGATGGTGTTTCCTGCTTGGCAGGGGGTTGGACTCGATTGCCCTTGTGGTCTCTTCCAACTCTATGATTCTATGATTCTATGAAGATGCTAATACAATATTCCCCACTTCTGAATGAAATCTTAGTCTCTCCCAACTCCCCCAAGGCATTATTCCCCTCAGATATTAGGAGTGAACTTGCCTGGGGGGAAAGTACTTGGAAATATAAAAAGGTAAGCAAGCTGTTGTGTATTAATCACAACATTTCTATTAAATCATTATTAGCAGGCATCATTTTACGGTCTGAAGAACCATGCCTCCGCTACAATAAGTAAAATGTCCTCTCTCCAATCAAAAAATGAAGAAAAGCCTTAATGTAATAGATAAGTACAGGCTTCCTCAACCTCGGCCCTCCAGATGTTTTGAGATAACAATTCCCATCATCCCTGACCACTGGTCCTGCTACCTAGGGATCATAGGAGTTGTAGGCCAAAAACATCTGGACGGCTGAGTTGAGGAAGCCTGGATAAGTAGAACATGTCTTTGGAACATTTTGAAATATTCCCAAACATATAGCCTTGGAAAGAGTTCTGTATCATATCAAAGTTTATACACAAATACTAGGTGTTCTGTGTGTTTTGTTCTGTGGGGGCTACACAAAGATGTAGTCCCCGCATTATTTTAGGTATTTACTTTATTGCAATGCAGTCTTCAAACTGAAGAAAAGCAATCCATTTAATAGAAAAAATCCATTTAGTAGAAAAAAAATCTTTTTATTCAAGTAAATTTTTTGGATATGTGAACTGAAATTTCTCAGATGTCCAGGATAAATACACTTGCCTTTTTACCCCATATCTATGTGTCAGGCAGTCCTACCTGCCTAATAGTTTGGCTGAGATTCACTCTTGGGTGCTTTTGTAATTTCTTTCCTTTCCTGAATCCAGTGAAGAATAAAAATTACATTGATTAGTCAGCATTGCAGAAAGATGAATTGCTTAGGATGGAAATTGAGGACCGAACTAAACATTCTACAGCAGATGTTGGTAACATTTGCCTGCTAGTTCTGTTTGCTTTTTATGAAAAGCAGTCTTCCAGCTTCAATCATTAGCCTTCAAAATTCACACTTCTCCAAATTATGCAATTCAGTTCTCCAACCCCAAAATATGCACCAAAGCACGTATATATTAGTGAAAATAACACAGAAAATGGGGACATTGCTTGTAAAAATATGTGCATTAGGTAACATTGCATAAAAATGAATATATTAGAAGAAATGCTGGTGAATTTCCGTAAGGACTTTAAGAAATAAATATTATAAAGTGTTGCAAAAAATGAGATTGGAAAAATGAGAAAATGAGGAAAATCCAAAATGGCAGTTGTCTATCACTAGCTGCAATGTCCCTCTAGAATGTTTTTAAGGTGTGAGAAGCCTAGCCATAACCAGTGAGCAATAGGTTGTTGTTTTTTAAATGGTTACTCTTTGCCACCATACTAGTCCTCATTGAAAAATATATTGGAAAGGCAGGGATAGATGATTGATTGATAGATAGATAGATAGATAGATAGATAGATAGATAGATAGATGATAGATAGATGATAGATAGATAGATATCCTGGGTTTGGCCAGAGTTTACATCTTCTATACTTTTGTGCTGATAGTACGAACAATGAAAAATGCAAGTTAGTCTAAGAAATCAATAAACCTGGCTTCAGATACTGCTTCTTTTCAACTGTATGACCCATCAGATGATACCAAGTTATGAAAAGACAGTATGTATGTCTCTCTGTATTGTTATGAGTTTGTGGGTTCAAGACACCTATAATTTATGGATTTAATAGGTGTTAGAATTTATTTAATGCTTGTAGGTTTAAACTGGAAGTCAGACTCTTAGTAGCTGAATTCATCTTCCCTTGTTAGGAGATCACCTGACAGATAGGGCATTAACAGAGAACAAAGACAAGGAGATGGGCCATCAGCAAAGCAGAGACTCTTCACAAATGGGTGGAGCTCCACCCTGAGCTCTGAGATTGGTAGTCAGTAGACAAGGCTAGAAATTTTGTTAGGAGGAAGTTTTAGGATTTCAGCTTTCTGTGGCATGATCAAGGGGGAAAGGTATCGGTCTGTTAAAAGCAAGTGAGAGAGTGGGGCCAGAGCACAATGTGGACTACGGTACCTGCTTTGAATTGGGAGACTGCAGCAGTGGGCGAGATGGGATTCTCTTGCAGTGTAATGCTTTGAAGCCCTACACTGTAGCGTCAGATTATATATATATGTATAAATAAACCATATAGCATAAAGACATGTAACAGTATATAAGGAGCTAGGAGCTCCATGCATAAATCCCAGCAGAATCCTGGGAGCTGTTCTGTATGTCATGGCTGTTTGACATATCAAGCATATTAAGAACCCTGGATTAATTTGCCTGCATAATAGTTGCATGGGCCCACAAGTTTAATTTGCCTACAGCTGTGTGTCTTTTCCAGGAAAAGGGTTCTTGTCTTCACAGATTCTGCCATCCTCCTCTTCCATTTTTCAGACGGAAATACCACAGCCTGAAAGTACATCAGTATGGGAAAGAAGAAAAAACCTTGAAATAGAAAATCAAGAACTGGGTATAGACAACAGAAGATTAAAGGCCAAGATGACGGATCTTCAAGATCTTCTGGACAGAAAAAGTAAATGGCCTGCAATTCATCTGTGTGGAGATCTCAAGATACCATACAGTGAACTGCTGGGGGGAAATAAGGTATGATGCTTAGTTACTTAATTCAAGCATTTCGGCAAGGGGTAGTTTGAGCTGTAGCAAATACTTCTCCCGCATTTCATCCTCATCCCTGACTTCCACATTTTAGATGGGGCTCTCTTATGGAGAAAGTGCCTATACAGAGACCTGCACCCAAGCATGAAACCTGCACATTCTACAGAGTTCTACACCTAATGTGTGAACATTGCAGTGGAGCCTAAAAGCTGTATAATTTTGGAGGCGGAGCCAGTGGTGGGACCCTTTTCTACACATGATGCCACCTGACACAACTCATAGCAGAAGGGAGCTTTAATTGAATTTATTATCAGCATTCTTTTCTGCATAAAATATCAATTACCCGGTCATTATTTCTGCATTTAACATGCTATTAATTATATTTATACTTCACACAATAATAGTACAAATAAGCATCAAAGGAATATTATTATAGCTATAAAAAGGCACTTATTTTTCAATGAATATTTGAAGGTAATTGCTTTAGCAGTCTGCCAAAAGTCAGGGGTTTTTGCAGTAGGTCAGCCAAACAGAATTTTATAGGATGCATCCACATTGGCTGTTTGTGCATGATCTGCTATGGTTATATGTGATATTCATGATTTCAGACAATAGCTTGCATTGTAAATCACCAGAATATTAATGAAAGCATATCTATAGTAGCCTATAAGACTGCTATATCTGGATGATCGTAACACTATTAAGAAGCAATAGAGTTAGAGTGGATCAGGACACTGATCAAATAAATTCCTCTTGTGTGTTTAGAGTTTGTTTTGAATTGCTTCTTTTTGGTAGCCCAGACCAGGGCCACATCTTATGGGAAAAAATAAAATAAAATGACAAGATAATGTAGCATGAACAGAAGATCATTTATCTTCATTGGATGTGTTGCCAGTGCTTAATTTGTAAAATGAGCGGTGTCAGTGCTCAACAGTGCCAGATGCTATCACAGGAGCTTTGGGCTGACTGTCAATACAATACTGGGGGGTTGGGGGTGGAATTCTGCATTTACATAGAGACATTTATCCCTCTCGCCAAATGCAAAGGATGGCATGCAAGTCTAAGAGTTTGAGGATCCAGTTGTTGCTGTTGGAATGGTTTGTAGGGTTTAAGTCAGGCTGGCTTTAAAGGTACACCAGAAAAACAACAGAATATCCAGCCCTCAACACCCCAAAGTAAAAAGACTGTGCAATTTGCTCGTTAGTCAAAGAAGTCTTTAGGTTTCCATTTTCTAGGCAGGCTAGAAACCACCAAAGATATAGAGCTGGGATAGGTGAATAGCCAGTGTTGTGCCCTCCAGGTGTTAATGTCTATAACTCCCATTATTCTTAGCCAATAGTTGTGCTACATGGAGCTGATGGAAGTTGAGGTCCAGCAACATTTGAGGGGCAGCATATTGGGTACCCGTGTTGTAGACCTAAGAGAAAGGGAAGTGGGACAGATAAGGAACTAAGTCTAGAGAAAGGGGGAACCAGCTTGAACAGGAGACACCACAGAACAAAAAGGATGTGAGATTTGGAAAAATTCATCCCAAGCTAAAATCAAGAAGCCAAAGGGAAATAGTTTGGGGGTAGCATTTACAAGACAAGCATTAATTTATTTTTAAAGTTCTTACTAACTTTGCATTCACTGGTCTGGAGGAGCAGCAATTATTCTCAATGTTTGTAGTAGTTCCATGCATTATTGCTCACTTGGGCCAGCTGCCTCAAGGCCAAACTAAATGAGACACCATTCAAGAAATTAGCTTTTAAAATAACGGCATGAATGGGAGTTTTCCCCTTTATGCACATAGCAGGCATTGGGGCTTGATCCAGACTGAGAACCAGGGAAAGGATAAAAGGTAAAAGGTCCCTATCCTGTGTCAGGGTTCCAGTTCAGATCAGCACTCTTGTGCTTGCTATTTATATTAAAACAACAACAACAACCTCAACAACAACACTTGGTAATTGTGTGATTGGTGTCTTATCAAGTTTGGTCCTGTAGCTGGTCCAACCTACATTTGATTTCAAATTCCCACTTGGCCACCAACAATCAAGTGATTGACAAGAGACCTATTTACAAAGGAAAGGAAAAGAGAGAGTCAGTCATGGGAGCTCTATTCATACGAACACAGTTCTAAACCAGCTTTTTCAACACCACTGCTTTCTGCACAAGAACCAGCCTATGGACATTGCAGGACTAGATGATCCTCAGGGTCTCTTCCAATTCTACAATTCTATGATTCCATATCAGAGTTGCTACCTCTGAGATATATACCTCAGATAATAGACTCCCACCCTTAAATAAGTAACTAGTGTGACTGTTCCTCCCTAGCTTTAGCAGTGTTTCTTGTTGTCACTGAAAGAAAAATAGCTGAAGTGTGTAAAGAAAAATAGAGAAGTGTGTAGCCTTCTCTTTCCGATCATGAGCACAATGCCTTGGGGATAAATGTTGAGACAAGATTATATCTGAATTTGGACCAACTGTGTATTTCTCTGTTCCATGGAGAGACTCTAGTTACATGAAACTTTTAGACTATACTAAAAACAAAATACAGGTTTTATTTCACCAGGCTTTTGTGTTGACCCCTTTACTGTGATAGAATAACGCATTATTACTTTTCCACCTTTAGTTTCTATGACTGGTATATATCATATTTCCCTTTAGCCCTACTGCCAAGTTTTTTAGACAGCTGCCTTGATTGCATGAAAGATGTGTATCAAATCTAATCTTCACTGTACTTGAAACTTTTAAAAAACAACCTACAGTTTTTTTCAAATATATTATGTATGACTGTAGAAAATGTGGTTTTACTGTATTTTATTAGAGATATAAAACATAGGAATCAAAATGCTTTACGTGGCCTATGCAAGTTTTATGTACTTCAACTTTTAACTACTCGTATGACAGGCTGAAAGCAGAGAAATATATCATTCACATGGAAATTCATATCTATGTTTAAAAAAACATTTCCCTAAAACTATATTTGCGATCATAGCAGCTCATAGCTTATCTTTAAATACATATATGGGTTACAAGCTTTCCCATGTCAAGAATAACAAATTGATGACTACCATCATTTGATCTGGATTAAATAGATGGTTGGAAGGTGGGGGGGGGGGGGGAGAGATTCAGACTAGAAGCATTAGATGTATTTTAATTTCAAACGATATAGTGAGTTTATCTGGCTAAGTTTCCAATGACCTAACTAATCGGCTTACAAACTGATACCGTATGCTGTTGCAGAGAGAAAAGAGAAAAGGGATGCAGTGGTAGCGGGGGGGGGGGGACAAGCAGTGTAAGGAGGTCCATTTGCTTTCAGATACGAAGTGGAGCCCATGCAGGTTCATCAGAGTCACTGGGTCATCAGCCCCATCAGTTATACCTGTTCTCCACGCAATGCATTCACTTGCAAACACTTCCCACCTCCCTAAAATGGGACAATTTCATTTAGCCTAATGTATAGCATGAGATCATTCATTCTTAGCCAGCAGACCTGTCCATAGTGAGGAATTAACTCCTTATTGTCAAAAGTACACTTACAAATTAGGAAAGGGCATGTCTATCAATCCCGGGTCTCTTAGCTACTCCTTGGTGTGCACCCAATGCAGCAACAGCGAGGCCCCACCTCCAGCCTCTGCTTATGTATCTCCCCCACCTGGGCTGCATGCAAGCAGGCAACAACTCTGCCTGCATGCAGTGCCATCTTTACCAAGGGGGTGTGTGTGTTTCTGTACATCCCCAGTATAGAAGAGACTGTGACCCACATCCAGTGGAGCTGTGGGCATGCGTTAGCAGAGTTCTGCAAGAAGCGAGACTGTGTAGGTATGCGGCATCACAAATTTTTCTTTATTTACAGCAAATCAAAACAAAAAAACATGGCTAGTGTGAACAGGGTCTCACAAATGCATCTTCTCAGTTTGAGAGCAGGGAACAAAAAGCAGAAGAACAAGAGAACAAAGAATGGAAGTTCTCTGGTCTGAGTTTCCGTTCCCACACTTCCATCAGTATGGAATGTAAATAAGGATCACATGATCCAGCAATGAGAGAATGAATTAGTACTGACATCCTCCCCCATTTCATGACATCATTGCTGCAGACTTTAGCAGATTTGCAGCTTATTTACAAATACACTCAGTTGTTCTTTGTTAACAACTTTTGACAACAAATCAGCAGGAATTTCCTTTCTTGGCATATAGGACACATTTATGAGCTCCCTGTGGATACAATCCCTTGCATGACATAACTTGATCTGCAAGTATTTGGTTCCTTGCTTACACCCTTCAGAATTAAGCAAAGCTAAGCATGATTTGTTGTCCTGATAAGCCTGTATAGGACATGACACAGTATGGAATGTAAATAAGGATCACATGATCCAGCAATGAGAGAACAAATTACTGACAAGGGGTGCGGGGCACCCGTGCGCCAAATTCTGGGGGTTGCTAGGTGGGAGAGCAGGGAGAGCTCTCTGGAAAGTCTCGCTCACCAAAGCCAGGAGGAGAGGGAGTGACAGGAAAGAGGGAGAGACAGACAGAAAGAGAACATGCCTATCTAGTAACGGGAGCATGCACTGGCTCCAGAAGCTTCCCAAGAAGAACTCGTATATGCACATTCGCAAGGGCCCTCCCAGCTCCTCTAGAAATAAGGTTGCTCCCACAATGAAAGGCTGCCTGAGATGGCTCTCCATATGAATGTGCACAGTGCCCGCCCATCTCATCTTTCAGACACCTCCCTATGACCGCAAGCACATGTGTGGAGTCTTTACACCGACTCTCAATGTGTGGAGGCAGGAGAAGGAAGGGTGGAAGCCCTTGATGCTACACCAGTCTAACCAGTCTCTTCCTCCTCCTGCACCTGTTCTTCACTCTCCAGTCCTGCAGCTTCTCCTGCCTCTGACTCTCATCTCCTGGCTATTGCAGGCTCTCCCAGTTCACCAGTCCTTCCAAGCGCTCATCTCCTGGAGCCCACACATCTTATTTAGATATAGGAACAGTTCATTTGCAAGTAATCATGCTAGATACATTTTGTACTTCATACGGCCTGCTTTACAGTTTTGTCATGGCTGCATGCTTTCCTGGGACCAGAATGTTTCATGTTTTCTGTTTGACTTCTAAAAGCCATTTGTGTCCTGCTTCAATGTTAGTGGTTAAGCTGGTTATCGAAAACTATAGTGTGTTCATTTTTAGCAGCTGAACTGAACTTTCCAAGGTGTCTATTTCATGAACTTCTGATGAAATTCCATTTTATGATGGCCCCATCTCATTTACATTTAAATCTAACCACTTTCAGACATTCTTCTGAAATGTGTGAATAGAATAGTTTAATTTCAAAAGTGGGGATTGAAGGTGAGATTGTAGAAAGTTTATACGGGCAATTTATATTCTAGTGATTGGGACACGGATGTTTAAAAGGAGACCAGAGGCATTGTGATAATCAATTAATTCTGTCTGAAATGGAAACGTTAAATCTATGCTTATCACTCATGTTTTGACATTTCTTTGAAATGCAAGCGCCATTGCATATATTTATATCTATGACTTCTGAATATAGATAAATCAGTCTTGATTCAAAATACTGTTAGAAATTGTTGTTCAGTTTTTCCTGTTTATTTCATATATCCGGCATTAGAGGGACATTTAATATGTTAGAAGTGCAATCCTAACCTCTGATCCATGGCACTGGAGACGCTTAGGAAGAGGAAAGCATATTCCTCCACTCGCATGGTGTGGGAGCTCTTCCACCATGGATGTCCTGGCCTGCCATTCATAATGAGGAAAAGGAAATAATGATCACTCTGTATTCTTGAGTGGAATGGGGGAGGACTTTGGCTTTTCCTGATCTGAATCATAAGGATTGCTTTTCTAATGAGTGGTTATAAATAAATAAAACACATTGCATGGCAATATGACCTGAAAGTAGGCTGTGCCACCGCAGTAGAAAAGTTGGTTTGTTAATGTATATATACATTTGCCTTCATTGGTTTAATCAAAACTGCAGATCACATATCCAGTACACATTTAATATTAATATTGTACTTTAAAAAAAAAATGCTTCACAGGTGCATTATAGCCCTATTTGCTAACTTTCGGAAAATGCTCCTGTAGGATAAGAAAATACATTACCACTCCCTGAAGGCAACTTTGAAAATAGTGGATGCATGAGTAAAATACATGACTCTTGTATATATCTCCCTACAGATCACTATGTATCTGTGTAATTCCCTATCCACATCTGCAGCCTCCCTAATCAGCTCCAGAGAATTGGGGACAATCAAGGACATTGTGGAAGGTAGTGTGGGGCACTGCAAGGGCAGAGCCCTGAGGGACCCCACAAGTGAGAGCCCAGGGATCTGAACACTCATCCCCTCCCCCACTTTCTGGACACAGTCCAGAAGGAAGGAGCAGAACCACTGTATAACAGTGCCCCCAGCTCCCAGCTCCTCTAGACGGTCCAGAAGGATGTCATAGTCAATGGTATCAAAGGCCGCTGAGAGATCCAGCAGAACTAGGAAAGAGCTTTCACCTTTGTCCTTCGCCTGCTGGAGATCATCAATCAGTGTGACCAGGGCAGTTTCAGTCTCATGATGAGGCCTGAATCCTGATTGGGAAGGATCCAATGGTCTGCATCCAGCAGGCGTGTCTGGAGCTGCTCAGCGACCATCCTCTCAATCACCTTGCTCAGGAATGGAAGATTTGAGACTGAGCAATAGTTGGCCATATTGGCTGGGTCCAAAGATAGTTTTTAAGAAGCAGTTTCATAACCACCTCTTTCAGTGGGTATGGGAAGGTTCCCTCACAGAGGGAAGCATTCACCACCCCACAAAGCCCAGTCCTTCCCAGCTTGCTTTTATGAGCCAGGATAGGCAAGGATCAAGGAGACAGGTGGTCGGTTTCACTCGTCCAAGCAGCCTGTCCACATCCTCGGAGGCAACAGATTGGAACTGATCCCACACAACTTAACTAGACAGGACTCTGGCACTTTCCCGCCCCAACCCTGCTCCCACTGTGGAACCTACCTCTTTCCAAATCTGAGCAACTTTATCTGCAAAAAACTTTGCAAAATAATTGCAGGAGATCTTGGGGTCCTCACCAGGCACTGGTGGTAGAGGTGGTTCTGTTAGATTGCAAACCACCTGAAAGAGTCTCCTGCTGCTGTTTTCTGCAGATGCAATAGAGGTGGTGAAGAAGGTCCTTTTCGCCACTTGGTTTGCCACTTGGTAGGCTCGATGTTGAGCTCTAACCCGTGTTTGGTCAGATTCAGAATGGGTTTTCTGCTGCTGGTGCTCTTGCTGTCTCAGTGATTGTTTCATCTCCCTCAGCTCTGGGGAAAACCATGGGGCTGTCTGGGCTCCATGCAATTGGAGAGGGTACTTCGGAGCCAGAATGTGGTTAACTCCACATTCCAGCGGACCACCAGGGAATCAGCTGAGAGGCCGTCAACATGGGTAAAACATCCCCTACCACTTTTTGGAAACCATTTGGATCCATTAAGTGGCAGGGGTGGACCATATGAATCAGTCCCACCTCCCTGCAGAGCAGAAAGGTTGTGACTTTGTCTTCACATGAGTGTGTAAACTGATGACTTACATCTCAGAAAATGCTTTTGCATTTTTACCTCAAAATATGCTTCATTTTAACAGAGAAAAATATCAACCAATGGAGGTAGTGCAGCTGATGTTAAGTTTAACTTTACATTGCCAAGATAACTATGAGTAATTAGATAGATCCAAACTTTACAGTAGATACTAAGAATGACTAAGCCAAGGCCTTGATTGGCAAGGGCAGAGGAGTAAAGTAAGCTGTTCTGCATTGTACTGTGGGTAGTTATACAAGCTGTGAAATGCATAAAGAAAGCAGGAGTAATAACATTTTATGGGATTTGAGGAGGAAGAAAACAAATGGGTAGATTTATTATTATACATTAGTGCAATATCTCATGAAAGATGAACTTGATGAATTGCTTCACAAATCACGAAGAGTGTTAATAATAATGACAGAATGTGAATACTTAGTGTTTGTAGAAAGCTGGAGATTTGTTATTTATAATATCAGCAAATTCAAAATTGGGAGAGTTCAGCATCTAGTCTCCCCTTCAAACTAAAAGTTGTTCAGAGTTCAAGCCCAGTTCATACCGAGCTCGCCTGCAGCCTGATATATCTGCCAGTCCCCCCACTATCCAAGGAAATTTCCCCATGTGAGGAAAAGGGGCAGAAACCAGCAGTGGGGAGGACTCTCTGGTGACCGTGTTTCATCCTTAAGGGCTGAATACTCCTCAGCATGGATCTATTTCTGTGAAGGGCTTCAACAGCAAATAATAGGTACAGTCAAACCTCGTTCTGTGTCTGCCTCCATTTGCGTCTGCTTCGCAGAACGTCTGCGGCAAACCCGGAGGTACCGGAATGGGTTACTTCCAGGTTTGCCACTCGCACATGCTCAGAAGTGCTAAATTATGTTTCGCACATGCATAGCCGCAGCACTTTGATGTGCATCATTTTTGGGTTGTGGCGGGGCCTCCGAAACAAATCCCCACTGTAATCCCAGGTTCCACTGTATAACAGGAATGAGTGGGAAGATGCTGAACTGCCCACCATAAAACTGCTGGTGTTCTAACTGAAGTGACCTCTCCCTCTCCAAACTGACACCATCAGACTATTCAACAATCATCCTTCCCTAAGAGCAGGGGTTGGGGAATCAGTAGCTCTCCAGATGTACCTATCACATCTGGGTCTGCTAGCTGGGGTTGGTCAGATTGAGTCTAACAATATCCGAAGGGCCAAAGGTTTGCCTTCCCTGCCCTAGAGGGAGAAGAAATATGACGTTCAAACAGGTTTTCCCTCTCCTGTATCTTGCCTTTACTGTTTCATTGATTTGATGTTCTATAGAAATCACTTTATCAGGTTTTCCTGAAAAGCATCCTATGAAATCTATAAACAAACAAACAATAGTTTAAAACTATTTCTCAGCTGGGAAGGGGGAATTATGTTCCATCGGAGAATATTTGCCAGTGCATGCAATTTATTTTGCAATATGTAGGTCAGGAAAATAGATAAAGAGGAAACTCTGGAAGTTGATTTTTTCTGGCCTTATATTGTACATAACTAACACTAACTTCAGTAGACTTCCACATGGGTATTTCCAGAAAGGCTTATGTTGAAAACCAGTGTGTTGTAGTGGTCAGAGGGTTCCCTACTCAGCCATGAAGCTCACTGGGTTACCCAGGGATAGTCACTGCCTCTCAGTATAACCCAGGGCAGTCCAACCTCTCAGTACAAGTGGGCCACAAGAGTACTTTGACACAGAACCCGGGGCCACACACTTAATTGAATTTTGCAATATTGTTAACATTATTTCATACATACAAGTAATATATTTAATTAAATATATATAATCAAATACACTATTAATACTATTAATTAATATATTAAGGAGATCATAGCCATTCTTTTTTTAAAAAAGAAGTGACAAAAAATATCCAAAAACAAGGAGGCTGCAGAGCGTAAGGGGAGTTGCTGGGTGCAGGCAAGACTATAAGCAGGAAAGAGAAGGGTGAGGGGAAAAACAAGAGTTTTTACTGGCTTTTGGTGGAACAACGAGGGCTGGGAGAGAGAGGAAAAGAGCATGTGAATGAGCATCTCTTATAAAGGGACACAAAAGGAATTGTGCCAGTTCATGAGTTTGGAAACTTATTTGTTTGTTACTGTAGTAATACCAATCCATATACCTTTTTCAGTCTGAGAGACTTTGCCTCCAATGGCAGACAGAATCTTAACAATATTCTATTGAGCCATCATCTCAGCCACCAATAGGTTTCCCTGACCAGCAATCTCATAGACTCCTCATGCGTTAGTTTCCTTTCACAGGGTGATGGGTGAAATCTTTGTCTTTTAAGGGTAAAAGACAAGTTGCCTAGTATTTTGATCAAATAAAAGCTCTGCAGTCATCTTGTGTTAGATTTTCAAAATTTATGGCAAGCATAGCAGAAAAATTCTCTTTATTTTCCCCCTCCTGTGTGACAGCTGAAACCTCTTCCACAGATGACTCTGTCATTATGCACCGTCTGTTTCTTTACATTAATGGGCCGCAATGTATGCAGGGAAAATTAATCTTAGGAGAGCCAACATTATTTCATGCTTCATTACATGAAATGCCTCCTAACTCTTTGATTATATGTAAAAAAATTGCCCCCGAGGAAGGAAAAAAACCCTCAAAAACCTAGCCTATGATGTACAAACTAATGAATTCTCATTAGATGAGATGCAATTTCTCATTATTTTAATTTTTCCTTACAAGAACTCAGTGTGGAAAGAAAGCTTAGTTACTGTTTCATGTGAGACACACTTAGATGCACTTAAGTAGAAACTTATCTATAAACTGGATTGTCAATATAAACTTAGTAACAGCATTATCCTTACTAGATTATTGCTAACAAACATAAGGTTTATACAGTGGTACCTCGGGTTAAGTACTTAATTCGTTCTGGAGGTTCGTTCTTAACCTGAAACTGTTCTTAACCTGAAGCACCACTTTAGCTAATGGGGCCTCCTGCTGCTGCCGCTCCACCGCCGCATGATTTCTCTTCTCACCCTGAAGCAAAGTTCTTAACCTGAGGTACTATTTCTGGGTTAGCGGAGTCTGTAACCTGAAGCGTCTGTAACCTGAAGCGTATGTAACCCGAGGTACCACTGTATAGTATATGACAAATGAAGTGCAGTTAAAAAAAAGTGTTTAATAGGATTCAACAGAGTTGTAGTAGCAACAAACTCTGCTTCACAACATATTGGTGGTGGTGGTGATGACAATCCTTCCCTTTCTCCCAAAGAAACACAGGGTGGCAATCATAGCCCACATCCTAGTTGCTCCCCATCCCCAAACTAAAAAGCTCCTGAATCTGTAGCCTTTCTTTTATGAAAAAGGTGAGACTCCTAATAATAGGTATGTGGACACAATGGTTTTAGGCAAAGTTGTTGACCTCTTTTTTTGTAAAATCTCAAAAAAAGGAAAAAAAGGTTAACTGAATACCGGCTATGTCCAGGAAATTTTGGACACATGGCAACTCTAGTATAACTACAAAATACAAAATATTGTCTATTCCAGGTCACCCAACCACTGCCACAGTGTCCTGGCAGATCAAGTGGAACAGATGACAGCAAAGGTTGCAAGGCTTTTAGCTGGGGCAATCAGAAAAAGTCCACTATCTGACTGCTGATTCAGGATCCTAAACTTTTTATTTTGTTTTGTGTATATCACAATGTTTTTTTTTGTTGTTGTTGCTATGGCTGACGCAAATAAAGTTTCATTCATTCATTCATTCAAAATACCATGAAATAACCTAGATTTCCAAAAGCAAGCCAACAGGTTCCCAACAGTATATTTTAATATGTTGTGTCCCCATCCCCAACTTTGCACACACAGGGCTGTGTGTGTGTGTAGCTCCTACTTTTGTTCATTTAAAGAAAAAGTGCAATAAAATTATTTTAATACGGTGAGGCTTCAGTGTCAAAAGTTTTTCTGCCCTGCAACTTCCCCCAAACCCCTGCTTACCCCCCTTCCATGCTGGCTGGGTTTCTTTTCTTCAAGTTATACCTTCTCCACACCCCAGTGGATGTTTTAGTTTGTGGTTACAGAAGCATGTTTACAAGGGAAGCTTCCTTTGCAGACAACTGGGAGTTAATTCAGAGCAGAGAAGAGGGAAATGGCTAAGCACTCTGCTCCATCATTGCTTCTTTTGGTTTCCATATGGGAAAACATGTAAACACCCTAGCAATTCTGGATGAATAGTCACTGGTGTATAATCTCTCTGCAGACAAATCAGAATTAATGCTCCATAAAAGATAAGACATAGTATAACCTCTGTGTAAGCTTCTTGCAAGCAAATCAAGATGAATGCTGAGTAAACCAGTCATCTAGAGAATCTTGATGATCACTGAGTAAATTAATAATCTATGGCAGGAATGTCCAACTGGTCGATCGTGATCTACCAGTTGGTCGTGGAACGTCCCTGGTCGATCTGGGTCAATCGGCCAAAAGGGGGGGGGGAGCTCAACAACTTTGGTCAATCCAATGGTTAGATCACTGCCAGATTTTTTATATAGTGGGAGTAGATCACAGTCTCTTGGGAGTTGGACATGCCTGATCTATGACATGTGTAGGGAACTGCATCATAGGCAAATTTTAGGAAACGTGACTGGTTCTGCTGCAGTGGGCAATGAGCCTAGGGGGTGCCACAGGGTGCCACAACTATGAAGTAGTGAACTGAGCAGACCAGCAGGTGAGAGGCAAAGGGCGACACCAAATTTAGGCCTTGCCACTGAAATTTGAAATACCAAATTCCATCCCTGACTACTTGCTATTTGAAAGCAGGGAGGGTTTCCTTACAAGAACAGGGCTAACTTCAGCTTTGTCCCTTCTCTTCACTACTGAGAAAACACTTCATAAAACGTATTAAAACTGACCATGCTTTCCTTCTTAAAAGAGCATTGAAAAGAGAATACCTGAGACTGAATTCATAGCCTTCATGCTTTCAGAAAGAGAGAAAAAGAACGCACTCACACAAAGGACCCAAGATGTAAAATGATTGGATACATGGAGGTAAATAATGGGAAGGTTTCTAATCCATATTTCAGGGTCTCCAAGGGATTGACGGTAACAGGTTTAGAATGAAAATGTTGCTAAATAACCCCAATATGTCTACCATAAAGCCATTATGCATTGTATTTATTACATGCAAATTGCCTAGGCCCTGCCAGGTCATACTGATGCAAACCTTATTGCTGAAGGTTGCCAGCACCAGTAGAGAGATAATGGAAGGAAATGCCTTCACAAATGCCTTATCCTAGTAAAACGGTACAGGAAAATACACCAGCTGAATGCACAATTCTCTTGGTATCATTATGCTGTGCATGCAGTCAAGTTGGTTTATAGTACAGGTGCTGCTTCCTATTAGATAATGGTTCATAACTGATTTTAATAGCGTGGCTTACTGGAGCATGCTGATACAATGTTGCCTCAAGGTATTTGTCATAAATGTTGAGGAAATTCCTGTACAACATCAGAATTATGTGCTCATATAACGGTGTCCTTTTTTCATTAAAGTAGCACATGGCCATTAATTATTTGGTGGGACATTTAGTAACTCCTATAAAACCTTGCTCTTTTTTAAAATTATGTGTCACAGTCTATAGTCTACTTCCAGTGGTTTACAGCAAAGGGAGGGGGGAAATCTACAGAGTCAAAGGCATAGAATTGGGTTACATTTTTGCTTTAAAGAAAGGTTAAACTTAAAGCACGTCTCACTTTATAAAAGTTCCCTCTTATTAAAGATAGACTACTTGTAAGGTGTCATGGAAATACTGAATTGGTGGACAATATAGTATAAATACTATAAATACATAAATAATGATTCCGTGATGTGTCAGGTTGAACACAGCCCATTGGCCATGCATATTGGTAAAACCGTCTGCAGAAACAGGAGGGTTTATTTGGCAGTCAACCTGGTCAACTGCTGCTGAACAGTTCTGAGTTTGGCCATGGTCTGGATGGGAAACCACTGGGAACCTTATGTGGCACATTATGTTCAGTTCTGTCATGGACAAAAGGTGGATATAAAATGTAATAAAATGAATTGTGTTTCACTGGTTACACTCCTAGAACTTGGCCAAGATCTCCACCCAGTTTCAGTTTCATGTCAATGAAAATCATTCATTCACATATTCAGAACCTTTATACATTGTGTAGTATGTGCACATAGCACATCACCATCCTCTCTTTGTGGTCATCCATGTGAGGTTACTTTTTTACTGAAATTGTGCAGCTTAATGCTAAAAGTGCAGATTAATGCTTCTGTCTGAGTGTGAGCATGGGACTCAGCTACATTACTGTAGTAAAAACAACAACGGTGTTTTGAATGCATTTTTTCCTGTGTGTAGATCTACCCATGTATTTTCTAGAAAAAGAGGTGCCGGAGCTCACCATGAACTTCTCCCTTGGCTTGTTCTCTTTCAATGGCAATGGTACCCACCTGAGAGGTGCCGGAGCTGAGTTCTGGTGAGCTCTGTCCGAAAAGAAAAGCCCCAACTGTATCTCATTCCCACTATAAATAAACAAGAAATTCATCATAGGATCAAAACCCATGTGTTCAGAATGCTACACCAAATAACATGTTCTTGTATATTCAGGAATATGGGCAGGGGCGTTGTGGTGGGGAGATGTCTTGAGGGTAAGTAGAAAAGGAAAGCTATGTGGGCAAAAAGTAGTTCGCCGCCACTATAAGATTGAGGTGTTCAGAAGGTTAATGTAGAAAGGCAGTCAACTGAGACGTTTAAAATTCCAAGTCTGCCTTTCACAGTTTTTGTTATTACCTACCCCAGCAGCAATCTCTATGCAGGTGCTTGCTATTTCCAAAATGTTACAGATCAAGAGACCCATCTTATAAATAAATTATAAGGGATTTATTACTAGTGACCCAAATATATGGTCACAGATCTCAGGAGGTCTGCAAGGAGACACATTTCACAGTGTGCATGTGAGGTTTAGTAGCATCTTTAAAAATGCAGGTAAGTTAGAATTGTTGAACAACCAATGTAGCCTTTATTTTTTTTATAAAAAAAATCATGTTAAATGAAGCATACTAGCATATTTCCATAAATCATTCTAATGGAGCAAATTATTCAGCAAGAAGTGCTGCGTTTTCGGGATGCAGAAGGTCACATGTCAATCAAACAAAGACTGATGAAACTAGTTAAAGATCAATTCTGTAATCAAACCTCAGCTACTTGGATAACGTTTACTGGGAAGCAGATCTCTAAAAGATGCCAGAGAAGGCTTGTTAGAAACAGAGGGAGCTTCAGTAGCTGGGGTCAAGTGATCAGTATGTGTAATGGGGTAGGAACAGAATTTATTTTATTTATATCCCAACTTTCCTAAAAAGTTCAAGGTGGCTAACAAAAGAAAGAAAGAAAATACACAAATGCAACACAAACTACAAATGCAATAAAAAAATCCTTAAAAGCTATCTAAAAGACACAAGGACCCTAGATCACAGGAAGGTTAAAAACAATAGGAACAGGGTAGGGACTGAGTCACACACTTCCTGAATGCTCTGACTATATATTTTGATCACTAGTAATAAGTAGATGCCTTGAAGTGTAACTGTTTAGAAATAGCCAGTCTTTACATATGGAAATTGTTTTATTTAACTCTGACAAATTCGAAATTAGCAATTGGGAACAATAAGCACTTGGAGAATGGATTGGGCAAGTGTCATATAACTTTCTCCAACCCATTCATACATGGACAGAAATGTAAATCATATACTTGGCACATAAAGCTCTTGGTTCAATTGCTGGCATCTCTAGGTAGAGTTGGAAAAGGTTTCTATATCTATATCTATCTATCATCTATCTATCTATCTATCTATCTATCTATCTATCTATCTATCTATCATCTATCTATCTATGTATCTATCTATCTATCATCTATCTATCATCTATCTTATGTGGTATGTATCCTGCATATTATAATGGAACATTGAGATACTTCAGAAAACAGGGCTTCTTGAAGCAGATGGAAAAACATACTGAAAGGTCACCCTGTAGCAAGAAGCCTGGTGGTGAAATAAGTCCTTGGCTATAATATTATCTTAAAGAGTCTTGCCTTGACTGTTTGATTTATGGGTTCAGTCAAGCATTTTAGCTGTTTGCTAATTGTAAGTTCAAATTAGAGATGGTGCAAGACTTTAAACGAGGGGAGCTCGTATTGTGAGTCAGCCTGGTCTCATTCTAGCTTGGCCCAATTTGAAAGGGGATTTTTACCCTGTCCCCGCCATTGCCCAACTCAGGATCCTCCTCCTTCAAACAAAATAGAGCCCTGCCTAGCAGAAAACAGGTAGCTGGCAAGGTTGGGCAGGTTTTACTTCACTGAAAAATGGAGCTTTCAAAGCTTGAAAAGCCCCCTGACCTGTGGCAGGACAAGGTGCTTGGAGCACCAATCTCAGCTGAGGAGAGGCTCTGTGAGTAGTGCCTAGTGACACTCAAGATGATGTGTGTGTTTGCTTAGGGAGAAAGGGAGGGCAAACTTACAGAGGTCACCTTTTCAGGCTTCAAGTATTCCCAGGAAATGTTTTTTTAAAAAATCTCCCTAAAACTCCAGAGGTTTTTCAAGCATTCAACAGGAACGCTTGACAAGCACCAATGGTGTTTGGAGTGAACCAGGAAGAGAGGACTTGGCCCTCGCTATGCAGACGCTGCTTAGTGGTAATACAAAGCAGTGTATCAATGCTTTAAATTGAATAAAAAACTAATTAATACTTTGCATTTTAAGTAATGCAAATCAGTTCCAGGATGTTTTGCATATAGTTTACCCCCGCAGATAGATGATAGATGATAGATAGATGATAGATAGATAGATAGATAGATAGATAGATAGATAGATAGATAGATAGATAGATGGTGCAGGAAGAAAGAATATTTTATCTGTAATGTATCAGGAAGAGGGTAGTGGTTTTTCGTGGGCGTGAAATATGCTTATCTAAAGGAATATTTTAGCATATCTATCTTGCAGTTAGCTGTTGACTTGTACAGTTGCTATGGTAAATATTAGTTCATTATCCCACACTTTTAGCATATTCATATACAATTTTTTCTCTCTCATTCAGACTCATTGGTTTCCACTGATAATGAGAAGACTCACTAAGAGGACACTTCTGACTACACTTTTGACAAATGATTGAGTTGAAAACGTATAAACCTAGAGATAATAAACTTTGTGGCCACATTTGGACGATCATCTAAGGCTTCATAAACCATGATTTATAGCAGCACACTCCTCCATTCCTCCTCCCCTATTTAGCTTTGACTGAGCTGTGACTCGGGCTATTTTTTTAAAGTAGGTTTCATTAAATCCACTGTATATGCCTCTGCAGAGTCTTGTTTTATGTTACAAGCTGTAGAAAACATACTGTATTCAGAAGATGCTTCCACATACTGCATGCAGAGTAAATTCATATTCTGAACCAGGATTGTGAAATTTAATAAGATTTCCCCCCTTGTAATTTAAAGAAAAAAATGGGGGGGCAGTTTCAAGTTGCCTGACATTACCCTAGTTTATGGCTTCTCTGGTTATGAAGTCACTTTTGATTGTCAAAATGTCAGGAATTTAATTCTCCCTAATGTCGTGCCTTTACTTCATCAGTGTGGTCAGTTTTGTTCACCAATCCAAATACTCTCTCAATAATACTTCATAGCCAATAGAAACTGACATTATGTGCTGAAGAAGTCTGTAAATGCTTGGCACAGATTCCGATTCCATTTCCTCTCTCTCTCTCTCTCTCTCCCCCTCTCTCGGCAGTAGATGATTCTCCACCAATCTTTACATGTATTTTCAGTTGTAGCTATGAAATATATCACTTCTGTTACAGAAGCAAGCTCTTACTGTAACAGCTCCTACAGGACATTTGCTATGCTTTCATTGCTGCTGAAAGGTGACAAGTTTTACAGGATCAATGTTTCAGAGTCAAATTCTGAAATGGAAGCGGTCTTACAGTGTAGGAAAAAGATTTCTGAAGTCCTTTCTTTTGGGCGAGTGTTCTTTTGATGGTCACTAGGCAGCAAACAATCTAGCTTAGGGTCATTATGCTTAATGCATATTGTGCAGTTACAGTTCTAAATGAACCACAGCCATTGATTTTAATCCTTTCATCCCAGCCATGGCACCCTGAACCTGCACTTCTACCAGCACACAGCTAGAAGATTCAGAAGGGAAGCTCCCATTGTTGCAAATGGCCATTTTTGTTCTTTTCTCTTTTTCAACCAACCCTTGTAACTGTATAGAGATGGGCCATTTATTCCAGGATGTACTGTGGCTGGTGAGGAAAGAGATCAGCCACATGCTGTATACTGAGATTCCAGTAACAGCTCCCTGCCTCTGACAGCTGTGGTTAATTTACAAAAAGCAAGATAAGTAACTGCATGCAGCAAATTAAGCTAAAATATAATTGAGGTACATATGTGCTCACTAAGGCCTTACATGATGTCCACAGGATCTTACCTCTCTGGCTGCCACCCACTGGAATTTGGCTTCAAGAAAGCACTCTGTTGCAGCCAATAGAATAGGTTGCTTGGTGTTTGTGTTGTGTCTGTACTGCTTGTGACAGTTTCTTTGGTTTGCAAATGTGCCCACAGAGGCAAAAATGTTGGTGTTAGAAGGCTGGAAGCAAGGTTGCTATTCTAGCATAAAGCAGAACAGCAAAGATCGGGTCCTGATGAATCATCATTCCCCACTCACTTTATCATCATCGCCCTGCCATGTTAAGTAGCTTGTGCTGAAGTACTGTAACTGCCCCAGTAATTAAACCTGGCTCTGCTCACCCTAGTTCAACCACCAGGCAGGATCTCAGTGGCCTAAGGAGATCAGCTAATTCTAGGGAACCTCTGGAGCTCTTCCTGCTATCAGGTAGCTTCACTGAGTTCTGGGTGAGACCTAGGTGGAGAGTTGGCTGAAGAAGGAGCTAATATGTGGAATTCTCCAACAATTTTTGCCCATTCCTAATTGATATCTGTTGCTTATTTCCCCTCTCCCCACTTCTTTCTTTGCAATCCTTTTGATTATACCCCCACCAATTCCTTTCAATCTCTCTCAAGTTCCAGAGATTTCATTTCCCCCGATACTTGATCAAACCCTTATTGCTAATCGGTAAACACTTCCTTCTAGAATATGCTGACAATGCAGCTTTATTGAAACATGTCTATGCAATCATATTTCCTATTTCAGGAAATGTTTTGGCTTCTTTATCCTTTCAGTCAATCAGAATCTTTTCTGGGAAAATAGTTCCATGTCCATTTTCCTTTTTGCTGGTGCTGTTGTTGTTGCACAAAAGCTTATTACATTTACTGCTGAATGCCATCTGCTTCTAGATACTATAGACTAGTGAGAGCTGTGGCATGCCTTTTGAAAAAGGCATATAACAGTGTGATGTATAGTGCACCATTATGATCCGAGATCATTTTAAACTTCTTTACTTGAATGCATTCAGCTGATCTTCTTTTTTAGAAGCTGCAGTATCAGCATGGCAAAGCCAGCTCAAGTGTGAAGTGAACTTATTCTGAAAGGGGGGGGAGAGAGTATTGTTATAAGATACTTATGTTGGGTGTGCTATTCCTCATACCAGCTTCACACTGATTGAGTCCTTAAGAGGTTCCTAATTCATCTCTAGCCAAGATGGGGAAATCTTTTCACAGGGCAAAGACATCCCCACCCCGTCAACACTCCCTGGTATGAACCCAAACAGAAGCAAATTTACCGGTAAGCCTTGCTGATGTGAACAGCTGGATGCAGGGAAGACACAAAGAGAGAGAGAGAGAGAATTTGAGAGATGCTACCTTCTACCTGCACTGAAACGATAATCTCATGGCAGAAGAAAATGAAGCCGTATGAATCCAGCCCAATGGTTTTTGAGGGGAGATTAAGAAGTGTGGGGCTCAACAGGGGGCAGACAGTAATTACAAAGTCATCAAGGGAATATAAGAGAAATGGCCCCTGGGTCACTAAAATGTGATTTGTTTCTCTGTGGATGTTGTGTTATTTGTTACATTTCATAATCTTTAGCTTGATTTTCTGGCATCTCTAATATTGATTTTTCAAATACCATTAGAGGGTTTTAGACATTGTCTCTAAGCAACTGATGCTATTCTAGTATTTAAAAAACCCCAAATGCTTTTAGAACAGTAAGTTCTTTTTATGGAGTAGGCAGTCCTCATTATTATTACTTCTTTCACATTGACTACAGAACTGCATATTTAGATGACTGAAACAGTGTAAGGGGGGTGCATCCCCTATGTTTATGTTTTTAAATGATGCATGACAATATCCCTTGTTAAGTAGTATGTGTGGCAATAATTCTTATGTTCTTGGATAAAAACATGTCATAAGATATCTTTTGTCAACATGGCATATCACTGATGTCGTGGAAAGCTTTAGGGATACCTATGTAAAAAAGAAATGCCAATGCTTTCTTGAGCTATATAACACATGGTTAGTGAGGAGAGAGTTCAACCATGAGCCCAGGTTCAGCTAAGATGATAATCCAAGATTTGGTTCAGCACATTGTAACACGAGATCAAAAGGGGGGGGGGGGCGCTGAAGAGGATTGTTGTGGATGTAAAAGCTTCTCACATTCCTGGAAAGCCACAATTTGACTTAACATGATGTCTGAACCTGGCTGTTATTTTACAATTTAATGTCAATGCCATACCTGTTGGACTCACGAGAGAGAAAACCCACAAGGTATGGGCAATTCTTGGACATCCTGGTTACTACACACTTGTTTTACAGTTTGCCAAGCAATTGGGGTGTGAGAATTTATCCATAAATGGTGAACTAAAACAAACCGCCAAGAAAGCCCACCCTTCACTTGTCACCTACCTTGCTTCAGACAGCAGGAGCCCTCTGCAGAACATCTGAGTATACAGAAAGTCTTTGGTTGGGATAGGTATTGACTGATACCCAATATTCATTACTTCTTTTTGAAGTTTCTTCGCAGAATTGTTTTGTGCTCTAAATTTGTTTGGCTCCAACCTGAAGCAACTTCCTCACCCCTCCTGACTTCCTCAATGAAAATAATTTTACCTTTTCACCTTTGGATTCATCCTTGCAATTCACGTGACCCTTCTTTTCTCTTTCTTGGAGGTGAAGTGCTATGCACTAGCATTTGGTATATCAAAATATGCTGTGTTATAAAAAGCTCTAGTTCAATAGCATGCTGCAGTCTCTTGTGTTGTGACCCATATCATATTAATGAAATATTTCAATTAAGCCGACAGTCCCATTAACTTCAGCGGGAACCTCAAAACCCTTCTGCTATGACTGTTTGGGAATGAATATGTTGCAAGGCAAGTTATAATGTTGAACATGTTTGTGGATTGGGGTTAAAATATTGATCCTCCTGCCTTCATAAAAACTTGTCAATGAGACTGAAACAAAAATGCATTAACCAGCAAAATTATTAGCTTGTTTAAACATTGGTAAAATTATAAACCAGTACAGTATTGGCTTTCATGTAGCCAGCATCAGCATTTTCTAGCATAATTTTTCAAGTGCATTGGATTTTCAACCATCACAACTTTCATGGATCATATTTCCTAAGGTGAAGCAATATATTTCTGCAGATATACCTAAAATAATATTCTGATTTTTTTAACCCTTTCACCCTTTTTCACTTTATCTGCCATCAGATAAGGGAGTGTGAAAAGAACCATAGCATGGTTGTGGAGTATCTGCATTGCAATATCATCTAGCTTCCCCACAAACAAATCAGTGATTGATGAATTAAACTAGTTGTCTGGAAGCAACTGGGTCTTCCACAGTCCTTCTGCAGCACAGCACTATTTATCTTCAGCTTCAGAAGAAAGGAAGGTCTGTGTGGGGGGGGTGTCCCTTCCATCAGTGCATAGTTTCCTAAGCCCAGAGCACAGAGCTGGCTTGTAAGTTATATTTAGATGCTTTCCTCTGCAGTAGATTTTGCCAGACATCCTAGATTTAGAGATGTTCTGTCACAAATTACATGACTTTTATAGCAAAATTGACAAGAACCCTAGAGATCCTTGTAAAAAGAATTACAGCCCATAATTCTACAGGAATAAACTGTTTGAAGGCAACTGCTTTCATGAAATATTCTGGAGTGAATAAGGTAGGAGATCTCTATCTTAAAAAAAATAAATCTCTTTTGACATTAGAAGCCATATGTTCATTCTACATTAGAGTTGGGAACCACCAGCACATACTCAGCCCAGGTCGAAAATTTAAGGTAAAGGTAAAGGGACCCCTGACTATTAGGTCCAGTCGTGACCGACTCTGGGGTTGCGGTGCTCATCTTGCTTTACTGGCCGAGGGAGCCGGTGTACAGCTTCCGGGTCATGTGGCCAGCATGACTAAGCTGATTCTGGCGAACCAGAGCAGTGCACAGAAGCGCCGTTTACCTTCCCGCCGGAGCGGTACCTATTTATCTACTTGCACTTTGATGTGCTTTCGAACTGCTAGGTGGGGAGGAGCTGGGACCAAGCAACGGGAGCTCACCCCGTCGTGGGGATTTGAACCGCCAACCTTCTGATCGGCAAGTCCTAGGCTCTGTGGTCTAACCCACAGCACCACCCGTGTCCCGGTCGAAAATTTAGTTGCATATAAATTCATTCCTTCTTCCTACACACACAGAGAGAGCCTTTTCTTAATCTCAGGAGCCTAATTTAGAAGTAAGATGGAGATGCGGGGTGGGGGACACATTTTATTGCTAGTGCTGAACAACGGGGAGAATGAATTCTTGCTAATCAGTTCAAATTTACCTCTTCAGTTGACAGTAAGCTACCAGTGCATATGTGTAACATTAAGAAAGATTATTCATTTAAACTGAAACTCAACTCTGCTGTATGGTGTGTCAACATGCAGAGGGCCAGGAGGCCAGCTGGCAAGCCCCAGCTGGGCCGTTCCCTTCCAGCCGTCCCGCTGCGAAGACCATCACTTCTTCTCCGACGTAAATCAGTGACCCAGGCTTCTGAGCCAGGACACGCTATCAGCAGATCACACTGTGCACACAGAATAGGCGTGAGGCTTATGGAAGCATACTACAACTACAGATTTATTAATCATAAATCAGGACAAAGAAACGTCAACTCTCTCATATTGTCTCAGAGAGAAAATGCAAAGGCAAAAGCTATACACACAATGGAAGTTTCCAGCTTACTGTGCTGGAATGCAAACAGACATGTGACACGCAACAATCCCATGTCTATTCCTTAAGGTGGAATGGAAATGTCAACAATGGCAATTGTCCTGTGGCAATATTCAGAAGTTAAAACAAAGTGTTCTCACGCTAAACACCATAAGTGCTGTTGATAATGCCGAGATTGCAGGCTTGATCCCTGTATGGGAGAGCTGCATATTTCTGCACTGCAGGGAGTTGGACCAGATGATCCTCATTCTATGATTCTAAGTGCCACAGCTTAGGTGAAAGGAAACCATTCCAAAGAGCAATGTCAAAAGTATAAGAGTTCCTTTGCACTTATATTTGAAATGGCAAGTGTAATGTGTTTCAGAACGTGGTAATGGATTTATTAGGGTAGTAATAAAATCACATGATGGTTCACTAAGCTAAAATTGCCTACACCTATGGTTTGAAGGAACATCCAGCAGCTGTCTATTTGAAGCCTCTTCACTGCAAGCTTCACTGGGGGCGCTTTGAGCCATAGGGAAGCAGGAAACACACAGCAATGCAAGAAAGGGAAGAATTGAGGTGCTGGCATAGAGTTGGTAGGGGTGGTCCAGGCTGCAGATATGGTGACCTCCATTTAAATTAGAGAGAAGGAAAGGGCATAAAATAAGGTAAAACTATGTGCACCAGCCATAAGATTAGACTTGCAGCTTTGAGAAACAGCCCAATCTCTTTCTGTGTCCTTCTGATCTGATTACAGATAGATAGCCGTGTTGGTCTGCCATAGTCAAAACAAAAAAAATCCTTCCAGTAGCACCTTAAAATTCCTTCCAGTAGCACCTTCAGAGTGTATCTGAAGAAGTGTGCATGCACACGAAAGCTCATACCAAGAACTAACTTAGTTGGTCTTTAAGGTGCTACTGGAAGGAATTTTTTTCTTCTGATCTGACTCATTTTTCAGAACCAAGTTAGATCTATTATATGATGTTTAGCAATCTTAACCCCCCCCCATGAAGTACCTTGTGAGTTCTGTCTTGCATTTGCTGAAAAATACGTATTGGGCTATTTTGCAACGTATGTCAAATGTCAGTCGAATGCCACTCTGCATATTTTCTAGACCTCTTGGCTGCAGGCAGCAACAGCATCTTTAATCCATTTGACTAGAGCTGCAGAAAACTCAGAAGCAGCACCAAGCCTTCCTGCTTATGTATTTTCTTTGTGAGTTGGGGTAGGGGGAAATGGGGCAGAAGTTGATGACTTGAGCTCATTTTCTTTCCAAAGCCATAGATTGGATTATAGTGTCAATACATACAGTACTCAAGTCAACTTGTTTCCATGCAAGAATAACTGTTCTTGTGAGTGCTCCCTATTAAACACAGCTGGAGTGTAACAAGGCTTAGCAGCGTGAAGCAATCAAACAGTTTCCAGTTATAGAAGCTGAGTCTTCCCATCGCCTTTATTGAGCCGTGGAGCATTATTTGTCTTCCGACTGTGTCTTGCCTTTGTAAAAACAGCGCAATTAACGCTGATTGTAACTATGGAGGGAGCTGCAGCAGTTGTTGCATTGTAGTGGGTACGGCTCAGGATGTAGTGGGGCTTTCTGCCCTCCCCCATTTTGAAAGCAAAAAAAAAAAAAAAAGAGAGAGAGGAATATTTTAAGACTTTTGATACCAAACACAAACACATTCCCCATCTAATTATTAAATCGCCTCCCCTACAGCTGCCCCCCCCCCCCCCGCTTTATTGTTACGTTTGACATGAACATTTGAATTGCTCTGGCTTTTTGTTTGTTTGTTTCATATTCAAAGTTTTGATAGTCTTCTATAAAGTGAATGCCCTTTTATTCACATGCATATTAACCCGCCATGTATGGCAGTGCTCTGGCTGCAGCCATAGAGAAGATGTGCTAACTTGACTACCTGTTTTCAGCTGACAGCTATCAATCATGTCAATAATGAGCAAAGAATGTTCCATCTACTCATGTAAATTACTACCAAAAAAAGCTATAGTGCCATCATGTCATCTTTCAACTTCCCTTCTGTGACCAGAGGATTGCCCCTAATGGGGAAGAGGGCTTGCTAGACTATAGAGCATAATGCAAAACAAAATCATTGCTTTATCCTTGCCCTGTTTCTTGCTTTCCATGGCTCTGCATGGTGTCTTGCAGAAATGGTGGCTTTCACTGTCTCATTTTATTGCTGCCTCACCTGCTGCATTTGTGTACAGTGAAGTCTTCAAATCAGCATGAATATTTATGGCATGTTGATTGGTAAAAGTGTCAACTGCATGGCTGTCCCATTCGGGGGGGGGGGGGCTGGCTGGCTTAGTCCTCTGAGGCCCGGGGCAAGTGTACCCATCTGCCCCCCCCCCACCTTACCACTCTGCACGGGCCTGACGGCACCCATAGTCTGGCAAAAAGAAGCAGGTAAATTGAGCGTCACAACTTCATCAACATTTTAAACAATACATCTGCAGAGAGACTGAAAGCTGTGCTGGCCTTTCATGAACTTGCAAAGCAAAGTTCTTAACCTGAAGCACTATTTCTGGGTTAGCGGAGTGTGTAACCTGAAGCGTATGTAACCTGAAGCATATGTAACCCGAGGTACCACTGTATTTCCCATCTGCCTTTATGTTTGACTTTTTCTCCATCCTATCCAGGCTGAGCTTTAAATATTCACCCCTGTACAACACACACACACACAGGCATTTCACAGGGGCCACATTCTAACACACTAGGCGATGCCCTTAATGTCCAGTTTGCATCACACCCCTGATGTTTTAACTACAAATGTCTGAGTCCATGTCCTGAGTTTGTAAGCTGATTCTCTGGTGATAACTCGTCACCCCCAATTCCTTCTGGCTACTATCCTTCTATGCAATGCACTTATCCCTTTCCAAAGCAATCTCACTAGGAATTCTTAAAAACAACAGGAGGAAAACACTTAAATATGATCACGATTGGAAGATACCATGCACATTAGTAATATCAAGAACAAAACTTTTTAGCTTGGTTATCCTTGAGCTAGCTGTTCCACTGTTTGGGTTGGAGCCCCTTTGCAATTTATGAAGAAATTATTATTGCTTTAATACTGAGGAGAAGGCTCAATGAGTCATGAAAGTGCATACTTGACTTAAATGAGAAGTTGGCTGAAGAAAGCAGGTGTGTGCACAGATTTTCATTTACTAAAATGTTCCAGAGGCAGAAGAACTTTATTTTAATATTGGGTTGAAATGAGAACTGCAGAGGCTCTAATGCATGGATGGAAAGATTCTTCAGTATAACTGTAACAGCTCTGGTGTCTCTTGATTAAAATGTCATTTAATTTTCCACAGCTGTACTCCTGACATTATCATAGACGACCCTGACATTTCCCTGCAGCTACAGCAGGAGAAGAGGATAGACACCAATGGATATGTTTCCTTTGCCGGCATCAGAGCCAATAGAATACCATTATAAACTACCCCAATATTTTTCTTCACAACAGTGTTTTACGATCATTATACTTTGGAACACAGTCCCTAAATAGGAATCACATTCATTCCATTTGTATACTCTCCTGAAATATGTTGCCAGTATTTTTAAAAATCAAAACTCTTAGAGTTTTCTTCAAAGTTGATCAGAGTAATGCAAAATTCACTTTAGCAGCAACCCACATAGAGATGGATGGATGTGTGAGTGTCTATGTTTAACCATATGAATTGGGTGCTTGCCTCCAAAAACGCCCATTGCAAATGTGTATGGAAGTGTAATTACCCTGATTTGTAAGGCATTGCACCTGAGCAATTCACCATACTATCAGAGCTGGCGCATGAAATTTCTTAAAGCACCCTACATGTAGTCACCAAAACATGTTTACTTTCCCTGCTGATTCAGTGTTTATGTTGGATTTGTTATAAGGACTTTGTGGATCTGCCATGCAGTGATGGTGAGCTATACAAGCAGGACCAAGACATATTGGCAGAACTGACACAAACAAGAAAGAAGGCGGAGCAACATAAGGCAGAAGCAAAGAAGCTGAGCATTCGGATTGAAGATCTAAGAAGAAAATTAAAAGAGGCAGAAAGCAAGGTACTTAGATTGTAATTGTTATCAGGTACACATTAAATACGCAAATGAATGACAGTGCATTTCAAATTATTTATATGTTATCAAGGTTACTAGAGAAATGGGCCATGGTTTGACCAATTTTATTTCTCTTCTCCACACCAGTACCTTCTCTCATCGCTGTGTGTACTCAGGTCTGCTTCAGAAATGCTCTGGATTTGTAAGATCAATTGCATATAAACCGGTTGTCCAAAAATTAATCTGAACTCCCCTGCAAAATGTGACAGCAATCTTAAAGTCCTTTACAAGTTAACTTTTCCTTTCCCCTTCCCAGAAGAAAATAATTTTAGACCACAATGAATTTTTGTCCCCAACCAGGCCAAATAATATTTTAGTTTGAAAAATCTCTGTTACTTTTAATGAATAAATACCATTATCAGCTAGAAGATGCTCATTCTATTCTATTGAACTGTGGCGTGTCAGTTTCATAAAGTGGGCCACTTCATGTGCAACTTCTACAAAGAATGGTCTTATGGATGGTTTTCACATACTTTTGAGCTGGGGTCCTCTTGCAGGATTTTGTTAGTTACAGTGGTGCCCCGCAAGACGAATGCCTCACAAGACGAAAAACCCGCAAGACGAAAAGACTTGCGGAACGAATTAATTTCGTCTTGCGAGGCACCACTGTAGTTAGTTAGTTAGTTAGTTAGTTTCGCCTTTAACAGGTTATGCGTTACCACCTTCTGCCAGTGAGGCAGCTATAGAAGCACGAAGCCATGCTAGGAAAAGTGGCAATCTCCACAGGGCCTCCCTTGTGATGACACATCCACAAACCCCTATTAGTAAAAAAAAAAATTAAGTGTATTCCCATGGAGCTCATCAAAAAGTGACAGCAAAAATCACTCTGAAGTGAAAATGGTTGTCAGTGCCCACCCTTAGCAGCGGAGTTCTCTGCTAAATCTTGTTGTGGTGTCCTTGCAAAGGGATGACTGGACCGACCAGAACCAACTTCTGTAATTCACTCACTTGCAAGTACAAAATTGCTTCAGGGCCTCTCGGTAGTTTGAAACTTAGCATGCTTCAGAACTTGCCTGTAAAAAAAAAAAAATTAACAACTCATTTAAGGTTCATTAATTTAGCTCTGTTGGCCTGTGGGCATGGTGCACATCTTCACTTAAATTGGTTTTCACAAGAAAAGAAAAAAAAGGACTAATCATTTATGGTCAAGCTAGCTAGGCCTTATGGTCCCAAAGCCTTAAAGATCTATAAAACTAATACCAAGAGCAATGTAGACAATAATTAGAAAACACTTGATTTTTTTAAAAAATATTCCAATTAGATATGACAGTAAATTACCAGTTCAATTTTATATCTAGATCCATTAAAAATGTATATGTTTGGTAAATTGCATGAGCTTCTTTCTGCTATGAAATAAAACACCTACTGACAAGTGACTTCCTTGAAAATGTCAAAAGCTTAATTACTTATAGGTGGGTGGGTGGAGAAAGAGGGCTAGGTGTTTTCAATGCATCATTTAATTGTAATAAGACTTTCTTTTTAGATTCAAGGGACATTTTTCTTAAGAGAAGTCTCAGGTTTCCCATTGTTCCGGCTGTAATATACTCAGCGCTGTTCAGTCAGAACTGCAGCACACGGAACTGCCTGCAGGATTGTTCCCTACATCTTGGATTAAGCTAGTTTAAGCCACTAGTTTACCAATTCACTTAAATTTGTTCCCTGTAGAATTAAAGTTCTGATAGTGTGGGCTTATCCAATGACTGGCCAAAAAGTGAAAGATTGGTGTTTATTGTAGACTTAGGGAGAAGTCAGATGCTACTTTCTTGGAATTTAGAAAACTGGAAGCAATTGTGCAGCAGTCAGCATTTTAAAGATAATATATTGATTGTTGTTTTTTTATAGTAGAAAGTACATTAATACGTCTTTGGATGATGCACAAAACTGAGGTCCTGACCACTCTTAATTATTAAGTCCTATGGCATTAGGGGTTCAAGCAAATTCTGGCCAAATTCCATCCATCGATTTTGGGGGTTGTGCTATGTTAATTGAGGGCAGAATCTGGCTTAATTTCAGATGGGATAATTTAATTCTGCCTAACTTAATTTCCCATGCTGCTTTTATACTGTCAGTATCATTTTATACCGTTTATACTAAAATTTGATTTATTCTGCTCCTTAAACAAGTCAAGTTATCCATCATGGGCTTTGCATTGACTCACAGTGTGCAGGCGGTGCTTGCACAGCCCACTTTCCAGAACCTTCTGGAGCGTTTGGTGCCCACAGTGCTCTTTCTTATTCACCTGACAAGGATCTTTTGAGGTAAAGCATCTCAGTCAAGGGGTAGACTTGGTGCATTGTCCACTTACTTCATCTTTACCCATCATGGAACAAAGAGCTGTGTCTTCTCTTTTCTGAGCAAGAGTGAAAATCACAATTCATTTGTGTTCTTTCTCATCATGAGGCAATATTCAGCTGTTGAGTGATTCAAGTAGTGGGACATCTTAAGCAGTGGTGTAGTGTGGGGGGTGCAGGGGGGCTGGCCACACTGGGTGCAACATCGGGGGGCACGCTCGCACTCGCAGCTCTCTGCCCTTACTATAATCCATGGGTTAGGGGGCGCAAATTACTTGCTGACAACCCACGCTACGCCACTGATCTTAAGAAAGTGTGAACAGTGTGGGGCGAAGAAGCCCAGTTTGATGATGCCACCACGGCCCAACTTCCTATAGATTTAGTTTGCCAAAAGTTTACTAAGCAAGCTAGGGTGGAGAGAAAATCCAGGTTTTAAAGTTATTCTCTTATGTCCTTCTCTAAAACTGCTAAGGTGCTGTAAAGCCATAAGATTTAGTAACTAAGGCGAGGGTCAAATATATAGTTATAGACAGGCAGATATTTAATGGACAGAGCAATATGCAGGAGGGAGTTTGGATAAGATGTGGAGGTGACTCCTTGCCCAGCTGTGTGGAATCTACTGCCAGCATATGCTCCTGAAGTGGAGTGTTTCATATTGTTCCCCAGATAACAAGAAATGAATAACCAAATAGCAAATATAACCATATAGGCCAAATGCAATATAATAAGTTTTGATCCTAACTTCCATTTAGGGCTGTCAGTACCATAAAGTCACTTTCACAGTTCCTTGGACAGCTACTCCTGTTCCCTGCTGGTGAGTTTCACTATTTTTCAGTGGTAGAGGCTGCTCTATTTGTCCCTTCTTTTTCCTTTTCTCATTTGTCTTCCTGATTGCCTTCTCCACTCTTCTGCTTCCCCTTGCCTTCCTTCAAAATCACTCTTCTTCCCTCTGCTGCTCTCTTTTGTCTCTCTCCTCAACCTGATGTTCTTCACACTTTTGCTTTCTCTTCTGCTTCTCCAACAACATACCTCTCCTTCTCCTTCCCCCTCTACACAGCTAGCATCCCAGGGCCCATAGGACTTGGATCAATCTCTTAGGGAGACCTCTTGGAATCCTTAAGATTCTGCTGTTTCAATTCCAGCTTTGAGTCAAAATCAGCCAGGCCTACTTTCCTGCATTTGAAGGTATTTCCCAGGGTCAATTCAGCGGCACTACAACTCTGCCTCCCATCCACAATGAGCAGGCATTACAGTTTGTTAGACTTTGGGAAGCTTTGAGATCACAAGGTGCACAGATCTTTCACTTCAGATAGATGCCCCAACCTCCATAAAGCCCAATAAGGAGGTGCCTAAGAAACCCCCAATGTGTGGGGATCTGAGCAAGCTTTCTAAGCTGGCCAAAACAAAGGCAGGTATGAAGGCTGTTCATCAGCATTGACTCCTGAAGCAAGACCTGGTCCTGCTGATCATGATTATTCTATCTAAGGCTAAACATGCTTTAGCTTCTGGCAGAACAAACATCCATATTAGAAAGGTTCCAGCAGAAGTTGTCAATAATTCCATGGGAACCACTTCTCTACCAACAAGGGACGTTGGATAGTTTTGATTTCATTGCTGTTGTCTTTCCTCAATCTTGGAAGTGGAATGAGGAATTGAAGAGAGGGTATTCAATGATGAGAACAGTTCATGCAACTTTCTTCTCAATGAAGGAGGGTGGGGGACTCATTCAAGTGGATAAGGGTTCAGTATCTATCTGTCTATCTATCATCTATCTATCTATCATCTATCTATCTATCTAATCTATCTATCATCTATCATCTATCTATCATCTATCTATCATCTATCTATCTATCTATCTATCTATCTATCTATCTATCTATCTATCTATCTATCTATCTATATCTATCTATCTATCTATCATCTATCTATCTATCATCTATATCTATCTATCATCTATCTATCTATATCATCTATCTATCTATCTATCTATCTCTATCTATCTATCATCTATCTATCTATCATCTATCTATCTATCTATCTATCTATCTATCTATCTATCATCTTTCATCTATCTACAATCATCTATCATCTACTATCTATCTATCTATCTATCTATCTATCTATCTATCTATCTATCTATCTATCTATCATCTATCTATCATCTATCATCTATCTATCATCTATCTACAATTTTCAATTATAACAAAAAAGAAAACATTTCAGAAAACAATCAACAGTAATTCTGACATTTTGAATCTCAACTTCTCTCCCTCTCTTTCTGCAGTTCCTTAAAATTGTTTTCATCTCTCCCTGCATATCCCAAATTGTCTCAATCTATATATATATAGATAGATAGAAAAGAAACTGCAGGTTTTTCCAGTAGTCCTGCTAATTTCTTAATCTGTTTGCAATTTGTTTGTAAATATTCAACAAACCATTTTCATTTCTTAATAAAAAGTTTGTTATCATGATTTCTTATTCTTTCGGTAAGTTTCACCATTTCTGCATATTCCATTAATTTCTGCAGCTATTTTTCTCCAGGGCTTTTTCTTCTTTCCTTAAGGGTCCAGTATAAATTCCCTTGTGAGATGGAAACATTGAGGAAAGCTGGCCCATGTTCCTTCTGTTGTGTAATTTCTGGCCCTGGATCTCCAAGACATGTATTTCCACATAAGCATCAGATAAAATACTGCCCCTTTCTCAGATTTATATACATAGACAAACATTTTTGATTCAAAGTTCTCTCAATCAGACTCTTCATAGCCTCAAGGATCTTTATTAAGCATGCAATTCTAAGAATCACCTATCTCTGGGAATAGAACAGAGAATTTTTGATGATTTTCAATCACCAATTATTTATGCTTAGCACATCTCTCATGTGTGGATACCTTTCTGGATTCAACATATGCCTGAACCACAGGAGCACTCCAACGTTATTAAGAACCTACTGTAATTGTGGAATGCCCACACTCATATGTAATATGCCCACATTGTTCAGAAACTCCTGGGCCTTGTGCTCCTGGGCTCTTCAGATTCTCCTTCTACTGCTCTTCCTTCTACAGGTTATCTATTCCATCCCATGTTGGATGGAGCATCTTTACCTTTTCAGATCCATTAGCATTTCTCTCCCCATACTATGAAGTGTTACCATGCTAAAGTACTGAAGTTTTAGAGATATTAACCATTTATATCTCTTAGATTCACAGCAAAATCTTAACTGTTCAGGCTATCTCATGAATCACCACAAGGTTACTGCGGGGCAGACGTGGTAATCTTTCATGGGCTTACTCTGCCAACTTTTAACCTTTCATTTATTGTTAAATTCCTATGTGCGTACATGAGAACAGTTTAGCAGATTCCTCACAACAACGTTTCTGTACCTGATGCAGCTGAAATGAACAATTCTTTTTAAATTCATAAATCACACCTAATGGTCCTTTTTCCTTGACAAATTATGAAGCTCGAATGCACAGCAGGCACGTCTAGGAAATTAATCACTTTCACAGCTTTTGACGTGAATTCTTATTTCTGCTCAAATATTTAATTGTGCTTCTTTAAAAATGTTGTGAGGCCAGGATACATTTGTGCAGGACTTTCGCTGAGGCCATATGATTGAGCTATCTTTCCTAGGGTGCTTTGGTTTAAAATTTGTAAGGATGTGTGTGTGTGTGTGTGTCCATTTAAATATAATATGCACATATTCATAAGTAAATAAATAAAAGCAGGATTTAAGCCGGTCCCATTTAGATGCAGCTTCTTGCAAATTCTCTCAATAACCTCAGAGATTTGGGAGGTCACAAACAGGATAGGTAGCATGCCGATTGGCAGTTCTCTTAATTGCTCCACTTTGCAGAGCTTTATTCTCTCAGCTCCTTTAGTGTGACTGAGCCATCTGGCTGGGAAATGTTTTATTATTTCTTAGGGACTCCACTAACAATGCCATTTTTAAAAAAGCTTCTGTGACTGTAAACTTGTTAAAATTGCAGCTAATGAGATGCATTGCAGGTTTGCTGTTATATCCCTCCAAAAAATAAACACAATAATATGGAATAAAACACAATAATATGGAATAAAACACAGGAAGGTTTTACTATTCATGATAGCCCACAAGTCCTCTTTAAAAGTAAGGGCATTCTCTGTCATATACCTATCCAAACCATGATATCATCTGAAGGATATCCAATCCAGGAGCCTTCAACATGTGAATTGAGGAAGCTGTGCACCAGGGAAGTGGCCTTCTTGGTGTTGGTACCCTGGTTGTAGCATTTCCTCCCCTGATAGGTTCACCTAACACCTTCCTTATTTTCTTTATTTCTTTATATATTTTTATTCTTTACTTATCTGTCATCAGACAAACAATTCCAGCATGGGGTACATCAGACATAAAATTAAATTAAAGTACATCAATTTCAGTTTCTTAAAAACACTTTAAAGACTTTTTTCTCCTTCCCAGGTCTTTTACAGAACCTGTGATATTTTTGTTTTGAACCATTGCTTATGTGCTGTGTATTTTTTTATTTTTTTTAAGCTATCTGGGTTTTTTTCTGCTCTCTGCTGGAAATCTTTAGGTCACAATTTGCTATTTTGTTATATGATTCTTTTATGTTATTGTGTGCTGATATTTTGTGTTTGTGAGCCATCCAGAGGACAATGCAATTGAGTAGCCTTATGTAAGAGTAGTTGTTGTTATTTAAAAGTCACTAGAAGCAGTTTCCTTACTTTGAGCTGTGTATAGATGGTAGTTTTTCAGAGATATGGCAATATAGAATCATTATAGTCTTTGGTCCACTGTGTTGTTTTGCTTTTGCTTCTCAGTAACATCTGTAGTCAAACAGGCTCACAGTTTTTGAATGCTATCTAAACCAGGAAGACCTGACTGAGCACAGACTTTATCACAACGTAAGAAACAACGCTTATACTGCAGGCAATAATGGCACTATCATGTCATGTTTTGGGGGTATTATGTGTGCATAGCCTTAAATGGTATGGAATCTAAATGGTATGGAATCTAGTGGGCTAGTTACTGTGAATCAGTCAACTAAGGTAGATTGTGCTACTCATCACTTTAAATCTTTCATCTGGAGGAAATTGTATTTTGTTCTGTTTTCCAATTCTTCAAAGCATCCAAAAGGAGGGGAGCCTTTGTTTCTGGAACTGTTTTCCCTCAATAGGAAATACATGAAGCACAGGGCACACACATTCCACACAGTCAAAAAATGAGATATAGGGTATACTCATAACAGAGTGCAATTTATGGAATTTACTTCTCTAGTGTATTGCATTACAGTGAGGCCAGCATCACTTGTGTAGGGTTGCCATACATCCGAAATTTCCCAGACATATCCAGAATACTGCAGTCAGCTGCAGTGTCTGGGTGGAAACTGGCTAAATGTCGGGGGGGGGGGAGCTCATCAACTTATCTGTCCAGATTTTCACTGTTTGAACCCTGGCAACCCTGCACTTGTGATCTGTTAAGCTCAATATGCCATATCAGCCATGTATGGTGGTTTATCAAATACTTCACTACACCACCTTCCTGGGACTGCAAAACCATGGGGATTGCTAACCATCTGCTGGTTGGGCATCCTGAGTGATGCAGACCTGAATTAGTTATAGTCATCCATTATGTTCGCTCTCTCAAGCCTCAGACTGCTTTCCATCTGTTGGCAAACACAAGCTTCTTTTTTTGCAAGGAACCATGCTTTAGTAATTTCACCAGATTTCGAGACTATCCCAGGATAAGAGCATAAAGAAAATGGATAAATAACAACACAATTCATTAAAGAGTCAGACCTGTATCAGTTGTCATTGAAAACAGCATTGTGATATACTTCGCCACTAGAATGCATGCTCAGTTGCACCCTGAACATGCAGGGTGCTCAGAAATGTTTAGTTATGGGTCCTGTGCTGTGCAAGATGCCATAAGGGGACACATGCTGTGGCAGCCCCATTAAAAAATGTGCATGGTAGAATATTAGTGCTTGTTATAAATGATTTACCATTATTAGATTTCATTCCAGATTTTCAGTTGTCAATTCCTAATAGGGCTTTTAAATCATGGTGAGACTTCATTGCTTTTCCAATGATTTGCCTAGCGTTTTATTGGAAGCAGTATGCAAATTCCATCGAGTAATCTAGAATATTTATCCTGGCTGCGTGTGGTACAATTTCCTTGTTTCTTAGGGCTCATATATATTTCAACTAAATATGGCAAATCATATTGGAAAGGATGTCTTTCACTTTTTTCAGACAAAAAAGTGCATTGATATAGGCATCAAAATCTTACTATATTCCACTGTATTTCCGTTGTAATTGTTTGTGCCAATTTTTTGCATGGTTTATGGCTGTTGGTCATAGCAACAGAGTGGTTAGCATAACTTGATAGAAAAAGAGACCTCTATTATGAACTATCTTGACCCTGCTACTAGTCTTTATTTAAATAATGTGACCTGAAAGGCATGCATAAATACCCTGACCTCCTAATACTTAATGTAAAGACTAACACACAAATTCTGTGTTACCAGCAAAGTTTAATTATCACACATAAGAAAGAATTGGGTTTCACATAAACAATAGTATTTTCCTCTGAAAGTAAACTCGTGATTCAGGAAACATTCAGATAACCAGTTAGCCATTTCTCACTGGGGTTGTGTCTTCTCAAATTCAAACTCTGTGAAATAAACAGAATTATAAGCAGAGAGAAACTTGCAGGAAATAAACAAAGGTAGAAAGGGGAAAAAACCCATTCATCCAGGAAGACCTCTTCCCGCTCCATAGGGAATAGTTGGCTCCCAATAGTACTTAAACTCTAGATTTTCAATGGTTGGGTAGCTCCCGAGCTCCAGTCTTTGCTTCTCTCAAGGGTCAGAAAGATGCAATAGGTGACTGAATCAGTTGAAGCTGCTGTGCACCAGCCCTTCTTATGATCCATATGTATATTTTTTATTGTAAATATGTGTATACCACCTAACAACTAAAGTTCCCCAGGTGGCTTTCAATCCATGAATACTCTGCCCCACCCCAATCTACGCCTGTTCACTGAAGACTTCAGCAAAGCTGTGTATGCAGCTGTACAGCTGTACCGTAAATATGAATCGATCAAAGGGCAGGGGCCAGCACTTGGTTATATTTTTTTTAATAATATTTTTTATTAGTTTTATGAAATACAGAAAAAAGAATAAAGAGCATATTATAAAAGTAGAAGAAGAAAGTTACAAATTTTTCTTACTCTTTTTTCCAAATCTATTGGACTTCCCCGCGTCCTCCCAACCCTGCATTCTCTGTGATGCATAACGTCTGCAATTTGTTAACTTGTTTCAATAACTTATTGTATCTTCCATTTTATCATGTTACCCAATTTCAAATATATTATGGCCCAAATCATGTACGTTTTCATTTTAACACAATAAAGTTGTTTCATTATTCTATCTCTGACTCCTTGTACCTTAATTTCCATTTCTTTAATTTAACATTACTGAAGCTAGAATTTCCTAAAAGGTGCGTTTTTTAACATTCATACAACTTATAATGTTTTTCCAAATAGTCTTTAAATTTTCTCCAATCCTCCTCGAATGTTTCTTCTCCCAAGTCTCGGATTCTGCCAGTCATTTCGGCCAGTTCCATGTAGTCCATCAACTGCGTGTGCCATTCCTCCAGTGTGGGTAAATCTTGTGTCTTCCAATGTTTTGCAATCAGGATCCTTGCTGCTGTAGTAGCATACATAAAAAAGGTTCTGTCCTTCTTAGACACTCTCTGGTCCACCATGCCCAGGAGGAAGGCCTCTGGTTTCTTAGGTAAGGTAAATCTAAGTACCTTTTTTAGTTCATTATGAATCATTTCCCAAAAGGCCTTCACTTTCGGGCAGGTCCACCAGAGGTGAAAAAATGTCCCTTCCGCCTCTTTACATTTCCAGCATTTATTATCAGACAGGTGATATATCTTAGCAAGCTTGACTGGGGTCATGTACCACCGGTATATCATTTTCATAATGTTTTCCTGCCGTAAATTTCATTCCGGTGTTCCATAACCTTTCCCAGTCTTCAAACATAATGTTATGCCCCAAATCCTGTGCCCACTTTATCATGGCGGATTTGACTGTCTCATCCTGAGTATTCCATTTAAGCAGCAGGTTATACATTCTCGAAAGTAATTTACTTTTTGGTTCTAACAGTTCTGTCTCTAGTTTCGATTTTTCCACCTGGAATCCAACCTTCTTGTCTACTTTAAAAACCTCTTGAATTTGTGCATAATGCAACCAATCTCGCACCTTGTTTTTTAGTTTTTCCAAGCTCTGCAACCTCCAGTTGTCTCCAATCTTTTCAATAATTTCCTCATATTTAGGCCAATTGGCTTCCATATTAGGTCTCTTACGTGCCTTGGCCCTCCACCGGTGAGAGCCACCTCGGAGTCTTACTCTCCAATAAGTCTTTATACTTTGTCCAGACCATTAAAATTGCTCTCCTGACAATGTGGTTTTTAAACAGTTTATGCACTTTAACCTTGTCATACCACAAATATGCATGCCACCCAAAGGCGTTGTCAAACCCTTCCAGATCTAGGACATCAGTGTTTTCAAGTAAGATCCAATCTTTCAACCAGCAGAAGGCTGCGGATTCGTAATATAACCTCAAGTCTGGCAGGGCAAATCCCCCTCTTTCTTTCGCATCAGTTAATATCTTAAACTTTATTCGGGGCTTTTTGCCCTGCCAAACAAACTTAGAGATATCCTTCTGCCACCTTCCAAAGCGTTCCACCTTGTCCACGATCTGTAGGGTCTGAAACAAAAATAACATTTTTGGCAATACATTCATCTTTATAGCTGCTATTCGGCCCAACAAGGAAAGTTTCAATCTTGACCACGTTTCCAAATCTCTTTTGATTTCTGACCAACATTTCTCGTAGTTGTCTTTAAACAGATTCAAATTTTTGGAGGTCAGATACACCCCTAGGTATTTTACTTTTTTAACCACATTTAATTCTGTTTCTTTCACGAACTCATCTGTTTCTGTAATTGTCAAATTTTTTGCTAGAACCTTAGTTTTTTGCTTGTTCAACTTAAATCCCGCCACCCGACCAAAGTCCAAAATTAATTCTAACACTCTTTTAGTACTAGAGACAGGCTCCTGCAATGTTAATACCAGGTCATCTGCAAATGCTTTCAATTTATATTGTTTCACTCCGACCTCAATTCCCTGTACCAACCGGTCCTTTCTAATCATGTTCAATAGCACCTCCAGAACTGAAATAAACAATAGGGGGGATAGGGGGCATCCCTGCCGTGTCCCTTTTTCAATTTTAAACTCCTCTGTCACCACATTGTTTACTATCAATTTCGCTTTTTGTTCTGAGTATATTGCTTCTATTCCATTTTCAAACCCCCGCCCCACTCCCATCCCTTCCAAATTTTTCTTCATAAACATCCAGGAAATATTGTCAAAGGCTTTCTCCGCATCAATAAAGATTAGCACCGCTCTAGTGTTAAGCTTTGTTTGTAAAAGCTCCAAGATATCAATAATGTTTCTTGTGTTGCCAAACAAATGCCTACCAGGGAGAAAGCCAGCCTGGTCCTTATGGATCACTTCATTAAGCACTTTTTTAAACCTACTTGCCAAAATGTCTGCAAAAATTTTGTAATCCACATTTAGGAGTGAGATGGGGCGATAGTTCTTAAGCTGAGTCTTTTCAGTTTCTAGTTTGGGTATCAATGTGATGAAGGCTTCTTTCCACGTTTCCGGTGCCTTCCTCCCCTCCATAATCTGGTTACAAACCTCCAGCAAAGGTTGTATCAAATAGTCCTTCAGAACCTTATAGTATTTGGAGGTAAGTCCATCGGGGCCTGGAGATTTGCCTAATTGGAGGTTCTGAATGGCGCTTTCAATTTCTTGCTGTGTGATATTACTATTCAGGGTTGTTCTCATTTCCTGAGGTATTTTCTGTAATCCGTTGGTTTTAAGAAATTGGTCCACCTCCGAATCTTTCTGTGGCCCTTGTGAATAAAGCTCTTTGAAGTATCTCTGGAAGCACTTTCTAATTTCCTCGGGTTTCTGTACCATTCTCCCTTCAATCTCTAGATTTGTAACTGTATTAAGTTTTTGTCTCTTTTTCAACTGCCATGCTAGCAGTTTCCCACACTTATTTGCTGATTCAAAAGATCTTTGTTTCATTTGTTTAATTCTCCATTCCACCTCTTGATTTATCAATTTCAAATATTGTGCTTGGAAAAATTTCACTTCTCTCAGCACTTCCTTCGACTTGGGCCTGGATCTTAGTTTTTTTTCTCCATCTCTTATTTTTTCCAATATCTTCTCCTTCTTTTCATTCCAGAGTTTTTTCTTGATCGTGTTTTGTTGTATTAGAAACCCTCTCATGACTGCTTTACTTGCGTCCCAGATTATTCTTTTTTCCACAGTGGTATTTAAATTTATCTCAAAATAGTCCTTTAAAGTTTTTTGGGCCTTCTTAACAATCTTCTCATCCCTTAGTAGGGTGTCATTCATTTTCCATCTGAAGGATCCGGTTGTATTTAGTCTGAGTTCCATTTTCAAAGCATTATGGTCGGAGCAGGTTTTTGGGCAGATTTCCACCTTTCTAGTCTTAGGTGCCAGTCCTCTAGTTATCCATATTTGGTCGATTCGTGTCCATGTCAGATGAGCTTCAGAAAAGAAAGTCCCTTCTTTTCCTAGGGGGTTCTTAACCCTCCATATGTCAATTAAGTCCACATTGTCAGTCATTTCAAAAAAAGTTTTAGGTAGTCTGCCATCTTTCGTTATGTTAGCACTTTGCGACTTATCCATATTTACAGACACAACCCCATTCATATCACCCATCATGATGATGTTGTTGTAGTCTAGGTAGTCCAGCATAATCTCATGCAGCCTCCTGAAAAATTCCGATTTTCCTTCATTTGGGGCGTATATTCCTAATATCAGAAATTTTTCTCCTTGTGTCTGAATTTCAATCGCCAAAATTCTGCCGTGTTCATCTTTGAATAAGAATTTCGGTGACAGGCTCTCCTTTGCATATATCACCACTCCTCTTTTCTTCACTTTGTCCGAAGAGATGAATTCTTGGCCTAGTCTTTTATTAATTAGCACTTTTCTGTGGAGCCTTGTCACATGTGTTTCTTGCAGGCAAATAATGTCCAATTGTTCTTTTTTCAAAATATGAAATACTTTTCTTCTTTTTTCCGGGGAATTTCCGCCATTTATATTCCAACTAAGAAGCTGCAGCGACATCCTGGTCTAATTGGTGGGTCTACAATGGGGTGTCTAGGTTTCCCTCCGATCCCGGAGGTGGTAATGTTGGTCCAGATCCCGGAGGTGTAGGCTTTGGAGATGGTCCCGGTGGTGGTGGAGGCCAAGAAGCTGCAGCTCCTTTCTGGAGGTCCTCCTCGTGGTCGTGTAGGAACTTCTGTTGGTCCTCCGGTGTTTTAATTCTTACTTTCCTTCCTTTGTAGGTAAATGATAGTCCTTGCGGAAACTCCCACCTATAAGGGATTGTGTTGTATCTCAGCAATTTGGTCAAATCTGTATAAGTAGTCCTAAGATCCAAAAGGTGTTTAGGTATATCTCTGTAAATTTCAGCCTTTTTACCTTCTATCTCCAAAGATTTTTTGAAATGTAGGCCTAGTATCTTGTCTCTTTCCTCTCTCGATCTCAAAATAACCAAACAGTCTCTGGACTTGTCCTTCTTTATCAATTTTCCCAGTCTAAAGGCAGTCACAATTTTAAAGTCCTTATCTTCCTCTATCCCCCAGAATTTGGAGAACAGAAGTGTTAAAAATCCCTGTAGATTTCCTTCCTCCAATTCTGGGATAGCCCTTAATCTGAGGTTATTTCCCTTACTTTTCAATTCAACCAATGACAGGTAGGCTTGTTGTTCCCCTACCTGTCTTTTCAGAGGCCTTACTTCCCCCCTAATCTCATCAACCTTTTTGTTCGCCTGTTCTGCTTTTTGACTAGCTTCCACCGCAAGCTTATAATTTTCAGTCGTTGCCCCTTGCAATTTTTCAATTGCCTGAGTATGATGAGAAACTTGCTCGGATAATTTAGTAATAGAGGATGTAGCTTGGTCAATTTTTGATGATTGATTGTCCACTTTTTGATTTAAAATTCCAAGTTGTTCCAAGATTTGTTTCAGGACTATTTCAGATCCTCCAGTTGCCATATCTTCTGCAGCAGGCTCTACAGCAGGCTCTTCAATTTCCACCTCCTGTGCTATCAGCACAGTTGGGACGGATGATCTTCGTTGATGAGATAGGGTTGTTTGAACAAGTTGCCCTGGTTTCTTTTCTTTTTCTTTTTCTTTAGCTGCTCTTGTTCTCCCTGTACCACTCATTCCACACCTGCCTCTGTTCAAGGTCAAATTTTCTTTTGTTTCATAAGTTAGACAAAGTCCAGAGTGTAAACAATTTAACCGCAAAGAGTCACAATAAAGTACAGTTCCCAGGCCTCTATGTCTCCACAATCCTCTAGGTGGGGGTATTTCAAAGTTTCAAGGAAGGAGAGAACTCTTGTCCGCCATTGAAGTTCTTATATTCCCTATGTTAAGTCTTTAAGAGTTCCAGAGCACAAAAGGAGGTTTCCACAGGCTTTCTTTGTCTTAAAGAAAAGCCACAAGGTGTCAAGAAAGGTCCCAGCAGCAATGTTTAAACGTTAGTATCTCAGTCTATGTATCAGTTAAGCTCCAATAACAGTATCAGCAGTTTGACAGTTCTCCTTTGCACACTGACAGCCTGATAGCTGGGTTATCCCTTTTAGCTCCACATAACTCAAAATTAGGAAGAAGGTCCCTAAAATAAAATCCACAACTTTTACAAAGATTTCCTGCTTGTCTTTTCACTACAAAGTCTGTCAAATACACCCTCGTTTTACTTTTACAGTCCCTTTTCAGCGCTTCAGCGCTCTTCTGCGCAATTGCTTTAATCTGGTTAGCAGGATCGGGAGACGGACTTCCTGTTACTCGCCTCCCGTTTTCAGCCGAATTTCAGCCAAATTCCCAAATTTTCCGGTGTTTAACTCCCCTTACTCACGGGTATGTAGCAGCCAATTTTGATGTTTTCAAGAAGAAAGGTCGGCGCTCATCAGCAGCAGCAGCGCGGCTTTGCATCCACGAAAAGAGCGATGAACTCACAGCGCCGCTCCCCCTTTCGCGTTCCGGAGCCCCTTACGGAGCCCCTTCTTCGTTTCCGGGGGGGCTTTGGGCGCCCGCCGAGTCCCACGGCCGCAGGCTCGCTCTGCCTGCGGTTTTTCTTAATGGGTCTCCGCTTTGCCGTAGCGGACGACCCTTTTTCGCGGAGCCCCTCTTCACTGGGTAAAGAGGACCGCCATTGCTGTTTTGCGCCGCCTCCGGTTAATAGTTCAATGAATGTCATAGATGGGGCGGGGCTTTTCACCACGATACCACCCTCCTTATTTGTGTTGATTGAATATGTGGCTCATATTGTATGAAGACGGGTTTAATAACACATCCAATATCCCTCAAGATTTAGTTTCTCTTTGCGTGATCCTCTCGTAATTAGCCATGTCCTTTGAAACGAAAGTTGATGTTGTGACTACGTTTGTCTCCAGAGGCACATTTGATGAGATTTTGGTGGATTATCTCAATAAAACCCAAGTGCTTGCCTTTAAATGCTGAATTTATTCTAATAAACCTAATGGCATGTTCTTGGCAGTGATGGATGTTCTGTACACTACACTGTAAAAGGCCAGGAAAAAAAAATCTCACTGTGTCATGGCAATATAAACATTTTCATTATATAATAAAATCCAACAGATGCTCTTCCCTTTCCAAAACCAATGTGTCTTGAGTTAGCAAAATTCAGCAAGCCACCTCCAAAATGTTTTTATGAAGATTTAAGTCTCCTTCATTGCATTTCTCTCTCTCTCTCTCTCTCTCTCTCTCTCTCTCTCTCTCATTTCAGGATAAAACAGGTGTTCTATAAAAGAACTATCTTGTGCTTACAAAATCCTGTTTAGGATTCTATAACTATTGTTTGGCTTGACCATAAAACAGCACAGCTAAAGCAGACACAGCTGGTCGTTAATAACTTACAAAAACTACACATCCAGGAGGCCTCCACTGTCGTCACTCTGTAATAATTTTACAGCATCAGTGCGATAAATGCTGCATTATTACGCTTCCTCCCTCTGCCAGAGTTTTCTCCTTTGAGTTGGAGAAAGCATGTAGGCATGTTAGCAATCAAATTATTTCCAGCAGTAATATTATTATCAGATTTCATGCACAAAGGGCTACTATAGAGACCAGAGGCAATCTTTGGCTTGGACTTCCTAAACATCTTTCCATTACAAGGCAGCCAGGGGAACAGACCCTCCAAGTGCCCCCTTTTTCCAGGGATGTCGCTGATTTAGAGAAGCCATCCCAGTTTCTGATTTGATCCAGAATGTCGCACTTTTCCTTAGGATGTCCCTATTTTCATTGGAGAAATGTTGGAGGGTATGGAGCTATCCAACCCCCAAGCCGTCTGAAGGCAATCCTGTATAGTGAAGTTTTTAAAATGTTTAGTGTTTTATTATGTTTTTATATATGTTGGAAGCTGTCCAGAGTAGCTGGGGCAACCCAGTAAGATGTGTGGGGTATAAATAGTAAAATTATTGTTATGGAATGGGATGTCCCTATTTTCATCAGATAAATGTTGGAGGGTATGGGGAGACCCTGCTAGCAGTCAGGTGCAAGAGTTTTAAGGGTGGGTGTATAAAGGGGGTGTGTGATGAGGGATGAGGAAGTGTGTGAAAGAAGGGATATAGATGTGCATGTAGCACTGCCTTATATTCAAGCCAATTCAAATAGCCCAGTACCACCTCCTTTAAGTAGCAGTGGTTCTCTGAAGTCTCAGGCAATGGCATTACTACCTGAGATTCAGTAGCCCACAATGCCAGAGAAAGATCTTGGGAACCTTATATAAGCCCAGGCATCAGCCACAGGGTTATATGTGCATGGAAAGTCACAGAAGGCAAGGGAGATGGGGCAGATGTGAGAAGTGGCTAATATTTGCTAACCACCAAAACTTGTTCAATTTTCTCTGTTTTAACCATCATCCCAAATGTTTTCATATATACATATACATACATGCACACACACACACACACACACACACACGAAAATGCATGACTTGCTTACTAAATAAAAGTTGCAGATATACAAGTTTGTCAAAGTTCCTTGTTCAGTCATTAACTTTTCTTCCACCCCCAGCTCTGCCGCAGCTTACACTGCAAAAGCAGCTTGATACGATTGCACATACGTGATTAGGTAACTTTGACAGATTTTCCCTAGACTGTTTGGTTTCATAATGCATTCTTATGGTCCTCATCATTTGCTGCAATGTACAGATGGTGAAAGCAGAAGTATTTCCAACAAACAAATCACAAGTGAGTGTCGATTGCTTAGCAAAGGTAGGCAATTAAGATGGCCCAAAAATATTGCAGCCCAAAATAACTTCAGCATCATTTTCCCCTGGTAACAAGCATATGGAGTCTAAGCTGGTATTACAGTGTGCATCGCTGTAGTCAGTTTTACCAAATGTATACTGAGCAGTAAAAGCAACCTTGGTACATTTAAGATATGCAATAGTGGTGGTGCAAGACATTTTAGTACTTCATGGAGTAAAAAGTCTTATAGTATATAGGCTCTTATCTTTAAAAACTCACTTGTTTAGAAGTAATATATTGATTGTGTTTTTTAGCATAACGCCATGCACCTTCTTCATTATTTAAAACCATGAAGAGCTGCAAGAACATGATGGCTTATTGAGGAGCAAGTCAGAGTATTGACCCACCTTTTCAGTACTGTCTATACTGATCGTGAGCAGCTGTCCAGGATTTTAGACAGGATTTTCTCCCAGCCCTATCTGGAGATACCAGGGATTGAAACTGAGAAAGGAATTCAGCTAAGTTAGAGTCCCTTAGCAGTGTATTAGTTATGCAAGAAAAGGTCCAGGAAGCCAATGTCGTTTTTGTGGCGGGTTGCACAACAGATCGTATGCCTTCCAACATTTTCAGCTTTGGATCCGGGACATGGGTGCAAGTCTAACTGCTGGGGATGGAAGCAGTGGAGGGAAGGAGCAGTGTCGGCCCAGTGCTACCAGGCCAGTACCAATTCTGGCTGAGGCCTGAGCCAGAGGTTGAAGTGGCAAAGAGAAAAAATGGTGGCCATTCTGCACCTCTCCTCCTCTGGGCTCTGGCACATGAGGGGGCAGTGAAGGCCATAACTTCCTCAGCGCCAACCTAGAAGGGGGGGGAGCCGCTGTTGAACAGTCGAGGACAGAGAGCACCCAGAGCCCCTTTGCTTCCTGTTCCCTCTGTGGTGGCACGCCCCTGCTGTCCACAAGACCCACTCCTTTTTTGTGCATTGCCACCACCTTCTCGCTGAGTTCGTAGGGCCTTGTGTTCTGTGCACTCCAGCAGTGCTGGGCAAGGTGAAGCAGACGGTGTCCTTGCTTCCTCACTGCACCATCCCATCCCATCAACGTTTCTCTGCTCCCTGCCACACACTGATTGGAGGAGAGTCCAGCTTCTCCCAGCAGCCACTTTCATTGCAAAAAGAAGAACAGAAAGTTGCACTCCTCAGCGGCAGCTACCCAAGGGAGGACACGTGGATCCCAGGACATTCTGGAGTCCAATCGGAGAGCAGGATGACTTATTTAAATTCAGAATGTTCCGCTCAAAACAGGACAGTTGCATGATATGAGATTGTTGTAGCCCTAATTCTTCCTGTTGCTCAACCTGTTGCACAACAAGCTTCCTCTTGTGCAACTGTTGCACTGGACTTCATATCATGCAACCATTATTCTTGTCCTTACACTAACACAACAGTGCTAGTGCTGGTGGTCAGAGAATGTGGAATCTGGTCCTGGGTATGTTTTGCATGCCATGTGTGTGCCCTACTACTGGGAAGGGGACCCGTATCCAAAGAAAAGTAGTTTAGAAAGAGACCTTCAAAAAGATAATTTCCATTTGGCCCAAGTATATCAACTCAAGCTGCCTTCCTAATGATGCACAGTACTTTTGCAATGCAATGCATGGTAATCACTACCTGTACTATTTGAAAGAGAAAGGTAATGTACAGGATCAAAACAATGATTTTGGAGCCCACTGTGAACCCATTATATTGAGATAATGACCCTGCCATTCAACAGTAACGGAAATGAAACTGTGATTATGCTCTTATGGACAATGTTATCCTATGCCTATGAACTGGGAAAGTAGTGATGATAAATATGAATATATTAGACTAGATCAAATGTGCAAAAAATGAACAAAGGATGGAATTTCAGATGAAAGATCTGGTGCGCAAACACTTTAGTTAACAAGGTAAGAATTAATTATATCAGGAATAGCTAGTTCACAAAATATGTGTACTTTGTTTCTGAAACATTAAAGCATCAGTGACTTTAGTTAGTGAGAGAATCCTTATTCAAGCCTTAAGAAACACTCAGAAGTTTAGTAATCAGTACCCATTTTATTGTCTTATTCCCAATTTAAAGGGGGGAAGAAATGTCACAGATGCAATGTCTTGGAAGATTCAGCAATCCCCTCTTTTTTTTTTCTTTTCTTTTTTTGTATGATTCTATTTTTAACGTCCAGATTGTGTCCATTCACTTATTTGCACAGAGGTTGTCTGCCTTGTATAAACTGCTGAAAAGCATATCAGAAGACCATATCAGAAAATATGCAAGTAAACAAACCATTGCAATTGTGTTACCTTTTATTAGATCCTGTAATAGAGTTTCCAGATCCTGAGTGGGATCCAAAGGTCACTCTCTGCTAGCAGAATTCCTGCGCTAGGCTGTGGAGAGGCTGACCAGATGTTACATTGAGAAGCCAAGTTTCAAGTGGGAGATAACTTTTCTTTATAGGTGTGTGGGTGGGTGTGAAAGAGAGAGGGGGGGGGAGCCTTAGCTACCTCCCCAGCCTGTGCTGGTAAGCAAGGACAATATCATTGCTTATCCATTGTTTAGTATTAAAGAAGGTTGACAAAAATCATAAATAAGTTACTCTTTTGCCATTTGAGAGTTTGCTTCATGAGCCTGTTGCTGTTCTGACATATCTCAGCAAGGTCAGCAAGTGGGTTGCATATCTCCCTAGGCATTTTATCTCACTTCAGAAAGGACACAGACCATAAATCATCCTGAAAACCCTGCCTTCTCATTTTTCCCTTTAGGGTGCTGTTCTGCCAACTGCCCTGACATTTGTATAATAACCAAGCATTTATTTATTTTTTGGAAGTGATCCCTGGAGTGTTAGTCTTCCTTCAACTCAGGGTCATGGCAGGAAAAAAAGGGAAAGGAAAGAGAAAGTACTGGTTTTATTTATTTATTTATATTTTTGCATATGCAGATGTGGTTCAGACAGTGAACGGTTATGCAGGGGACATAAATATTCTACCAAGAGTGAGGTCAATAGGAGATGAATCTGCTCAAACTCCTTCAATTAAGTTGTCGCTGTGGCTCAAGTGGTTATTTTTTGCAGGATATATTTTCATAACTCTAAAATTATAGTTATCTAAATAAGCTAACAGCAGAATGAACTGTCCACTCCAGTGCAAAGCATAATGTGGGTTTTTGCTTCAGAAGAAGAGACTCTGCTTCATACTTTATTTTTTCCAGTGTGCACGTTCTAGTTCAAAGTAAAGAGCAAAGAATGATATTCATCACATAGACATTATTTTGTTCCTTCTCTTTCATTAACAGAAACCTTCAGAGACAGGAAAGGAGAGAAGTTTTACCCACAATCCATCTCCTCATTGAGCTGATAATTCCTCCTGACAACACCGAAGCTGGTGGGTTCGCGACACTTTCCCCAAACCACCTGGCCTCCTTCTCCCTCGTCACCTTCTCATCTTGCCGTGATGACATTATCTGTTCTACTGCCCAGTCAAAAAAATAAACCCAAAATGAGACAGAATGGAGAACAGTGGAGGAGAAAAACTGCATCACATCACTGCTATACCTTCAAACACATTATCTCTGGCCTCTTAAAGGACAAGTGAAGGAGTGGTGCAATGGGAGCATCTCTCTCTCTCTCTCTCTCTCTCTCTCTCACACACACACACACACACACACACACACACACACACACAGAGAGACAGCCCATTCTGGCCCTTAGAGTGAGTAGGCTGCTGTTTCCTCTGCAGTAAGTCAGTGACAGGGGATGTGTGGCCCTTCAGATGTTGATGGACTACAACTCATCCCAGACTGCTGGCCGCCATGCTGGCTGGGGCTGATGGGAGTTGGAGTCCAAATAATCTGGTGAGCCATCGATTCCCCATACCTACAGTAAATTAATGTGGAGGGCAGTCTTTTCCTAGAATGTAGTATTTTCTCCATAAACCAGCTAACGACAAGTTTGCAAGTTTGTGAACATCAGCACCCATGGTCTTCTACAGCAGATAGATGAAAACATCCATGCATTTTATCACCACTGCCAGTTGATTTGTACATTTGCATCACAAAAATTTAAGAAGCATACAAAAGAGAAAGAAAAAAGGGAAGGTTCAAGAATTCACAAAAGTTCATTATTTTAATGCAAATATGTTCATTATTTTATTATATTTAAGAGTGGCCATTTTTTATAATCTTGTTCAAAAAGGAAATATGAATACAATTATTCTGGGTAACCTCAGAACCGGACATCATTAAAAGGTCACTATTCCACCTCATTGCTAAAGTATTGACACGTTTAATGACTAAATGCCCCCAATTTTTATTGCTTGAGCTGTCTCATACTGAAATGTAGGAAAATATTCTGTGGCCTGCTGCCCAAGTCCTTCATGCAACAAAAAGAATTAAAATAAAAATTAGATGTAATGAAGTCTTATGAATGAACTTTGAGGTTGTATATTAAATTTTAATTACTTTTTTTCTGAAATGTAGCCAAATAATTCAGAATTAATGTTGCAGTGAGGTATCACTTACCTTAACCTCACCCAAGGGGGCAATTGGAATATGTATGAAATGTTAACGTGGTTAACATGGTTAACGTACACCTTTTGTCGTCTTGATTATTTCTTTGTATTTTCATAGACAGATGTTCTCTGTATCTTGAGAGGTAACATTTTTGTAAAATAAGAATAATCATTTTTGCAATTATCATACATCAGCCAAATTAACAGTGAAATCTTATGCATGTCTACCTAGAAGTAATTTCCATTGTGGTCAGTGAAATCCCAGACTGTGATGAGACTGAACCAACTTTTCTTTTAAATACATACTTTTGTATAAAAGCTTTTAAAACTTTATATCAGTATTAAAGAGCTAATTGTGTACTCTTTGCTTCCACACCTATGGCATAATAAAGTAACTGGAATGGAGCCCCTAAAATATTCAAAAGTGATTTGTAAGTGGGCAGGAAGTGTTAGTTTTCCTGAGGATATATTAGACTTTTGTGAAGCTGCAAATACATGAAAATAAATATTTTGGTAGCCATATTAGTAGTTCCTTCATATGTTTGTGTTATTTTGTTCGCTCTGTCTTGTAAACCTGCTGTGCAGTTAGGCTGAAAAATGTGCATCTACTAATTTATAACATCTGTCAAGATATTGTGTTTCTTCTTTTTCTTTCCTTCTCGACTGTTTGTTCCAAAGTTGCCTTTCCACTCCTGGAAAGAGTCTCCATTCACAAAAAGGCAGGTTTCAGATCCAAAGCCCTGCCAAGCTCTCAATGGACTTGATCCTCAGACCCTTCCACTACAACAGCTTGTGGCAGGCATAGCAAAATAGAAAGAAGAATCGGCCACATCTTCCAGCCACGTCGGTCCCACAGTAGGCTTGCCCATCAATGAATGATGTTCTGCAATTTCTTGGGAACTGCTCTAGAACCTTCCTTGTAGTGTTATGTCAACAAAGTGTTTGCAGAATGGCACCAATAGTTATTTTTGTTCCAGTCTATGTTCTTCAGATCCAAACCTGTAGCTTGGGTCCAAAGCTATATTTCTCAGATGTCAAAGCCAACCTCCAGTTGTAGTCTTTAGGCAGTGGGAGTTCCCCTTTTTAACATTCCAGTAGCTCAAGACCTGGTCCTAACTGTTCAAATTGTCTATTTTCTTTGCTCAGTCAGTAGAGCATGAGACTCCTAATCTCAGAGCCATGGGTTCAAGCCTCATGTTGGGCAAAAGATCCCTGCATTGCAGGGGGGTGGGGGTGGGCTAGATCACACTCATAGTCCTTCGAATTCCACGATTCTATGAATGAGCATAGATCTTCCAAGGGTAAATCCCATTCACCTCTTGTTGTGGCTGATGTGCTCAAAAATATACATCCTGTAAGGAAAATATTAAAGCACAAACTGTTCTAGGTGATGGAGCACTGAAGATGGGGAAGAAATTGTCTTTCTTGTTTCCCAGTTTAAGTAAACCTTGTAAGCTCTTATTTGGAACGACAGAAAAGCAGTCAATGTTGGAAGATTATTTTCTTTAAAATTGTTAGAAGCAACGACAACAACAAACGTTTTAAAAATAAAGGATGTTGTGTGGAACCTTTGCTATTATAGAGGCCATGGGCATTATCTAATCAAGAGTCTTAATGTGGGGGTGGGGAAGAGAAACAGTCTTCAGACTTATTTTAGGGTTCAAAGATCTGTCCAAGATCACTTTATTGAAAAGCAATATATTGCTTGAGAGAAAAATTCCACAGAGTGTCTTGCTGCTAGGCTGATTGCCCTGATCAAACAGGTTTCACGCAAGTTATAGTGCTGCATGGTCCGTTTAAGCCAGCTATAGATAAGGAATTTAGTCAGGCTGTTACTCAGCTTATCATCTTCAACTAACCTTGTGGTTTTCTTCCTTCAGTTACATTCCAAGAATTTGCTTGCAATAACAAGCTCCAGCAACATCTCTTTTCCTTTGCTTGCTCAGGCACAGTGAGCCTGACACTAGTGCCTTGCATACGTGAGAAAGAAACAGAGGGCTACATTCTTGGATCAAATCAGGCCACAACTTTATTGATCACAGATGTAAGTACATTTGGCTCAGGCATTGCGTGATTTCCCGTTCTGTCAGCTTACCTGCTGCCTGCTGATCAGATGATCAATTCTGGGATAGGTGTATCCTATGACTTACATCAAGTAGGAGCAGCCCATCAGAATTGCTGCCTTGTGGGTGTGCTACGGCCCTTAGCCCCCATCCAGGCTTGGGGATGAAAACAACTCCCCTAGGATTCCTTTAATCGATGGGATAACCCAATTTTCTGGAAGGGGAAGGCAAAGCCATACAACTCCCCACTCCAGTAAATTACTATGGATCATACCCAGTGCCTTAACCACCAGAGTTGTGACAATTGCTGTGAAGGAGGCAGAAACCTCCAGACCAGCCTTTTTGCCTAGAGATAAAATTAATTCCATTCATCACGTGTCAGGGACTTTAAGCAGAAAGATTTCAGGCTTGGGTTTTTAGGCTTGGGATCTTTTAAAAAGGTAAAGTACAATTAAATCCAGTTGTGAACAACTCAGGGGTTGTGGCGCTCATCTCACTTTACTGGCCAAGGGAGCTGACGTTTGTCCGTAGACAGTTTTTCCTGGTCATGTGGCCAGCATGACTAAGCTGCTTCTGGCGAAACCAGAGCAGCACATGGAAACAGATCTTTTACTCCTATACTATCCTGATGACACAATCACCTTGCACACAGCAGTCCAGCACCAATGAAGTTACTAGCTGGAGGAACCATCACAGCACCACAAATGAATTTACCAGCTAGTCTCTGAACATGGTGTAAGGTGATAGTTTTGACCATGGTCCAAGTATATTTAAATAACTCTACCACAATCTGAAATCAACTATTACTTAGAGTAGACCAATTGAAATTAATGGGCCTAAGTTGGTCATGCCTATTCATTCCAATGGGCCTACATTGAGAATAACTAACAATGGATAAGGGACGCGGGTGGCTCTGTGGGTAAAACCTCAGCGCCTAGGACTTGCCGATTGCATGGTCGGCAGTTCGAATCCCCGCGGCGGGGTGTGCTCTCATCGTTCGGTCCCAGCGCCTGCCAACCTAGCAGTTCGAAAGCATCCCCGGGTGAAAGTAGATAAATAGGGACCTCTTACCAGCGGGAAGGTAAACGGCGTTTCCGTGTGCTGCACTGGCTTGCCAGATGCAGCTTGTCACGCTGGCCACGTGACCCGGAAGTGTCTGCGGACAGCAGTGGCTCCCGGCCTTTAGAGTGAGATGAGAGCACAACCCTAGAGTCTGTCAAGACTGGCCCGTACGGGCAGGGGTAGCTTTACCTTTACCTTTAGCAATGGATAAAACCCCAAGCTTTTCTGAAAGGTTATTTCTAAGGAATACTTTCCCTAAGACAGCCTGCCAACCAATTCTTTTTCAGTGTTTGCAAAGCTGATGTGTTAATTTTGCTTGGTTTATAGGCAGGATAGCTATGGCTGCAACCCTATACATACTTACCTGTTCTCAATAGGAAATACTTCTGAGTAGACATGACTGGTATTGCAGCATTGACATTTTAATTTTTAATCCTTTACTGTTTTGACTTTGCACTGCAATTTTAAAAGTTTTTTATGATTGCTGTTTTTATTATTAGCTTTTATGCACTCTTGTTACAGGTAGGTAGCCGTGTTTGTCTGCCATAGTCAAAACAAAATAAAAAAATAAAAGAATTCCTTCCAGTAGCACCTTAGAGACCAACTAAGTTCATTATTGGTATGAGCTTTCGTGTGCATGCACAGGTCAGCTTCCTTGAAAGCCAGGAAATAGAAAAAAATTAAGTATGATCTCAGCTTTCTGATTGTCGTATGAGTGGTAGGAAAACAGCAAAAGAAATATGTGGGACAGGAAACAGTAATGTTTGAAACTATTGCACAGGTACACCTTTGATGAGAGAGAGAGAGAGAGAGAGAGAGAGAGAGAGAGAGAGAGAGAGAGAGATGTCCCCACATAGCCTAAATGACTCCCCAAGCCTATCCTTTAATGCAAGTCAATAAGGTATCTCTGAAACAAGAAGGAATCTGTGAGAAGTCAGAAAGGGAAGGATAAGGAAGAATGTCAGTGTATGTGAATCAGAGAAGCATGTGACAGCCTTCAAAGTGGTGGGATGTGAAATGACAGAAGACTGACGTGTTGCCTAGTTACCTTGATGCATTAGCAGTTGCTGTCAGTAAAAATGCATTATACCAAGAGAATTATACAATTAGAGTAGCAGGCGCAAGCAAAGAAGCTTACACAATCTTGCCCTCTAGTAGCATCCAAAGGAAAATATCATTCTCTCAGCACTTAACAGCTGTTTTTGGAGGGGTGATAACTCCAAGTTATGTACTGCCTCAGTTTATTTTACATTTTGTTCTACAATGTTAGATTTTATGTTAGTCTTTTATTGCAAGCCAACATTCCCAGCTTTCATCTTCGGCTCGCTTCTGCGGATATTGTCATTCCAGTAGTGCAAAGCATTTAGCGACATTTGCTTCCATGTGGCACAAACCCCAGAAATGATATGCTATATGAATCATATATTTTAAATGGATCAATGAATTCCCTTCATCTCAGTTTAGAAGAGGAACTGGAACCCACCCTTCTTATTTCCACCTTGGTGCCTAGAACACTAAATTCACAATGCTAAAAAGTGCCTGGGTCCCTGGGAAATTTTGTTTTCCCAGCGTGCCCCAGTTAATACAAAAACTCAGGTTCCCTGGAACCTATATGCCCAAGAATGCTTTGTGCCTATGGTACTGTCCTTGCAACTATTCCAGGCACTAGACAAGGAAGAAGTGGGTGCCCCAGTTCAGATTATTATCTGAAGTGGAAATTAATGTGAACCGCATTGTTTCCGGTAATGGCTCTTTTGCATCTGCAGATAGCTGCTTGAGAAGGTACCCCAACACAAAAAAGAATGTGCTTAAATGTAACTGTTAAATATATCTCCCATTAACATTAACTCCCATTAATATTGATGGGCGGTTTCTATCTAAGAAATCTCCACAGGCTGTCTTTCAGTTTAACTCCTGAGGGAAGGCCTTTAAGCAAGCATTGGCTGAAATTCAGTGGACTGCTCTGAGAATAAAATCTATTTTCAGCATCTTGAGACATGTTATGTGGGTTTATTTTAGAAGTGTGGATGCTTTCTGGTTTTTGCATTTCTTGCTGGAAACTGTGATCATAGGACAATAGGCCTTCTACTGAGTCAAGCCATTAGTCTATCTGGCTCGGTGTTGGCTGTTTGGCAGGACGGTTTTATTCAGGGACATTCCCAGCCCTTTCTGGAGATGCCAGGAACTGAACCTGGAACCTTCTGCATGCAAGGCAGAGGCTTGGCCACCAAGCTACCTCCCTTTCCCAACTCAAATACAGTGTACCTCGGGTTAAGAACTTAATTCGTTCTGGAGATCCATTCTTAACCTAAAACTGTTCTTAACCTGAAGCACCACTTTAGCTAATCGGGCCTCCAGCTGCCGCCACACCTCCGGAGCACAATTTCTGTTCTCATCCTGAAGCAAAGTTCTTAACCCGAGGTACTGTTTCTGGGTTAGCAGAGTCTGTAACCTGAAGCATCTGTAACCCGAGGTACCACTGTATTGACTTTTCATGTGTGAATCAGGTCTACTCCTTATGACCTTTTCCACATACTCCATCCCATTTTAGCGTGGTGAGGGAAAACCATCCGATGGTGCTATTCGCATTACCCTAGCAATTCTTTGATATTTTGCTGCAGTTCCCATTTACATATAATAATTAGTATTGTTAACTTTGATTAGGCTGTGCAGCTGCTGCCGCAAATGAAAGCGATTCAGTTTTATATTCCTTTTTTTAAACTCTCATTTTCTAAGGACAAGTTATTGCCCATGACTGAAACATTGTTTACTTCAGAACCTGAATCTGAGCGGTTGTCGTGCACCTTCAGCTGTATCTTTGAGGGCACATCTAGTTTCTGCCATCTGTTCTTTTCATGTGGTCATAAAAGATCATTTGTGAAATTTTCTTTCCTTTATGGCCTCCCAATGAATGAGTTTCTAATAGCACTCGCTGTGAAAGTCTCCTGCTTTATGGGAATCAAAGTGCACATCTTCACTCAGCTGTTTGGGAAAGGTGTAAGACACAAAAATCTCTCTTCATTCATCATTTTAATGATTAATATAGAATAACGACCACAACTTTTAATAATTTCTTAGATGTAGTAATAATAACAGAAGTAATAAATAAATAAATCCCTAAGTAAAATGTGCAAGAGATAGTTAAACTCAGTTTTGATTTTTACTGTCAACCAATATATTATGTTTTATTGTGTTTTTGTATATCCTGGAAGCTGCCCTGAGTGGCTGGAGCAACCCAGTCAGATGGGCAACCCAGTCAGTATAAATAAAACAACAACAACAACATATTAACATAAAAACAGAAATTCCAATGACTCCATCCATCTTCGCTTTCAGCAATTTCTCATCTTCAACAGGCTATTTACACTTCTAAGGCATATATTCTGGACTCAAATTATAGTCTCCTGCAAACCAGTAGTTTAATTATTTGGGGTGATTTGAGGCCAGTCTTTGGCAAAACTGAAATACGAAATCCTCATCTTAAAAAAATGATACTAGCTATTGATGTCTCCCTTCTCTCTCTATGGTCAGAAACAGCATGTCACTAAAGGCCAGAGGCTTGGAACTACAGGATTGCTGTTGCTCTCATGTTCTGCTTGCAGGCTTCTCCTGGTTGGCCACTATGAGAACAGTTTGTTGGAGTAGAGAGGCTTTGGCTTTATCTTGCAGAACTCTTGCCCTGGCAGGCGCATTATGTGACCCATGAGAGCACCAAAATAACCAGACTGTAGAACGGTGGTGGGATAAAATCAGGCCAAATCTTATGGTAAGGGTTGACATGGCATTGTGTGCAGGATCAGTTCATCATTCCACAAGTCCCATGTTGATAGAATGGATCTATCAGGTTTGGACCGCTGCAAACCTGTTCCATGGGAGTTGGCCAGTGTTGAACCTTGCTGTGGTGCAAACCAAGCAAGCAAGGTCTCACTGGACGACTAGGGTGCAGCTTCCAACCAGGTAGATACCCCTACCCAAGCTCGGGGTGCCATGGTCAATCCTTCGCTCAGATCCCTATTGAGGGGGGGCCCTATAGCTTGTTGATCCTGCCCAATGCCATTTCCACCCTCATACAAACAGTGCTCTTCTGCCTAATAAAGAAAAGCCATAATTTCATTAAGGGAAAGGGGGGGGGACACCAACCAATTGCCAATCAGGTTGAGAGAGAAAAATTATTTTCGATCCTGTAGAGCTTGGTGAAAGCTGTAGAGCTTGCTGAAAGCTCTAACTCGAGGGTGGGCGGGCAGGAAGCTCTTGGGGCAAAATGGCCCTGAGCTCCAGGGGAAGCAGCCTTATATAGGCTTTCCTCTCCTCTCCCTGTGCAAGGGCTCATAGGACAACTTTTCCCCATGGGCCCATGCAGACAGGATATGGGCAGACTGCCCAGTAATTTGCTGCAATCTATGTGCTACAGGACCACCTGACAAAGGCAGCCTATGTTTATTGGGCATGAAATGAGGCTTCTCAGGGCCTGCCAAAGACATTTTGAAACCTGAAACATATCCCAAAATGGGGTCCTGCTCCCCGCCAAGGACTCTCAACAAGGGGGGGGGGAGTAAGATTGACATCAGGCAGTGGCGTAGCGTGTGGGGTGCAGGGGGGGGCCGGCCGCACCGGGCGCAACATCTGGGGGTTAGGGTTAGGGGGCGCAAATCCACGGGTTAGGGGGTGCAAATTACTTGCCTTGCCCCGGGTGCTGACAACCCACACTACGCCACTGACATCAGGCTCTACTGGTCAGGTGGACCCTGCCGCCTGAAGTGGTCACCTCATGGTGACCTGATGGGTGGGCCGGCCCTGACTCTTCTTATGACAATAAGCCATGTTGCCATCACTTGTAATGTCTTTGTGTGTATTGGGAATGAACTCTGCTGTTCTGTGCTGATCACTACTATGGCAGATCATGGTCACCTACAAATAATTTTGTAGCCTAGCCTAGACATGTTCGTTTCCCTGCCATACTAGTTCTCTCATGTGCAGCACCTCCAATCCCATGATAGGGCAGTGTCCAAACATAATGCAGCCTTGCACCCATTCCTCATTGAAGAAATATTTTGCCATGTGACCTGCTGCTTGTGTAGAATGACGTAAAACTCTCAGCTAAAGGGACCGTGCCTGAATTTAGAGTATGTGCTGATGCACACATGGATTTCTGGCATAAGGGAACTTCTGCAGTCACTTCAGTGCCTTTGTGTCGACAGAGTTCTTGTTTCTATTGAAGTGAATGGGAAAAGCTTTGCAAGAACTTGGGTGACTTGGCTGTCCTTCCAGGAGTCATGGAGTTGCAGCCAAACTCTCATATCCCATGCATATTTCTAGCAAGCAAACTTTACAAGCAAAACACCTTTTCAGTGGTTCCTTATGTATTTTAAAAGGGGGGGGGGCTTTAGAAATTACTAGATATTAAGTTTTTCCTTAAAATTACATGAACCATGAAAAAATGGAAGGCCTCTAATGATGTTTTCTTAAAAATATAGCAACTTTAAAATTAATTTCAAATGGAAAAAGTAACTCTTTTTTCCTGTTAGGGTGCACACTTCTTTTTAACAATTATCATTTTAGAAACATTTGCAGTTTATATGACTAATCAAGTCACTGTACAGCTGTGCTAATAGCACAGGAAGCACAGTAATTGAATACTGATAGCAATAGTTTTCCATAAAAGAAAAAAAAACCCTTATATAAGGATAATATTTTAAAATAGTAATTTATATGCAAATATGTAATAAAAAGACTTGCTTCCATCTAAGAATCATGGATTATGTTCGTTCAAGCAAAGCACATGTAATAATAACAGAGCACATTTGTGATAGGTTCTGTGATGGATTTAATTTGAGAAGTGGAGAAGTTTAAGAGGCAAGAACCAATTGGCCAGCTTTTAAAGCAATTAAATGCAAGATAAGTCTGAGAAAATTTTGATCTTGGGCCTTTTTTAGATATCTGAAATATCACAAAACTCACACATCATCTGAAACTGAGCACACACCATACATTTAAAGCTCATTTAAAACAAACAACAGTATCTTTGGACTGTTGGAAAGCACTTCCACTTCCGTAAGGCAGGGCTTATGATTTTTGCTTATTTTCCCCAACATTCTGTTCTCCTCTGCTTCGTATCCTATACTATCCTATACTATCCCCACAAGCAGCTTTTCAGAGATCATGGGGATGGTGAAAATCAGATGCCCTGCGTTACAAGAGCATAGGTGCTAGTACCCAAGGTGTCTGGTTGTGCTGGTGCAGCAGGAGTACCATGGCGTTTCTTCTTTCTTTGGGGGGGGGGAGCGCAGACAGAAGAAATGCCATGGTAGTAGTAGTAATTATTATTATTATTATTATTATTATTATTATTATTATTATTATTATTTATATCCCGCCCCCGCCAGCTGAAGCCGGGCTCCGAGCGGCTAACAGCAATAAAAGTAACACAGCATTCTAAAATCAGTATTCTAAAATCAATTCAAAATCAAATGGCAACCACTGGGCCAGAGTTCTATGAGGATCGCCAAAGGAGGGGGTCAGACTGTGCCTTGGCCAAAGGGCTGGTGGAACAGCTCTGTCTTGCAGGCCCTGCAGAAAGATGTCAAGTCCTGCAGGGCCCTAGTCTCTTGTGACAGAGCGCTACACCAGATCGGGGCCACAGCCGAAAAAGCCCTGGCTCTGGTTGAGCCAGCCTAACCTCTCTGTGGCCTGGGACCTTCAAGGTGTTTTTGTGTGAAGACCGTAAGGTCCTCTGTGGGACATACCAGGAGAGGCGGTCCCATAGGTACGAGGGTCCTAGGCCGTATAGGGCTTTAAAAGTTAAAACCAGCACCTTAAACCTGATCCTGTACTCCACCAGGAGCCAGTGCAGCTGGTATAGCACCGGGTGAATGTGATCCCGTGGCACGGACCCCGTAAGGAGTCTCGCCGCGGCATGGTACACTTGCACCAGTGTGACCAGGCATCTTCATCTGCCTGGACCTCTCCCACAATTGCTTCAAGAGCTGAAAGGTAGCCTCAAAGGAGACCTGCACATCTATTGTAGTGAGCTGCAGTCCAGGAATATCCCACACTTCATGTCAAGGCTACTTGCTACTTCCAGCCCTTATTTTCTAAGCAAAGCCATTTCCAAGCCTTGGGGAGAAGAGGGGGTTGCGGGCTGACCCCTCCCACATTCGCGGGGGCTGGATTTTGGCCCCCGCGAGATCTAGGGAATCCCCGGGCGTGCCTTCGCTCCCTACCCGCCAATCGGCGGGCAGGGGAGGCGTGGCCTAGTGTATTTAGGGCCAGGCACGCCCCAGGACCGCCCTCTTCACTCCTCGGCAGCTGAGAGGTTTTCCCATCCCTCCCACCCTCAGGTTAGGTAGACTTGACCTTGCTATGGACTTTGGTTGGTCGCTGCAAGGGGCCTGGTAGGAATTTTTCCAAGTTTGCAAATTTCCAGCCTTTTGGTTTTTTCGCCTACCTCGTAGCAAACGTCACAACTTTCGCGGTATTGGCGGTTAGGCATTGGCAGGGGTCAATTGTTATGCAAATGGACGGGGGGGGTGAAGGAAACTCCATCACCTTCCCCCAAGGAAAAAGGGTAGTCCGGTAGAGGACTCCGGGGGGCATTGCCTTGTCCGAGACCTAGTAAGGTAAGGGCCTCCGGCACGCCCACAAGCGGTGACACCCGTGGGGTCCTAGTTGGCGTACTTCAACAGGACCCCCATGGTTAGTGTTTAACCCTTCCCAGTCACCATGCCGGGTAGTTGATAGGAGCCAATGCCTAAGGCCAATACCTTCAATTCTGTAATCAATAAAGTTGTGGCCTTTTATGCCCATTAACCTTAAATAATGTGTCCTGTGTCTTCATTTTTATGGGGGAGGGAACTTGCCACGCAACCTGTGTTTTCCATACTTCTCTTGTGCTTCCATCCTACCTCTGTCTATTTCCTTCTGACGCGAGGTTGATCCAGAGAACCTCATGCACAGAGACAGAAGGCAATGTGTCTACTGGTTGCTAATCTCATATAATATGGAGCTATATAGAAGTGGTGCATCTTCAGTGCGGCAGGACTAAAAAAATATGTGATCCCATGTCAGGGGATCAGGAGGTCCTGGTGAAGAAGCAGGGTCTGGATCACATCAATAGCCAAGGTTTCTTTCCGTGTTTATTTTCCATTGCATTCTGTTTCGGAATGCAGGTCATTTGATCTTATTTTGTGTACTGGCAATATCTCTGAAATTATATATTATTACAGAGTCTACTGCTTTGACATTTTCATCAAACCAGTAATAGTCTTGCATATCTAACACAGCATATGATTTAAAAATGCTGTCCCCAGTAAAGCAGTCATCACAGACTGTTAATCATCCGTTAACAATGCAGCTATTATATTGCTGAAACTTCTCAGCAAAAAGTTCAGTAATTGTTGGTAAAATAACATATTTCAAAGGAATTGTTGATGATACGAGCAATTCAGCAACTACTGTTCCTGATTTACTTTGCCGTTACTTGTGTAGGCTGTATTTGAGCCTATCAGTTGTTGATGATGTATGTTTCAGCACAGAGGCAGAGTTATTGTGCTGCTAGTTAAAAGCATTAATTGCTCGATTTTACATTTCCTTAGTTTACTAGCATCTGCTGTTCAAACTTACACCGCCTCACTTTGAAGTTAATCGTTTTTTAATTCAAGGAAACTTTTGATTGCGGGCATAAGACTTCGGTCCTATACTTATTGAGGGGAGGTTACATTGAACTCAATGGGATTTAATTCTAAGTAGACCTTAGAGCAAGCGTGGGAAACTTCATATCTAAGGATTAAGTTGTGACTAATGTATGCCCAATTTTTCATGACTTACTTATTCATTAATAAGTAGCTTGATTTGGATTTTTTTCCTTGTTCAAGTGAATTATTGGATGCAGAGAGTGCTGAAAGCAACAATACGATTTCCTATATTGTCATAGAATTGTAGAGTTGGAAGGGATCCTGGGGGTCATTGAGTTCAACCCCTTGAAATGCAGGAATCTCAGCTAAAGCATCCTTGACAGATGGCCATCCAACCGCTGGATTGATTTTCAAGTATATAGCAAAAATGAGCCTCAGCCTCATAAACTCCATAGTTTGTAGTTATTGACTGCAGCTAGCCTGTTCCTACTAGCATGTTTTCATGTGTGCAGATCAGTACAGATGTAGAAGCTTGTTTCTGTCTGCACCATGCATGGTTCATGGTGGCTGCCCTTGGCAGTTCTGTGGTGTGCTGCACAGTGTCCAATCAGCATCAAGTCTGTGGATTAAGCCCTGATTGTTTAATGTAAATATTCTAGCCAATATCTCTCTGTGGATAGTACCTTCATGTGTGTATAGAGTCCTAGTCAGCAGTCTTCATGTAGGTCTCTCCTTTGAGGTCAAAATTAATTGTCTAATTTCCCAAAGGATACATCTCTAATACAAAACTTGCAACGCACAGGTGTGCTTCAGTGCAGCAACAGTAATGTTCTTGTTTTCTTTTTCTTTTCTTTTACTGTCCACATCTCTCTGGGTGAAACATGAGTTTGAACCATCCAAGATAAAAAGAATTCTGCTGTGATCATAGAATAATTTACATCGATAAATATCAGCACAATGCGATTTTTCACTATCAGACTCCCATAATGTTTTCTTGGAAATGTGTCTGTATCTTGTCAGCTTTATTTTTAATCACAGCATGAAGAATAATTTAAAAATCAACTATTTGACAGCTATAGATATGAATCTATTACCCAATCTGAGCCTTTGGAATGGGATCGACTGTGCATCTAAATAAATGAAGGCAGGAATACAAGCATGCAAAAGCTAAATCATGAAATAATGACAAGGAAAAGTCACCTCATGCTGACATTTTTTTGCCACCCTAAAGCACTTTATGAACACATCTGTATTAGATCAGGGCACAGACAAGATGCTGCACTTCTCTTTCATTAGAAACCCATTCATCAGGGATCACACTATTGCGCAAGTAGGAATGTGCAAACCTGTGTTTGTTGCCACTCTTGCACAAGCCACTGCTGCATGTATGAGTCTCTGGACTTTGGTAAATAATTCCAGAAATGAATTTCAGAATTAAAAATACATGGTGGCATCCAGAGGTGGTGTCCTTATTGTGCAACGGACTTCTGGTTGCACAAATTGGAGTTACCATTTCTCCCCTGCCCTCACCCATAAAGCAGATTGCAGGACTCAGCGGACCGCATGGGCAGGAAAGAAGGGGTATCGTTGCATCTCACCCAAAACAATCCAGTAAAATAATTTGTATGTGCAGTCCTTTCAAAAGCCCTTCCCTCTGTAGAAAGGCATTAATAACATGTATTGCCCACAATATTTTCCCTAGAACTGTAGACTTCTCTTGATTAGCCTAAATTGTTTGGCTTAAATAGCACAAATTTATTCATTGGCTCAGTATCTCAAGCAACATTTTGCTGCTCGAAAATTGGCATTGATATTGCCCATTGGCTTTGATAATGAAATTGTACACCTGTTCAAAAATAAGCACCAGATTGTTAATGATTCTTGGCCCTCTTGCTGTCGGTTATTTTCCAACAATATTTCTTTCCAAATTAGTGGTGCCTTTTTGTGTTTGTCAAGAACTGAGAGACAAACAGCTCCAAGAGTTCACATGTAACATCCCAGTTAATGCAGATTCACCTACATCTAAAACTGTAACTTAATGGAGGTGTGATGTTTGGACAAGATTGTTGTTTAATGTTTAAATAAGCTTTCTTTAAATAATGAGCTCATGAAAAATTCAAGAATCCACTTCATAGGAAATACATTTTATTAAGAATATGAAATTCAGTATTAGTTATTTGAATACTTGTAAAGCTTTTAGGGTATGCCAGACCCACTTCTCAAACCTGATTCTCCAATCTTTTCCCTTCTACTAGTTACATTATGAAGAAAGATGTTTATTCATTTAATGTTTTTATATCCCACCCTTCATCCAAATATATCTCAGGCAGGAGTGAGGGCTCACAATAAGAATTTACAGCAAATTACAATCAAATTATTAAAGTAGTACAAAATATGCATTCAAAACAAGAAACACTTTTCAAATTCAACAAATTTGTCTGAGTATGTGTAGAAGCCCCATTCCATGGTCAATAAGCACAGGAAGCCTTTGCCTGGTGATTTCTGTGGCCCATAGATTGCAGCAAAATACTGGGCAAGGTTTTGCCCACTGTCTTCTCTGTGTGATGGGTGCATAGGGAAAAGCTGTCCCATGAGCCCTTGCTGCAGAGTGCAGGGGAAGCCTATAAAAGGCTGCTTCCCCTGGAGCTCACACTGGCAGAGGAACGGGGGGCAGGGGAGCACAGCACCCCCAGCACCATCGGGGAGGGGGGTACCATTGTGATCGCCCCCCGGACATGCACCATACACCACCTCCACTGCGACGGGTGCCACGTCCCTGCGGGCACGTGCCACGCCCCCGGGATACATGCCACACCCCCGCAGGCGGCGTGCTACACCCCTGGGACATGTGCCAGCCATGCCCCCACCTGCTCTCTGCCCCCGGTGCCGGAGCATGCAGCTTTGCCACTGGGAGCTCCCAGCCATTATGCTTTGAGAGCTTTCCACCTACCCACCACTGGGTTAGAGCCTTCACTGAGCAAGTTTGCGTTGCTGGTTGACAGGGCCTGAAACATCCCCCCCCCCACCCTGATTGGCACTTGGTTGGTTTTTCTTTCTTTCTGCCTTTCCCTCTGTGAAATTATGGCTTTCCTTTGTTAGGCAGAAGAACATTGTTTGTATGAGGGCAAAAGGCATTGGTCGGTATGTACATAGTCTAGGGGGGGCTCTTATAAGGGGCCTGAGGGGAGGATTGACCATGGCAAACCCAAGCCTGGGTTCTGTATCTGCCTGCTTGGAATCTGCCCCCTGATCCCCCAGTGAGACCTCGTTTGCTTAGCTTGCGCAATGGCACGATTCAACAATGGCCGACTCCCATGGAACAGGTTTGGAGCAATCCAAACCCACTGGATCCATTCCGTCAACAGCTTGTGGAATGATGAACTGATCCTGGGACCCAATGCCATGCCAACCCTTGCCCTGCCTGCTGCTGTCAATAAAGATTTGGCCTGATTTTATCCCTTCACCATTGTACACTCTGGTTATTTTGCTGCTCTCATGGGTCACATAATGTGCCTGCCTGGGCAAACAAGTCTACAGAAGAAAGGTAACATTTACATATTACTCTGCCCACTTTTGTCTCTCACCCTGCCCATGACTGGCATGTGTCCCCATGAGATAACCCATAAGGGAACATGATCCTCTTTCTGAAGAAGGACCCCCACCCCTGATATAGATATTGATTTGATATAGATAAATTTCATGCAAATCCATTTTTTATTACAGTAAAATCAAGACAATTGTCAATTAATACATTGCAGTTGAAAACAACTGATATGTATTTTTTTGTGTCTAATGTTTAAATCATACAAACTTAATTTAAAAAAAAAATACACAGGAAAAAGTTCCGTTTGCATTTTTTTCCTTTGTATTTGCAGATATCCAGTATTCCTTGTTGAAGCCAATTGCAGAATGACAAACACAAAGACTTGGGGTTCTACTCTGCATTAGTTCTACTCAGAATCCTTTGAAATTAATGAATAGGACTAAGTTAGGTACTTTAATATTTGTAGGTATGCTCTTAGTTGGATATCATCCATTGAAAATAAATCATAGAGTAGGTCTGAGATTAGACTTCTTTTTTATCATTGTTGATATTAAACTAAGTTTTATTCAGAGTAGAACCATTCATGAATTTCATTAGGTTTACTCTGAGTACAACCTAATGTTCAGAGATTCTCACAGCTTAATGAAATACAGCTGCCTTGAGGTCTACTAGAAAAATCATCTCAGAGATTTTTCTATCACTAGCTATCTGCAATTCCAATATTGTCAGTGGCAGACTTTGGTCTCTTCAATTTCAGTGGCACCCTGCATGACACTAAAATTTGGTGCCTCCTGCCTCTCTTGCCCTGTTCTGCATCGTTATTGTGACTTCCCCTGCAGCACCAGCACCCAGTGCAGCTGAAACAGTCACACTGCCCTAAAACCACCTTTGATACTGTGTTTTGAAACTAATTGTTTGGTGGAATCATCTGATTATCATAAGTAAACTTGACTGTAATCCTCTCATATCATATATTGTATCATATCATTCTTACTGTGGGATATTAGCTGAGATAAATGGAGTGCATCATGCTATCAGGTACTGATCATTTATCAACTTTAAAACACTTTGGGCAGGATTCAGCCAGCCAGTCCCATCAACAGAAGCTCTGCACAAGGATATCTGCGTGCACATCTTTTCCCCCTGTGCCCCCCCCCCCATGGCGAAGGGTGGTCTGGAGAACCCTCAAGGAGAGGAGAAAGGGAATTGTTCCACCCAACAAACTGCAATGCTTGCACACATAAGAACAATTGGAAAAGCACAACATTGAATTCCACCTGTTATTCTGATTCAGACAAGGTAAAAAGGTAAACGGACCCCTGACTGTTAGGTCCAATCGTGGACGACTCTGGGGTTGCGGCACTCATCTCGCTTTACTGGCCGAGCCAGCCGTCGGGGCCAATATAGGGACTACCAGTGCAATTCTATACATATTTACTCAGAACTAAGTCCCTTTGATTTCATTGGGGTTTACTCCCTGGTAAGTGTGTATAGGATCAGTGACTAACTGAAGCTAAATTGTGTGCATTGTATTATTTATATTAAAAATATCTTCCATCTTATTCTTTGCTGTCAGTAACAGCATCAAGAATGATTAAATGTGTCTAGTAAACCCAGACAACATAAAAATAAATGAAGAAAACTCAGCATGACAAAGTTATATTTCCAGAAAGACTGCTCTCTCTCCCATCCCAGGAAAAAAAGGTACAATAGACTTTTTAATGGATGAGGAAGCTTTTCGTCTCCACATCTTATTGGCTGAACTGCTAAGAAAAAAAAAAGAACTGAAATATAGGGTGGTCCTCTTGGATAGTGTTTTTAAAAATAGCCTCTTGCTTGATGTACCTTCCTGTTGAGCTGGACTCTGTGTCATGTACTTCTCACCTTCCTTTGGATAAGTACTGAAGGATCTCCTAATTAGGATGCTCACTTTAAGCAAATGTACCTTCAGGCAAATAGGATATCTCAATTTTGCATGCAAGATAATTTCCCCAGCCAAGACCCTCTGCCCCTGAGTGGCTTACTCGCAGGCATGGCAGCCCCTTGCTAACACATCAGAAATCAGAAGAGGGAATGGAAATGCTGACCTTGGAATCCAACATTGGCACACTTGCTGCCAGGAAGTGTCCCAGCAGAACAGTAAAAGAGTTAACTAAGATATGGATCCCAACAATGTTAAACAGGGATCATCACAGTGATTTTCACCAACGATCAGTTTATTCTGGGCAAGACTGACAAGGCTTATAATAAAACCACTGCAGCTATTCTTCTGAAATTTGGCAAGATTCACCCCTCTGCAAAAGGATAAGCTTGTTTATAAATTTCACCCAACTTTAACCAGAAATAATAAAATAAAAGGTTAGAGATCTCCTTATTTAAGGGGGAGGGAAGGGCAGGTTCACAATTTAGAGGTCTCCAGCAGAAAAGCCTATCTGCCAGCAGTTTGTCAGGCTAAATCTATATTTCACCCATTTCTGTCAAAGGGAAAAATGATTCTGAATCAGTTTCCTTCCATCCACCCCCAATCACTAATGGGAACTCTCTAGTGCCATCAGGAGATTGACAGATAGGCAGCCACACCCATGGGAAATGGATGAGACCAGCATCTTGCCCAATGGCCAGATCCACTTCCTTACCCCTGATGTACACTGAGAGGCAGAAGTTTTCTAGAATCTCAGACAGCCCCCCCCCCCCCCGTTTTATGCAGAAATGCCAGGGATTAAACCTGTGACCTGTTGCATATGAAAGAGCCATGGTCCTTTACTACTAGCACCACCAACTTATATATATATATAGCAATAATGCTTCCAGAATGATGCTACATCATGACACAATGCAGCTCACTAGTTCACTAACAGCAGTGATGTTGCTGCTTTAAACTGTGGTCCATCTGTACTTTTAAAAAGAAGAAGAAAGGGGCACTACTGGAATTAAGTCCCAGGAAGCCCCCAGCTTCAAAATAAAAAAGGCATTTATTTATTTATTTTTCACACTTTTCAGCAAGTGAAAAGTTGTAGCAGGACTGTAGCCTAAGAATCCGTCCTGAGCAGGCTTCCTCAACCTTGACCCTCCAGGTGTTTTTGGCCTGCAACTCCCCTGATCCCTAGCTAGCAGGACCAGTGGTCAGGGATGATGGGAACTGTAGTCTCAAAACATCTGGAGGGCCGAGATTGAGGAAGCCTGGTCCCAAGTCTTGCTTAGATTGATCTGTCACTAACTACAAATACCACTTGTGGGATGATAAATGAAATTATTAGCACTGGTAATTAAACTGGCAACTCTTTACCATTGCTGCTAAATGCTGCTAAATCATTAAGGGAAATTATGCTTCCTAAAAGTTATTTTAAATGTTTCCAGTAGAGAAAGGAGGGAAGGTATCTCCATCAAACATTTTTAGGAAATCAGTGCCTGTATGTTTATATGTATTCCAAAGAAATAAATATGAGAATCATAGACTTGGCAGTTACTCTGAAAGTCATCTAGACCTGCTCAGAACAGGAATCTTGCATCTGCTTAAATGCCTCCAGAAAAAGTATTTTAGATGCCCCATTCCCCACATCAGAACTGCTTAGCTAATCTTGACATATGCGAGAGGCAGCAATAAATCTAAAAGCACACAGGCCTTTTGACAGACAACTTTTCATCTCTCTTTCTGTGTCATTAAAGTCTTTTTCTTTATTCAGTTAAATCTATTGCAAGTATGTACTATGTTTTAACATTTGATTTATATTTCACCCAGGAGGCCACCTTCCCAGTAGCTTTTCTTTTTCATGTGATGATGAAGGAAAGTGAATCCTTATGCTTCTCTCCAGAATCCCCAAAATTATTTCTTCCCCAACCTAAAGTCTAATAACAAACTTTTTATTCAAGTGTGGATCCCCCTACAGCCAAAATGGCACCATCCACACACAGGTGCATCAGCCCAAGTGGCATCAGCAGGCTCAAGAAAACCACAATATCTGTAGAAAGCCTGGTGGTGGAGGAACAGATTCCAGTGAGAACTCATGAGCATGCTCAACAGACACAGAATGCAGATAATGGTGGAAAGCACATGAAATGGAATGTCCTGGAAAAGCCACGGCAAGTTGGAACCTTAAAATAGAACCATTTTGTTTCTCGCTCCCTTTGACTTCTAATAGCAAACTACCAACCTGTTTTTGTTTTGAACCTTTCAGAAATGGCTATTGTTTTGTAATAATAATATATTTATTTATACCCCACCCATCTGGCTGGGTTTCCCCAGCCATTCTGGGTAGCTTCCAACAAAATATTAAAATACAATAGTCTGTTAAACATTAAAAGCTTCCCTAAACAGGGCTGCCTTCAGACGTCTTCTAAAAGACTGGTAGTTGTTTTTCCCTTTGACATCTGGTGGGAGGGCATTCCGCAGGGCGGGTACCACTACCGAGAAGGCCCTCTGCCTGGTTCCCTGTAGCTTGACTTCTCACAGCGAGGGAACTGCCAGAAGGCCCTTGGCGCTGGACCTCAGTGTCTGGACTGAAGGTTGGGGGTGGAGACACTCCTTCAGGTATATTGGACCGAGGTTGTTTAGGGCTTTAAAGGTCAGCAACAACACTTTGAATTGTGCCCAGAAACAGACTGGGAACGTACTGGAAACGTACTTATCATATAACAAAAAAATGAGCAAACCCAGAACTAATTTGAAACCATTCCTTCATAAGTATCCTGATATGTACGTGAAGAAAATAAAAGATTAAAGATCATTATCACCTTTTCTTTTTTCTTTTTTTTAAATGTCCTACAGACTTCAGGAGCATCGAGAACTAATAAAGGAAGTCCTTGCCATAGACAGCATCCAACCAAGTCTTACATATATTGGACACATTGAGATTAATGGATCCAAATTAGTCAGGTTTGTTAATTTCAATGAGTCTTCTCTGAGTAGAACTTGAATCCCCCCTATGGTTTCCACCCGTTATGTTTGAATCTGAGTTCAGTAAATGGTTGTTGATTTTGTCTGGATCATCAAGCACTAAGACATTATTTATGAAATATGTAATTTCTGCCAGGTGTTAACATACAATCCTCTTCAGAAATTAATAATGCCATAGCAAGTGACAGTGGAGTCATATACATGTATATTCAGGTGTAAATAATATTGTGTTCAATGGACCCTTACTCCCAGGTAAGTTTTGTTAGTTGAACTTAGGTTCTATTGAAATCAGTGGGACAAGTTAGTCATGACTCCCATCTCATCAATATCAATGGAAACTAGCTTCAGCTAATATTCTGGATCCTTTAAAGACCTAAATAAAACAGAACCAGGATACCTGAAGGGCCTATTTCCTCATATGATGCTGCCTATCTTCGCAGGACAGCTGAGGAGACACTTCTGCATCTTCCACTGTTGTCAGAACTGGTTGGAACAGGAGAAAGAATATTCTTGGTTGTGGCATCAAAGATGTTGGACTCCCTGCTCTGAGAGATTTGGCTAACACAGAAAACCCCCTTCTAGTCTTCAGCCACCACCTGAAAATGGTATATTTCAGCATACATGATGCCTGTGTCACCTGCTCCTGCTGGAATTGTAAAAACTGCTATAGCTTATATAGCTTATATTATATATTGGCTATTGTTTTTAAATTCATGATGTTGACTGCCTTGAGCACCTCACTAAATAACTAAATAAATACTAATATGATGCTCAGAGGGGCTGGATCTGTCAAATGCTTGTGTTCAGTCAAATTTGCTCGTTAGAAAAGCCAGTTGAACAATGACAAATTAGCACTGCATTTTTGTTGCAGCGATACAGATGGCATCTTTAAATGCTCAGCAAGTTGAGAAAATTCAGATCATACTTCTGCTTTCAGATTCTTTTTGGAGGGAAAATAAAAGATATGCATCTCATATGAAAGGATTGGCCCTTAAAATTGCCACACCACTTCAGCTAAGACTGGAGTTTTGTTTTCATATTAGGTTGAGAAAGATCAACAGAATAAAGGCAAGAAGAGAAGACTCGTGTTCATGTTTAATTCTCTTGTGAAGGAGGAAAAGCAACATCTTGGTGGTAGAGCATCTGTATGAAGAATGTCCCAGGTCCAATTACTAGCTTCTCTACCTGGGACTGGGGAGAGAACTCAGTCTGAAATCTCTGAGAGCTGCTGGCAACAAATGTAGACAATACTGAGCTAGATAGACTAATGGACTGATTCCTATGTTCCTACATAAGCTACAATCACAGTGATGGGGGGCAGGGAGGGATGTTGTCAGTTATGGTACATAAAAAGTTACCTAGAGGCAAGCTGTAAAGTTATAAGAGCTATCAATAATACATTATTGTATGTAGCTCCAGAGGATGTATATGTTGTGTAGTACCAGCAAAACTCATAGCAAGACAGAGGATATTTAAATATATTATGTAGGATTGCTGCCAAGCGGCTGAACTCTCTGCTCACCTTTCTCTGCACCTTGAGGATTTGGTGCACTGTGTTGATTTTCTCCCACACAAAAATTGCAGTTATCCTTGTTAGAAAAACATAAATCAATCCGCTTCAGCAGTACTGAAAACAGGAATCAAAAAAAGTGCATTGCCCCCTTCCACTTTTACTGTTGAAGACTGATATACACCCCACAAAATCCCACAAACATTGGACAACAGCAGGAAAAATCTTTTGAAGCTTCTAGAAAGATTTTACAGTATGCAGGCAACTTAGAAGCAAGGAGGGGAAGGTATGCCTAAAACATACTTCGCTAACCTGATTCCCCCTCCAGAAGTTTTGACTACAACTCCCGTAAGCCCCAGTCATCATGTGCTAGCTGAAGATGATAGGGATTGTAGTCCAAAACATCTGGAGGGCACCAAGCTGGGGAAGGCAGATCTAGAGGAAAGACCAAGTGTACATTCAACACATCCAAAGGGATCAGCCTGAAAATTGATTTTCCCATCTTCCTAAATTAAAAGAAAATTACGGTTTAATACTATCACTTCCCCTCTATTTTTCTTTCAGTTCAAACATTTGAAAAATCTTCTGCATTATTACAGGTCAACAAAAAAACAATCCTTTTTAGTACTGAGTGCTTCTCTGGCTACCTGCCAAATGCCCAAAGCCCACATGCAATTTGCATATAAATGTTCATTAGGGTTTAATCAGGAAAATGCACACAGGTTTTCTGTTTATTAACTTCTATAAAGAACAAACAAAACTGCACCAAACACACAGAAAGACAAATTATGTTTGAAAAGAATCAGGAGGCATTTTCACTGGAGATAGACAAACCACACACTCATGTCATTTGGTGTAAGCGCAACAGACATGAAAAGGTGTTGTAAATGACAACACCATTCAAAAAGTGATTTTTCTATTAGTTTTGGGAGCATGGAAATATTATCGTTCTGCCTGTCATATGCCCATATTTCTTACATCTGCACCACCATGTAATAACGTTTTGTTGCTCAGGTTGTTGTTCAGTTATCAGACAATAGTCCTTCTTTTACTGTGCAGAGAAAGGATTGGAATGGCACAACTGAGTCTAAAGCAATATCTAAATAGGCCTTTCGGCTCATTCATTTTCCATGTCTCAAATGAGGAGGGAGGGTGCTAGCAAGAATACTATACATTTTTCAACTTTGTCTCAAAAAACCAAAATGCTACATCTCTTGAGCTGCTTCAACAAATGTTTTTAATGAGACCCTCTAGTCTTCCAACACTGCAGAAGAAGTAAGAAAAAAACATGACTTCTACATATATTCACACCTTTTGTTTATGGTGTTCATTTCATAAAATTTGTAGACTGCTTGATTGTAAAAACAACCTCCAAGCAGATTAAATGAAAAAATACGTTAAGGCAGATTAATCTAAAAGCACTCTTTCCTGTATTTAACTACACAATCATGCCAATCAGCTGCCAAGGTCCTCTGGGTCACTCCACAACCTATGGGAGTACGATTATCGGCCGCTAGAGTTAGCATCAGAGACATCTTGGAGACACTGGAGGAGTACACCTTCAAAGGTGAAGCTGTGGCTATAGAGATTGAGACAGGAAAACATGTTTTGTTGAAGCTGGGGCAGATGAAAGTGTCCAGTTGTGCCGCTGCAGATGCACCATGGTGTTTCTTCTCTCTGCGCTCCTCCCAATGGCCATTCCTCCTCTGGTTGTTGCCATGGATGCATGACCTGATTGTCTGTCTCCAGGCACCGTGGTCATCTGCAAGGGATTCCATATGGCGGGGTTGATGTTGCCAGACTTCATATAATGTTTGCAGACATATATTTGCACTGCAGAGTTGGTCTGCCAATGGGCCTGGTGCCTGAAGTCAGCTCCCTATAGTCATTGGGGATCCTGCCATCTTCCATTCTGTGAGCATGACTAAGCCAGTGTAGACGTTGCTGAGACAGAAACGCAAACACATTGGGAATGTGGGCTTGGGAGAGCACCTCTTTGTTTGAGACTCTTTCCTGCTGTGTGATGACCAAATCCTTTCTGACGCAGTGCATGTGGAAGGTGTTGAGGGATCGTTTCTGACGATTGTAAGTTGCCCATGACTCACTTCCATAAAGCAGTGTGCTCAACACACAAGCCTAGTAGGCCTTCATCTTGCTATTGGACGTTAGCATCACATTCTCCCATACCCTTTGGAGAGGTAAGCCATTGCCAGAGCTGCCTTGCCAATATACTTGTCCAGCTCAGTGTCAATGGAGAGATTACTGGTTATGGTGAAACCCAGACAGACAAAATCGTCCACCACCACAAGTGTGTGGTCACTAGTGTTGATGCGTGGAGTGCTGGTGACATCCTGACTCAGGATGTTGGTCTTTGTTAGGCTGATGGTAAGGCTAAACTGCCTGCAAAATGGTTGAATCTAGCAGTGACTAGAGGGAGGGCCTTTTCTGCAGTGGCACCCATAGTAAGGAATCACCTTCTCTATGTTTTTGCTACATTAATGATCCTTAGGCATCTCTTGAAAATACATTTGTTCTCCCGGGCCTTTGCTGGCACTCAATCTCCATAGATTATGATTTTAATTCTTGACTGGTTTTTCGGTTGTTTTTTCTTCCTATGTATATTTTAATATTTTGAGATGTGTTTTATTATTGTTGTACACTGTCTCAAGGACTTGACATGGGAGGCATTAAAAATGGTTTTTCAATTAATTAAAGCTTATTGAAAGTACAAAATGAGTTTATTTCACTGCAGCAGAGACAAACCCTCTTGGTGGTCAAATACCAATATGAAAAGGAGCTTGTGAGCTTGAAAGAAGGCTTCAGTTGCCAGACAGTAAAATGGTTCAAGGCCCATTTGGCACGTGCATTGACTCAGAAAAGAGTCCTAACACACACACCAGATATTGCTGAGATTTCAAGCGGGAGCTTTTCAACATAAGAACAATAAAGTAAATCTGTTGAGTATTTTCAAAATGATCTCTGAATAAATGGCTGTTCAACCAAGTGTTTTTCTGACCAGAGTGCCAGATACAAACCCAGAGGCAATTCAAAGGGTGGCTTCATAATCGCTTGAAATTTTTGCCAAAGGGACAGATGCTATTTCTGGAAGTGCCACTTTTCAGAAGGTAGCATCTGGTTCTCTATCATTCTTGGTAAAAACACATGGGTTGAGGAAATTGTATTGGTTTCTTCTCCTTTTTAGCCATCTTAATGTTACAGTTATGGAGCTGGCCAAGAGCCATCATCAGCCTGCTTCCGACAGAACACCCTAATCCTAAAGTACCTGCTGAATATCCTTGGGCAGTTGGCAGAATTTTCCAATAAACTGTCTTAAGCAATTTTATCTTCATTCTAATACACACACTCTCTCTATTTATCTCTATGACCATTTCATAAACTCTTCCTCCAGTTTCGTCTCCCCTGCCACCTTGAAAATTAATATGCTGTCAGTAACCTAGGAAGTGCCCTACTGAGTTTCAATAATAGTACCTCATGGACACTTCTTGGGTGATATCCAGCTAAATAATTGCATGAATGGAACAACGTCTTCTTGTGCAACAGGATGCTCCCTTCTCTCCATGCCCAGCACAATGCCTACATCTGCTCTGGAGGGTCAGGGGAACCCCCAAAACAGAATCAAGGGGTGCACAGAGAGAGGAGAGGAAGTCATTCCAGTCACATAATTGTTAAACTTATAAGAACAGATACTACACTTGATCTCAGCCAAAAGGCCAAGAAGTCATAATTATTTAGTTGAGTACCACCCCATATATTTGGACATCCATTTTTGTCTTACCTCATCAATGCAATTAGTTCAATGAAGAGTGACAGTAGTGTGCCTTCACTGAACTACCAGTACCCAATCTGAAAATGGAAAAGGTCAATTGTGGTGGGTAGAGACTGCAATAATCAACAGTGTTCAATGCTTCCAGTAAGGATAAAACTAGGTTATAACTTACTGCTAAAGTAAAAGAATAAAAGGACTTCACTCATTCAGAAACTACTAGACACCCTATTAGATTCTCATGAACTGATTTAAAATCAAGGAAACTCTATCTGCTCCCAAACCCAACAAAAAGATATGAGATTATAGTGACTGACCCTTCTTCAGATTAGAACTTGCTGCCCCACACCTGGATCCTCACAGCCATGCCTCATATGAATGTTCTGATGAAGTCTGGAGATCTAGGCCTACTAACTGTTCCACCAAATGTGATACAAGGTCATTCGCTCACCTCCTTGGGAGATTCTTAATCAGCTATCTACAATAACATGCTAGAACATACTCACTGAAATATGGGCCATAATGCTTTAAGGAAGTCTGTGGCACACGTATAAGACTTGCCCCCACTTGGCCTCCAGTCATGTGGACTTCCAGATCTGTGCTATACACTGATCCACAAGTTTTGATGCAATAAATAAAGGGAGAGTAACTAACCCTCAGGGAAAGATTTTTTGGGGGACTGTTAAAAGGTTAACAAATTATCAATTGTTTATTACTGGCTAGGCAGGGAGCTCCATTTGGATGTTTTGCCTCAAGAGCAAAGACATTTTAATTTTCAGTTTTTTCGTCCAGTGCCTACTATGTTCTGTGCATGTTTTCAAATAGCAAGGTTTGTTGGATGGAGGTTCCTGTGTCAAATATTCAGTCTCAATCCAGTCCCTCATCCAGTCCATTACAGTGGCCAGGCATCAATTTCTGACCTGCATGGCTTCATCTGACTCAGATGACTAAGGGAAACATTGCTGGGTGTCATCAGCATACTGATTGCATCCAACTCTATATTGGCATGGATTGCATCCAACTCTATATTGGCATTGGATTGTAGTTTGTGGCTGTGTAGATCAGAAAATAAGAACAAGCAGAAGGCAGGTAACATGTCCATGGGTTGTGGCACAGACAGGCTGGCCTTACACTGCTAATGGGCTTTTGGCCGGGTCATATCAATAGCCAACTCCTACTTTGGCTCATTTCCACATGGCTGAGTTGCTGTAGATCTCTTTGTTAATACTTACTAAAATTGTCACTAGTTTACCCAATACCTCTGTTTCACCAAGTTCTTCTCAAATATTAAGGGGCACCATTAAAGAATAGCATCCAGGTGTCAATGTGATGCTGAATAAGATTAATTTTATTTTGAGAAGAAGCCATGGCAGGATGTGCGTTGTGGCGTTGTGTGGATATGTCTACAGAATCAAGCAGAAATAATGCATGGAGGAAGCATGACTGAAAAGCAACGTGCTTCATGAATTTTAAACCAAACAATGTGCATGAGATCACCATCAATATTTCCCTCATGGGAATTTTGCGCATCAGTACAGAGCAGCACACCGAAGTTTCCTATGCTAGAATGTCAAGAAATTTCAAAGATGTGGCACAGCATAATCCATCCAATCTATATATTTTTCCTGTTGTATGCAGTATATTCAGTGGAATAACAGGCAACCCATGCAAACTGAATGCAGATTAAGTAGAGGAGATTGGCAGAAGGATATAAGCAAATATTTCACAATGCTATTCTGCCTCCCAGCCTCAAAGAGGGTGGAAAAACTGTTGTGGGTGGGGTCAGGGGACAGGCAGAAAGCAGCTGTGTGATGTGCAGATGTTTGCCATGCCAATAGACATGTAGTAAGCAGGAGGCAGTGGAAGACAGGAGTGCCTGGCGTGCTCTGGTCCATGGGGTCGCGAAGAGTCGGACACGATTAAACTACTAAACAACAACAAAAATAAATTAAAGGAACACCCACAATGATTAATTTAGTCAGAATTTTCGCCAATCAATGTCTCTGTATTCATTTTGCATGCATACCATGATCTCTACCTGTGAGCTATGATGTTCTTCCTAATAGGATAGAGACCAGCTGTGATATTAGGTAGCATTCCAATTGTTTTCCAGCCCTTGTAGGGAAGGATGGTGAGGTTAGCAGTATTGTCTTCCCAATAAATTGTTCCTAGTCTCTGATCAGAAATGTCTTTCTCCAAATTTGTGAAACTTCTCAGCTCTGCCATGTGAGGGCCAGCTTTGCTCTGACCTATTCTTTACAGGTTTATTGCTTTTTTAAACACCAAACTACTAAGGTTTAGAGGCCATTTATTCTCAAGCTGCTGTTGCCCTTTCTGTATATAGAAGTGTGAAAGCTGAATTCACCAATTTTGAGGTACATCTATTATTGAATCTTTTAGACATTGAGTGGAGGGATACTATTCAGACAAGATACCTTAGTCTGTGAGCTCTTGGGCTTATCTGCAAAGTAAATGACTTGGTTTGAGCACATCATCTCTCCATTAGCCAGTAGACTAATTTAGCCATTTTGAGGACAGATACACCAAGATTCTATTAAAGCTCTCATTTAAGTAGAATATTACAGGGATAATGCAAGCGCAGAAACCATAAAAGGCAGAGAGTTATTTCACAATATGTAAAGATGTATGGAAGGAAAAACTCACGCCACAGCCATTCCACAGCTGTGTAATGCACTCAACAAATCCTCAGGAATAGATCCAGAGATTTTCAGTGTTATAATCATTGTAAGTATCACTGAGTTAACAACTTTTCAAGCTTTCCCATCAGTATCCATTGGTACTCAGCATCCACCCCATTCATAGTGTACCATGGGCCGCAGCTTAGAGCTGGAATCCACCTCTTGGCATAGGCCTGTTTCATATAAGATATTTCTCATGTACAGTGGTACCTCAGTTTATGAACTTAATCCATTCCAGAAGTCTATTCTTAAACTGAAACCGTTCTTAAACCGAAGCGTGCTTTCCCTAATGAGGCCTCCTGCTGCCGGTGCCCTTCCACCGTTTGGATTAGACAGAGGTAAAGTTTGCAAACCAGGACACTACTTCTGGTTTTGCGGAGTTTGTAAACCGAATCGTTCTTAAACAGGACTGTTATTAAACCAAGGTGCCACTGTACAGATAATCTTCATATATCAGCAGAGGAGAATTTTGGAAGCATCCCTAAAGTGGAGAAGCTGTTCAGAAGGAAGAGCTCTTCACTGAGGAACAATTGTCTCTTATTCGAAGTGACACTCTTATTCGAAGTGTCAGGAAAAAATCCAAAACCTCAAGGTCAGTTTCAGCACCTTATATTGCTGGACAGCGGCCAGGGCCCCAGGATTCTGGTGGAGTCTACAACTGATACTTGCCCGGGGCTCCTGTTTAAAAGCTTCTGGCCCAGCACTTATGGAAGAGTATTGATCCATGGCAGTTTGGAAATTAACATAATGGCTAGACTCAGCAGCTCAGTGTGCTGCTGCTGCTGCTGCTGCTGCTGGTTGGTACTGCCTGCCAGAAACTGCTTAGATATTATTGTAAACCGCTTTGAGGTGTTTTCTTTTCTTTTGTTTTTACAATCAAGCAGCATATAATTTTTATGAAATAAAATTAATTAAAAGGTAAGACCACTAGGGCCCTGTGAGGGAGGAAGAGGCCCACCAGACAGATCTATCTTTACTTATGGTCCTTCAAACATGGAGCCAGCCCTGAAACCCTTCTCCAGCCAAACAATGGAAAAGTGAAATTGGCCACACTTCCGCATGGGTCATATTGTTGGGAATCAGTGCTCTTCTATAAATTGATAGTGAGTTAAAAATGGGGCAGATGGTGAGGTAGAAGTTGCCACCCTTTGTAACTTTTTTTTATAAATGGAGACCCATCTTCTACTCTAAGAACTAATGGATAAGAACATATATAATCATTAGTATCATCTAATCTGATCATGTGAAAACTTTGTTCAATGTGGATCTTCCCTTCTGACCAAGGAGGTGGGATCATCAGTGCCAAAACTTCCAATGAATTCAATGACATACTACCTTCATTATCCAATTTCTAGACAGCCGATTTTTTTAAAATGGCAGTAAGCTTAGATGAAGATGAATGTGTGGTTTATGTGCATGTGTTGGAGGTTAGAAAATACACATTTCAGGATAAGTACATTGAGAAAATATACATAGAAAAAATTGAGTGGTATATAAATGATGTTAAATAAACATATTTAGATCTGTATTTTGAAATAAAGTATGTATTTAAAAATGAATTTTCATATAGATTTTAAATAAAACATAATCTGCAGATAAATGCAGTAATTGGACAGGGTGGATTTATGAATAACCCATTCACACTCTACAAAGTCTAGTAATAGTCTATCCCCAGTTTCGAAATGATGAGGGGAAGATTCCCAAATAAATTCATACCAAAATATGACAGCAACCTTGAAAGAGGTCAAGTTTTAAGAACATGAATGCTAGATGGCAACTGTTTTCTTTTGTAGCCAGCTTAAAGATAAACCATTCTAAATATTCTACAAGATTTAAGGTAATTAACTGCAAATACTTGGTGTTGGTTCAATTAAGCAATAAATAACTAAATTGAACTCCATGCTATTTTCTTTTTCCTTGATCCACTATCAAAGCAGCCTCTTAATTCAGAACTGTAAAATGAAATACAGAGCTGTTTATTGGATAAAGTGCCTATGTATTGCTATTAAAAGCTAATCTTTTTAATTTTAAAGAAGTTAAATTAATTGCTTCTCAAAATATTCTTTTCATGTTTCTAGGAGAATAGTGCATCATTTGCATCCTTTATATGATTTTAGAATTTCTTCTTAGTTCTATTTTTTTTTCTTGTTTCACAATTTTCCATCAAGAAAACTGTTTGAAAAGAAGAACAGGATAGCAAGAATATATATCAAATCTGGCACTAGCATTGAATGTGGTATTTCTTGCCTAGGATCAGTTGGATAAAAGACCTGTAGTAACCTAACTGCTTCACAACTCATGAAATTTGAGTTGTTTTCATGGTTTTGGGTTGGCACCAAAAAACTGAAGTTAGCCCCCAGACAGGTCTTCACATACCTGGGTATTGTGGGTATGTGCTGATGCTTTCCAATTAAAGCCAGACTGGAAGGGAAGGAGGCAGCATTGCAAAATGTATTTTTTATAATCATAATAGCAAACTCATTTTTTAGTCTGCCGTGCATTTCTAAAGCAAGTTATTTATGATATACAGAATGTTAACTAATGTTTTCTGCTATTGAGTGATAAGCTGCAGAATTGATCTAAGGGAAGGTGATTTTTCAAGATGATGATGTTTCTGTAAATATCCTTTCGCCCTTGTGCCCTTGAAGCACTCCAAACTTGTATTTTGTGTCTTGAGGCTAGAGTTATCTTGATTATTTCAGAGATTCGTTACACCGCTGTCTCCGCACGGTTCATCAATTGGCTGTTCGATATATGAGATCAGACAAATGCTGCACACATTTTAGGACACATCACAGTGAGTGAAGAGGAGTGTGACCAGCATGTTGCACAGCAAAAAGCCAGATGGCACAAATGTAGCATGGGAGTAGAAAGCACCAATGGAAAATGATGATGATGATTTAGAAGAATGGGATCTTGAAGCACAATCTTTTCTACTCAAACTCAAACTTTTACTTACTGGAACAGGGGCAGCCAACATAGTCCCTTCCAGATGTTGCCAGACTACAACTCCAATCATACCTGACCATTTGCCAGGCTGACTGGAGCTGATGGGAGCTGTAGTCCAAGAACAGCTAGAAAACTTGCTTTAAATATTACCAAACCGTATCATTATGTGTTATAGAATGTATTGTATAATTCTATGACAAAAAAATATGAATTAATGCTGCTATCCTCATCACTTGCATGAATCAGGATCTATTTTAGTTATCCAAACAATCACCAACCTACCATCCAAAATATCTGTAGAAGGAACAAGGATGGGGGAAACACACACACACACACAAGCATTTTTCATACTTAGAGTAGGGACTCTACTCTTTTCTATACCTCTTTCACAGGCTGCCTATTAGTTTCTATTCCCTTCTGCTCCACACACATTGGCGGCCGAATGTTATACCCACACAAGGAGTCTACTAAAGCAGAAAGGCCTCCCCACTGCAGATGTTCAGTCCCAATCTGTGGAGCGTGGTTAAGGCTCAGTCCCCAAAGTGTAACAGACTTTTCTCCACTCTCTCCATCACATGAGCGGCTAATCTGGTACATTTTTAAGGAACTATTTTGAAAACAGTGGCTAAATAAAAATGTATTCTTATTGTAGCCTCTAGAAATACAGGGTTTTTTTTTAAAAAAAATGCACAGTTTTAGTGATAATGCTGCCATCAGTGTGCTGAAGAAGGACCCTTTTTATTGCAAGATGCTAAAAATGAGATTGTTAATAACATAAAAGATTTTAGGACCCAGCCACTGGGCAAATGCTAAAAAAATTATCAGGAGCATAATGTTCAGGGGAGCATGCAGTATTAGAATAAAAATGAAAACTGCAGCAGCGGAAAGAACTACAGAGGATCTCATGTCCTGATATTCTCCCCTTCGAAACTCCTAATAGGCAATGAGAGGAAGAGGTGGGGGGAAAGACACATTAATATTTAATTAGTTTTGATCCTGAGAAGTACTTAATCTTGTGCTAATGAACATATTGGAGCCAATTAACAATCTCTCTGGAACCATGCACAACAGTACTTTGAATGCAGCTCTATAAATCTTTCACTTGTATTTGTCATCGTCCACACTGTGCTAGTGGTTTCTGAGCAGATACCAATGATCTTTTGGAAAATCCATGGGAATCATAGCAGCCCCTTCCCCCCAATTCAAAACAAGTAACATAATGTGCTCTGAACTGAAGGTCTTTAGCATCCATAGGGTTGCCATGTGTCCTCTTTCCTCAATTTCCTCTTTTTTCAGGGGTAAAATTTAGGATAAATTGCATTTATTTGCTTTGAATGGCCATCTGAGGTTGGATGGTCTGAAGTTCACCACACCTGCTCTAGAATATTCTTGCTAGCATTTATTCAGTGCCATGTTCTTGATGCTCAATTTCTGTGAGGTGTCAAATAATACTGAAATAAATCGACTCATTTCATCACTTCAGTAACTATGAAAGACATTCATTTGAATTCATCCTAAAATGAGTAGACCAATAATGGGTTCCTTGATGCAGCTTCAGGCATTGCAAAGAAATGGTAAGTGAGGAACTGGAATTACCTTTGTTTCCTCTTTTGCACAATAGGAATGGACAGATCAATCTATTTCTGATCTGTGTCGATTATGCTTGTGTTTATTCATGTCTCCTATTCCATTTCCATGCACCTTCTTAATAAAATTTATGTATGAAAATTCATTTCTAAATGTATTGCATCCTAAATGCACCTTTTCACATTTTTTTTTATTCTTTGAGCATAAAACTGCAAGGAAAATTTTGGAGAAATGCAAAATCAGAGAGATAATCACATTCAAAGCCATATATGTATCCAGGAGGTGCAAATTAGCTCCATTTGCTTAAAAATGTAAACCATACAAGATGTTCCTGAGGTCTCGAAAATGAGTCACCATAATAGACAATCAGCCCTATGGGCCATTACTCTGATATTAGTCATATCTGCTTCTGGTTTCTTATCTTGTTTGATACATCCATGCCAATATGATACCTTTTTGCATTGCTTTCCAAATAAATGGAATCAATGGAAAGCATGTGATTGAGTACAGCTCGGCTTTAATTTTTTAGATAAACTAGAAGCCAGCTACAGCATTTGAATAATCAGGATAAGCTATAGAACAACCCAAAAGGCTCTATTTAAGCAAAAATAAGTAAGATCGCTTGTTCTTAAATAAACAAATAGGATTCTGCTTCATTCTATCTATTTTGTTTAGTTATGGGTTTGGCTGAAAGAATGCTATCCCCTGCCACTATGACCACGTTGCTATAGTATGAAGGTTCTGCTGGATTTGGTCAAACCATGAGTTATGACCATTTAAATCTGGATAATGGGAAATGTGCTATGCATTGTTTATAAATAGGGAAAATATATAAGTGCACTTAACTCTACTGCTCATATGACACTCTATTATGTAATGAAACCCAGATAGCTGAGAAACTATTTGCATAATCAAAGCATAATCTCAGATTCAATTACTTGTTTCCAATTAATATTCTGCACGACAAGGTCAACAAATACAAGCATGCTAAAGCAAGAAGAGCAATTATTCTGGCTGTTTTAGCTACTAACTGAACATACTCAAAGCAGCATCTTCAGCAGCTAGAGTTTCAGGTACCTGTGACAGTACCTGGCATCAATAACAGACTGGAGTCCTTATGCCTCAGTATGACTGAACATGCCCTTGGGAGGGGGGGAATGCTTCTCTTGTTCCCAGTCTCCATTTGTGTCAAGAATGTCCTGAGAACCGGATGTGAGGGCAATCTGGCTGTGACATCTGTCACCCCATTGATCGCCAGGGTTGATTCGGCTGATCTGGCTGGCTAGGCGGGTGTCCCCTTCCTCCCTCACCGCTCCATGTGCGTCCCTCCCGAAGTTGCGCGCTCAGTGGAAGAGGACGACCATCCCAGATAGAAGGAGTGTACCGTTCTTCGGTCAAGGGTATACGATAGCTGCGCTCCCCTGCTAGAACCTCCAAACAAGCTCAAGAATGTCCTGAGAACCCATCTTTACACAGCTCTTCGTGTGCCTCCTCAACTAAAGGTCTGGAGGGTAGCAACATGAGAATGGGCTTTTTCTGCAGTGACTCCCCATTTGTGGAATGCTCTCCCTCAAAGAGGCTCTTCTGGTGCCTTCATTACATATCTTCAGGTGCCAGGCCAAAAAAAAACCCTTTCTATAACCTTTGGCTGTTTAACATTCTTTGGCCTTTTAACTGTGTTTTGGAGGGGGCGTTAATGGTTTATTTTTATTTTATTTTATTTTATTTTATTGCGAAAGAACGATGTCAATCAACATTTGATGATCTCCTTCTACTGGACACAATGGAAAGTGTCCTTTCATACTGCATCACGGTGTGGATCACTTGTTTGACATCAATTGATAGGAAGTGCCTACAGAGGGTGGTGAATACACCACAAGATATTATGGGCTGTCCCGTGAATCTGCTGGATGACATCGCAGAAGAACGTTGCCTCAGGAGAGTGAGGAAAATTCTCAGGAATGATTCACACCCTGGCCGGCACTTTCTTGATCTCCTGCCCTCGGGCACAAGATATAGAAGCGTGATTAGTTGCACCAACAGGGTAAAAAACAGCTTCTATCCATGGGCTGTTAGGCTGCTGAATGAAAAGATAACAACAGGGCAACTGACTTTCGGGTTTGGTGGGCGTGCATCAGTAAACGAGGGGAATCAAGACTAAAAGAGCTGAGTGGGGGGGTGCTTGTGTAATCTCACTGTATACAAGCTGTACAAGTGACAATAAAGTATTTCAATTTCAATCATTTCAATTTTTGTTTTATTATGCATTTTATGTTCTCATTTTGTATTTTTATGTTGTGGCCCGCCCTGTGATTTTGGGATGAAGGGGGGTATACAAATTTAATAAATAAAATTGCACATTATGCACAGTAGTATGGTAGAATTCAGGACTGATCCACATCTGGCTGAAGCTAAGAGGTTTGAGATTTGGGGGGGGGGGGTGGAAGACACACAAACAAATGCAGAACCCCTATGGGAAAGGGCTTCCAGTTCTGCAATTCTATTATTCGATCACCAGTTAGAAACTGATTGATCATAACCCATATAGGTCTCTGCATGATGAATATATCTTAGGACAGAATGGAATTTCATATTCTACAGATTATTACCATTTTCAGAGGATGAAATGAAGATTTGCAAGGAACAAACAAACAAATCTATGCCATTGATCATTCCATATTTTGTCTTTCAAATAAAACTTTGGAAAGAAGAGTGTACAAGAGTATTTATACACACCGAAGTAAATACATCAGAAGACATCAATGGACTTGCTAAACTCATTAGACAAGCACATATCTGTCAAATATATATAATGGACTATATTTTGTTTCATAAACATACATTGGTTGTCTAGTCACATAATCAATATGAAAATAAATCGGTTGAACATTGTTGTTTTATGGAGAATCATGACTATACTCCAGCCTGTAGCCAGAGAATAATGCCATTAAAGATATATGTTTTGGGAATCAAATTTGATTGAGCTGAAGGGGGAGGGGAGGACAGATGACAAAATCTTTATTTTATTTTATTTTTAATAACCTTATATCCTGCACATAAAAAAGAGTGTGCACGGCAAAATGTCACAGAATATTAAATCACAACCCCCATTTCTTACTCTAGCCAAAATAAAAGGCCCAATGCATAATAATACTTTTAAAGAACAGCCATCAAGCCTAAACACTAGACATCAATCAGCAAACAGTCAGCTCAAGGTCTTTATAAACAGCCACATTTTTACCAGTCACCTAAACACTACAGTGTTGGGGCCTGATGCACCTCAGTCGGCAAGACATTCCTCAGGGTGGGGGCCATTACAGAAAAAGCCCTGGCTTTCTAGGACACTCAGGTGATAATCAGAGAATATGAAGAAGAAGAAGAAGAAGAAGAAGAAGAAGAAGAAGAAGAAGAAGAAGAAGAAGAAGAAGAAGAAGAAGAAGAGTAGTAGTAGTAGTTTGGATTTGATACCCCGCTTTATCACTACCCGAAGGAGTCTCAAAGTTGCTAACATTCTCCTTTCCCTTCCTCCCCCACAACAAACACTCTGTGAGGTGAGTGGGGCTGAGAGACTTCAAAGAAGTGTGACTGGCCCAAGGTCACCCAGCAGCTGCATGTGGAGGAGCGGAGACGCGAACCCGGTTCCCCAGATTGCGAGTCTATCACGCTTAACCACTACACCACACTGGCTCTCACACTGAAGAGGAACACGTGGTAGAAGGCAGCCCTTCAAGTACCTAGTCCCAAATTATTTATAGCTTAAAGGCTAACTCTAGTACCTTGACTGTATACAGAAGATATATAATATAACTCCACCACTCCCAAATTAAGAAACTAAACATAACTTCACATTGTGAATATGACTGTGTTGTTCAAATGAAAAGACTAAGCAAAGCAAATGCATCTGTCTCTGTAAATCACACACATATTCCTCCACCCACTGAAATGAATAGCAAAACGGCCATTGACTTTAACACTATAAGATCAAGCCCTAAAAGCAAATTGGTTTGATCTTGAAATGGTTTTTATTTTAGCTTGATGAAGTCATGGGCTTGCCAACACAAGAAAGCTGAAGTAAGTTAAATACTTTTTCAGCCACCAACTGACTTCCTTCTCTTGCTCTGTGCCCCGAGGTTCTCTGTCTCCATTAAATGCTGTTATCAAGGGAGTATTTTGGTTAAAAAATAGCCTCCTGCATGTGAGCACATATGTCTAGGGTGCCAGGGGCTACAATTCAACTTCCATAATGCAACCAAATTAACGAAAGAATTTTCATTAACGTTAACATTACGTGAGCCTTTCAGAACAGAATGGTAAATAGCTAGCTGCATCCTAAAGGAGGTTATATATTACTTTTTGCACTTTGTCATTTTCAAGCCATTTAAACAAATAAATATGCAATGCTGAATTTAAAATAATTCCAATCCTTTTCTGAAGAAGAACCTGGCATACATTGTTAGATGGTGACCTAGCAGAATTGAGCATTGGGTATTTTGCTCTGGGCCCTCGATCTCCAGAGCACTTCCTAGGGCCCCCCCCCCATATTTTCTTTTTCCTTACTCTGCACACCCTGAAATCTCATAAGGATCTGGCCTACAGAGCCAAAAAGTCCCCCCTGGCTTACAGGATGGTGAAAGCCTATCTCCATGCAATCTTAATTTGCCCAAAGGCATGGGGCTTGTGCAGCGAATCTTCTAAACCCATAGCAATGCCTATGCTGTTAGAACTGCATCATTACTCACATTTCCCCAGCTGAGAATGAATAGGAAAGGCTACAATTGTCACTTTTGTCCTAGATTAGTTTAACTGAAGTATTGAAGACAAGTAAGGAATCTGAGCGATGCTTCCCACCATTTCAGTGGCCAACTGCATCACGCTAGCAAACACAAGGCCTGCCGACGCTCTGATTTGCTTTTTCACATGGTCAGTCATAGAATCATTGGCTCTATTCAAGCTCTCAGTTGTGTAAGGAATCAGTACTGTGAGTGAGTTGGACTGCATTAGGAAATAGCAAGAAATTATATCTACAGTGGAGAGTGGCAGCATTTTGCTTGTCCCTACAGCGGTTCTCAACCTGTGGGTCCCCAGATGTTGTTGGACTACAACTCCCGTCATCTGTGAGCTCTGGCTCTGCTAGCTGGGGTGATGGGAGTTGTAGTTCACCATACCTGCGGACCCACAGGTTGAGAAAGGCTGCTACAGAAGTGTCCTCTTACTCCAATGTCTGCAGTGCCCTCATTTTCCTAATGTAGGCTTCATTTCCAGATTCAAATACAGTGGTACCACAGGTTAAGTACTTAATTCATTCCGGAGGTATGTACTTAACCTAAAACTGTTCTTAACCTGAAGCACCACTTTAGCTAATGGGGCCTCCTCCTGCTGCCACACCGCCAGAGCACGATTTCTGTTCTCATCCTGAAACAAAGTTCTTAACCTGAAGCACTATTTCTGGGTTAGCAGAGTCTGTAACCTGAAGTGTATGTAACATGAAGCATATGTAACCCAAGGTACCACTGTTGTAGTAAGCCATGCAAAAGAATAGTCAGTCTTAACATATTTCCATTCTTTTTATCCAGAATGCTTTTTTAAAAAAGCAAACAACAAAAATAACAACAACACTTCTACATGAGTGAAGTGGACTCTGTAAAATAATTTTAGCACCTCTAAGACTTCCAACTCTACAAAAACTCCAGTGGGAAAAGCTACTTTGAGCCAAAAGATACAGGTTGTATTTTAATGTGAGAAGCTGAATAATTATGGCCTTTCCTCTCTATAGAACCTTCCAGAATTTTAATTAGTTTTAGTTCACAGACAATGGCAAGGCAATCTGAAATGTACGGTAGTTTCACAGTTGCCAACTGGCTAAGATAACGAGTTATAATTAAGTATGGTATTTGCAACTGTCATTCTGCATAGAGAATTGTAACAAAGATCACAACTATTCCAAGGAGGTTATTGTTTAACACTCTCCACTTCTTCCCTCTACACTGTCAGTTTCCTTTTAGATAAAAGAATATTGGAGACTTGGTGGTGCCTTTTCTAAGAATGGTTCATTTAGAAATGTACAGGCTGAGCAGCAGGGAGCAAGAAAGCACATGAGCTGGTAAAACTGGTGGTAAAGCTGGTAAAGCTGGTGTTGCTCCAGCCAGCCTTGAAAGGTGAGAAGTGTGTTCTCGTGATCTCTGACCAAATACAAAACTGCATTAGCATGTCTATTCCAGACAGGTTTTGAATCTGGCATATTGCCTATGGCATCAATGGAAACCTGTTGCCCTCATAATCTCTGAGCATGGGCCATCCTGTCTGGCTCTGATGGAAGCTGGAATCCAATGACACCTGAAGGGTCACAGGTTTCCCATCCTTGTCCTAGGAGGGTGAGACCAATGCTCAGGTTTCCACTGCTCACACTTCAGTGCCACACACACAGAGAGATACTGACATTTTGCAAGGGTTCAAATCTCCTACAAGTACTATTTAGGAGCACAGTACACAAAGTAGAGGACAAAAAGTCCATGCACAGACAGCATTCATGCAGTTCACGTGGCTGGGACCTACAAAATACCCCCAGCCCTTCAGGAACACGGTTCAAGCACAGGCAAGGAAGAAAAGGCTTTTTAGACAGGCTACCAAGTGGTAAGACCAAGACACACAATGAAAGCAGCCATAGGCAGCTTTAGGGGTTAAGAAGGAGGTGAGAAAGAACACCCCACACACCTTTTGCATTCCTGATCACACACACAGGTCACCTACATGTTTTGTCGTAGGAATTCAGACACAAAGCGGAAATGCGGTAGGGAAGGTGGAAATGTAGGTATACCACAATTAAAAGTGGTATGAATTAAAGTGCTCCAGCACATCTATTACACTGTTTTCAGAAAAAGAAAAAAACTTTTTTGGTTAGCAAAGTGATGCAGAAATACATGAAAATGAATGGCTGATTACTGGGAATATATATAAACAAATCAGAACAAGGGCTAATTGCAGGCCAGTATGAATAATGCACCAACCAGCCTCCCCCAGTGTAAGGCAACAGTATAAATAGGATGGCTGAAGGCACTGTCTTTGGGAAGACCAATGTTAGACCAACCCAGCACAGCGCTGCATCATCTACCTCCAGTTATGATGGGGTCCACCTGCTGTCGTGCTTGTGGGATTCCCTTGCAGCAACAGAAGGGGTGTGAGAAATGCTGTTTAGGGTATTTATTTTAGTTGTGTCTAGCTATGTAATAATGTGCTTTATGTGTTTTACTTAGCTGCAGATGTGCCTTGATATGTTTATGCTTTCTATACACGCTTTGTAGGACAGCACAGTTGGTAGAGCGCAAGACTCATCATCTCAGGGTCATGGGTTTGAGCTCCACATTGGGCAAAAGATTCCTGCACTGCAGGGGGTTGGACCAGATGACCCTTGTGGTCCCTTCCAGTTCTACAGTTCTGGGATTCTATCCTCATCCATAAATGTGCCTATTGCCTTTGAATCCACAAAAGAACCACTGCCCTTACTAAAACCACTTGGCCTTGGCAGAACAATCCTTCCCTTGCTCACCTGTGTGGGCAGGGAGCAGCAGTTGCTTTGTCCCTGTGCTTGGAATTATAGCGGTAGTAATAGAGTGGGTATTAACTTCAAAACACCTATTTTCTTGCAACCTGTAATGTCATATGTTCACATATACAAGTCACATGTCTGTATTTTTTGTTCCATAGTTTTTAACCCAAATGAGCATTTTCAGTTTCTACTGAATCAATATTCTCCTTTTGTAAGAGTTTGTTTCCTTCTAGAAAGGAGGCTGCATCAAGTGTTTGAGTACTGAAAAAGAAATCTAAAGTTCCTTACAATAAATATTACAAGATGGATTGAAGAAGGGCAGCTTTTATACTGTTTTAATGTGTTCCTCCTTTAAAAGGGCAAAAGTGATGGTAACAAGCTGGTCCTAATGATGTTCATTGATTGCAGTGGGGCTTAATTCTAGCCAAGTATGCTTATCATTGCACCTTTCAATTTAGATTATACCAGAATCCCAGGCATGCCCACTCAGAATTAAGCTCTACTGAGTTAAATGGGACTTCTTCCCAGCTAAGCGTGTATAGGATTGGAACATCAATCCACCTTCCTTGGCATTTAATGTACTATGCTGCATAATTCACAGTGCTTTTTAATTGCCATTGCTTAAGGCCTTGCTTCCTATAGTAACATGAAATTTTAGCACCAGAGAAAAGAGCTTATTAATTATTGAACATTCTTCTGGGAATGTTAACCTTCTTAATGTTTGTCGAGAAGAACTGGGATTGTATAGGAAGCTCACATGCATTTACTTATTCTAAAAACCTCTTCCCCTACTTTTCTACCCAGTGGATGCTCACGGTGCTTACTGTTGACTATCACTATGTCATGAAGAGTTTGGATTTTGATATCCCGCTTTATCACTACCTGAAGGAGTCTCAAAGTGGCTAACATTCTCCTTTCCCTTCCTCCCCCACAACAAACACTCTGTGAGGTGAGTGGGGCTGAGAGACTTCAAAGAAGTGTGACTGGCCCAAGGTCACCCAGCAGCTGCATGTGGAGGAGCAGAGACGCGAACCCAGTTCACCAGATTACGAGTCTACCGCTCTTAATCACTACACCACACTGGTTCTCTGATTTTAAAGGAAGCCCACGGCTGCTGCTTCAGCAATGAAATAGCTCAGATTGAGAGCTGGTATAGGAACTGGGAGCTCCACTCATGCTTGCTCTCAATCAGGCTCTGACCTAAGCAGTTTTTTGAACATGCATTTCACCATCTTCCCGAGGAACATCATGGATAACTAGCCACTTTGGCTGTGGATATGGAAATCCTTCCTGACTCACGATCATATTTGCTCCTGTTGTCCTAAGGCTTGTCTAAGAACCAACCAAGAACCTAGCTAGTGTAGTGACATCCACGCTAACAAACTACATAAACATGCAATAACAATGCTGCAACAGTTGAATTAGAAGTCTGAGCTGAAAGTGTAGTGGTGGCAAGCTTCATGAGCCTGAGCTGTTGATCAAAGGAGCTGGGAGAGGCTTGCTTAACAATTTCCTGCCCAGTGGTTCCCTGCCCAAACTCTCTCCCTGACTGATTTATCCTTAGATGAGGGAACATCCAGGAGTAGGTTAAAGCAACATGGGAGCGGATCTGGAATGAGGAAGTGGCAGGTGAGGTAAGGGTTAATTACCTTCTTTTTCCAGAACCTACTTTTCATCGTGATATATTTAGAGATATTTGTGTGCAGTGTGTCAATCATAAACACTAAGCACTTTACAGATCCATTGATTTTAAAGGAAAGGTAATCACATACTTAGGCCTGCAATACTAAACCATATGAATAAGTCCAGTTGAACTCAATGGAATTCTTCTAAGTAAACATGGGCAGGACTGGGCTATACAACTCTTCTATTTTATATCACTTGGATTCAATAGTTTGCATCCTACCTGCCCTCTATTTTTAGCCATTTTGCCATTTTTTAATTTTTTTTTAAAGAAAATGATGCCTGCCCTTTACTGAACCTTCTGTTTTGTTGTAGTGTTTGTTCACACTGCCTTAGTATAAGAAGCCCTATAATTTTCACTTTCATTGGCACAAGGAAAGCTAGACTAATGATTTGAAAAGGTAAGACAAAGAACCAAGCATTTTCCTTTGTTTTCAATTAACCTTTAATCCATTAAACCTCTTTACAAACTGTGAGAACTGCCAACTTAAATTTATATTCCATGGAAATCAATTTGGTTTCTTAGGCAGAAGTCGGATAATTGGAAATTGCATAGACTGGAACTATTCAGTCTATCCGCCAACAGTAAGTTACAAACACTGTTGAGGGGAAACCCTGGGGAAATGCTAATATGTTGGAATCCATCACTTACACTTGATCAGGGATGGGGAACCTGTGGCCTTTAAGGTGTTGGACATCCATTAGTCCCAGCCAGCATGACCGATGGGCAAGAATATGGGAGTTGCAGTCCAGCAACACCCCTGATCTAGATGCTGAATTTGGCATCTCAGCAATTACTATGACCCCTTTACCTTGGACTCCATTCTGTGTGCCTCTGAAAGCATGGGGAAATCTTATTGCAGGTAATAACCAGGAAACCCCAACAAAGGAAGAATATGAGATCCAATCAAAAAGTTTACTGAAGCTTGAAGAACGTTAGATCTACCTGAACTATAGAATTTTAAAAATTAAACATAGTATCATCTAGCTTACTTCATCCAATCATCATCATAGATTCTTTCAAGCCCATTCAATAATATTTCAGACACATTCATGAATAAGAGTGCACTATACATTTAGAGCAATATCATATCATTTTAAAAGCCTTGACTCAACTCAAAGAATCCTCATTCTCATGGCTTAATGGCATTTGCAAGGCCAAGGAAAATACCAGTTACCACCACCCATCTCCTCCCAAAGATATTCCACATGGCAGCAGAGGTTTAGGATCAGAATTTTTCTTCTCCTAGATGGGCTACTTTCCTAGGTTGACAAGCCCCATCCGCTTCCCACTTCCATCGCAGCACATGCAGAAACCATCCTCTTGACCATTGGACCCACTATTGGTCTCATCTTCTCAGTCTTCTGGAGCCTGTCTTCACATGCAGGGGAAGTCTCTAACTCACTGAGAGTTTGAGTCCCATTGGCTACCCTCAGCTGGTTTAGGTGGCCAGTCAAAACCATTCCCAGGGTGACACCACTGCCACAGGCTGACAGCTTCTAGGGGCCACAGTTGAGAGCTGAGTGCAGGGTGGTGACCAAAGGTAAACTACCCCAAAAGGAGCATGTGTCCCCCACCAGAGGTACTACCCCTCCCCTAATACCCCATTTTAAAAATTATTATTATTATTACATGCCTGAGAAGGAGATATGCTGCCAGAAGCAAAAGTAAACCTTCTTTTTCCTTCCCAAACAAATTCTACACTGAGTATCTTTTGTCTGTGATTTCAAAGTGAACAGAAGTGTGTTGATTTGTTTTCGACAATCTTCTCCCTTTAATTTATTGAATTCTATAGAGTGACAGATAGGTTTATTACAGAGGCACCCGACAAGCATAAAATGAATCAAATAACCGACAGACCAGAGCCTTCTATAGTTTGCAGAGGGCATGGCCCAATCAGTTCTAGTACCCTCTGCCAGCTTTCTTTCAGGTCACACATGGAAGACTAATGAGCATGTAAAGGATAAAAATGAAAAAGCAAACACTTATTGTCACTTTTTCCAAGAAAATTATGAAAGTAACTGAGAAAAAGTAGCAACAGCCAAACTCCCCTGAGCTTATTATTTTGTAAACAGTATGGGAAAAGCACAGAAAAAGCTAACAGCTGTTTCTCAACTTAAGTGGTGTCATATGCAAATTGGTGGTGTTGTCCCTCCCATTGTCATGTTCTTCCATGGGATCCATTGTTCTGCTTCAGCTACCTTATTCCAAATTGTGGTGCTGTGCTATCATGAGGAACAGCCTGAAAATACAACCATGCATGTCCTCCACTGCGGTGAACAAGCATGCCAGGAACAAGGGAAGGTTTTGCATCTGGATGAAGGACAACAGCCACATAAAAGGCTTGCAATCATTAATTACTATAATTAAATTCAAAATATACCCACTGTTGGTCAAGTGGTCTGTTCATACAATCCGTGAAAGTCTCTTCAAGGTTGTTTTAATGATTAACATTAGGACACAGGGATGGGAAACCTGTGAGCTCTGGATTCCATTGGATTTCAACACCCATCATTTCTGACCACTGGCAAGCTGCCTACAAGGATCCTATAGATGATCTTCATGTTCCCAAACCTCAGGGATTTGCCTGACCTTTGGAGTTTTCTACTTGGGTCATTTAAAAAAAAATACAATTGCTTATTAATTTGTTTATTTGCTTAAGTAATTTACAAGCCATTAAGCCACTTTTCTGGACTATGCCCATCCTAGGCAGCTAGCAACAAGATTACAATACAACAGCAGAATAAAGCCTTCAAATCAACAATACATTTCAATATAAACAAGTTTTAAAAAAACATTTCCAAAGCCACATCAGTGAAAGACAATATCCACAGTAAATAAAACATCAGCAGGTCCCAAAGGTACACCAGTTAAAAGCTCTTTGAAGCATTTAGTTTTTTAAAGCCTATGACCATACATTCATGGGGATGGAGTTCCATAAAGCGGGGGCCAATCCTGAGAAGTTTCTGTCCCTGGTGCCTGCTAGTGTAACGGATCTTAAAGGAATGCTAATAAGCAGAACCTCTTTAAGCATAGGCAGGATAATTTGGGCATAGGCAGACCATCAGGTAACCTAGGCCTGAAACATTTAAAGGTCAAATCAGCAGCTTGAATGGGGCCCAGAAACATGCTGGTGACTGGTGAAACCGGTACAAAAGCATCGCAATATATTGAACAAAAGCAGCTATGTTCTGTACCAGCTGAAGTTTCTGGATCCTTCTGAAAGGGAGCACCATGTACAGCATATTACAGTGCAATAGTCTAATCTGAATGTAATTAGTACATGCATGACTCTAGGCTAGGTCCACTGTTTTTAGATAGGAGCTCAGCTGGCATATCAGCCTAAGTGAGCAAAAGACATTCCATTGCCACCACCTGTGCTTCCTGTTCTCATCAGTTGGGATTTTCACCACCGGAAGGAGGTGATCACTGAAGCAAGACAAGAGACTAGTGGAACCGCCTGGAGAAGAGGAGGTTAAGGGGTGATATGATAGTCATGTTGAAATATATAAAAGGATGTCACATAGAGGAGGGAGAAAGGTTGTTTTCTGCTGCTCCAGAGAAGCGGACATGGAGCAATGGATCCAAACTACAAGAAAGAAGATTCCACCTAAACATTAGGAAGAACCTCCTGACAGTAAGAGCTGTTCGACAGTGGAATTTGCTGCCAAGGAGTGTGGTGGAGTCTCCTTCCTTGGAGGTCTTTAAGCAGAGGCTTGACAACCATATGTCAGGAGTGCTCTGATGGTGTTTCCTGCTTGGCAGGGGGTTGGGCTCGATGGCCCTTGTGGTCTCTTCCAACTCTATGATTCTATGATTCTAACTCAGACAAGATCAGGACCATGGACAAGGACCAAGGTGCTGATTCAGAGTTCAGTATTTATAGCCTGGGCTATGGAGTGAAGATTAAAGCCCGGTTCTCTGGCATCTAGCAAGGGCTGGTGCCTTTTTTACACAACCTCTGGCTTCTTTATATAAAGTGGGGTTTCAAACTGCACATAGGAATAAAACTGTGGAAAGATTATTCCACTGCTATGCTTTTAAAGCTCCTCTAATGCTGCATTGTAAAGAAAGAACAATACACTTTGATTCATGTCCCAAATGACCCAGAGGGTCAGTGTTTCCTATTGATTCATGCCATCAGTGCTACCTTTTCCAAGAACATTCATTTTGTTTTCCTGAATATGAGAGTGGTGTTTGGGTTTCACCCTCCCCTGTTTTCCCTGGAAGAAGAGAACAGAGAATTAGTGAGTTTGTATTGTAAACAGCAGCACTGCAATAATGAGATATTTCACTTTAGGGCATTATGACGGAGTAGCTGCAACAAGTAGTACAGTTAGTCTCAGACATGGTGTATAATCTATGCAGGACTTTAAATTAATTATCTGAGTAGAATGCATAATTATAAGCACATTTATGCTGGATGACATAGAAGACAACAAAACTTGCCTGCATGCATAGATATGTATAGATATAGGTATTTTAAATTTCATATAGATTAATATAAAATAAAATATCTTGTTTTACATGTGCCAAATGAATTAAACGTTCATTCATGTTCACACACACACCCCTTTTCATTTTAATTAGGAACAGTTATCCATATAATCCTTGCTGATATTAAGATTAATCTTGTTTGAAGGCTATTCACTAAATTGGGAGCCCTTTATGGAGCAAAAATATATAAGGTTATTTACTTTCACTAATGAAATAATCTTTCATAGGTTTGATTGTGGCTCTTCTTTCTTAAGATTGGGAAAGCAGTCCAGCTGAGTTGTGGAATGCAATCACTTTTCAGTGGAGCAGAACATTCAATATAGATTGTCAAATGGCAGCAGTAAAGTAGTCATATGCAGCAAAATTCTATGCCCAGAAGTTCGTCCATCTTCAATGGGACTTTCTAAAATATGTATGCAAAAGATTACAGCCTTCAGCATGAAACACACAGAAATAATGCAATCCATATTTATTGTATTGAGTTGATTTTAGTCATTTGGACTCTTTTTACTGTGTTTATTGAATTTTGTGAGTTGGAGTTTATTTTTTAAATTAAAGGAAGATTTGCATTTTTAATGAATCAATAAACATACAAATCTCAAGTTTGCCATTACTTTCTCAACATGATACCTGCATGCATTGAAGTTATTTATATGCTAAGTATTGCTGAGAACAAACTGATCATGTTCTCATTTTAATGTGAATAGGTATTATATCATTTCTTTTCATCATGAACATTATTTGGAGCTGCATGTTGGTAACTTAAATTTGTAAACTATAATGCCAGGCATGGTCCTATGTTAATTGGTTCTATTGATCCCATTAATTCTCTGTTAGAGGGTAAGTAGTTGGGGTTTCAAGGTCAGTGGCAATACAAGCAATGACTTGGACAAAATATCAGCATGTCTTAAAAGTAGAGAGGCTGGAATTGACTAAAACATATCATCTCCACCCCTCCCAAAGCCTGGGCAAAAAAGTTGCATTTTGATTTGCTAAAGAAAGATGCACAATATTGGTGCAGAACATTTTGGAGGAAGAAGCATTCCAAACTTTAGGGACTACCACTGAAAAGCCCATCACATGTTCCACTGCTCCTTGAGCCATGCTTAGCAGTCGCCTAATGATTAGGGCCTCTCTCACATATCTTAATGCTTGGTCGGGTCAATGTGGCAAAATATTTGGGGTCCAAGATGTCTAGGGCTTTACATGTTAAGAGAAGCACCTTGAATTGGGTCTGGAAACAGATTAGCTTCCAGTGTAGATCTTTCAAAACTGGTGTAGTATGCCTCCAGACAGTGGTTCCTCTCAGTGTGTTGGCTGCCTTGTTCTGTCCCAGTAGAAGCTTATGAACCATCTTCAGGGGTAACCCCACATAAAGCAAATTACAGTAGCGCACCCAGGGCATGACAAACGTATAAAACTGTGCTTTATTTGTCTAGGATAAGCCATGCCTTTGGGACGTGACAGTTGCTATATTGTATCTTCCCTACTCCTGTTTTGCACTCGTAATACTGGAAGAGAGAGGCCAGGTAGCTGAACTCATGAATGGCTCTTCCATAATAAAGTGTTGCACAAATTCCCAGTAGGTTGCTGCTAATATGGAAAGTGTTGTGGAATCCTCCCACATGCTTGAGATAAAATCAAAACACCTGGGTTAATGGGTTCCACTTCCTCCTCAGTCAAATCATCTGAAGAATCATTAAGGGAGGCAAAAAATAAAGTTTTTGGTACAACTAGCAGAATTTGTCAAGCATCACTAAGGAGTGTCAAATGTTGCTGATCTTGACATTGGCTTTGTTGACTGCTTGAAGCATGAAAGGAACTACTGAGCACATGAAGCAATCTTGAACGGCATGGAAATCTACTCTTTCGTCAAAGTACAAGATAGTAGATAACTAGAGACAGGTTCCTATGACTAGCAATTAACATTCAAATGTGCAGGATAAGAACTGTAACATAGATGGATGGTGTGATGGAGAGAAGTACTAGAAAGTGACATGTTGGTAGGAGGGACGCAGTGTCTGAAGGCAGGAATGTTCAATGATAAAGATCCAAATGTCAGTGAGAACCTACCCATGTGTTCCTTCATAGGAATTTATTGTCACATTAGTTTTGAAGCTGCTTCCATGCCATTCTTGTAAATTAAAATGAACCTGACACTATCTTTTAGTGACAATGGTTTCTGCTGAAATAAAATATTTGCACATAATTAGGCAGTCTGCAATGAGCAATTGCTAACCAGTTTAATGCTCTGTTTCTTTGTGTGGATTAAGGCAGCCCTGGGAATCATGTATCAACCAGCTCACTTCTGTGGTTGTATTTTCCACATGGCTGTGTAAAATATTTCGAGCACATTCTTTGAAAATAACCATTGGCATAACTATCTCAGTATATCAGTTTGGCCTTCACACCAAATAATCTGGCTAAGCTGTTGTGACAGGCTCGGCTGGCTAAATTGCTTCTGCCTTATTTTGATGTTTCAAAATCCATGCATATCACTAGGAGTAATTTGAGAACTTCTTAGCTATGGAGCCTTAAATTCAGTTCAGCTCCTCTCCACACAAGATTTACAGAAGAGCCTGACCTGTCAGCAGTCTCACCACTAGGGATGGGGAAGAAAATCAATACAGTTTGCATCTAAAGGCAAACCTACTCAATTTGCACTTCTCAAAACAATATGTGGACCAAAACTCTCACTTCTCCAAATTTTGCAATACAGTTCCCCAGACAAGTAGTACAACAAAAAAAAACATATTCTAGGGTAAAGTGGGTATAAAAATGCATACATTACGTATCGAAAATAACATTGTCATACTGTAGAAAAAGCTTGCAAAAATGTGCATATTAACCAAATTGCATACAAAAAAAATGTGTTCATTGGAAGAAATTTGCAGGAAAACGTTGATAAATATTCATGAGTATTTTTTAAAAAGAAAATGCAAATTGTTGTGGAAAAACAGAAAACTGAATTTAAGACTGGAAAAGTGAGAAAAGCGGAGAACCAAAATTGACAGATTTCTCCATTCCTACTCATCATTCATCAGATCTCAGTGCAGTAATTATGTGATATGAATGCACAGGCTCTAAAGTGCACATAAGCACTTTCAGCATGTTTAAGGAGGGGTTCTATGTGTGTACACATGAGGAACTCAACACAAGGGAGAATTGATTGATCCTGGATCCCACATTTCACATATGTGAAATGCATGGGTAATAGTGGTGTGTGTATTTTTCCAGTGCACAAATTTCTGGCAGGGCTGTGTGGCTACTAGACATTATCCCACTATTGTAAAGAGATGTGCATGTGAAACAGCCTTCTCATTTGTAGTGACATAGTATCACGTTTCACTCTGCAGTTCACCTTAGCCTCTGGATTAGGGTGTCTGGTGCAATGTGTTTTCTTCCTTCCTTTTTGCAGACACAAGTACTATGGTGGAATGAAACTGTTGATTCAGAATGACTTGGACATTAAAAAAAATAAAATCCTGCTAAACGACGTAATTAGGAGAAGCATGCTGTAGCTCAGAGGAAGCCATTGATATCCTATTCTTAAGGCCAGAGTCCCTAATGGGCTCTAGGCCTCTTTTGTACAGCCAAAGTAGCTGTATGCTTGTGTTCCAGCAAGCTTTTGGATGAACAGACAAGCAATTTGGCCCACTGGAAGGATGCATTGTAATACTTAGGAGATGTTCCAAATTCCATTTAGTTGGAGATCACTTTGGGCACAATTGCTCGACATTGCTTCATTCCACTCCACCAGATTGCCTCCTGATAGTTGGTGTGTTTCACATTGAAGCAGCAAAAGTCAACAACAAATGTAATTTTAGCTTTGAGTCCACCAGCTTTCCTGGCACAAGAACCTTAGCAGCTACCATTTGGTACAAGGAATATGTGAAAGAACAAGTAGCAGCAGGAGAGTGCTATTGTGCTCGGGTTCTGGTTGTGGGCTTCTCATGGACTGGTTGACCATTGCGAGAACAGGATTCTGGGCAAAAGGAGCAAGATGGGCCAGTAGGCTGGTGATGCTTGTGACAGCAATGTTCAGCTCTCTTTATGATCAACATTATTTCTCATCTTCAATTATTAATTTTTGAAAAAGTTGGCATTGCTGTTTGCCACGACTAGCTTAGCAGATGTTAAGTTAGATATTAATGAGCAATGTGCCTTAGGTATGCTTGTGTGAGTTAGTTCAAGCAACATTAATTACCCCTTTGATGTTCTTTTACATTTGAGCCTAGAATGTCTGGATTGCTGGACGTGACCCCCACATATGTAACTAGTCTACTGCCTGCTATCAAGGCACATTTCCAGCAGATATTAGGTTTATAAATATTATTCATCTTTTTAAAAATATACCAACATTAATTTATCATCACTTTCACTTTCAGTTAATGAACTTTTCACATTCTGCCGTTTTCACTCAGCATGTGTATTAAAACACTGCCACAAGTTATGATGAGGCAAATGAGTCAAGTGTTTATTGTATGATGTCATTCAGCAACCATCTAGACTAAATAATCTACATTATGTCATTAGCTAGCTGAACGTGACTCATAGTTTAAAGCCACTTTGACAGAATTAACTGTAGAGATGGATTTTTCCTTGTTATATATTTTGGGTTGAACATATAGTTTTTCTTATGCCTTACATAATCTACCATGGTATTGATGTATTGGAGGAGATCCCGCTAAAAACTATGAAAGCATGTTTCTCTCTCTTTTCTTTTCTTTTTTGTATTTTACACAGGCATCTTCCAGCAAGTCCATAGGGGCACACAAGCTTTGCCTTCCATGTTTTTGTGTGTGTCCACCCCTCCCATTCAGTGCTTAACCTTGCCCCTGCTGTATGGGAAGGTCTGTGTGGACACAAATGTGAACAGAATTTTCTGTGTGAGCAGGAACTCTGATAAATATCAGGGAATAGAGTGAGTGGGGTGCACACACAATCCTGTCCTTAATCCACACTTTGGAATTTGCATGTCCTGGCAAACACCAGAACGCACCTCCTACCACATGATTGCCTTCTCTGAAGTCTTTCTGCTTTCTGAGATGAATTTCCTACTGCTGTCACTCTGGCCAGAAGCTACCATAGAGAACCATCTCTGGAGACTCTCTTTCTTTGAAAGCTGTTGTAGATGACAGTGATTCAGTGGTAGGAATTCTGTATATACATAGCCCTAGAATAATTCTGCATGGAATTGGAATGCATGCACATAGCACCAATTGATGCATGTGAGGATGAATATATCTTACCTGGTATGGCGGTTAATATATTCTACTTAGGATACTTTTTTCACATTGAAATCATTGACTATAAACAGACATGTTAAAGACAACATGAGACATGTTAACTTCAACCAAGTTCTATCGCCTTATGTCCATGGTTCTTGTTATTTATTGAGTTGAATAGGATCCAAAATGCAGCAGTCTGATTGGTCCTAGAACAATAGGATTCAGAATGCAGCAGTTTGATTGGTCCTAGAACAATGCAGCAGTATGATTGGTCTGCAGGAGCCACCCAATCCGGCTCCAGATGGAAGTGAATCCACAACCTGATTGGCCTACAGGAGAACTCTGGAATTAGCCAATCACGTGCAGCCCATTGTGTAAATAATGTATATAAAGCAGATACTTTGAGGGGACTTTCATTCCTCCTCACCACTATGAGCTGAATAAAGAGCATGAAATCCACTCTCAACTCTGAGTATATTTCAGTTCTGTGCACATATTTTTTAATATACATAAGCTACTGAAGTCAACTGTTTCTTGCACCATCAAGGTAATATTAGAAGCTCTGGGGCCCATGGGGGAGGACATGTTACAGCTCCTGCCCACACCAGTTTTCAACAATGTGGTTTGACTACAAAGTGTGCAAGGGCCTATTTTAAATATCAAATGCCCCTTTCGCTTGAGCTGACTGTGCTTTGCAGTACATGTGAAAATAGTATCCACACATTGTGGTATGCACCCCATTTAAAATGGCAAATGTCTGAAATGCATGGGTTGTGTGCTGCAGGCATATTTGCCAGAGAATTTTGTGTTGCGAAGATTATCTCCATTCTATGTGGGTCATTGCATAAGGATATCTCCTACATTTAATTGTTGTTTAAATGCTAATTGGTCTAGGGGAAGATTTATAATTGCATTTAATTTGTCAAGTGCTGCAATGTAATTTATATATTAACACAGTCCTTGCCATAAGGAGAGGTTATTAATTATAGCACAGTAGGTGGGCTGTGGGAATTGCTGTGCCCTTTTGTACATTGATGGTGTTATAAAAATGCTTTATCTGCCAGCCTAATTTCTACAATCTGATATTGGCTAGTAAAATAGCAGCATGCTGCAGGCATCATTTAGTTGCTGAATTAATATGAATAAAATGAAGAAGTTGATAATGACTGCAATCTTAACTCTTAAAAAGATGGATAAAACATTTTAGGAGTGAAATATAGGAGTACTTTGGGTGCTGAGGGAAATTTTAATTCATATAAATATCTGCTGAGACTGGGGGTGGGGAGGTTACTACAGCACAAAGCTTTAGTGTTTCCAGTTTACTTATTATAAATCCAAAATTCCAATTTAAAATAACACACATACACACAGAGTGAAAAATCTTTTTCTTTTGTCCATTTCCATACCAAGAGAGTCCTGCATCTGAAAATCTGCCAGTGCAACAGATGCTTGTGCAACATTTACACTGATAGTAAACTAGCATGACGTGTTGGCACAGGAACTGCAGCTCAACTTTACCAATGTTCATACTCCCATTGTTTGTTATCTATTTCATTTAGCAGCATGAATGGCGCAATGTTACATATGGCTTGTCAGAAATAAGCTTCACTTAGTTCCCTGTGATTTACCATGGTACTGCAGTCTAAGAGACATTTTGTAGCAGGGTACAATGAAGGAATCAAGATATTTTAACCTTGCCACTAAAAGTCCTATTAAAAATGTTCTCCAACCCCCATCCGACTTCACAGCAACAACAACACACACTCCAGTGGAGACGCGTGACTCAACCAAAGTAGCCAGACTGTGAAAATGAACCAATGTATTTTAGTCGGCTAGTTTCTCCAGTTTCCATATTTAAATAATTTCTGGCTCTCATCATGTGTTGCCAATATTTCTATGGTCTCCTTCAGCTTTTGTTTCATTTTGAGGAACATCAGAATGTCTCACAATAAAGCTAAAGTTCATTTTATTATGACTTTATGACTTTTACTTGAGGGGTGTTAGATTTGGGGTTTTGAGATGACTCATGTCAACACTCAGACACTTGTAGGCACAGGGGTCAGCTTCCATTTGTCCATATTTTTGCACTCAGAGAAAGCTTACAAAGAGAGTGGGTCTTAATTCAGAATAATTGTACCTTTTCAGAACTATCCTCATCTTGCTTATGGTTATATGAATGACTCATGCCCAATTTTTTAAGTATAAGCAATTCAAACCCAACAAGTGTTGGATTTGAGAGAGATCATCTTCCTGATTCTTGGTACCAGATTATTTTGTAAGCTCATAATGAAGTTATCCTTTGGTCTTTTTTTGTCTCCTTTCCAGAATCAGTTATTTGGTTTTTTATCTCTTCTGTACAACTAACATTTTACAAAGGAATCAAAGACCATGCTAATTCATATCAGGAATCTGATATGAAGTTACTTCTGTTAGTTCCAACAGGAATAATGGAAGCATAAGTAAGAGTAGAACTTGAATACTTTCCTGTTCAGAAATAAGAAATCCTTTTGCATCCCCAGAGAATGGCTGCTAACCCTGCTCAGGGATGGGAAGCGGTTGCAGCTCATCATCACAGGCTCCCCCTCTGCCTCTGGGGGGGGGGGTGGAGAGAGAGAGAGAGATCCCTTCACTGCCAAGCATGGGTTTTCCTCTGGCCGACAGCTTTGGATTTTTGGATGGTGGGATAGCCTGCCAAATCTAAAATTTGAACTGCCCAATCATAGACAGGCAGGGAGGAGGAGCCTGGGTGATGGACCAGAGTTAGGAAGTCTTCACCCTGGAGAAATTAAGTTATTCATATCTATAAACTCCTGACCGTTCAACAGAAATTCCAAGGCCTTATAGGTGAGGGATGATATTAGCAATCCTCTTATTAAACGAGCTTACAGTGTAAATGAGCTATACAAGTCAAAGTCAACTGTACAGATTTGGGGCTCCTGCAAGGTTAATGCCCTGTTCATTAGGATATGATGTGAACATTATAAAGGAAATATATTGGCATTCTATGACTTCAGGATGGTCATATTTTCTAGGAGAATGCTTTCCCATAATTACCTGTAACTAAATAAGCACTGAATTAAGATGAAGACCCTAGAGGCAGAGCTGCATGCCTGACTTGAAATCAGCAGTGCGACACTGAATGAGCTTTCTGTGCTTCCTAAATTTAAGTCCAAGATGAATGGAAGCCTTTCTTAGCTGAGGGATGCTTACAGGTGAGTAGCATTTCCTACAGATTAATTTTGTGTGCTAGTCACATTAACTAAGCAAAGTTAATAATTCAGTTAAATCTTAGGGGATCCTCTGCTCTGAGCAGATTCACATATTCCTCCCAGCTGTTTCAGACCCTCAGTTTTATTCCCTCTCCACATACCCACCTTGGCTGTATGTTTGGTCAGTCATATGACCAAAGGTGGACAACTGGACAATCCCTCTGCTACTGCATGATCCCGTTCTGGCTTTCCTGGTCCTGTACTGTTATTTGTTAAACAAAAGTCCATAGGACAACACCAAACTGCATGGCAAATATCACATTTAGCTGGGCTCCAACAAGGCTTGTAATATAATTGTGCCTGAACCAAAGTGCAAGGTCCCAAAGGCAAGTTCTATGTGACATATTTGGGTTTTAGGGAAAGCAGTTCCCTGCAGGAATGTTTTGCATAATAAAAAACAATGTTGTAAATTCAAATGGCTTCAACTGCTACGTAAGGATTTCTCTTTTCTGTTTTTGAGGAGTGTTTCTTTCTCCTTCCTTTGTAGTATGATAAATATTTTATTCAACATTAGAAGACCTTCTATTTGTACTACAATAACTGTCAAAAGGAAAACATGAGGGCTAATGCCTGATCTCTGTGGTCAAATGTCTGCTTAAACATTCCATGCAGCTTGTTCAAGGAAGGATGGAATTTTCAGCGCTTAATTGCTTTTACCAGATGCCATCTGTTCATTGATTTCTGACCTTTCTTTCTAACTTCAGTATACATGGAGTGTCCACAGGTGAGCCAATTAGATCAGAGATGTTTCATGCTGACAAAACAACCCAATTAATGCCTACCTGTCGAAAATCAGTTGGGGAAAATTAATACTGATGGGACCATGACCTTATGCAACCCTTATTTCGGCATATGATACATTGGATTATTTTCTCTGATATGTGACATAATTCATTGTTCATTTTTTTGTTTAGTTTCCTGTTTTCTTCCATTTTTTGGCCTGCCCGTAATCAAATGACTGAGGGCAGATTTCACATAAAACCACCAATAAAATCATTACATTCAAAATATCAAATGGCAACTTATATAATGAAATGATGAATAGCAGACACTCCCAACAAATATTTTCCTCCTACCCAATTGTCTCCCACAGCTAACACTCACAGAGTTGTATAAAATGGTGCCCTTCCATGAATAGAGGGATTCTTTCTATTTGCAGAACAACATATGATCTATGGAAGCCTCCATTAAAAAGAGGGGGGGAGTTGGGGAGGTGTTTTTCACCAATCCTCCCTTCCCTAAACAGCCCACATACCGCTTTCCACATTGCTCAGAAGAATCCTGGAAGAGGTTTCTGGAGAGCTCCAGGAAGGACTCAGATACTAGAATCTCTTCTCCCCTTTCATTAGCAGAGATACCTGTGACGTAATTAAGATGGATTATGTGACAACAATAAAATACAATAGTTACAAAATTGTAACCTTCTGCACACCAAGTCTAAAATCCAAGTTAAAAGTGAAAGAGGACAAACATCATAACTTCTTGTGCTGAGCCTTGAAATGCATATTGAAAAGGTGTTTAAGAAGAAAAAAGTGTGCTCTTTCTTGTATTTCTACATTTTAAGATATTCTGTTGCACCTTGTTCCAAATCTGCACTCATGGAACAGAAAAATCAAAACTTAGGAGCTAAAAGATACAGCCTTCACAATTTGTCCATCTTTTCCATTGTCAATAAAACAACAACAAATCCTGCTGAGCTGTATTTAGAACTGGAGGTCTAAAATGACACCTGCATTAATTCCACATCTTGTCGACACCAAATTTGTTCATTCAAAATTTATGCTAATAACTAAATGATTAAGCAAGAGTCATTCACATTCATTATCGCCCCACACAATCATTTCCCCAGGAGATACCTCAGTAAAACAAATACATCAGTATGTCACAATTAACTAGCGCATGCTTATCATAATATTTGAACTTTGCACATTTTTAAAAAGCCACATCTCAGATTAAATAAACTCATCATTGTTGAAATACAGTAATGTTTAGGGTGGTTTGCAGCACAGAACCTATAGTATATATGTGTCTACTGTTGAGCTATGAAGAGGAATCAAAGTGATACCACAGTCAGACAGAAGCAAAGTTTGAGCTTTAAGTTCTGGAAAGGACATTAGAGCTACTACTCTGGAGGCTCAGATGCAGGGCAGTGGATTTGCTGCTGGAATGTTAAGCTGTGCACCTTCCATATGCTCACTTTGTGTACTTCTAAATAAATTCAAATATTGCAGAAGGCCATAAATCTCCAGTGATCCCACCTTCCAAATTATCATAGAACTTCTCACCAGTAGCAGAAATGGGAATATCATTTGCTTTACTGTGTTCTGTATAGCATACCCTCCAACATTTCTCTGATGAAAATAGAGATGTCCTATTCAACAACAACAAGTTTATTATTTACACCCCACCCATCTGCCTGGGTTGCCCCAGCCACTCTGTGTGGCTTCCAACTTATAGAAAAACATAATAAAACTTTATCATTAAAAAAACTTCCCTATCCAGAGTTGCCTTCAGATGTCTTCAAAAGGCTGTATAGTTATTTATCATCATCATCATCATCATCACTTTAATTTGTATACCATCTTTCTATCTTACAGTACTCAAGGCAGTTTACAAGCTGAAGAACCAAAGAATGTACACCTTATAACAATCTAATGCAATACAAAAATGTAATAATAAAACATAGCTTTAAAATAAGCAACCTTCATCAAATAAAGTAACATTCAACCATCATTAGAATAGTATAGAATAATAATAGAAGCATATAAAAATTAAACAAAAATCCACTCCTAACAATTACAATAAATAATTTCTAAACTATAATCAATAAAACAACGGTAAGCCACAGTGCATAAAATAATACAATGCAAATTGAGAAGCAGAGACTGGAGGGTGGGGCAAGGCAGGTGGAAGAAGGCCTTGCTTGATGAAGTCTCTCCCCTCACAGTTTTTCCTCCAGGCACAGCTCCCTTATTTATCTCTTTGGTTCGTGGGTGGCTTAAGTTCATTTCCTCCAACAGTTTTCCAATGAAAATAGGGATGTCCTAGGGGAAAGCAGGACATTCCGGAATCAAATTAGAAACCAGGACTGCATCTGTAAATTTGGGACTGTCCCTGGAAATTAGGGACACTTGGAGGGTCTGGTATAATTTAGAACAGCTAGCTAAAACTGGCTTTTAGAGAGCACCTATATATTAATAAGCAATAAGTGGCAAAAATATTTTATTTTACAAAGGCCTAATTTGAAAACATTTTCACACTGAACTAGCCTTTTAAACATTTATTTGTTCTAATCCTTCTAACATGGTTTCTGTTTGAATAATATTGTGGGCTACACAGTTCATACTTATAGAGAACCTATTCTTACTAAAGACAAGGCTACAATGCTGGATGCGGCTTGCCATCAGCACCTACTATTTCAGATATGAGCAAGCTCCACTTATCTTCCAAAGAAAAGATTGTGAAGAGCTGAGACATTTATACTTCAGCTTCTTCAGGATGATGGATCCTGTATCCCACTGCAATTCTATGCATGTTTATTCAGAAGTCTCACTTTGTTCAGTGAAACTTTTCCAGTGGAAATGTGTACAGATTGCTGTGTTAATGTCAGATATTCAGCTATGCCTAGCTGTTGTAGTTTCCAAATCACCTTCAAAGGTAGCCCCACACAGAGCTCATTGCAGTAATCCATACAGAAGTTAACCGGAGCCTGTACCACTCTGGTGAGATATTGCGCAAGTTGGTAGGGGCTCAGGTTGAATACTAGATGGAGCTGATAGATAGCCACAGAATTAACCTGCACCTTCATGGACAGCTGTGAGTCCAAAATGACCCCCAGACTGTGTCCCTGGTCTTTTAGGGGCATAGTTATCCCATTAAGGACCAGGGAGTCCCCACACCTGCTTGGCCTCTGTCCCCCAGAAACAATGCTTCTGTCTGGTCAGGATTCAACCTCAATCAATTGACATCCATCTCTCTCTCTCTCTCTCTCTCTCTCTCTCTCTCTCTGTGTGTGTGTGTGTGTGTCTGTCTGTCTGTCTGTCTGCCTGTCCTTTTTTTAAACTGTTAGGTCCCACAGCTCATAAATGATGCCCATCTCTATGAAATCTGTTTCTATAGCTCAGGGAAAACTTGAGACAAGACTTGTAGCCCATGCATTTGCAGAGAAAGATGTAAGTTATTCATAAATGTGCTTATCTGGCCATGGATCTGCAGAATAGTTTAGCCCTGCTAGCTATTTTCCTAGCAAAGTGATTCTGACTGAAGCCATTCTTAACCATCAACTAGAAAGCTGTGAAACTAGATCCATTTGATAGGAGAAAGAAAGAAAGAAAACAAAAAAGGTGACACCTGCTTTGTGCATTTCAGAATAGTGGCTAGAACAGTTTGAATAAGCAGGTGCTGAATGCATTATCAGAGATAGCACAGAGAAAGGTTACCTGCATGCACTGCACATTAAACATTGATTCTACTGCATTTAAGTTATGTGAAAAATTGTCTTCATCAGCAAATGATTTAGCACATCAAAGCCTTTGTTTTTTTAAAAAATGCATTTTAAAAGTCTTTAAAATGTTGGAGCAGGTTGAGAACCTTCCTTTTTGTGGACTACTTTTTGTCACCCTAATCTCCATGCCAATGAATTTCCTGGTTTCGGGTGTTGAGTTATGACCACTCTGCAGGCAAAATGAGAAACTGAGAAACAAAATAAATTGTCAGTGTGTGAGCGGGGTGTGTGTGTGTGGACAGTTCTGATGTTTTGCAGCAGTGGGGGGGGGACCTTTAGTGTGTGGGGGGGAATAAAGGCAGAACCCCAGCACAGTTCACTGTAGATTCAGCATTCTCAATGGCAACAGATTGCTGAGTTTTTGCTGGGTGGAAAAACAAACAGAAAACAAGAATGGAGTATGGGAATGGAATGGAGTATTTTGAAAGAAAGTGTGGTTGGCTGAACAGGACCACTTTATGCCATGTCACAGACTGGTTTGATGCAGACTCAGAGAGTGGTGGGAAGTACCAGCTGGGGAACCCCCAAGGGAACAGGGCTCAGAACCAGGATATTAGTGATGGGATGACGATGACTAGTCAGAGGGAGATGAAAGAGAAGCCTGCGAGGAGGTGTCAGAAGCTGAAGAGGTAACAGGATTTAGTGAGCTGGAAGAGACTGTGGCAGAGAGCAGTCCAGAATCAGAGGTAGAAGCTGCAGCGGGAGAATGGGATGAGGGAGGCCAAGAGGCAGAGATGAGTCAGGCTGGTGAAGAGTCATGGGTGTCTTCCACGCCTGCTGTGACAAGCTCCTCTCACTGCTGGTCTCCCAGAACCAGGAAAGACATTAAAAGGGCAGAGAAGAAGTTAGCTTCACTCAAGCACAGTCTCACATTGCTGGGAGAAAACCCTGGTGAGAATGGGACTTAAGCAGCTGTGGGAAGACCTTCAGTCTCCGCAACTGCTTCATAGGGGCAAGACCTACCAAAGAAGAGTTGCTGTGCTCTTTAGGTCTGATCCTGTTTCTTCTAATAAAGAGTTAACACCACTTTGTGTGATTTACTGCTGGCTCACTCCTGTTACATGCTGTAACATTTTGTTGCAAGTTTCACTTGTATATACTAATAGTGTAGCCAAAATAAAGCACCATGTATATTTTTTAGAGATGGCTGTGTAAAGAAGAAGAAGAAGAAGAAGAAGAAGAAGAAGAAGAAGAAGAAGAAGAACCTGCCCAACTGACCATTATCTGTATCCACAGACTGCTGAGTACCTGTTGGGGAATGTAAAACTGTGGGGTGAGGAGCAGGTAGGAATGATATGGACCATCCTGAAGGTGAGATTGACTGGGAGAGTCAACAGGAGTGCTCCACACCACAAAAGTAATTAATAACTAAATAAATAATAAACATTTTGCTGTAGGTTTCAGTTGTATTCAGCTAATATCTGTATATGTGGATATACCATTGTTTGTAACCATGTTCATTTCAGGGGCCATACTAGTCCTGCACATAGATAGGCCTGCTTAGAAACCTGCAGATCTGCTATCTGAAATTTCAGAAATCTGGGAGTATTAAGGTGGGGTGACAGATGACAACCACTATGAGCTGAGAATGAACTCCCCCTAGGGCACACACTATTTTCTGATTACTGCACCTTACTGGACGGAGGTAGTGGTCACAAAAGATGTCTTATGTGGAAGCTGGTTCACCATTACTAATTTTTTCATTGACAAACCCCTGATAAGCTTCTAGAAGACCCTTGGAGCAGTTTCTAAACCACTGCTATAAGCCATCATTTCAGCACAGTGTAGCAACGTATAGAATTGGGCTAGACTGAAGCAAGAGCTTACTTTTATACAAGTAGAAGTTCAGTATCAAAAATCCTTTAGCTCATGCTCAGGCAAACCTGCTTGCAAGTGTTTGAATGTGGAAACATTAGCTGCTTTTAAGTTGTTCAGATGCAAAGCATGAAAATGAGTAAGCACTGATTTATTGGGCAATTTAGGAGTACTTCACAAATAAATTAAATCTATCTTCCCAGGCTTCAAGAAAACAAATGACTAATACATAAGCACAAGTATGTGTGTGTGTGTGTGTGTGAGAGAGAGAGAGGGGGGGGGAGGGAGGGAGGGAGAGGGGGAGACTAATGGGGAGATTCAGAAGCAGCAGTGGATTTATAAATTGGAATTGGAACAATTTTACCTATAAAATATACCAAATATAAGTACTGTAATTTTACCTCCAGTTATACATTTGCTTAAGTATATATAATCATAAGAAGAGCCCTCATGGATCAGACCAAAGGCCCATCAAGTCCAGCATCCTGTTCTCACTGTAGTCAATCAGATGTGTATGGGAAGCCCACAAGCAGCACATGAGTGCTAAGGACATGGTGGCGCTGTGGTCCAGACTACTGAACCTCTTGGGCTTGCCGATCAAAAGGTTGGCAGTTTGAATCCCTGCAATAGCTTGAGCTCCCATTGCTCTGACCCAGCTCCTGCCAACCTAGCAGTTTGAAAGCATGCCACTGTAAATAGATAAATAGGTACCACTGAGGTGGGAAGGTAAACAGCATTTCTGTGCGCTCTGGCATCCGTCATGGTGTTCAGTTGTGTCAGAAGCAGCTTAGTCATGCTGGCCACATGACCCGGAAAGCTGTCTGTAGACAAATGCCAGCTCCCTCAGCCTGAAAGCGAGATGAGTGCCGCAACCCCGTAGTCACCTTTGACTGGACTTAACAATCCAGTGGTCCTTTACCTTTTTACTTACCTACACGAGTGCAATAGCACTCTCCCCACATGTGCTCTCCAGAACCTGGATTTCAGAGGAATATTACCTCTGAAACTGGAAACATTGCATGGTCATATGACTAGTAGCCACTGATAGCCTCTTCCTCCATGAATTTGTCTCTGAGCTGCTCAGGGGTAGCTAGTCCTGTTTCACCATTGAGGCAAAACAGGAATATACCACTGCACCGCACTGTCGCTGCCACCATTCCCACCATTCCTCCCCAAAAGATTTCACTGGAAGCTGGTGCCACCACACAAGCCAGGTAAGGGAGGCATCAGTAGGCTCTTACATAAATCTTGATAACTGGAGCTCTGTCCTACTGATTTGCACTGTGTACAAATGGAACTTCTAGGAGAGACCAGGAAATGGGCACTATAGTTTAAGATACCGTACTACCAGTGGTGGCTTCCAATGAGATATTGCAAGATCTTGCTGAAATCTCAAAATTTCAGCAAGCTCTTGTGAGATTTCAGTGTGATCTTGGGAGAGTTTGGTGAGATCTCACTGCTTCTCTGGTGGAGATGGCAGGACAGGCAGAGTATCCATGGGCTTCACCCTGCCTCGTGGGTAGGCCAGCCCTGGAGTTGGTGGCCATCATTACATCCTATGGAGGCAAATTCTATACTTTAAAGTAAGTTATACATGAAGAAGATCATATGGGTTGCTGGGTGGCTGGCATGTATCCTCCTTTTATTCTGCTGTAGTTCAAACAGCATATGAGGTCTGTTCTTCTTAAGCTATAGTATCTTAAACTATAGTGCCCATTTCCTGGTCTCTCCTAAAAGTTCCATCAACAGAACTACCTGGGCTGTACACAGTGAAATGTGCATTCATTCCTATAAATGGTATAATGACGACAGCTATTCCACTGAAACTTTCTACCCGCTATCTCTTAATTTCTCATGAATAAAGCTGAACTTTCAAAAACTTCCCATAAAATATACAAGGCAGAGCAAATCGGTAGGACAGAGCTCCAGTTATCAAGATTTATGTAAGAGCCTAGTACAACTTTTACAGCCGCTGAAATCTAGCCGTTGAATAATTTTTCAAGCTGTACATTTCAACATAAAATTAAAGGATCTCACTTATTTTTATAATGATCCATACTCTTCTGGAGAATAAAACATAGATCACTACTTTGCCAGCAAAAAGATGGGGGAGGGGGTACTCTTGTGATAAGAAAAGGAGAGAGGGAAATGCAACCATCTGCTTTTATCTGCAGTATGACATCCCCAAAATGACTTGACCATAAGCTTCATTCTTGTTTTTTTTTAAAAAAAAAAATGCACAAGCACAACTAATTTATCCATTAGACTCAAATCCTCTACATTTAAGTACATGGGCTTAGGTATACCAGAGGTGGGGAGCTATGTTCAGCCTCCTGGGCAATGCATTCCAATGATAGGTGGATTAAAAGTGGGTGGGGCAAACTGCACACATGCACCCTAACCCAAAGACCTGTGGCTAAGAAACAGAGGGCAATAGCCAACTAAGTTATACTCAGAGTAGTGCAAATCCATCAAAGTATATTGGTTTCAAAAGGTCTACTCTGAGGATCACTAACATTGGATAACACTCAGAGCCATGGCTCACCACTTAATGAGTTTTCTGTTTGTTGAAGCAACTGTAATGCACTGTACTGCATGCTTTATGATTTTCAATTGCATTTTTGCAGATAGGCCACAGTCCACCTGAATGGAACTCGGGGGAAATGGGTGGTTCACAGGGCATGGTTTGCGAACCCCTGATCCAAAGCGTTTTTTCCTAATGTACATACCCACACACCCATCCATGTCACAGTGCAAAGACAACTTCAGCTTCACTTTGTTTGAGCGATGGTGCAGAAAGTTCCATTCATTTACAGACACTCAAGTATGTGCACATAAAGTGCCTCCTTGCTGGTTGCTTGCTTACTGTGCCTGTTCAATGGGAAGCACCCGTCCAACAGAGAGAGCTCAGAGAGTCACACCAAAGGCTGTTCCTGAAAAAATATGATTTTCCTGTTTTCCAGAAAATGAGGACAAGCAACAGAAGGATATCATCTTTATACCTTGCCTTCCAGGGCCATGGTAGATGGTCACACTAAATGGATCTCACACTAAGATGATAACAGACCCCTCTGTCATGGGGTCTGTTATAAAATACTTGGTGAAGTCCAATGCCAGTCATACTCAGAGTAGGTCCATTGATTTCAGTGGGTCTACCCTAAGTAGAATTGTTGGCTTTCACCCAAAGTTCTTTTTTAAAATAAAGTCTTTATTAATGTCAAAACAAAACCAAAACCAAAACCAAAACCAAAAAACAACACCTTAATCAAAGCTACAAAACATAGGAGAAGCACAGAGATTGTATTTTCAATATAATGCAGAAAATTAAAAAGCAACAAAACACATCATGGAAGCCAAATTCTGCAATTTCTTGGGAGAATAGAGATTCATACATTTGAATTTGACACTTAAGAAATGAAATCCCACCAAACGGCATAGAAAGACGTAATTTGTGAGTTATTTTCTCTGCTATGATCAGAATCCAAATATTCTTTAAACAAGAGGTTTAATTCTGGTGTCTTCCATTTCTGAACCAAATGAGTTTTTGCTGCAGCCAGCATTCATACGATAAGTTCCTTAGATCAGAAGGTCATTGTTTCATCATCTCACAAATTGAAAAGGGCAAGTTGTGGTTTGGGAAAAACAAACTTAAAAAATATATATTTCTTGAAAAATATCAGTCCAGAGTTTGGATGCCAGAACGCATTCTCACCATGTGGAAAAGTGCCCCTCCCACCACAACCACACCAACTGTTTTGTGGAGTAGTTGATGTCATATGAGAAACCTGCACAGGAGTGGAGTGCCACCTTTGCAAAATTTTTGAGGAATATTCCCTTAGATAAACAGAGGTTGATTTAAAAGGCTTAGATGCCCATATTTCATTCCACTTAGAGTCAGGTGTTTTCAGTTGTAAGTCCTTCTCCAAGGTACATTTAAAAGCTTCTAATCAGCCTGCAGAAATAAAAAGTACTCATAAAGAACAGATACTGTCCTACTGACCCAGATTTAATAAAATCACCCAGTGTTTTTCATCTATGATTTACTTGCATGGAAACTTAGGCGACTGCCTTACTTCTGAAAAGACATGGTTAGGATTGTGCTTTAAGTCTTTGGAAGCTGGCCTGAGAGCTTTTATAAACCATGCTGGTAGGATATAAGTTTTAATCATTGATAAATAAAATGCACCCATACAGAATACGTACTCAGGATGTTCTTCTAAACTGTAATAAATTACTGCAGATTTCTGGTTCATATGGCTTTTGACCAGCAAGTTGTGCACATGACCTATTTGCACAAAATATTGTCAAGCATGTGTACTAATGATTAAATTTGCAGTCAGCCTATTGATTCAAAATGTTATTCTCACTGCCTCAAATGAGATCTCTTTAAATTTTACTTATAACTTTGGGGGGGGGGAATTAAACCTCTAAAATAAATAGGATTTAATTTGTTTTTCCTCATGAAAGCATTACTTTATGTACAAGCAAGAGTGCTTATACATAATGTCATTCTTCGCCTTCTGCAATGAAGTAAATAATCAAGTTGCATTAAGTTGAACATAAATTAAGAACAATTAAATGCACTTTAGAAAGATCAATTAGACTGCAGCCCAATAGAAAATAGTGGATGCAAAGGCACTGTTAAAAACTGAACCAAAAAACAACCATGCCCTAGTTTATTATGCCTCATAAACTGGTTTTTATACTTTATTTGTAACAATGATCCAAAGTAGCATATAATAATCTTTTAATGAAGAGTAAAAGGGAAGGATTTTTATAGTTCAGAGAGAGAGAGAGAAGATAAGTACAAGGATGCTGTGTGAGAGAAAGACTGATGGTGAATGAGAGGAGCAAGGGAGATAAATGTCTTCTATCTAGTTTTTCTAAGGAAAGCTTTCATGCTTGGTAATTGGCGGTTGAAGTTTGTAGACACTGAAATGAAATAATCTTTACACAAACTAATTGTTCCTGCCTAATGAAGGAAGGAAGGCAGCAATATCTGTGTATCCATGTGTAGGTGTATTGGATAGTGTGTGAAGAATTAAAAAGTGAGTGGAACACATGCCTGGCAAATGCCTTCATATGATCCCTGTGTACCAATTTCATTGAAGATGACAACAACATAAGAATATAAAAAGAGCCTTCTGGATGAAGCCCAAGTCCCATCTGCTCCAGCATTCTCTTCTCACAATTGCTAACTAGATACCATTGGGAAGCCTTTTGAGCAGGACCTGAGTACAATAGCATTTTCCCACCTTCTGAGCCAGCTTTGTCTGAGACATGCCCAAGGAAAGAACTAGGATGTGGGTTGGGGCACCCAATGTGGCACCTTCTAGATTTGTTGGACTCCAACAAGCATCAACCCCAGCCAATGGTCAGGAATGTCGGAGGGCACCTGGACCACTGGAGGGTACCACGCAGACTACCCCTAAGCTGAGTGTTTCAGCCTTGCTACTTGCTGCAGACATTGTCGAACACTGACCTGAGTTGTGGCTGGACACAGCTGTTGCTGGACAGCCACCTGTATGCAGGTTGAACACAGTCGTAGCCAGATATTCTTTCCAAACTTGTACAACCAACTGAAAGGCACTTCCAGATAAAGTGGTCTGGAGATTGCAGCATTAAAGATTGTAGAATAACTATAATATGGAATCATGATAGTAACTTGCACTGTTTCAGCTAGAACCTCCTCCTCCTCCTCCCCCTCCCCTCCTCCTCCTCCTCCCCTTCTTCTTCTTCTTCTTCTTCTTCTTCTTCTTTTTCTTCTTCTTCTTCACACCAACAACCCAGCCTCCTCCCCGTCTTTCCTAATCCATTTATTTTAAGCATAGGAGTGATGGTAACTAATATGGGTAGAATATGAAGGTTTATTTTGCATCCTCATATTGTAACATTACAGTGCTTTTAATATTGTAATACAATATTGTCTATTTGGAGGCAAGATAATAAATTTGAAAAAAGAGGAAAATCAGTCTCAACTATTTTGCTAAGGAGTAGCTTTTGTATTCATTAAGCAATAATTACAAAAGTAATCAAGGAATCTATATAAAATTGTTGGCTTGGGCTGTAACAAATTAGGCTGCATCCTTGAGACAAGACAATAATTTACTTATATTGAAATATGTGATCACTGCTCCCCTTCCCCCTTTAATTTCAATACAACTAGAAGGATGCTACTTGGGAGCATCAGTGTGTTAAAAATAATTTATAGCCCAGTTATACAAGGGCAGTTTAATTAATCAGATCAAAATTAGAATTCAGAATGTGCAATGTTAGGCCTATAATAACGTTGGTGATAATTAATCTCCATCAAATCTCTGCTCCTCTTGATAAAGGTTGTACTTTAATTAACAGGTTAGTAGTGCAGTTAGTTTAATAGCTGATTTGGAAATATTTATTCTTCTGAAATGATATCAAAAGTAATATTATCGGTGTGCCAGACTGTGCTAGTTCCAAAAGAAGACCAGTGGGTTGTATCCAACAAAGTCCATCTCAAAGCCAACCCTGGCCCTGTCCTTGGGCTTGTCTCAAGCAAAGCTGCCTCAGAAGTGAGCTTTTTCTTGCACATGTCTGCTGCTCGATGTGTCATGAACCCAAGCGTGGCTTGGGTTGTGGTTTGTTGCTCCAGGCATAGCCTGGCAGAGGAGTGAAGCCGGGGCCACGCTGCTCATTTGCATCAAATCACAGTTCGACATTAACTATAGTTTCACAAGACATACAAACCAGGCCATTTTCACACAATAGTAAGCTGTTTCTATGGTTACAATTGTAATATAAATGTAAAATAACAAAATCAGCAATCATGAATTATTCATGTCTCCAAAGTGTGTCGAGATTCTCAAGTGTGTGAAGAATGTGTGGGCATGAAAGGCACTGATTAGTACATTAAAGCTACAGGCTCAGTACCAACAGCCACAAATACAGGCTTGACACATTAAAAGTGAAAATCACCATATGCACACGGAAAAGGAATTTTGTAAGCTGTAGCAGCTATCTTTATGATCCAGCTGGAAAAACAGCTACCAGTTTCATCAAGTGCCTCTGGATCCAGGGAGAGGAGGAGCAACAAATGAAAATGGATATTTCAAAATCCTCCAGGCATGCCTATTCAGACATGTGATTCTATATCCCATGAGGAAAGTGGAGGCGAATCTCTGCAGTGGAGAACCTTCTGTACTCTGCATGATTTAGTAGCCTGATAATTCTGTGTCACAAATAGCATGTGATGTCACCACAAGAAAAGGAGGTTCTTCTGGATGGACTGCAAGAAGATCAAACCTATCCATTCTTAAGGAAATCAGCCCTGAGTGCTCACTGGAAGGACAGATCCTGAAGCTGAGGCTCCAATACTTTGGCCACCTCATGAGAAGAGAAGATTCCCTGGAAAAGACCCTGGTGTTGGGAAAGATGGAAGGCACAAGGAGAAGGGGATGACAGAGGACAAGATGGTTGGACCGTGTTCTCGAAGCTATGAACATGAGTTTGACCAAACTGCGGGAGGCAGTGGAAGACAGGAGTGCCTGGCGTGCTCTGGTCCATGGAGTCACAAAGAGTCGGACATGACTAAATGACTAAACAACAACAACTGGCAGAGGGCAGCATGCATGGAAACAGTGATGTGACAAGAGTATGTGAGGCTAGAGTAGATAGTGTACCCTCACTCTTCTTCCAACATTTAGAATCACAGGTGTAAGGTGGTCATCCAAATAAGGCTAGAGAACTAACAGGCCTTAGATTGTACAAGTCTGTTCTATCTATACCTTTCTTTTATAAGTGCATATTAACGGGTGCATAAATAAGGGTTTTGTATCCATCTATGATATTGATAGAGAAACAATTGACAAAGAATTTATACAAAAGCTACCCACAATGGCAAACTTCAAGAGGAAAGTCTGCAACAGAATCTATCAAAAGGTTCTAATGGTTAAAAAGCTATGTTGTTCATTAAGTTATTTCTTTTGAGTCAAGTTCAGTTTCTTCACTTGTAGGATTTGTATCACTCTTTTAATGTAGAAATGGCTTAGTTCTTGCATTAATATAACAGGGGAAAGATCACACCCCATCTCCATAAAGCAGCTTATTAAGTATGCAAAGACCTTTATGCACTGTAATAAATTTTAAAATGAATTCTATATTACAAGCATGATTTAAAGGTTCAGTGAAGGTTGCCATTGAAGATGAAATGTGTTAACAGCCTAGCCTTTGAGGTCTGACTCATATGCAGTATTTCTTAATGTACTGTACTTAAATTAGAGCAGTAAATGAATAAATATTTTACAGCATCAGCCATTATTTCAGTGGAATATTCTAAATGGGGTTCCCAACACACATCCATAATCTATCTGTATAATAAATATTCTCTCTAAGGCAATAAGAAATGGGAAGCCATCATATTAACACAATGTAAATATGGAATTATACCCGCTTTCAAAATGTGAGTGTGCATTTTTCATACTTAAGCAGTGATCCACAGCCCAATGAAATCAAAACAGTGACGCCCAAGCCAATTTTGTATTGTTTTTCTCAACGGGACAACAATCTGATTATTGGGTGCCATTTTAGCTGCAGATTCATTTGGCATCCTCTAATCGGTAAATGGATCAAGGCGATTTTGCTTACTCCATTTGCTGTTTAAAATTCAGATATATTATTTAAATGTGTTTGTGTGTGTGCAATTCTATGATATGCTTTTCTGAGCAAAGCACCTTCAAAGAAGTTTACGGCAATAAAAAAAAATACACAGAACCAAAAAGATAAAACCTATCCAAAACTTTCATAACATAATGGTACAGTCTCTATCCAGACAGTGGGACAAAATTACTTGAAGGCCAGTCAAAACAAATAGATATCTTTAAGGCTTCTTGAAAATTATGGAGTGCAGCAGTCAACTGCAGTTCTTCTTTCTTCCAAAGAAGCAGAGTTGCCACAGAAAAGGTACACACATCACACACCTGGGGTGTGAGCTCAGCAAGAAGGCTTCAGACTGAGATCTCTATGTGCAGGAAGGTTGGTACTGGTGCAGATGGTCCAACAAGTAGCTCAGGTCCAAACCATTTAGAGTTTTAAAGGTTAAGGCAAGCACTTTAAAATGGTCCTGAAAATGCACTATGAACACCTCCCTTGTTCTCTTATAATGACAATGGCACCCACCTGAGAGGTGTTGGAACTAAGTTTCAGTGAGTTCTGCTGGGGGGTGGGAAGCCCTAGGCATAAGTTATTTTCCCCTAAGTACTTAGCAAAAACAAGTATCATTTCTGAGAGCTGAATAACCAAGATAAACTAGCTCAAAATAAACTCTCATGGCACAATAGTATTTTTCTGACAATGTGCGGGATGCTTTTTAGAGCTTTATATTGGAAAAAGAGAGACCTCTACTTACTTTCATTAAAAATGCATGTTAGTGGAACATCATTAAAAGCACATGGATTTTCCTGGCAAAGTAGATTTGGGACCTCAGCCAGGGCATAATAAATAGCCTGTTCTCTGGTTTTATGGAAGAATTTGTCAATTTACCGCTCACTTACTTTCGTGTAGTCATACTGAAGCTGACATTGTCCCTGATTCAGTGATCAATGCATCAGTCCACTGGATAGTTTAACAAACTCTTCTCAGGTCTTGTCAGCTTCTACATTGAGTACATTTTACTCTCCCACCAAGTCCTCAATATGATGGACAGGGAGTTTTGCAGAGTTTTTCTTTTACATGACGCTTCTCCACCCTCCTGCCCTGCCCAACCAGTCACAGACTCCCAAAAAGCCCAAACTTATTAAAAGTCTCAGTTGACAGATACTGTTCTGGATGTTAGAAACCATGTTAAAATAATCTTATAAAAACAACAAAATAGGAAGGAATTGTATCGTTCAGATAAACCCTGTGGGATTAATGCTGATGATGCCTCTTCGTGACAGATGATGTGGCCATGTCCTTTGGTGTCTTCATTTTGGTTAGAAAATGTTGTTCCAAACAACTTGGTTTGGGGAAAATATTTGACATTTCTATGTGCTTCTGTGCTTTTACATTATATTCCTGTGATGTGGGGACTAACAGATTGAAAAAGTGAAGATTCAGGGATATATGAAACATTGAGCAGGATAAACAAAATTTCCAAATTTAGGCTGCAACAGCATGCACACATTTCTGGGGGAAAGCCACATGAATCACAGTAGGACTTGCTACTAAGCAACCTTGCATAGCATTGCACAAAATCCAAGCAATTTAGACCACTTTCTTTGTTTTTTTAAGCAATACAATTTATTCTGAGAACCAGAAACAATCCAAAATGACTGCGCAGGGTAGCATGTCACTTAAGACTACCACAAGCTCTTATGAGAATTTATGCTACAGTTTTATGCCATCATGGAGAAGCAATACTATCATATGAACATAAGGGTTCTGCTGGCTTAGACCAAAGGCCTATACCACAGAACAGTGGTGTAGCATGGGGGGTGCAGGGGGGCCGGCCGCAACATCTGGGGGGGCGCTCGCACTCGAGTGCTAAAACCCACGGGTTAGGGGGCGCAAATTACTTGCCTTGCCCCGGGTGCTGACAACCCACGCTACGCCACTGCCACAGAATACTATTACTTGACAGGTGATCATGTGAGTTGTAATTTTCCTAGAAGTCAGCATTTTCAAAAAAGTGTGGATGCAATTCCTATAGTCTTTGGAGATGGAGTTCCTTCTGCCATTTCTTCTCACATTGCAGTATAGCTATGGTTAAACAAGATAACTTTTTCGCGTAAGTGATCTGGACACATTTCTGTGGAATCTATTTCAAATCCCCTAAGAATTCAGCAGCATCATCAGAAAAACATTAACATCCATGCTTGATAGTGTTATGAAGAACAAAAGGATGAAATCTATGTTCTCATTTTTGCTTCATAACAACCCCGACAGCTGAATCATAATTTATTTTCAGGCAAATGAGAAAGACAGTTTACCTGAAGATGATTTATCTCTGTGACCTCAGGAAGATTTATTTGAGCTATTTATCCAAGTTAAACTTTATGAAATGATTGTATTTCTTAATATAAAACATGTTCTTAATGTAACAACTAAATGCAACATCTTACCTCCACATATATAATTTCATAAACAGCAGCATGATTTTTTTAAAAAGATTTATATAATCTCTACTTACTTTTCATAAGAAGGTGATCCCTTTTTATGTGTGCTTCTAATTTTAATGTGCAATGCAGGTTAACAGAAAAGTATTATCTTCTTAAATTAAGGGAAATTTAATCCAATTGTGATGTAATGTTCAAGATCAGTGTTTCCTAATTAGGGGTCCGGGAACCCCTGGAGCTCTGCAGAACGTACCCAGGGGGTCCAGGGCCCCAACCCTTGCTTCCCCACACTATTTTTTTATCATTTTTGCATAGTAATACCACAGATTTTATGGTCTGTTTTAGCGCTGCACGATTTTTCAATATATTGGCCAAAATCGGTTTTGAAATCACACCGCGATGACCATTTTGACCTGGCAATACGCAGCAATATATCACTCCTCATGTGAGGGAGAACAGGGCAGCCGATTTCAAGGCACCGCCGATATCACATCATGATCTCACCCGATAATGCTGCTGATCTGAGCTGCCTTCCCTCATGCTGAGGGAGACCAAGGCAGCCAATTTCAAGGCGCTGTCTTCCCCTCATGCTGATGGTGAACAGGGCAGCTGACTGACCCCACTTCAAGGCACTGTGACACTATTTTCCCCTGGCAGTGAGGCAGAGCAACTTTTCTCACTCAGCAGGAAAGCAGCAGTCACCACAGTGGACATGCATCTTTGCTGGCTTCCCCATTGACGGCAGCTTGATGCACCCCCCCATCCCCATCCCCATCCCCTCTCACCCAAACCATGCCATAAAGGTGACTCCATTTCATCTCCTTCCCCCACCCATTCGATCTCTGCAGCTGCTTCTTCCCTCATCTCCATGCCTGATTTCCAATTTCAGACATTGTGATATATTGTGATATATTCTGATATGGCTATGTTTAGCTGCTGATATATCACGATATTGAAAGCCAGATATTGCTTAGCCCTAGTCTGTGTTTTGTATGCCTAAAATCCTTTCCTCATTAGGGGCTACCCCACATTTTGTTCAAACAATTGCTTTCCATAGGAAAGTACCATAGAGTTATCAACTTTTCACAAGTAGGGGCGCCGTGGGTTGGCTTTTGAAAAATGTGGGGTCCTCAGTAATTAGCTAATTGGGAACCACTGTTCTAGATTTTATACGTTGTACTCATGACAGTTAACAGTGCAATCCTATATGTATTTATTCAGATACATATCCCATTAAGTAAGTGCAGCCTTTGACAGTTTTTTTAGATGCAAGGGAACTCAGCATGCAGCATAACATATTATACATTTTCAAGGTTTTGGTGGGAGTTATTCTAATGCATGTTTAATAATCAGTAAGCCCACAAAAATTCAGCAGAGTTGGATGTAAACAAATCCTTAGACACAAACATAATTTAAGTCCCTTACCACTTTGCTTTGTTAAATCTGACAAGAACAAAGGTGTTTGGCTGTAGTGATAGACAAGCCTCACTCTCTTTTGCCTTGCAATTTATGATGTCCAGACACAAATCAAGTGACAGCTATAGGATGGGGGATACTGGCTTGGCAGTAGTACATGAAAGCAAGATCTTGGTATTATAGTTGATCATAAGCTGAACATGAATCAGCAACTTCTCATGGCTGCAAAAGAAAGACCAATGCAGTGTTAGACTGTACTAATAAAACTATAGTTTTCAAGCCATGAAAAGTAATTTCATACTGATCAGAGGTCATCTGGAGTGCTGCATCTTGTCCTGGGAGTGAGCCTTTCAAGAGGATGCAGATAAATTGGGGAAAATGTTTAGACAACAGCAATGAGTATGGGATGGAAAGCAAGTCCTATGAGGAATGGTTGAAGGACCTAGATAAATTTAGCCTGAGGGCATGGCAGCACACTTTAAATAACTGAATGGCAGCCTGTCGCATAGAAGAGGACAAAGACTTGTCCTTTGCTGCAAGAGGGCAGGACTTGATCTAAAGGTCATAAGTTAAAGGAAGGTAGATGCCAACAGAACATTTGGGTGAACATAATAAATGCAATTTGATAATGGGACCAGTAGAGGTTGATGCCCATTGGGACTGGTAGGGCAGAAGGTAGAGATGCCAATGCTTAGAGAAGCCAGAGCTAAAGCCAATGATAGACATAGCCAACTTATTCTGGTTTGGTCGCCACTGTCTTCCTGGCTGAATTCAATAAGGGCAACTCTTAGAATAAGGAGGAGAAAGCGAACAGCCAGTGACATCCCATAGACCGGTTGTAGATAAAGAGGTAGTCAGGTGGGCACTGGCCAATGGCAGTTTCAGCTTGGTAAGGCAGTGCCCCAACTTACTTTAATGAACTAACATTCACTGAATGGGATCAATGACCTTAGGGCTAGTGGGCTCTCCTTCCTAGAGATCTTAAATCAGAAGCTGGACAGACAAGAGTTGGAGGAGATCTTCTAGGCCATCTAGATTCTAGACCAACCCTCTGATCAATGAAGGAAATCAGAGATAGAGCACCCGAGCACATAGGGCTCTATGTTTCCCATTCCTCATGGGTGAGATACATTTATGTTCAGGCGACTTCGGGATTGATTCTATTCATGTTGCAAAGCTTGGGAGGGCATAGATTTTCCCCAATTTGCATTTTATTGTAATATCAGTAAATTCCCACATCCCCTTTGGGCGGTCCTGTTCAGGAATCTTCCTGTTGTCTCAACCATCTCAAAAGTAAACTTGTAAAAATAGGAAATTTTCCAGAGAACTACAAGCTCTGTGCTGTCATTTCCGTCGAGTTAAATGTCTGGTCTCACTGCTGTTTCTCTGCTTGCAAAAGGATAAAACACCCACACACCCTCAAGGTCATTGTGTCACAATGATGTGAGATGCAAACACTGCTTTATTTCAGTGATATCTCTTAGATGAAAGAGCTTGCTTGCAAATCAGTTTGGGCTTCTTCTTCTTTTTTTAAAGCACAATGGTGCTTTTTTGCTTTGAAAAGTGAGCTGTCCTTTGCAGCAAGTGAGTAAAGGCAGGGTCATCAAAGGTAGGTTGAACACAACTGATTCATTAAAGCTTCCTGAAGATTTATTTTAAAAGAAGTTGTAAATGGCATCCACTAACTTCTTTTCTTTCTTTTTGCTCTGCTACAAACAAGTTTGTTTCACATTAAAAATACTAATGTAAGAAAATAGCAGAGAAATAGTGCCAGGAACTCTAAATGAAATGTAATGTTTTGGACTCCAGGGCTTGATTTATTTGGAGATTAATGCACTTCTTGGGACCAGAGCCCTGAACTTAACAATGCACTGGAGGCATATGTTAATGATCTAGTAAAACATCTCCTGTTGTGTCTCAGTGCTGTGTTTTGAAAGATAATGGAGTGCACATATTCTTTGCTGAAATCTGTAAGATTATTAAGGGCGTGTTGACCTTGAAAAGGGTCCCCTAATCAAAACCAGCCTATTACATTTATTTTTAAAATGAACAGTAACACTATCCTGCTAATCTTGTAATTATGCCTGATGAAACAGAAAGCTTTACAATAGCATTATATACCAAGATCTTCAATTTTTTTCTCCAACGAGCAGCAAAAGGAAATGTTAAAAATAATACAATAGACTATTTTGTTGCTGTTTCATTGCTCTTAACAATTTCTGTTTTGTTACCTTTGGAAAACTCATCTATGTTCTTGCAGCCTTTTCAGAAGCTTGATGGGGTTTTTTATCCCATTTTAAACAATCAACAAAATCACAGAGTGCAGTGCTGATTGATTCATTGCCACATGTCAATGGAGGGGGGTTGTTAAAATAAAAATATTTCCAATAAGAGGGAGCTACCATCCCTTTACAAACAGTGCCATTTTTAAAATCTGCATGCAACAGCATCTTGCTTGTTCACTATGATGCTCTTCATTAGCATATGCTACTACTCATTAGTGTATTTGAAAAATCAGCCACTGTGTGTAAACAAAGATAGTAGTGCCTATAGCTTTAGCTTATGACCTGGTCCCTGAGAAATGCACAGGCAAGTTAACAGTGCAATCCTGTGTGTGCCTACTTATACTTCATTCCCATTAGACTAATGGTTTACTCACAGGTAATTGTGCATAGGATTGCAGCTTTAGTGACTACACCTAAGTCCCTGGAGACCATGTTGACTGTGAAATGACTTGATTCTTTATAGAAATGATATTGCAACTACCTATTGCAACAAGTTCCATTGAAACTTCATTGCATGTGGTGTTTTTTTATTCTACAAACCTACTATTCTGTCAGTAAATCTGTTTGAGATTAAGCTTTACAGTTTGTGTCATAATATGTTAAAATCATTGATCAGGTTTATTGAATGTCTGTTTAGACTAATTTTTTTAGCTGAATACTTGGCTCTTCCACTTACGAACCTTAGAATTTTCAGATAAGAAAATGCCTGGAACTCTACAAATATATTTATGTATGCATAATTCTAACGATCTATAGCAGAAAAAATATTATTGTTCCAGTGAAAATGTTAGTATTACATGATGAAGAGAGAAATGGTACTCCAAATCCATTCTCAAATGCATATTTTTGATTATCCATGGCATATCCATTTGAGAATGTATTTGACACACCATTTTTATTTTCGTTACATAATAACATTTACACTAACACTATTGTCAAATGCTCTTGACACTATATAGGTTAAGAACATGTGATGCACTTTGTAGTAATCATACTTTTAAAAACCTACCCCCCAAATCCTGATGTGTTGTGATCAAGGAGTCTATCTCACACCATACTTTTTTAGACACCATACAGGTATATATTCCTGTGGTTCCTAATATGTTTTGGCAGCAAAAGTCACAGTGCAATGAGGTGAAATGAACTTATCCTGAATCAGCTTTAGAAGGATAATCTGGAACATCAAGCAAATAGCTGCTTAAATACAACAGGTGAAAAGAAATTGGTGTGATCAATGAAGGAGATTATTTCAAAGTGTTAGACACCTTATAATGCCATCTACAGGTGACAGTAAAAAATCTATAACTCAGAGAAACCCCACATGATTTCTCTTTTCAGATTTGTCTTGTACATGATAGGTGGAAACAGCATAATTTCCACTGTAAATCAGGTAGGTGTATGATAAATTAAATAATCCATCAGAGACAATAAGACACATTAGTACTACAGAAACATGAGAAATTTAATTTCTGAAATGGTAACTTGGGAAAACCACTATATTTACATACTACTCTAGGCTAGTAATGTGGCTAGGATTCGTGTCAGGGGCAGGCAGGATGCCAAGAAAAGCAAATTGATTGACAGCGTTATCCAATATATGTCTACTCAGAGTAAGGCCCATTAAGTTCAACAGGCTATTCCCAGGTAAGTGTGTGACTATGCTAACAGATAAAAGAGCTATCTGGCTCTTATCACTGGGACTGGGGCTGCCATGTTCAAATGGAGGTATAGAATTAGTCCATTTTTCTGAGAGCTGATTCTCTTGATATGGTTTTATCTGGTGTGCATATCTAACACACACACCTTTAAGGCAGTTGTAGATTCCCATAACCAAATTAGAAACCTCTCATATCTTGCAGATGAAAAATAATATTGCTATAGTATCCTTGCTTTTACTGGTCAGAAATACTTGCAAATATTGCTGTACTCAAACTGGGTTTTCTTATAATCTTTATATGCTCACAACTTTTCCCAGTTTTGAATAAGGCAATTTTCCTTGGAGAATTGTCCCTTTGGACAATGGCCTGATTCTCACATCACATTATACTATAACTGAAAGCAAATGATGGATTAATATGAGCAAACATCATACATGTGAATGCTACTTCCAAGATTATTGTACCACTCCTCCCTTTCCAGAAAACAAGCCAGATTCTGCCCCAGAGCTCATGGTTTGTTTCTTTCCAAACAAACCATGAACAGTAACCAAGGGATGTTCTTGGCTTACTGCCTGAGTTCAAACAACATGACAAGTCAGAGTTTGGCTTGTTTTTCTGGTGGTGTGGCAGTAGCAGGAGTGAGGTAAGACTAGAATGAGTGTGAACCAGCAAGCACACTGCTCATTCACTTTAAGCCATTGTTTGTTAAACGATGTGGCATGCAAACTGGTCCTTTGTTTGAAACCTACCCCTCAAAGATATAGCACACCTTCTTTGCTTTCTATTCAAAATCCTTAGGCAAGTGCCATATATATTTTATGAGAATTAAATGGATTAATCATTTCCTAAGTTGCATATCAAATGTACCACAAAATAAGATTCATGTGCATGCCCTGTTGAGAGCAGAATAGGCCTCCAGCTGCATGATAAAATAGATGAAACTCTAATGGCACTCTGCAGGGTTCTTTTAACCTTTGTGGGCTTGAGACACATTTTCACTTGCTGTTGTACACCTGAGCACTAATGAGCCATGATTATAAGGTGGATGGGATGACGCATATGTCACATTTAAATGCATAATTTTCTTCAAATGCATCAACAACCGCAGTAACTCCATTCAGGGAAGAGGGGGGAAATAGGATTTTTAAAATGTTGAAAAAGAATATGAAAAACTTTTGAAGTGTCTTTAGCCCATTGCTATTTGATGCACCAGTTTTGAATGTAAAGGGTGCTGTTTTACACTGGGAAGCATTCAGACATTCAAGTAGCACAGTCCAGAAATAAATGTATCACATGTGATGCTCCTGTCAATGCAGGATACACTGGACAGTGAGAACAGGAATCCATTCCTTTAGATTACAGAGGCTGTTCTCACACCCCTTAACCATCCCCACCATCCAGGATCAATTTGAATTGCAGCAATTAAATGTCCTCAGCCAAGTGTTCTGATCTCACAAATCACAGCCCTCTGGAGATCCCAAAAGGCTCATATAGGATTTCCTCTATCCTAGACATCTCTTTTCATTTAGCCATACCACACACAAAGTAACTGTCTCTCACAGCACTACCTGCACACCACTACTGGCAAAATTGCAGCTTTATTATGCATGAGTATTTTTCCAGTGCTTCCCTATTTTCCTGTGATGAACCACTTCAGCAATAAAATTAGTATCTGAAAAGACCCATTTTCCCCCCAGTGAAAATGTATGCAATTTCCCATCCACCCTATTTTAAGGCGTAAAAGCTCTGCTATAATTTATACTGTATTGCAAGCAGAAATATAGGAAAATGGTAAGAACTGCTTTTTAATGCCTGGCTCAGTCTCCTATCAGCATTATTTGTTCTCTCCCACCAAATTGGCCAATGACCTTATTAAGATCTGAAAAGGAATTTAATTGGGAGGCTGCTGATTTAAAACAATCAGCAATAAAAACAAACATTGTTATGGAGAGGTGGGTAGGAGTAGAGGGGCGATACATCCTGCAGCCATAAATAGTGTTCAGAATTCTGCATCAGCTATATCATAATTCTGAAGATACATAGCAATAATTCTGTAGAAAGAACTTGAACCTAATTGCATTTGAAATATAGGCAAGAACTTCGAGGGATGAATCCACATCAAATAAACATGACATGCTGTAAAATAAAAGTCAAAACACATTACCAGGCAATAATTAATTTCTGACTATTTTTTTTTTTATACAAAACATTCACAGAACAGCTCTTCTGTGGATCATAATGTACCTACTCAAGCAATTTTTGATTGTCCAAATACTTAGGTATGTGAAAACAGCAAGCAACTTTCCCAGCATCTATTTCTGACCCACCTACTTATGTCAGCACAAACTGGGCATTCTCCGTCTCTCTTTTCTTACCACCAATCAATAATGGATTTTTGCCTTCCTCTTGAAATGTTTCACTGCTTAGCACAGAACTAAGAAACCTGAGCCAAAAAAGGGCATTTATTCATTCCTTACAGGCTTTGACCATGACTGACTAGGGGCGATCTCTGCCTGCACTGTGGCTTGTCCCCTCCAGCACCCTCTAACACTAACAGTGCTTCAGAAGCTTCTTTTGAAACCGAGATTTCCCATAGTAATTGCTGATACATATGGAGACAGAATTCAAAGAAGTCAGCTTACCAAGCAGGTATGCATCAAAGAGGATTGTGCCCCCAGCAGCTAATGTTATTCCCAGGAATTCCTCATCAGCCAGCCCAAGGCAGCTCACAAAATTAAAACATCAAAAACAATTAATGCATAATAACATTCCCCTTTAAAACAAACAAACACTGAATGCAGACTGAAACAAAAACATATTCAGAGAATGTTTAATGGGAAATTATAGGTATGGGGCTACTGCTGGAAAGACTCTGTCTCTGCTGCCCACCAGCCAGATGTATCTTACCTGCATCTCCCCTTCACCTGATATATCCTCCACCCTTCATTACCATGGTGCCTTTGCCACACTCAAACATTTCCAGGCATATCTCAAACAAATGTCCACATTATGAACCACATTCCAAATATTGTTCTCTCATGCAGTCGAATATACACAAAAATGTGAAGAAATCTAACACAGTTTGAGAACTATCTAATTCCATTCAATATTTAAAGTAATAGTCCAAAGTAATATATTTAGATAATAGAAATATAATGTTGATTTGCTTCATCACACACACTGAAAATTTTCTCTCTCATTTTTGCAGCCTGTCAAAGCAGCCTCAGCCTGTCTCCACCATTTCACAATCTGTCAAAGTGGTTTGGCCCAGAAATATTAGCAATACTCATTGATGTGTAAAACTCCTAAGAATTATTCCATGTGGGTGACCTGTAGTCTGTTCAAAGAGAACTTGTAGAGGATGCCCTCTGGAAAATGTGCATGTGTTTCTACAGCAATTTTATAGACCACCTTTATCCACTTGCTGATACACAGAATGTTTTAAATATAAATACATTAACAGATGCATTAAATACATTACATGCATTTTTAAAAGTAAGTCCAATTGAATTCATTGTGACTTTCCCACTGCAAAGGTAAGTGGATAGAAAATTGCGATGAAACTGCATTAGAAAACAACTGCATCCATATGAGTGAAAAAATATTCTAAATAATAGTGGATGGTGCCAAATACCATATCCATCCAGTACAGTCAAAATGTCACTCGGCATTATCCATATTAGCATGAGTAAAAACAAGGTGTATCATGACAGAGGTTCATGAGACCTATGTTTAGCAAATAAAATAGTTCAAGAAGAAAATTAGCAATTTAGATAACATGGTTTGGCAGCTTCTTCAGCTACATACCAGGTGCAAAGCTATGCCACATTTCTTGATAGAGTTGCATGTAACGGATGCTATTTGCACATGATTTTAATAAAACTGGAAAGTGGAAGACTAATCTGTGGTTGTACAGGATGCTTCCAAAATGGTTCAAGAGATGAAATGGAATGGTAATCACAGGACATCTCTGAGACAAATGCAACTAGATATTGCAAGGCAAACAGTGTTGTTCCTCTTCTACCCCATCCACTCCCACATTTTCAAAACATATTCAGTATTGCAAAACGTGTTCTCTCTACATCTGCCTAAAGCAGCATTATAATTAAAGATATTTTATGACCGGGCAGAGTACAGTAGATATATGAGTGATGCTGCTTAAGAGTTCCATGTTTCAACCCCAGAGGGATTCATACATTTTAGCTGTTTTGGTTTAATTGATGGTGTGCTTGAGGGTGTTTGGTGAATGGAACTAATATGTATTCATGCATATATCAAACTAAATAAATAAAATTAGGACTGAATTCTCAAAGGCAGTCACAATTCAGCTTCCTTTGGGCACCCTTTTCTTTGTCTTTTCCAGAGAGATATCATTATATCTCATGTGCATTTTGTGCAGATTTCCCAAAGGTTTTTAAATTACATATAGCATGACATGGTGAACAACTCTAAAACTCTCGCTCCCTGCATTGGCCTTGTCCAGTATCCATTTCAATCCATGATACTTCCACGCCCGCTTTCTCTAGAAATTATACCACTTGCCCACTCAGATATGTTGGAGACAATGTCACCCACAAGCCATTGCAATCCTTTGTTAACCATTAACGGTGCTCACTCAGGCCCATCCTCACATTCATTCACTATATCAAGGGGCATCAGGAACTTGGCCTCCATCACCAACATGTCCCAATGACCCTGCCTTTGACATCTGTGAAATCCATCTGACATTTGCACTGGGAGCCCACAACCGTAGAGATCTACATGTGCAAGTTTGAGAACCCAAAAGCACACTGTTCCTGATTGTGTGGAGGGGCTCCGGTGAATACCTCATTGTCATCCTGCCTTGAGCAAAGGAGTGAAACATGTAGTCATATGACTGGTAACTGTTTAAATAAAAATACATAAACACCATTCACTGGGAAAGTGTTTTGCTTAATATTTCTATAGAAGTTAATAGAACTTAAACATTTAAACATGCATCTGTGCCCTTTGTTTTAATTAGACTATCATATTATTTCATGCATGACATTGTTTTATGGTATTGTTTTATGCTATTTGATGTCTTGTAAGTGGGCAGCAAAGTGGATTACAAATATTTCATTTATATCCAATCTTTCTTCCATGGAATTTAAGGTGATGTACATAAGAATTCCTATGCAATCTTCTGTTTAGACCAGCAATGGGCACTAAACCAATGATGGGCAACTCTCAAGGGCTGCATGTGGCTGCAGTGAAGGAAGTGTGGGTGGGGTGAATGTGACCTGTGCAGTATAACTTCTTGTAAGAGATAGTGAAAATCACAGAGCTGCATTTTTTTTTTTTTTTTGCATCTTTCAGAACCTAAGAAGTGTCTTGCTGGATCCAATCAATGGTCTATAAAGTTCAGCATCCTCCCCCACCCCCAGCAGTGAAGCAGATGCCTATGGATAGTCTGTAAGCTGGACCCTTGGGTTTCTCCTTGCAGTTGCAAGAAATAAAGGCTGTAATCCTGTGCCTACTTAGGTCGGAGTAGCCCCCCCCCCCAACTGAATGGGGATTATTTCCAAGTAAAGATGTGTAGATAAGAACACAACACATCTCTTTCTCAGCACATGTCTGCTGTACTCTGGAGTATGTCCATTCCTAGGAGCCTACTGGTGCAGTGCTGTGCCATTATTCAGAAGGAAGCCTTATTATATAGTCAATGGGGCTTGCTTGCGAAGGTGTCCATGGGATGGGATCTTTCGGCTCCTACTCAAAACTTCCTTTCTAGAGAGTAAGTTCTGCGGAAACCCAGTGAGACTTACTGCTCACAGCAAACATAATCTAGGGTTGGGTTGTGCCCCTCAGCTGCACTTTTCTAACAGCAGCAACACCTGCGTGCGACTCTCGCAGCACTGGACGCACAGGTGGAAAGAAAAGGATTGGCTTTGCCTCTTTTATGCAGAAATCTCTCTCTCGCACACACCCCTCAGAAGCCAGGTGGGGTGAAGGGTCCTTCGTGCTTCTCAACTGGATGGAGAAATGCCGCCGCCCCCGGGGGGAAGGGGAGGACAAGGTACCTCGGGAGGAGCCCAGCCTTGGCGTCGAAAAAAGAGGAGGCTGGCTGGCTAGCTGGCGTGCCAGGGAAGAAAGCGAGCGTGGGAATGGGAGCGGCGGACATTTCCCCTGCCCGCCCGCCTCGTCTGGCGTTGTTGGGGAGCTGAGGTGTGAGGCGGGAGCAAGAGGGAGGGAGCGCGCGGGAACCCCTCCCCCTCCCTCTCCCCGCTCGCGCTGTAGGGGGGATGGCGCGGCGGCGCGAGCAGCTCCACAGCCTCCGGGTGCCGGCAGAGAAGCAATAGCCGGGGAGGGGGAGAGGAGAGCTGGCGGAAGAGCCGGAGAAGCAGCAACAGCGGCGGCAGCAGCAGCAGCAGTCCTCTTCCCCTGGCTGCTCCAGGCAACGGCGCGACAAGAGCCTCTCCCCGTCTGCTCGCGCTTGGCTAGAAAGAGCCGCCCGCTCCTCCGCTCCTGGCAGTTCTCGGGCTGCGCGTGGCGCCCCGCAGGAGGGAGGGAGGGGCGGGCTGCGCTGGGCCACGGCGTGCCCGGCACGCGCAAAAGGAGCCGCTCGGCCGCCAGTGCCGCCTGGATGTCAGAGGCTCCTCGCGAGCCGGCGGCCAAAGGCGCTCCGCAGCAGCAGCAGCAGCTGGAGAGGAGAGGAGGAGAAGGCGGCGAGAGAGGAGACGAGCCCGCGCACGGAGCTGGGACGCCGCAGCCGGCTCGCCCCGGCCATGGCCTCCAACTTTAACGACATAGTCAAGCAAGGCTATGTGAAAATCCGCAGCAGGAAGCTCGGGGTGAGTGGCGCCTGGCGCGCGCGCGCTTGCTTTGTTCCCCCCTTTTCGCCCTCGCTCTTGTCTGTCAGCGCCTGGGCGGCGGAGTTGGAGGTGGGGATCGCTTGGTCAAGGCGGCGCTGCGAGCCAGCAGCCCGCTGTCGTTCCTGCGGCGGTGCTTTGGCAGGCGGCGTGGGGGGTCGGGCGGGCGGGTGGGTGTGCGGGGATGGCTCGGCGGCTCCTCGGCTGCTGGCAGCAGCAGGCGCGCTTGGATGGAGCTGCTGCTGCTGCTGCTGCTCTCGACTATTGTTTGCCTCCCGTGCGTGTTTGCCCGCTTGCTTGCCTGCCTGCCGAGGTGGAGGCGATCATCGCGCTCCCGGGCGGTGCGGCTCGATCCCTGTCCGCGTTTACTCGGGAGTAGACGCAGCAGATTTCAGAGGCGCAGGACTCCCAGTTGAGGGTGTTTATAGGGTTGCAGCCTGTTTAGTGGGAAGAAGCCCATCGGGAATAGCTGTCGCTGCCCACAACCGATCTCGTCTGTATTAGAAAGAGTACCTGCGCGCATAAGCGGAGAGACGATGGAAACCCATCACCTGTTAAACTCGTTTCCGCCACCTTTATAGGCAGCAAGCCTAACGACTAAGGAGTAAGTCACACTGAGCACAGCGAGACTTGGATCTGAGTCAACATGTGGAGGATTGTGCTGTTAATCACACACCACTCCCCTACCCCTGCTGTGGCGTGGCGTGGCTGCCTTTCCCGCAAACAGGGGAGAAGGGCATCGTTCCCTTTAAGCATTTTCCCCAAGCCCTGGCTCACCTTCTTTCCGATTCAGCTGAAATCTATAACAGGTTGAAATTGTGGCTGTGTCGAAGCTCCCGGCACTGTGTTAACTTTGTGCCTGTTGTACAGTGCGTGTTGGATGCATTGCGTTGAAAGGTGTGTTCGAAGGCACTCTGTCAGAAAAAAAGCTCTGAAAAGTCTACAGGTTTCAAAATAGCTCCTAGCGGCCTAGAAGTAGGAGGAAAGGTAGACAAAATAGGCAAAAGTAGCTGCTGAGTAGAGTGGCACACAGGTGATGATGGTAGGTAGAAAACATCTTTTGAGTTGAATGCTTGATTTAGTATTGGTGGAGAGGATACAGACTTAGCTAGACTAGGCAAAAGAATAATGGTACATTGAGCAGATGGACAGGAGAGTTGGCACAGTGATGGATGCTGCTGTCCCCTGTGACTAGACAACTGACCAATCTCAGAGCTTTTTGGAGGCAAGGTTGGCTTCAGACAAAAGGTTGGAATCACCTGGAAAGGTGTATGAGAATGTTGAGATAATTATTGGTAGAAGTACTTGCCTAACTTTCAACATTCACACATGCTTTAGAAATCTTACTTCTTGCCTAGGAGCTGGCAGATACTATCACAGTTCCAAAAAGTAGTAATGATAACTGTCTGGTTTTGCTCTAAAGTAAGAACCTCTTTAATAATAATAATAATAATTAGAAATTTGTTAGGAAGAAAAAGGAGTATTGACCAGCTTGAAGGCAAATGTGGAAACCGTGCAATGAACCTCTGATTTAAAGTTTAATTAGGCTTATAGTTTGAGAGCAATACACTGAGATTTGATACGATACCACGGACAGAACCAGTCCTGAGCCAGGCGATTAGGATATTAGCCTGTGCCAAAAGGAAAACAACAGCAGTACAATTAAAACCAAGGAAATATTGTGATACCTGGAAAGCTGCTTGCTTTGGAAGTCATGTAAACATCTGTCTGACATCTTAGTGGTCACTAATGCTATGAGTGGAGAGCTGTACTATGAAACACTGCTAGTCATTATGGTTATATGCTGCCACCAGGATCAGTGGTACAGTGCTCTGTTTGTCAATCTTGGGGAACAATAGTGAGACAAGTCTCTTGCCCTCATGTCTTGCAAGCCTAGCAGATTGACCATTGTGGGAAATGGCTGCTGGAGTAGATGGGCCTTGGTCTGATTCAGCAAAGGTCTTCTTATGTACTAACACCCACATGACGTCTCCTTTTTATTTTATCTGTGTTCTTTGCTGCTGCTTCCCTCCTTTTATCTGATGGGGAAGAATGTAACACACTTTAATAAACAAGTCTTGATAAACAATTGCCACCTCCTGCTCACTAAGCTTACTGGTTTTGGTTTTTTTTTTAAAAAAAGTATTTTTATTGAAGGTTTTATTGGTTTACAAAAGTATGTGCAATCTCTCTCTCTTTTCTCTCTCCAAGTATCATTTTTTACAGATCAGTTTCATTTGTTGAGACATTAGGAAGAAAAAGGAGGGAAAGGTGGAGGGGGGAAGGTGAGTGGGGGTGGGGTCGGATGGCGATGTTTCTATTTTACTTAATATATGTGGGGTTTTGTGCCAGCGTCGCTTGTGCAGGTTCTCTGCTATTCACTAGTGTTCCTTTGGTGGTGCGAGAGGTTGGGGTTGGCCTAAGGTGTGGTTGGTTGTTTGTGATTGGCTGTGGTGATCTTTGTTTTCATGTGTGAGTGGGGTGGGTGGGTGTTTTGGATCAAGTTAGCCATATTGATTTGTATGCTGTTGGTGGATTTTTGTCAGTCTTGCTGGGCTGTGTATGTGATAAAGGGGAGCCATACTGGGGTGAAGGCATCTTCTTTTGTTTGTTCCCATATCAGTTTCAGTTTATTGGTTAATTTTTCTAGTAAGGCTGTTTCCCATACTATTTGGTACCATTGGTCCATGCTTACTCCTGACAGGTCTCTCCAGTGTCTGGTTATGGTGTTTCTGAAAGCTGAAAGTAGGTGGGTTATGAGTTCTTTGTGGTGTAAATGGGCATTATTGTCTTGGAAGATATTTAGTAGGGCCAATTCTGGGGTGATTTCTAATACTTGCTTAGTTATTTTATATATTTCTCGTATGGCTGTTGTCCAGAATAGTTGGATTTTGGGGCACTCCCACCACATGTGGAGGTATGTGCCTGTGGAGGTGTACCCTCTCCAGCATACTGGTTTTGATTTTGAAGGTGGTTTATGATGGTCAAAGGCGATTAATCTTGAAAGGAAAGGTTCACTTTTGCATCCAACTGTTTTTCTTAGTCTTTTGCTGAATGACTACCATTTGAGTTGGCTTGGCTGTTTTATGATGAAATCCTTTTCTGTTAGCTTTGTACTGGAAGGAATGTGTTTTGGGGACACTATTGTAGATAGGCTCTCTCCGCAGCTGTCCTTCACTACAACACACACACACAATCTGAATGAGACTTTTCTACTTAAAACCTTGTAAAACATGCAGAATTGTAATTTTCAAATACAAATGTCATCACTAATCAGCCCAGTTATAATATATAAGGTTATAATGTATATACCAACTCATGGCTACATGGTATTCACAGATGTTCCTAATAAATAAGTTCCTTGCTACATTCCATACTCTAACTACACTAAAGATTCCCATGCTACTGTTTCTTCTGTTCTTACACATCCAGTTTCCGTTGCAGGTAAAGTCCATGGTGTTACTGTAAGCCTCTTAATTTATTTATCTTCTAGAAACATAACTGCACAGACTTGCGTGTAGCAAATTCAGCTTCTTTTTGCCAAATGAGGAACATGTGAATAGGAAATGCAGTCACTACTTTTTCTGAGGTACAAGTACTCCTATACAGAAAGGGAAATGCAAGTCACAACTGCTGCTCAATACGTTTAGGGGACCACTATGTGTTGTCTGCTGTACTGTCATGGAAGTGAAATGGTCCACATTTGTAGGTGGGTTTTGTTCAGTACCATGTGAGGTACAATCATGTTGTTGAGAGTTATTTGATGGTAGGAGTTTTATACCCCTTATACAAAGGGCCTGCTCTGGTCCCAAACTGAACCTGTCCCGGGTGAGAGGTGGGAGGGAAGTATTTTGTGGTTCATTGCACAGTCTTGCATGTTTTATATGTTTGGCAGTGATCTGTTGCAGGAAGGATATACATGTTTAGTGAGTATATGTGGGTTGAAATATTCTTTTGGTTTGGTGTTTGTGTCATTCTGCATAGTAATTTTGTCTGATCTTAGTTGTATAGATATGGTTATGGTTATGATTATGAATGTGGACATTGTGTGTTTATGTATCTGCATTTTGTTCGATTGAAGTTGTGATTGTTGTACGTCTATGTACTTCAATTTGATTTTCCTTCTGGTAAACAGCTTTGAGATTTGAGGACAAAATGCAATAGATAAATGGACTTAATACTTAAATAAATAATATAATGTTGATAATGTATAGTAGTGTTTCATCTGCCACTGTGGATGTGTCCTAGAACATTGGGTCAGCACCTGTCAGCAGTGCTGATCATGTGGGTCAAATGACCATTGGATGTGCCATCAATGTTGAACATCCAACCAGCCTTTGCTAAATTAAATACGCACCAAGAAGGGTTTTACAGTATTAAGAATATACGGTTTGGAAACAGTTGCCCTAGGAGCAAAGAACCTTACTGGAGTGAAAGTAACATTTAATGATATATTCATTAGTTAATCTGGTTATTTTTGTGTTATCAGCTGTGATCAAGAATGTTTTTCTTTCTCCACCTATGACTATGGACCTTTTTGTCAATTCCTCTGGCTATCAGGAACTCTCAATCAGGGGTAATATGTTGAGGGAATCAGATGATATCAGAAAACTTGAGTTGGTGTGTAGTTGTGGGTGTTACTCATTCTTCTCTGCATCAATATTAAGCATTATGTGCAGTTGTTGACTTTTAGCAACTGGCTTTCTGGTACAGTACCTTCCAAATGTCCATTATTATAACACAGACCAGCATTATTCAGGCTTTCAGACTTCAAAGTGCTTCCATCCCTACTCCAGGGTAGGAATTGGCACAGTGGAAATATGCTGAAAATGCTAGTTCATTTTTAATAATTCTATATTTTGGGGGTACTGATTTAGAATCAATCAGAAGATTTAATTTACAACCTGGCTCCAGTGTGCCCAGCAAAGCAGCAATTTCTTTTATATAACCACTTTTAATATTTCCCTGCTCTACATGAGGAGAACATATAACATACAGCAAACTGCATGCTTAAGCTGAAACTGTTATCTCGAGGGACTGTGTCTTATATATTTATATGAATGTGTTCCCCTTCCGAAAGAGATAAGAGAGAGGCCATGTGAAATTTAAAATTCTACAAGTGGCTAGAAGCTTATCACAGTGCTAATATATATTATCTTTGCCCTGGAAGCTGTGCTTTTCTTTGCAGAAAGGGTGTTCAAGGCTAAGGGAAGAATAATCATAAATTGACCTTTGGAACATTTCGCTATCTTGACAGGGCTGTTAATTCTGAGAGAACACAGTGGGGTTGTTGGAATCCCAATTACAGACTATTGCGGTACAGCTGACATGAATGTGTGTGTTTTTAAGCAGCTTAAATCAAGGTAGAAAGGTTCCCTCATGCTCTTTGGGTGGATAGACACCACCCCCCAAAATAATGTTTTAAGTTGAATGGCAGTGTCAAACAATGTCTTGGGAAGTAATCACTAAATCTCAGCAGGCCTTAGAAGGTTAGTATTATTGCTGCTTGATGCCAGGACAGGATGACATTAGTTCAGTAGAACAATGGAACACAGAAAACCTTATTGGGAAGCAAGAATTTTTCATGCTTCATACAATAAGGGAAATAAATCTGATAATGCTTTATATTGAAACTAGATATGACATTGGCACAGAGGAAATATTTGGGGTATGCTCAATATTTCTTTACTCATCATGATACTACCTTTTTCGTGTGATGGAAAATAGTGATGTATTAGGACTTGTAAAGCTTTTGAAAGAGTACAGAGATTTCTGTTGCAAGTTGGAATTTTGAGATCCCATTCTCTATATGTAGTTGTGTGTGTGTGTGTGCGCGCGCGCGCACGTGCACATGCAGACACAAACACACAAACTGTGAAGGAGGCCATAACCAAAAGCGCAAAGGCCAACCCCCAAAGTCTTTTGTTAACAGGTGGCAATGATGCCAATCGGTGGGCCAATCAGAGAAATCTGTATCTTTGGTGCTTAAGCCCATACAATCAACAATAAAAGTAATGGTTCTGTATAAAGTATATTTTGTACACAATGCTTGAGCTACCTTCGAATGTATTTATACCATTTATGTTAATGGGTGTAGAAGAGAAATTGGCAAAGAGGCATTGTAATGTGAATGAACATTTTTGCCAGTGGCGGTTACGATCTAATTGAATGAAGGGCTAATTTGTAATGTCTGAAAGCAACAACATGTTTGAACTGGAACAAGTTAAAGCTATGCAATGACTCTCAGGGTCCATCAAAGCATAATTCTTATTTATTTATTTGTTTATTTTTTTGGGCAGTCTGGATACCTTTCACCTAGATAACACTTCTATTGAGGAGATATTATGCCATCCCCAGTACAGTTTCCAAACAGCTGCCATAACATTATTACAGTGGTACCTCGGGTTAAGTACTTAATACGTTCCGGAGGTCCGTACTTAACCTGAAACTGTTCTTAACCTGAAGGACCACTTTAGCTAATGGGGGCCTCCCGCTGCTGCCGTGCCGCTGGAGCACGATTTCTGTTCTCATCCTGAAGCAAAGTTCTTAACCTGAAGCACTATTTCTGGGCTAGCGGAGTCTGTAACCTGAAGTGTGTGTAACCTGAAGCGTATGTAACCCGAGGTACCACTGTATTATTATTTATTGTATTTATATACCGGTCTATACCCGGAGGTCTCTGGGAAGTTCACAGAACAAAATCAAAATATAAAACCACAAAATATATAATCAAAACAAAAACAACAACCAAATACACCCCCGCAAAAAAACCCCACATATTAAAAGGGCATAGAACACTGGAAAAATTATATTCCTCTCTCCACCATCCAGTGTGATTATTATGTGAATGTAACTGTTTTTCTTTTAAAGGAAGCAGCACTAGGCAATTCTGAAGATCTAATAGATGGCCAGTAATAACCAGCAATCAGTGATGTGAAAAATGATGAGAGGAAGGGAAAGCTTAAATATTGTTCTCACTCTTCACCTGATATATGTGTATGCAGGATTTGCCCTGCCATAGAGCACCATGATGGAAGGGTGGATGAAGGCAGGAACTGGTGTCAAGTTCAGCATGACTTTTTCTAGTGTCAGCCCTAACAGAGTAGAATAATTGGACACTTCAGACTCCAAAATGTCTTGGACCAGCACAGTGTGAGTGTGAATGTGTTAGAAAATGGAATTGTTGGAAATAAGGAGCTGATTCAGTCTCCCCAGGTGCTGGAAAGGCCATTAATTCAGGTGGTCCGAAGACAACCCTCTGAAACCTGAGCCTTAGGACCCAAGATCAGCACTGTGTGCAACTATAGACAGAGAAGTATGTTTGGCAGTAAATGTTTCAGAATGCATTGGGAAGCCATGTCATTATACACCATATGGAAACTTGGTGTTGATTTGCCTTGATAATTTAAGAGGGACGTTTGGTGGTAGAGCACATACTTTGATGGGTAAGTTGTGTGCCAGGTTCAATCATCAGCATTAATGGCTAATGAGAAAGGTGCCTCTCTTGAACCTTGGAGAGCCAGTGCTGTCAGTACAGACAACACTGAATTAAATGGACTTTGTATAAGGCAATTTCCTATATTTCCATAACACATTTCAAATGCTGAAGAATACAGAACTTCATTCAGATGATTTTAGGAATGGCTTACCTATAAAAACAATCCTCAAATCTACACAGTTCTACCTCTAATACCATGCATTTGTTCAGACAACATTTTTTTGTGTGAAGCAGATATGAGGAAAGTAGTCCCACAAAGGCTCATGCAAGTTTTAATATAAATCTCATAGAAAACATAGCTGCTTTTGCTCTCTTTCAGGCAGGTGGCCAATCCATTATAGAAATTCTTTCAGTGTTTTTGTTATATTCCATCTTTCTTTATGGTTGAGTAAACCTTGGCTGGGAATCAAATTAAAGGTTTTCTGATCTAATGCAACCCATGGAGTGACTGTTAAATGATCACTTGGGTGAAAGTGTTCTAGTACTGAAGGAATAATATTGTTAACTTTCTGAAAAGCAAGTTAGGGGGGAACCACTGAATGCTAATAGAAGTCTTAATATACTTACTTCCTCTTTTTGTTCTAATTTATATATCTCACTTCTGGAGAAAATGGGACAAACCTATCTTTTGGATATAAGACAAGATGGTAGGTATTCCTTGGTTTACAGCTTGTTGAATTCTTTACTCCATGTTTGGATGCAAGTGTTTCTTCCTGTGGTGGGAGAGGTAACTTTTGCCATTTCCCCCTGCGGACCCTTGCACCCCCTGAAAATTTAGTCTGCAGTTCTGTAAGACCGTCAGAAACGTTGTAGAGAAAAACAGCAAAAAATGCTTCTTCCTGCCTTCAGCCAGTGGGAGCCTCTGCTTCGAGGATACCACGGATCTGTGGTGTGTCTGAAAAAAACACAGTTAAAACTCATACATCATATAGCGCAGTGCATTGCAATTGCTACAACAGTCAGAAAAAAATATTAAGTGTTCTATCAAGGCCTTCAGCAATTTTCAAGTGATTCCTGGGGTAACATTTGAGGACCCCTGTTCTCCAGGATTAAAAGCCTTCTACTGAAAGATGTTCCCACTCAAACCCAACTCTGCATTTAAAACTGAAAGTATTACATTAATTTCAAGGTACCACTTCAAATGTTCATTTCTCCTACCAACAGTTATACCAACATGCAGAACTAAAGCAGGAATGACAGAGGATTTTTAATCCTACACTCAATGAAAATAGGCTTATCCTGCAACAGGGAGAAGGAAAGTTAAAGAACAACTTGATACTATTTGTCCACAATTCAGAGCAGTTATACGATGAACAATTGTTATAAATACAAACTGAAATGGATGCAAACTGAAGGGAACCTGGTGGGAGCCTGGTTCACATTGGGTACAGTGGTACCTCCGTTTGCGGATGGGATCCGGTCCGGAGGTCTGGTCCGGACCGGAGGTCTGGTCCGGACCCAAGGTTTCTGCAACCTGAGGACTGCTTCTGCGCATACACAGAAGCAGCAAAACCCAGTAAAATACTTCCGGGTTTGCCACACGCACATCCTGAAGTTTACATAACCAGAGGGTTACGTAAACGGAGGTACAACTGTATTGCAAACCAGCTCACATGTCTATCTGCCTTAGCGACATGCAAGAGTATATTCTGAAATATTAGCCTTTGTTGGTAGACGCCCTGTTCCAAAGAGTTACATGCACTCAGATGCCTTATGCATGTGTGGAAGTCCATGCTAATTATGATAGCAATGGCTGCTTGCATAGGTTTGTTTTCTGTAGGTAGATTTTTTTCATAGAAGTGAACGGGGAAGATTATCTGGACAAGGAAGTCCCTTTTATGCACTTAGCATTAAGTGTTTTGTTTTAAAGCTTTTGGAAGCCAGCATATGAAAGGAAATCCAGAAGCGCGGTCCATAAAAATTGAAAGAAATATCTGAAGCAGATTACTGGATCAAGTTGCACTCGTAGCATACCCTCCAACATTTCTCCAATGGAAATAGGGACATCCCATTCTATAACAATAATTTTATTATTTATACCCCACACATCTTATTGGGTTGCCCCAGGCACTCTGGGCTGCTTCCAACATATATAAAAACATAATAAAACATTAAACATTAAAACAACTTCCCTATACAGGATTGCCTTCAGAGGGCTCTGGATAACTCCATACTCGACAACATTTCTCCAATGAAAATAGGGACATCCTAAAGAAAAGTGGGACATTCTGGGATCAAATCAGAAACCAGGACAGCTTCTCTAAATCAGGGACGTCCCTGAAAAATAGGGACACTTGGAGGGTTTGCCATGGGAATCTCAGAAGGATTTGAGAGTATATGTGTTTTACGTTTGATTAATCCTATGGCGATTGGCGGGGATCTGTCCATTTTGTCTTCTCTCTCTCATTTTTTCAATCTTAAGTTCATTTCTCCACATTTCTACATAAGTATACATTTTTTTTTTAAAGTCCTCAAGAAAACCCAGCAGGATTTTAGTGCAGATTTTTTCTAGCAATCGTATGTTTGTATGCAGTTTTGCTCAATATACTCAGTTTTGCATAGCAATTTCCCCTAACATACAAAAATGCAGTTTCATATCTTCATCAATATATGCAAGAACACTGTACCCCAATATATGCATTTTTGTACACATTACTTGGCTGGAGAACGGCACTTGAAAATTAGGGAAAGTGTGGATTTTGAAGAATGCCTGTATTTCAGTAAGTGTGAACTAGGGTGGTGCACCTTTAAATGTGAACTGAATCTAATTTCTCCTCCATCCCCTACTGCTACATAAATTTACTGAGTTGTAAGCTTTGCTTTCAGATTTAAAATTCCTTTGCTGGGATTGGAGTCCTTGGATTGTTGTACACAAAGCTCTAAAAATTCAGGGCATTATTGAAGCTATCGTTCCCTAGAAGAACGCAAAAAATTCAAGCTGTTAGTTAAAAGTAGTAAGAAATATTTGATTATTTACTTCTGTATGCCAGCTGCCTCACAACTTTTCTTTTTATTGGCATGCTGAGTGAAAGTGTTATCCCTAGAGGCAAATGTCACTGAGTTTTGAGTAAGTCCTCCTGCTGCTTTCATTTACGGAGAATTATTAAAACGAATACAACAATCCTGTAGGCCTAGTAAAAGGCAGTGATTGGTCAGTAAATTAGATTTTACCAAGGGGTCACCCCACTCCTTTGTATCTCTTACTACCGACACCTCTCATTTCTTCATCATGATGACAGCAGTGCTCCCTCCTTCAGTTTTTGCTGCTGCTGCTTTAGTGTAGCAGCTACACCTAGTGAGGTGCTTCACCTGTGTCTTATCCCTCTCTGCATCACTGTAGGCTAGACCTAGAGAGTCTTTCCTCAGAGAGAAGCATTCTGGGTGGGATGGTCATGAAAGTGCCTTTGGCATTGCGGCAGTGACAAATGATGCTTAATGTTAGGGGGGAAGTTTTAAAGTTACAATTTGTTGGCTGGTTGTGGAATAGCAGGCACCATGTGAAGGAGTCTCATTTTGCCAATGAAAAGGTTGTCCCTAGTTTTACCATAGACTAATACACCATATGCAGTGTAATTACATTCCAAGGCATTTGTCAGTAAATCATAGCCTATTCTTTTGAAATCTGAGTGCTGTTATTTTCTTGCTGAATTTTTTTTTTTAAAAAAAATGCTGACTGAGGCGTATTTGCATGTGCTCCCAGCAGTATCGGAGCAGACTCTCTATGGTTATAATCATATGTTTAAAGCAGCTCGTTGGTGAATAAATTTATTTTCCTCCTGGCGGAGTTCCGATTATGTGAGGAGGAGAAGCCTGATTGACCCTGTCCATGTGGTCATGGTATTTACATCCATGCCCCTGGAGCATATGTGGAAGTGGCTTCCAGGCTGCTGTCTGTTAGTGTAAAGAGTTCTTGATTGACAGGAGTGAAATCAGATGCAGCACAATCTCCGGTCTTTAACTTATGTCATGCTGGATGTTTCAGCAACTATTATGAAAGGAGCAATATCTGGAGGATAATCCATCTATGGTTTTGTGTGCTTGGATCATGTGATTAACTGGGGAATTTCCTTAACCACAGCTTTGTATGGTTGATCTGGGTGTGATTTTTTTATTTTTTTATTATTTAAATATGCACACGATACTAGAGTAAAAATGGCAAACACTTGAGTAAAAGCTGGTTGTCAAATACTTTCAGGTTTAGAAAGTCTTTTTGAGATGTCTGAAAGCAAGCAGGGATGACTCCTACCAACTCCTCCATTAACAAGGAGTGCCACAAGACAGGGCCTACCATACCATAGACCCAGTTCCTAGTAAAGGCCTGCCAAATCTCTGGGATTTTGAGATCTTGCAGGGTGGTTTTCTGTTGCTGTAAATCTGTGCAGAAAAACACAGTCTCGTGAATGTTCAAAAAGCAAAGCTGACTTGCAATTATGATTAGAGGCTGCTTGAAGCAATTTGGGTTTCTTTGGTGCTTGGATTCCTGGATTGGTTTTTAGAGTATACATACCTCTAGGGTTATCTAAATGTTCAGTCAGAGTAGCAATCATGGGGCAAGCACCTAATAATGTGCAATCCATGGACTGACATCATGCCTTGCTGTTCAAACCTGTGGCTAAACATGCAGGTGCCTGCTCAGATGGTAAAAGGTGTGTTTGGGCAGAGATTGAAATAGATACTGACATAGGTGTCTCTGAGTGGAGTTTACAGCCCCACAAAATTGTCTGCTCTTTGTTATTGCTGCTTGTATTGCTATGTAGCTGAATGTGGTGTTGCCCATTACCATGAAACCTAGAGGACTGATAGTCTGTGTGCTTAGACTTTTAGCAACATTATAAGTACAGTGAGCAAATGCAAATCATTTGGTTTCTGGGTCTTGCAACGTTCTTTCCTTAATTTATTTTGCATAGAGGTTTTATGGAGTTTCCCTACTGCATTTGATGTGCAATTGTGTAGCACTTTATGCTTTAAAAAACCCAAAACCCTGAAAACAAAAGTTACCACAGACGCCCCCCTCAATCCATACTCAAAATGTTTGTGTTGCTCACAATGTGGCTGTTTCGCCACATGCAGAAAGTGGATGAAACTCATTCCGGCAGACCCCACAAGGCAGCCAGTTGATGTAACTGGTTGGATATGTTTGTGTTAAGCAGAAGCAGTTTCATGGATTGAATTAAGGATAAAGGTAAAATTCCACATGAAGCTAATTTCATTTCTTGCAACAATAAAACAAAAAGTCTTAAAGTATCTTTTAAAAAATCCACAAGTTTATTATAGCCTATTATAATCTTTCATAGACTACAGTACACTTCATCGGATACAGGAATTGCTATCCTGAGTACATAGTGATGTCCACCACCAAGAGAAAACCGAGGATCAAGCCACATAGTGATTTGTAGATATGGGGCTTTGGAATAAATGGGAAAGTAAGGCAAGGCCAGGACCTTGGATTAGGACCAAGTTGCTGGTTTCAGATTACATTCACTGATCCTAGAACTGAGGCAGAAAATGCAAGTTCTCTCAGTAATTATCTTGGAGCAACTGGCAGAGCTTTGTCTATGAGTTAGGCAGTCAAAATGTAAGCCCCTCCTCCTGTTCCGTAAAAGGGTCACTACCTTTGTCTGCATCCACTGGCTTTTTCTACTGAATGGTGTTTGAAGCTGTGGGGAGCGCTCTGAGAAAAGCATATTAGGAGGCATCTAAGGAGTCTGTGGGACGCGGGTGGCACTGTGGGTTAAACCTCAGCACCTAGGACTTGCCGATCGCATGGTGCGCTCCCATCGTTCGGTCCCAGCGCCTGCCAACCTAGCAGTTCGAAAGCACCCCCGGGTGCAAGTAGATAAATAGGGACTGCTTACCAGCGGGAAGGTAAACGGCGTTTCCTTGTGCTGCGCTGGCTCGCCAGATGCAGCTTGTCACGCTGGCCACGTGACCCAGAAGTGTCTGCGGACAGCGCTGGCTCCCGGCCTATAGAGTGAGATGAGCGCACAACCCTAGAGTCTGTCAAGACTGGCCCGTACGGGCAGGGGTACCGTTACCTTTACCTTTAAGGAGTCTGCGGTCAAGTCACTGGAGCCTGAGAATTGCCTCTTTTATGGCTTTGCATGGAGCTCCAGCGATTATTGACTACCATTTGTGTGTTTACACGCATGCACAAACACTGTCATTTTATAAAAAGCAAACAGTGATGCAATCTGAACATTTGCTGGCAAAAGAAGGGCATGGCTAAAGCTGCTCGTGTGCGACTTGGAAGTAGCTGAAGATGTATATGGTGCCAAGCAGTCAGAATATCTTTTAACATTGTCTGAACAATGGCGCATCAACTGACTGCTGAGCACCAATTGCAGGAGCCATGCCTAGGGCAAATGTTCTGTCTGTCTTGGTGGATGAGTGAGTCCTGATCTCTTTATTGCTACAGATGTGTAGTCAAATGAGTTGCAGTGTCTATGCATAAAGACTTGTAGTGTCATGCCTTTGGAGCTGCCCATCAGCCACATGAAACTTCTTGCATATCAAAAGTATTCCAGCGATGTCACATTATGACAATCTTACTGTTCCAACATCTGTTCTTTTGTTATCTGTAAGCAAGAAAATAATTTAACCAGTGTTAAATAGATGTCCCTTTCAATATGTCAACATTAATTATGCTTGCATGTTTTATTCAAAATTGCAGCTTTTGTTAGCATAGTTTGCCTGCCTTCTAGGCATTATTCTAGAATTATAGCTAGAAATAAAGTTGTGTGTGTATGTGTATCTCAAATAAAATTAACTTATTGGTCTGTTTGTTATGGCAAAATGCAAGGAGATTTGTAAAGAATACTGTGGATATTTAGATTCTAGAGTCAAAGGCTATACACTCTGTCAGTTATATCGTTGTAACTCCATTGTAAAGATACAACACTAGATGGTGCTGTAGAGCAAAAAACCTTTGTCTATGTGATTTTACATAGGGGTTTCTTTTCTTTTCTTAAAACAATCTACTTTATAGCATTTTTCCCAGGTGTAGATTCAGCCCAAGACAGGAAAAAGAGCCATTGTATCAGCCCAATCTGATAAATTACTTGACAATTTAACTGCCATGTGGAAACTTGTTATTTGTGTGGTTTCTAGCAAGGCTAGATTCAGTCCTAGCACATGGGGACAACTCTGTCTATATTTAGAATCTTAAATGTGACCACTTCTGGCTTGTTTTGACCATACTGGTTACAGCTGCCTTGAAAGACTATTAGGGTTCTGTCCAACTAAGACTTAGATGCACTGAAATCAATAGACTTAAGTTAGTCAAGTTGATTGATTTCAGTCAGTTTACTTGGTGTATGACTTAGTTGGATTTATCCTGTAGGATACTGTAAAGGGCGTCATACTTGACCAGTATGCTTGTGCAGCACTTGTGCTGATAGTGACTGCATCACCGGCACTTTTTGCATGCTTTTCTCCCAATCCTATGCATGCTTTTGCATGCTTTTCTCCCAGTCCTATGCATCCTTGACAAAAGGATATAGATAAGCCAAGATGCAGCCTCTATGCCTGGAAGGCTATAACAGTTGAATTACAGGGCAGGTGCTATGCAACTGACATGAACCATCAGGTTAATGTTTGAGTAAAGAAATAATTTCTGAAGCAGGTCCTATTCCAATGCAGCTATAGATGAAACAATGATTGAATTCGTTCTACATGGATTTTTGTGTGAAAAAGAAGTCAAGCTAATTAATCAGTCCACATTTAAAACTAACGTGTGGGGAGAATCAGAACTCTCCCCAGGCCACACTCCTCACCAGCCCTGCTCCACACCCTCCTTAAGTATTTCCCCAGGACTGTAATGTATCATTGAACTTTTGATCATGCTTCCCACTTGCCTGGGTGGAGGATAGTGTGGTTGTGTAGCAACTAGAATACTGCACATTTGTTGTTCTGGCTATTTATGCATGTGTCCTCTGGCCAGACACAGAAATGCTGTCCTTGGGTTGAAAGGAGTTCCTTAACACTGCCCTGGACTGTGGTTAAATAGTACTGATCATAGTAGAGAACTCTGTTGTTTGTGTTCTTTTATTATAAGACTTTCTATCTCCACCTCCCAACCACCTTTGTTAAGAAAGGTGAGAGAAAGTTGGGAAGCAAAGATGAATCAATATTGTATAATATTTTAATATATTCTGACCCTAATTAATGACTATTTCTTCTGGCTGAAGGTAATTATTTGAACAGTTCTCCATGGTGTAATACAACTCTTTGGGACTTCATTGTCTAATCAAAAGAAAATCAATGGAAGTTTAAGTTAAATGAATGTAGTCAATTAATAGTGAGTCTTCACTATTGATGAAATGTTTTTTAACTTAAATTGTTTTAAAACAATAAAAGCACCTCTGATTTTCAGTAAGAAAAGTCTTCCTTTAACTTTGAACTTTTCAACTGCTACTCTGTTGGAAAGCTTTGTTGAAAGATTTTACACATGGAGATGCTCAATGGCTTATTTGCACTCTTGAAACATTGCTTTTCATTGAAGGCATGTCATGTGTTTACCTAATTTGATCATCAAATTACTAACGTCTCAGAACTGCAAAATGCAGTGCTTAGAAAATATCTCTGACTGAAATAGTTGAAAAGCCACAAGAGAGGCAGTATTGTCAACGAAAATGTTAGTGCTGGTTTTAGCACTGGAAAAAAGTGGCCACAACAGGAAGGATTTTTGTTTGGAAGAATTGGAAGGAAATGGTAAACAAAGAGAACGTTTAGGATTGTGAGTGAGATGTCCAGGGTTTGCTGAAAGTAGATGAAGGTCTTGAAGGGGTGAGTGTGTTCATGTTCTCTCCCCCTCCCTTTTTATTTTTATTTTTTGCTGCTGGCTTATGGCAAGAGAGCCAGAAATGTGATGACGCTTAGATAATTTTTGTCTGTTGCAAAGCACTTTGGTATAGCAGACAGATTTGAAGAGGAGGCAGGAGAACAACAAGCCAGCACTAGTATTAAAAAAACAACAACCACAAGATGAGTTTTGTTTGATCATCTGCAAATGGAATGTTATCTTCGTCAACAAACCATGGTTAAAGCCAAGTATGCGTAGCTTAGGTCCAGAAGCAGCCTTTGCCACCGAGTGGCAGCACCTCTGAGAAAACATACCTAGTTGCTGATTCAAATGCAAAATCCTGCATTCATTGTTGTATGCTTTAATTCTCTGGACTTAATAACACGACAATTGATGCAAGCTTCAGGGCAGACAACGGAAACTCACTTATTTTGAATTCTATGTTTAGTGGAGTTTTATTCAAACTCACAATTGCTGTAGAATGTGGTACTTCCATGCTTCCATGTGCATATTAATATTTATGGCTCCAGTTAACATTTTAAAAAGCTGAAATACAACAAAACATCAGGGTAGCAAACCTGAGCTGGTTCTTGCCTCCTCCATGCGTGTTATACAAAAGCAGAAATTTACAAAGTGGTTTAAAGGAGCCTGAATTACTTCATTTCTACTGAAATAAAAATAGTCAGATGTGTTTGAACATTTAATTACTATTGAGAAAAGGGGGAAATCTGAAGTGCGGAATAATTGTAGATCCCATGCTTTTACAGACTTCTGTAATCTAACAAGCTTCAGTGGGGAAGCAGGAGGAGGGTGTATTTTTCTGTTGCCAGGATACAGAGATCCAAATATAAGCAGATGTGCCATTGCACTATCATAGGAAACCGCCTCTAGACAAAAATTGTACAGTAAAGAGCTGTTAATTCTCTGTTAACTCTTCTCTTGATTTAAGCATGAAATGTGACCCTGGTTGTAATACTTTATGCACACACACACACACACACACACACATACACATGGAGAGAGAGAGAGAGAGAGAGAGAGAGAGAGAGAGAGAGAGAGAATCTATGATAAACTAGACTTAGACAAATGAAACACATGGTCACTTCAAAACTGTTGCATTAATACTGTTGTGGGGGTTTTTGTCATTATTATAACAGCAAACTTTTAATGTAAGCTTAGTGCTGTCTTAAACTTCGGTATTACTTTGTTTGAAATAAGTGGTTTTTTCCTTAGCTTATAATGCTCAGGCCTTCAAACGTTCTTCAGCTCATCTGTAAATGATGTTTGCACATGTGCAGAGTGTCCTTTTTGATTAAACAAACAATCCCAAGTGAGTTATAATCATTCCAGCTATAATCATGAAAAAGAAGGCTCATTTAACCAGGAAAGGAGTCTTCCTTTGTTTGTATCCAAAAGGATGAACAGGAGGAACAAAGTCACCTCAACTAAAGCTGACATTTGTCCTATTGTCAAAGAAGATCAGTCAATGGGAAGAATTACTATCAGCAACTCCAGAGATTGTGCAAGGAAAATTCAAGAGGCCTAATCAATCTACTGCAGTTCCAAATAAAAATTTCCCTCCAGATTTAGCAGACTGGACAGTCCCAGAAGAAGAGGATTTGCTGAGTAATTTTATTAACCTACCAGATAAAGAGCAAAGTGACATTCTCACCAAACTAGCTAAGTTACAGTCCAGGTTGATCCAAATACAACAGCATGGACAACAAAACATGGGTGAAACAATTGACAGTCAAGGAATTGGGGCTAAACCTGATGTCATGGAACATAGCAGGTTGGTATTCAAAGCAGAATAATAAACAGCTGGTGAACTATTTTGAGCAATTTGATATTATTCTGCTACAAGAAACACAGCACAATGACTTTATAATGCTTAACGGATACAAATGTCACTCATTGACAGCCACTCCCTCAACAAGGGCCAGTGGGGGTCTAGCATGTTTCATCTTCATACAGTTTAATGCAACTATAATTCCATGTAACCCATTTGCAACAGCTGTCTTGGTTATAGTTTTGAAAGTATGTTTAATGCTGATTAATGTCTACATACTGCCTTGTAAAAAACAACAACAAAATACTCTACTGTAAATACTACCTGGACAATGTGAGATCATTTCTCTCCATAGTACATCAGAAAGAAGTGGCATTGGTAGGACATCGGTAGGACGTTTACTCACACATGGAAAAACAGAATATCAGAGGGATCAAGCAATTCGTGGAAGTGTTGGGGGACAAAAAATCCAGGGTACACAGCAGATGCATGAATAAATGTCTGGTCAATGTGGGGAGGGGGGAGAGAGTCTGTTGCCAACAACCTAGGGAGAGGGTGCGTGTGAGGATGACGTAAAACGTTTTAGGTTTCGGTATATATGACCCATGAGCGAGCTCTCCCTTCTGTAGACAGTACTGATCCAGATGTACCAATGGTCTGATTTGGTATGAGGAAACTTCCAAAATCCTAAACTATGTAATACCAGAGCTCGACCAGCCTAAGCACTTCAGATCACCACAGTCCAATTATGCACAGCTTTTGCAAATATGTTTTTAAAAAGTACTGTTACGTTTTGCTTTAATTTTCCATGTGTTTGTTTTTATCCTTTTCAGCTTATGAAGAAGGGGTAAGAGTTTGTGCCCAGAAGCTTTGATGTTTGAAATGGAAATGGGAGAATATGCATTTCACACTTGCTTCTGGGAGGAAATTACTCTTTGTTATTATTATAAGGTTGCTCATTACTGCTTAGATCAGAGCTTAAACACAATTCTAAAACTTATCTTGTTTTCATCTTTAAGTTTCTGCTGTTGCTTCTGTGCTATCAATGTTCTGACTTGCTCTGTTTTTGACACTGACCAGAGCCAGCATTTAGAGCTAGCATTCTTATGTGACATTAATTGTTGTAAAGGAAGATAAAGGCAGAATGTTAATACTTTGCCTTTATATAGAGCTTTTAGTAGTTAAAGAAGTTCGAATCAATTCTCAGTAATGCTTATATGAATATTGCACAATAGGTGAGAGACTAAGTCTCCTTGGCATATCTATGGCTCAGGAAATACTGGAACTGGGGACATCTGGTTCAAAGCATACACCTTTAGCTGCTGTACTGGTTTTTATTTAAGATGCATGGAAGAAAGATGAATGTAGTACAAGATATTGTAGTTAAAAGAGAAAGCAGATTTTAGAAGAGCTGGGTGTGCATCTGTATACCTGCTTTTATTAAACCAGATTGTTCTGGAGCAAACTCACCCAATGCATTAGACCCTATCATTACTAAGTGAGATCTAGTGATATGTCGATTTTTATTTTATTTCTTGTATGTCTCCCTCTTGTTTTATTGGAGAAAACAAGGAAGGACTGGAAAGTTAAGACTTCCTTTCAAGGCTTATATAAATTGTTCAGCATTCTGTAACTCATTCCATAATTCTGTCAGAGTGGAATGCTGCTTATTGTCAAAATTGTGTAGACGGGATAATTTTTTCCTGTTCCTAACATTTACTTAATGTAACCTAGAAGGAAGAATGGACTCTAACAGTTAGAAGGATGATAAGGTGGGAGAAGCTTCCTGGAATGTGATTGTATCTTCTGCTGCAGGGTATACTGAGGTCAATGCTTTTTAGTATATCAAAACGTATCTCCAAAATGGATTTCTGTCTTACAGACTGAAATGAACTACTGTATCTGGAAAGATATTCTAGCTAAAAGAGCAACTCTGGGAGCAAAACAAAAAAACAAAAATCACCCCTCCAAAATGTTATATTATGTGTTGGTTGACGATTATTCATATTTAGAGGAACAGGGTTGAGCTTGATAATTCTCTCAAATGTACAGTTTTGTAAAATATTATAGTATCTTAGCTTTCATTGGTGTTACCTTCAAACTTAGTTCTCTGTGTTACTTTGTTTTAAACTCCCCCTTTAAAGGTAAAGGTAAAGGTACCCCTGCCCGTACGGGCCAGTCTTGACAGACTCTGGGGTTGTGCGCCCATCTCACTTAAGAGGCCAGGGGCCAGCGCTGTCCAGAGACACTTCCGGGTCACGTGGACAGCGTGACAAAGCTGCATCTGGTGAGCCAGCGCAGCACACGGAAACGCCGTTTACCTTCCCGCCAGTAAGCGGTCCCTATTTATCTACTTGCACCCAGGGATGCTTTCGAACTGCTAGGTTGGCAGGCGCTGGGACCGAGCAACGGGAGCGCACCCCGCCGCAGGGATTCGAACCGCCGATCTTTCGATCGGCAAGCCCTAGGCGCTGAGGCTTTAACCCACAGCGCCACCCGCGTCCCTTAAACTCCCCCTTTGCATTTTATCATTTCATTTTTGTACAGCTGTGTATCAAATGTTGCTTCCATAGATACATTTGTTTGCATACATTGTACAAAACATTACAGCATTTTTTTTAAAAGATGCTAACTTTGTCAAAATATCGTTTTTACACACCTTTAGGGCATATTCTTCTTTATAAGAGTAAATATATGAAGAAAACAAATAAAAAAATAGATCCTCTTGTTCCATCTCCTTTGTTGTATACAACTACTCTGCAAAGGAGGAAGAAAAAGGTGTTGAAATTCTCACTGTTGAAGAAGTTGGAGGTTAGCATCTAGAACAGCTACCAACTGCCAGAAATAACGTTGTTGTTGTTGTTGTTGTTGTTGTTGTTGTTGTTGTTCTTCTTCTTCTTCTTCTTCTTCTTCTTCTTCTTCTTCTTCTTCTTCTTCTTCTTCTTCTATTTTTAATCACAAACCACCTTCAAGACCTTGGCCAGTATATAGATTTAGTTAAGTAAATAAACAATGACCCTTGACTACTGAAGTCTACTACTGTAATCACAAGCTGCAATTTTTCTGTTTGTTTAAGTGCTTAGTACTTTTTATAGGCTTCAAGACAGCATTTGTTAAACTTATATCAGTCGCAATTAATACAAATAATTAGAATAAACCATATAATTTAGGGAGGGGTTCGGTCCGCTGGCCCTGTCACAACATGATTTGTTCAGTGGAAACACCCAAATGATCGGACAATATTTCAGCTGGATTTATATCTCCTCGGTCTTACACTTCTAGAATATTTATGGCAGTTCTTTTGCCATAAAGGTTCTGTAAAATCCTTTAGAGACAGAAAGGAAGAAGAGAATTGTACAGAGCAGAGAAATAAATGACATCCCATACCAGCATATTTTTGATAAGTTGTCAAGTATGATTTAATCGGTATGAGCAGCAGTTTGAAACACAAATGTATCTTTTCTACATCCTTCTACAGAGGATGTCATTCCCTATCTAAGACTCCATCTATCTGAGGCATTTCAGAAGTGCTGATCACTGTAGTAACTAGGTGCTAAATCTCCTTCTATTTCTAATGTGTGTGTATGTGTACACAGAAGAAAGCAATCTAAAATTAATTTATACACAATAGTGCAAATGTTGCCCATGTCAAATGACCACAGGGCATTGTTTACTGTGGGTTGGTAGTTTCAGACCCACAGTTCCTGAGCCACTGAGTATTAAAATATAGTTTCAAAGTTTAATATTGCTAGGAACATTGGAATAAGGCACGGAGGGTGGTGTTCATAAGTTGCTTAAATTCTTTCAAAGATACAGTCACCTGGCCCTTGGAAAAGGCCTGAAATCAAAGATAAAACATGCTAAAGGCACTTCAGTAAATGGAAGTCAGGACAGGGACAAGAATGAAAAGCAAACTGAAACAAAGCAAAGATTTTATGTTGTGAGACCAGAAGAGGACAGCATTGAGGTCAGGCACATGTATCCTCGCACAGATGCAAGAATAACCCTTGTTCCTGGGGCACATGTAATTTTGGTTTATTTTATTTAATGCTTTTATGTGTCACCTTCCAAGTACAAATAGTTCACAAACAGAAACCAGGAGTTACCAGTAAAATAGTTGTGATAATGCCTGGGGTTGTCTGATTAACCTAGCACTCCAGGGTGGGCACTAGAGTAGGCAAACATAAACAACAATTTTTTGTCACCCCATCATTAAACTAGTATCCCAACAAATTAGTAGCTCCCGTCATGTATTGAATTAACATAATAGCGGGACTGAAAGGAACAGAACTGATGGAGGATATTGGATCAGCACTCTGAAGGTTCCCACTGATATCTGTTGGAATCTGAGGCTGTGGCTATGGGAGAAGCCGGACTCTTTTGGTATGTTAATGCTGTGAACCCTTCCATCATAGGCTCAGGTTGTATATATATGGTATATAAACCATATATCATAAAGACACAACAGTCTCCACTGTCCCTCATTTCAAAGGACGAACCTGTGGAATCTCACACCACTCAGAGATGTGCAGCAATATTTTTGTGTTATTTTAAATTCTAAACTGCCCTTTGATCCTTGGATGAAGGGTGCTATAGAAATTAAATAAATAAATCTGTCTTTTCCTTCCTGTGTGTTTCTCTGCCCTGGAAGGCATAATCCAGAGCACAGGATTGATATTAAAAAGAGAGAAAAAGAAACCTCACAAAAGATTTGTTTCCTCAGAGCTGCTTTCTCTCCACTAAGGGTTAAGTGTACAATAACAATATTTTTAGTCTTGACAGCAGATCAAGATTTAATGAGTATGAACTGTTTTGGAAGATGGACTGGCTGTAACAATTTAAACTACAATATAATTAGAGGCTTTTTTGTAGTTGATCATTTAATGTCATTCTGTTTTTTTACATTCTGTTTTCTCTTGTCTGTCAGGGCAGACAAGAAGAATATTTCATTGAAAGCCTCTTACTCGAATATTGTTTCTGTCTCTTTCAAGGACAGAGAGGCATTTATGTCATTTTTTAAAAAAACTGACACAAAATTTAAATGCCATCAAAGTTTGTTTGTTTTTATTTCTAATGTATATAAAACATGGCTATTTGCTGATGTCACACATTGGGTCAATATTTTCATCAAGCTATTCACCACAGCCCCAAGATCTCATTCCTCATCAGTCATCACCAGTTTATACCCTATTAGCATATGTAAAGTTAGGATTGGCCCTTCCCTCTTTTTGAATATGTCCATCACTTACACTTACTTACATTGAACTTCATATGCTGTTTTTGATGCCCATTTATCTAGTTTGGAATTATCCTTTTGGAGCTCTGCAATGTCCCTTTTTGTTGCAACTATCCTGAACACTTTGGTATCATCTGCAAACTTCACCATCTCACTGAACACCCACTAACTCTAGGTCATTTATGATGATGCCCAAATGTAGCCAGGGTCTCTTGAGCAGTTTCCTGTTGGGTTTTCAAACGGTGAAGATCTAAAGGCTTGGAAATGTATTTGGATATTTAAGTTATGTGTCTAAACTCTATTGTGACGAATGATTATTATGTTTGTTTTATTTTATAAATATATAAAAATGTGTTTTGCTGTGAATTGCAGGGAAATGTCTTTTTCTAGCTAAGTGAAAATGGGGGTAGTTGATTTAAAATTGTTAACAACTTGAATAATTTAATTGGTATGATTTGGTTTCTATGATCGTTCCCATAATTTTGTTAAATAAGACAAGTGGTGTATGGCCTATCTGAACACTAGCTTAATTTTTATTTATTTTTTGGGATGATGCATAATTTCATAGAGCTATTTCAGACAAAGAGTGTGGGGCTGTTTTATGTTTTGTAATTCTACTTATTCACATTTATCTGTTGGGTGAGGAGCAATTACAGACTGAGCCTCTTGAATAACAGCTTTCAAGAGCATTTTGCTTAAATTATTGCTAGATGTAGTTGTGTTAGCCTTAGCCCTAGCAGCTCCCAATGTCATGGGTATTTAGACTTTATTTATTCAGTAAATCATCTTGCATGGTGGAAAAACTCGGGCTTATTCATCCTCTATTTTGATTAAAGCCTTTACATATATTGCCATGGTTGTATTTTTATACTTTTTTTGTAGAACATTTTATGCTAGGTATTAACTGATTAATCCTCCTGCCTGAAGATTATGAAACCTTCAAATCTGTACACAATTCAACAAATCCATATTAAAAGGCTTTAAGAATTCAGAATCGCAGATTTCTTGGGGACTTGGACAAATATCCATCTTCTGTGTGAAAGAAACCAAATTATTACGCATCATGTGTGTGTTTAAGTTCTTTAGACTGGGAGAACTGATTAGCAGTCCTGGCTGCTTTGTTTGAACAGAAGCTTCCTTTCTAATTCTGCAGTGGCAGCGCTACTTCATCATCATCCCCCCCCCCCCACTGCATGCTTAGCAGTGCATGTTCAGGAACACACATTTGGAATCATGGTGCTTTGAAGCTACATGTAACTTGCCGGGAGCTGAGCTAACTGCTGATTTGGTTAATAATCTGCATGTTGCTTGACTCATAATTATAAAACCATTTAGCAATGAACATGGGGCACTTGGTTGTGATCTTGCCATAGAGAATTGGAATCTGGTGGTTCATCCCAGGCACGTCCAACTCCCAAGAGACTGCGATCTACTCACAGTAAAAAAGACCAGTTGCGATCTACCCATTGTCATTACCAGGAGCTGTTGAGCTTTTTTGGGGCGGGTGACCAAAAGCAGTCACTAAACTTCATACTACCTACCTAGGACACCCCCGAGATCTACTGGTAAATCACAATCTACCAGTTGGACATGCCTTCAAGTTACATACGCTTCAGGTTACAGACTCCACTAACCCAGAAATAGTGCTTCAGGTTAAGAACTTTGCTTTAGGATGAGAACAGAAATCGTGCTCCGGAGGCACGGTGGCAGCAGGAGGCCCCATTAGCTAAAGTGGTGCTTCAGGTTAAGAACAGTTTCAGGTTAAGAACAGACCTTCGGAACGAACTAAGTACTTAACTCAAAGTACCACTGTATACCACTTAATAGTAAATAAAACTTCTAAGTGGCTTAGAAACAAGGCCATTATTATCCTTTGTCATTTTCAACAGCATTCAAATGGTAGGCATAAAATATTATCTAGCCTTGACAATCTTTCCTGCAGTGTACATATCTGGATTTGGGAATCGGGGCAAGGGCAGCCTCCCAAGTTAGAAAGTATAGCTATGAAGCAAGCTATGAAATACCTCTTTCAAACTTAACCTCTTGACTAAGCCATGAGGTGCTTCCATAGATTTAATGAACAATTTGATGTCGTAATTTAAGAACTATTTGATGTATGGATTGCTGCTTTGGGATTATGCAATGAGGCTGTTAATAATGCCATTTGCCCATTTTTTAAAAAAAAATAATTTATTTTTTAAATTTTTTTTACTGTTTTTGTAGCCTGTCTTCCATTGAAGTGAATGTAAATGGTGTTCATAGATAGTCTCCCTATGACCCATGACTAGGGGTGGATCTATATAGAGGAAAACCTCGCTATAAATAAGTCAGAAATTAAGTTGTTATAGGGGAAAAAATACTGTGTAAAAATCACATGGAATTTTTCCTTTGCTCTCTTGCACCACCTGGTGTTGCATGTTTATAACAAATTCGAAATGCTGTTTCATGAGTAATGTAACAGTCCTAGAATGATATGTGTTAAGATTTAGCAAGGTTGTTTGGCCATTGTGTTCAAACCATGCTGAGGGCTGTGATTTTTTTCTATGCAAGAATGGGTATCTCTCCCCACTCTCTGAGTTGAGGATGAATAAACACATTTTTCTTTTATCATGTTTGGTTCAAAACTACCATTGCATTGTTTAGTGATTTTTAAAGTAAATTGGTACAATTCTTCAGGGGAATATTCCTATCTGAAACTCTGGAAAGCTGCTCCCAGACAGTGTTGATAATACTGAGTTAGATGTACCAATGGTCTGACCCTGGTATAACGCAATTATGTTAAACAAATTTATCTCTTAGACACAAAACTTGCCTTTAATGATCAGTATTTCAGCTAAGGACAAATGAATAATTAGGGAAAACTGATCCCACAGTCTTGTTAAACTAGAGTGTATTAACTCCAGAGTACTGAATATGGATTTTGTTTTTGTGTGTGTGACTCACCAACTTTCTTACTGTGTAACAATCTGAAGAAGAGAAATAAATGAAGCAACTACCCAAGAAAAGTGTCAAACATGTATCTTGCTTTTCTGCCTCTTGCGGTTTTCTGTCAGCTTGATTACTGCAAATCTTTGTTCTTCAGGAATTGCTGGCCACTTTTCTATTTTCCTAAGGTTTCATCCTATTCATTCTGAATATTGAGGAAAATGACACAACACACATTGTTGCTGGTTGAAAACACACAAAAAAAAATCATCTGTGCTTTTACTTTTCCCCATGCTTGTGTTTTGTACAAGAATGGTTGCTAGAACCAGCAGGAAAAACAGTGCAAAGCCAGAGTTGTAGCTGCAAGCAAAAACCCTACTCTGGCTCAGTTAAAGCATGCAATTTTGGTCTTTGAAGGCTGCACAGGATCAGGAATGGACTGAATTCACTGGCAGGATTTGAATAAAATTTCACAATTCCATTTGAGTAACAGATATTTTAGAGAAATGATAAGGGGTTTTATTTTTGTTTAGGAAAAACAGGATAAAATAAATAAAATTAAATACAGTGGTGCCTCGCAAGACGAAATTAATTCGTTCCGCAAGTCTTTTCGTCTTGCGAGTTTTTCGTCTTGCGAAGCACGGTTTCCCATAGGAATGCATTGAAAATCAATCAATGTGTTCCTATGGAAACCGCCTTCAGACCAGGTTTGGGGACAGTCTGTCCCCCGACCTCTTCTGAAGGCCGACGGGGGGGCGAAAGTCTTTGCTTCCCCCCCCTTCCCGGGACAGCGGAGACTTCTCCGCTGTCCTGGGGCGATTTTAAAATGCTGGCGGGCGGCAGCGAAGGCTTCGCTGCCGCCCGCCAGCATTTTAAAAACCCCGGGACAGCGGAGGACTTCTCCGCTGTCCGGGGCGATCTTAAAATGCTGGCGGGCGGCAGCGCTGCTGCCCGCCAGCATTTTAAAATCCCCCGGGAAGGCAGGCAGGGGGGACAAAGACATTTGCCCCCCACCCGCCTTCAGAAGAGGTCCAGAGGGCTCTCCAAGCTGCGGATAGCAGCCTGCTGCCCCGCGTGAGGGGCAGACATTCGCAGCTTGGGGAACCCTGCAAGACTTCCCCTGCAGGGCTCCCCAAGCGGCGAATGTCTGCCCCGCGCGAGGGGCGCTCTGCTTAAGAGCGCCCCTCGCGCGGGGCAGCAGGCTGCTATCCGCAGCCTAGGCGGGAACTCTTCTGAAGGCTGGGGGGAGAAGGGCTTTCCTCCCCACCGCCAGCCTTCAGAACAGCCTTCTGAATGTTGGCGGTGGGGAGGAAAACCTTCCTCCCACCGCAAGTCTTCAAGACAGGTCCGGGAACAGAGGAGAAGCGCTGCACACCTTCCCCTCTGTTCCCATACCTGTCCTGAAGGCTTGCGGTGGGAGGAGGGCTTTCCTCCCCACCGCCAACATTCAGAAGGCTGTTCTGAAGGCTGGCGGTGGGGAGGAAAGCCCTTCTCCCCCCAGCCTTCAGAAGAGTTCCCGCCTAGGCTGCATTTTTCAGTTCCACCTTTACTCACAATGGAAAATGGCAGAATTGTTCAAGCTGTCCTATAAATCAAGTCTGTGGGAATTCAGATTTGTAAGCATTGTGGCATCAAAATCAGTATTATTTCCATGTTTACCGATCAGTTGCCTCCTCACAACTAAACTTTACACATAATAATTTTCAGCTATGATTTTCACAGTAAGAAATGGCCTGAGAGGAGACCAACTTCTTTCTTTCTCTGCAATGTATTTGCATGCCTGCCTCCTACTGTGTGATAGGGATGAAAGGGGGCTTTGTGTTTGTCCTTATAACATGGGCCAAAGAACCCCACATTTTCCTAAAATTTACTTATTCTGAGATCCTTTGCAGGGTCAGTAAGGCAACCTAAATTCCCCTAAATTCCCCTTCTCTTGGGATAACTGTCTAAACAGTGATATACCCTCACCCATAAATTCCCCTCGACCTTGGTTTAAAGCTGGTTACCATCATAAAATGGGATATTTTGCCTTGATTTGGGGAGACTTGGCAAAGAAACAATGGAAAAGCCATGAGACAGAAAACAGAATAAGATTATCAAGTAACCCACAGAAATGGTGGGGAGTTCTGTCATCAACTGTGAATGGCTACCACAAACAGAGAAACTTCAGATGCTAGCTTGTGGTCTTTATGATCTAAGGTAAATACTGACAGTATTTAATTCGATGGTTCAAAAATATCTTCTAATGAGATTACTAATGTACCTCACTTTTGTTCGTCCCTCTTCACCTGCCCTATGAATGGTATAAATGCTGAGCTGAGAATTGCAGGCTTGATTGGTTGATTATGGCTGCTGAAAATATGAGATAATGTGAAAGTGAGAAGTGACTGATTGTTAGAATGTTGGCTAGATAATGATTCTGTCTTCTTTTTATGAGAAAATGTCTTTTCACTTTCCCCTGTTTCACTGATTTTGAAATATGAACATGGTAGACTATTTATCATTAATATCTGCCGTACTCACAGAATGCAGGTCTATATTTAGAATTTGGATTGTGTTTCTGTGTGAGAGACTGTATTATCATATTTCTTCATGCAGTATGGCATGCAGAATTGATAAAATTTATTTACAATGGCCTGGCTGTATTTGTACAGTTGTGGGTCTTGCTAGCAATACATATAATTTCAGTAAGACTTGGTGATCAGATTGTGTTATTATGTTCTTTAAAACACTAAAGCAAAAAGCATATTTTGTGCCTCCTTTTATTGCATTTTCATTTGTAAAGTGGTCTGCACATCTCCATCTGGAAACACATGTGCCAACTTTACATATCCCTGTGGCACATGTATGATATGACTTTTCCAGAACATATGGACACATGCTTTGTGTTTCAACATGCATGAGAACAGCTACACTTTGAGTAAACTTCTTAAAAGTAGCATTTAGCTGAGTGTTGTTTCACATAACTTGTTCTTTTGTTGCTCTCACACACAAAACATTTACGGTTACTGTCTCTGAGTCTCTACATTGTCTTTTGCATTATTTGTGTGTAGGTTTAAACTTATTTAATCCAGTCTAGTTTTTGACTTTTGTATGTCATCCACAGATGTGGCTTGCTCATGAATAGGCCAGGTTTCAATAGATTCTTCAGGGATCCTACTGCTTACTTAACTCCCATTATGATAACTGTCCATTCCTATTCCTTCTATTCTTTAACTAAGTGTCTCTCTGTAAAACTACCCTTCTTACCCCCTGTCACTAAGAAGATTTTGGTAAGGACTTTTGGGAAAAGCTTTTTCTTTTTACACACACTTTTGAAAACATTGGTGTGAGGGTATAGATTACTACCATCTGCATTTTACAGACTCTTAAGAATAGTAAGGTACAGTGGTACCTCTAGTAAATAACTTAATTTGTTCCGGAAACTGTTCTTAAGTAGAGGCGTGCTTTTGCTAATGGGGCCTCTTGCTGCTGCTACACCACCGGCACATGATTTTCGTTCTCATCCTGGGGCAAAGTTATCAACTTGAGGTAACTCTTCCAGGTTAGTGGAGTTTGTAACCTGAAGCGTTTGTAACCTGAGGCATTTGTAACTCGAGGTACCACTTTTTTTGAGAAGCCTTCTTGTTCTTCCGCAGCAAACAATACTGTGCAACAAATTATTTGGTACAGATAGCTAGTAAGTTCTTGGCTTTTCTATATAGAAAATAAAATGAATAAATAACAGGGTGAAGATGGGTTTTAAAAAATGGATGCCTATGTGCATTAAGTAAGGTAGCTGTTTTTGTTCTCTAGTATCCTGTTTGATGGATTGTTTTCCTGTGGTATCGAGCTATATCCCAATAATGTATTTTTCTGATATATAAATATGTAACATTTTTTAATCTTGCATAACAGAAATGGCTTAAGGGTTACTTATGAATTAACATAATTAGTGTGAATATATATATATATATATATATATATATATATATATATATATATACACACATTCCTGCTGGAAGTGTCATTAAACAAGTTATCCATTTAAATGTATTCAAGTTGGTTGTTCAAGACTACTCTAGCAAAACAGCATTGTCTGGTTGACAGAACTGAACTTGAGTTAAAGGAGACATATATACAAGTAATGGAGGTAAATGAAAAGGTTGTACATGTCCTGTTTTTCCTGAAGTTATCTTTTCTCTTTCCTGAACCTTTATCTGTTATTCTCATGTGACACATTTGCTGTCACATAGCCATGACAGCTTACAAATGATGGCTTCACTTGCTTCTCAGTACTAGTCAGATGTTAGATCTTGTTGACCTTCAACAATACGTTTGTGCTTTATGGTGAAGTCCCTGCATTAACTTCTTTTCAGAAAGGATTAATGAAACTTGCCAGTGACATTGCTTAGGGGGGGAAAAAAATATTATTTAAGCTCCTGCCAGAAAATTCAGATATGCTTCAGCTCTCCACACGCTATCAGATACAGAAGAGTTTTTCTTTTTAACATACATTGCAGATGAAACTTCAAGAAAGGAAGGGAAAGGTTCTTGCATATTATGACAGCTAGAACAGTGCAAGTGGGAGCTGCAACAAACTCTTGTTGTGCTTAATGCTTCCATTCAGTGCTCCTGTCAGCTGCATGTTTTTTCCGGATACTCTTAGTGGCAGCAGAAGCAACATTGACAATGTACCTTGGGTGAGAACAGAGTCTCTCTTAATCTGTTGAAAGCTTCATGGTGGTTAGATCCTAAAATGAATGATTCGCCACGACTGCAGTATGGGAATATGAGAGGGGGGTAGGTTTTCCCATCTTGAAGCACTTTATTCATCATGCTTGTAGCAGCTGTTATATTGGACCTGGAAATGAGAAGAAAAGCCCAGAGCTCATGGCTATTGCTCACTCACCATTCATCATACAACAGGTGTAATGCCATGGACTAAAAACACAGGTAAAAAAATGGCAGTTGATGTAGTTATTTGGGTAAGGGGCTGTGGGTTAATGAAATTGATTGGAGTACTTCATAGCTGTTAATGACTGGCACTGTGTTGTTCCAGAATGAAGCATTCTGGGGGCTGCAAGAAATTGTGGCCAGTTTTTCTCCTGAAAATCACACCCTTTCATTCTGAAAGCAGGCATGTGTGCTATTTCATGTCATATTTTATCCCCAGAATATCCCCCTAATTTTAACAAATCAGCAAACTGTTGAAAATGCAACTCAGCCCTATATGACACTACTATAACTATAACCATTGATGTGTTGTGCCAAGGACATAGTTGGAAGGCTGTTTTGTTATCTTTTGTTGCCCTTCAATTTGTTTGTTTTTATATCATCAACTGCCATTTTTTTACCTGTGTTTTTAGTCCATGGCATTACACCTGTTGTATGATGAATAGTTCAATGTAGTTTGCTGCCATTTTATTACTGTGGTAATTGTTTTATTGTTTTTATGATGTATGTATTTTGAGGATGGTCATCTAAAGTGTTCTTGTCTGAGTGTGAAAAGGTGGGATAAACTTTTTTATAAATAAAAGGATTAAGTCTCTCTGTGTTTGCCTCTTCAAGTAGCATACCAGCCAATAATTGATGATTTAGGTGTATGAATAGAAAAGGCCTATCTACTGAGGAACAGAAGCCTGAGACACAAAAACTCTTGTTTTTTTAAATTTTTAGAGACTTATGTGTTTTATATAATTTTATGCCACTTTTTGTCAACTTTTAACAATGTATAGAAAAAATATTTAAGACCACATGAGTTTCATTTGTACTAAGGTTTTTGTATTAGAACCAGAATTTGACATTGTAAAGTGCTAATCTTGTAAATTCAGAGGGCTTTGTTTAGTAAGAGATTGTGTATCTTGAGAAAATAGGAGCTTTTATACACCTGCTCTTTTCAGCTTTTCAAATTACATTTCATTCAAGTGTCCCCTTAAGAGTTCCACTATGAGTATATTTCTGTCACAAATAAACTGTTGGAGAGAAGAAGATTTACTGTGATTAGCTTTGGGACTAAGATTTTCCTAAAATATTACCTTAGCAATTAAAATATTACTCCTTTCTCTTTTTTTGCAACTGACTACTCAGTGGGATGATTTCCATATACAACCTGTGCTAGCTAATTAATTTAGTTGCTGAAGGATTAAAAGAGTATTGGAGTGTGTTAATAAGTTAACAACTTCTGATAATGACCTACTCCCTGCTGATACACCTCCAGTATTATCACCACTTGTGATAATTAAATTAAAACAAAGCAAATATATACCCAAGAGATTAATTAAAATATGATTAATAATTCAGTGACAAGTGTCATTTCCACACAGTTCTTTTCTATTTCCCCAACAACACTTTTGTGTTTATTGTATTATGGTGTGTTGAGCTTTCTTTCCCAGGTGGAAATCAGAGTATTCTATGACATGAAATATGCTCTATACAATATATTATTTTGAAATTCAATAATTAATAACAAGAATAATTTTATTTATTTATACCCCGCCCATCTGGCTGGGTTGCCCCAGTCACTCTGGGCAGCTTCTTCTTTTTTTTTTTAAGAAAGTTTTTTTATTTTATTAAGGATTTTCTTGTTTTACAGAAGTGTAGTGCCTCGTATTTTTTTTTCATGTAACATTTTTACAAATCCATTTCATTTGTTGAGGCATTAGGGGGAGAAGAAAAAAAAAGAAAAGAAAGGGGGGTGGAGAGAGGGAAGATGGATAGGGGTGGGGTCGGGAAGCGGTGTTTCTATTATGTTTAATGTATGTAGAGTTTGGTGTCAGCGTGCTTGTGTTGTTCACTTGTGTTCCTTTGGTGGTGAGAGAGGTTGAGGTTGGCCTAGGGTGTTATTGTTTGCTTGTGATTGGCTGTGGTGATCTTTGTTTTCATGTGTGAGTGGGGTGGGTGGGTGTTTTGGATCAGGTTAGCCATATTGATTTGTATGCTGTTGGTGGATTATTGTCATTGTCCTGTTGGGCTGTGTATGTGATAAAGGGGAGCCATACCGGGGTGAAGGCGTCTTCTTCTGTTTGTCCCCGTGTCAGTTTCAGTTTACTAGTTAATTTTTCTAGTAGGGCTGTTTCCCATACTTTTTGGTACCATTGGTCCATGCTTACTCCTGACAGGTCTCTCCAGTGCCTGGTTATTGTGTTTCTGGCTGCTGAGAGCAGGTGGGTTATGAGTTCTTTGTGGTGTAAATGGGCATTGTTGTCTTGGAAGATGTTTAGTAGGGCCAATTCAGGGGTGATGTCTATTACTTGCTTAGTTATTTTACATATTTCTTGTATGGCTGTTGTCCAGAATAGTTGGCTTTTGGGACACTCCCACCACATGTGGAGGTATGTGCCTGCGGAGGTGCACCCTCTCCAGCATTTTGGTGAGGTTCCTGGGTGTATTAGCGCTAGTTTCCTTGGTGTTAGGTACCACCTGTAGGTGAGTTTCAGTGTGAGTTCTTTTCTTTTCGTTGATATGGATTTAAAGGGGGGTTTAGACCACATTCTGGTCCATTGAGTGGGGTTAATCTCATAGCCTATGTCATTCTCCCATTGTTTTTTGATTGCGTCTAGGGGATTTGCGAGATTTTGGAGTAGTATTTTGTATATTGCGGATACCGTCCCTTTACCATTTCCCTTTGTTGTTAGGAGGAGGTTTTCGAAAGTTGTCAGGGGCCTAGTTGCTGCTGATTTTACTGTTGGGTTGTTTAAGAGGGCATGTAGTTGGTGTTGTGTTAACCAGGGCATTTGGGTGTCTTCTAGTTTGTCTTGTATTTCTTGTGTTGACAAGGGTTTGTTATTTTTATAAAAGTCTATTAGGCGATATAAGCCTTTGGTTCGCCAGGTTTTTATCTTGAGGTTTTGTGCTGCATGGTGGAAAAATGGGTGGTACGCCAGGGGGATTAGTGGGGATGGGGTTGGGGATAGTTTGCCTATTTGTGTTTTCCATGCTTTGAGCATGGTCTGTGTGTACCTGTTAAGTGTTGTGGGAATTTTCTTTAGTTTGTTTGGGAGGAGTGGGTATGTTGTGGTGCAGGTGTTTTCAATTGTGTCCCTCTCTAGGTGTACCCATTGTTTTGTCTCATCTTCGAGTATATATGGGATTATATGGCGTATTTGGTTGGCATTGTAATATGCTTCTATGTTGGGGATTCCCCATCCTCCTTCTGAGGTGGGGAGGTGCAGGTATTTGGGGCTTATTCTTGGTTTTTTATGTGAGACTCTGGGCAGCTTCTAACACATTAGTAAAGGAACCCCTGACCATTAGGTCCAGTCGCGGACGACTCTGGGTTTGTGGTGCTCATCTTGCTTTATTGTCTGAGGGAGCCGGCATACAGTTTCCGGGTCATGTGGCTAGCATGACTAAGCCTCTTCTGGCGAACCAGCGCAATGCACAAAAACACATTAAAACAATATAAAACATCAAACGTTAAAAACTTCCAGTTGATGTTGGATTTAAAGACAAAACTATGCCACTTGTTAGTTTGTAATCTATTTTTCTGTTCACTTTGCTATTCTCAATTGTTTGAGAAAGAATGAAAGAAAATTGTATTGAACAGAATCTGGACCATGTTGAGGAATAAACATTGTTGACTTCATGATCTCAAAATTATAGTATTATGCATTGAAGTGTATTCTTATGGTCATGAACAGACACTTAATAACTGATAATTGTGTCATTTTCTGGAAACATTACTTTAGATGGTACTTGTGAGGGCCACAGAAGTACCTATCGTTTATCCTTTTATTATCCACTGACATTTTAAATTGCTTACAAGCATCTCACACATTACAGAAAAATGGGGGAAACAGCAGCATTTGTTATTCTTTTCACATTTCTTCCATAATTCACACCTGTAGTTTGCCTGCTATAGCACCTGCTCAAGGCTGCCTGATGGTGCCAGTGGACCTGTGAAGAAATGTAGTCAGTTTTGGCTTTCTGATGCATCTGCCCATATGATGGAATTGGTGGTCCACATGTGTTTCCTACTTTTATAACAAGCATGTAAAAGGTTTTGTATATACATATTAAAATGTCTCCTAGTTATTCATAACCTTAATCCAAATACTAGGCCAACTAGCCACAGCCATTATCCCTTCTTCAAGCTTCTTTTGGGAACAATGAGAAGGAGGAAATGTCCAGTTTGGCCCATGGAGGCTATCACAGATGTGCCAAAGCTCTGATTTTGACCAGGGCTTGAGCATAAATGAATTGATTTAGGCCTACTTTGAAAGATCTCAGGAATACCTATTCACCAGCCTGGCACCCACAAAGACCTACATTGGCACCCCCAACAGGAAAAGCCCAGGTCTCCGAGCTTTCATTTTTAAAAAAGGCCCCTAGAAAGTTATGACAAAAAATGTGAAGTTACCCTTCTAACCAATTTCTGTGAAATGAGCCTGCCTGCCTGCCTCTGCCAGCCAGTGATTTTAGCTGTTGAGAGCTTGGATTGATAAGTGAATTGTTTGGACTCGGTATGGATCTCTGGGGCCCTAAAGAAATGGTATTTCTTCCTCCCCCTTTCCTGCTTCTGCTTTATTTTCTAGTTATCAAATCTACCTGTTTTCTGTTCTGTTTGCTTTGTTTTGCTGCCTGCTGGCATGTGGAGCAGGCAGCTGCTTAGGAGGAGCTTCAGCTGAACACAGGGATGGTGGGGGGACAATATAGCAACCAGTTCTCTTTTCTACTGAATGCCTTACTGAAGAAATTATTCCAAAGTTGTTGGGAAGGAGGAAACCCAGTATAGATCCATCATAATGGTCACTATTATCACCTGTGATAATAGTGACCACCTTTTTCCTGGTTGTTCCAAGGTTATTGTTTCTTTTGGTGGGGGAGGGGCACTTCAGGGGCAACATTTTTCTCATCTTTTCCCTCCTGTCTGTCCCAATATGTTTAGGGACGGGGAGAGCACAATGTAAAGGCAGAAACATTGTTGTCATTTTTCAAGAAGCTTGCAGTTGACATTCAGTTTTAAATATCAAATTTCTCTGGGCCAGTAATGATCAACTACTAGTCCGGTGAGATTTTCATATTTTTTTCTGTGTATTTTTTGTATTTCTATTCCATAAAAATAGTTTTAAAAATACTTGCCAGCCAGCTATGTCTCTTTATTTGTGACTTTGCGTGTGTATTTATGGCTGGCTGTCAAAATTCCAAATTCCTAGATTCCTAGATTCAATTATTTCTAGATTCAATTATCTTTTATTTTCTAACTGTAGTCTACAATCACACACCAGGAACAGAGAACATAGACTTAGTGCCTGGAATTTTTTTTCAAATATTTTTTATTAATAAAAAAAAATGGAATAGATGTTTCCATATTTGACTCATTTTATGTTCTTTTTCTGCACTTTTGGGAGCCATTTTGTGTTAGTTTACACCTGTGGTGGCATCTATTTTGTGACTGGCACCGTCTCAAAATTCGAAATGTGTCCCCAGACCCAAAAGGTTTGGTGACCTCTGCATTATCTGAACACCAGCATTTTCAACTAGAGCTGTGTTCATGAAGAATTGCTTAGTTTCTATCTGAGAACCTATTTTACCATAATAGTTACTTGATTTAGTGACAGTGATACTACTATGCTGTGTGTTGTGACATTTTAAATAGACTCATGTATCATCTGTAATCTTGGAGAGTGGATCTCTCATTACCTTCGCAGTTTGAGGGTTTGCAGAATATGGCATTAGTGTATGTAAGGAAAGGTCTATATACTTAGTTTGGATGATAACATTTGCATGTATACATCCCTTTCTACATTAAATGTCTCAAAGCAATTTACAATTCTTATCGTATACAGAATATAAAATTTAAAGGAATATCCAAATGATAGTAACTAAAGGTGTGATATTGCAATATTATAAAAGGACTGTCCTGCTCCACCCCACTAAAAGATGAACGAGTACGAGTAAGGCGAGTACAAACCCATCCAGTCTAGGGAACCACCCAAAAACAGTTACTCATTTTTGCATGGATGGGCTCTCACCCAATCCATTGCCGAGGGCAGACACTGGTCTACTACATCCATTTCCACACCTCTCAGGAGAAACAGAACCGCGTGTCATCTCCATATTGATGGCAATGCACAATGAATTCCCAGATGAACCCACTCATTGGTTTCATGCAGATGTTAAACAGCCCGGGGAATGAAACAGACCCCTGTGGAACCCCGTATTGGGTGCACAGAACCAAGCAGCATCCCCCAAGTACCACACTCTACCTACCAAAAGGTAGGTACCTATGTTTATAGACTAGCAGCTCTTGTATCTGCATAGCAAAATATATTTGAAACTGTGAAGGAGAGTGGCCGTATCAAAATCAGCCCTTGATATAGGATGGAAGGTGTGTTTGGGTGTTGTCGGTCAAAGGGAATAATGTTTTTTTTAAAATCTGCCATGTGATTGCAAGCCCTTTTAGATACTGGAGATAGCTCTTCAGATTTTATAATTGGAGTTTCAGTCCCACTTGAAGCTGCACCAACTGAACAAAAACAGGAAGAGGAAAGAAAAGAGAGTGATTTAATGAGATGTCATTGGAAAGCAAATTACGTGTGCCTTTTCTGTGGCTTATTATTGACTAGGAAACCATGAGTATGTATTTACCTTGTACATTTTGTACTTTTGTTCATTGACAGTCCTTTTTGTTGTTGGCAGCAAAGATCTCAAAACAAATCCATCCAACATTTCTAGGAATATCGAGAATACACTGATTAATTATAATCAAGGACAGTGAAATCACTCTGTAGTTCCAGTCATTCTCAAGCCATTCTCAAGTCCAATTGCTCTGAAGAATTTATTATGGCCAATTCACCACCAAGGAGAGGAAAATAGACATTTAAACTGTGTCTCTAACATGAACTGATGAATAAGTTTTAAGTTGGATGTAAGGATATTGTAATTAAATTTACTTATTTATGTTCTTTGATTGTACTGTATTTTGCATTTTGTTGATTTTATAAATTTTGTAAGTTGCCAAATGGACTTGTTTGATGGGTGGTATATCAAGCCATAGATTAAACAAACAGCTTTGACATGTTCTATTAAATGCAGATACTTAATTGTAGGTACCTAGGCAATCCAGTAAAGACAAAACAGTACCAAGAAAAATATTAACACATAAAATATGAAGACTCTTAGTTGTAGTAAGTGACCTTTTGTACTTGAGCTGATTGTGGAAGTTCACGACAAAAAATTAGTCACTAATTTTCTTTCATGCCGTTTTTGAAAACTTGTAGACCTTGCAGAGGATGAGCAATCAAGAACTGTATTAACTGTCATTATTTCATCACCATAATGTGCAAGCAGCTGTGCTGGTTTTCAAAAAATAAAAAAAAGTTTAGTGGAGGCACTTTTATAGAAAAAATACATCAGTGTATGGCACAAACTCATCTTCATGATTTTGAAGCTATTTTTTATAGGTTTCAATAGTTGGGTGTGGGTCTATTTTCCATGCCATGTTTTTAAGATGCAGATATACTCACGTGGAGCACTTTGATATCTGCACATACTAAATCATAAAATGTGAGAAGAACTGTCGTAAGCAGCTGGGGGTGTTGTCATTCTCAGATTTTGCATCTGCACATTTCTGGGGTGTTTCCCCCCACCCTGGGATATTGAGGCTAGTCACATCAGTGAACCTAAGATTTCAAAAGGCAATATGAGAAACTTCTTCTGGAAACATGCCCATTCTTGTTCAACAAGCCAAAGCCTTGCACCACAGAAACACATGAGAAGATCTCCATTTTCAGCCTTTTCTTTTTGTTTTGTTTCATTTGACGGCAGTTCCTTTGCAGCACCTTATCATAGGAATGTTGCAAACGGTATTTGGAAAGCGGGTTCAAAATAATGCATGGAGAGTCTTTTCCTACCAAAGGTGATGGAGTGTGATTAACGTGCCCCTTGATCACCAGCAAGAGATGACAGACACTTCATGTATCTCTTACTGGCAACAAGCACAGCAAAACTATTCAATAATTCTTATTGGCTGTAAATGATGTGCATAGCATTCCCTCCAGAAATCAGGGGGATTGTATGAACCTCTCTTGCATACCTTTCCTCATTTAGCAGGATAAGGAATGACCTGGTGAAGGAGTGGCTGTAGGAAAGAAGAGTGGCAGCTAAATTGTTATTTTCATTTATTCATCTAATGCACTCGATAATCTCTTCAAGGCTTTCCAAGTAATGAACAGGAACACTTGAAAAATGTAATTTAGTTTTTAAATAAGGTGGTGCAAGCCAGTGGCGTAGCGTGGGGGGTGCAGGGGGGGCTGGCTGCATCGGGCGCAACATCTGGGGGGAGGGGCGCGCTCGCACTCGCAGCTCTCTGCCCCTACCTGGCTCACTCACTCTAGGGGGTGCAAATTACTTTCCTTGCCCCGGGTGCTGACAACCCACGCTACGCCACTGGTGCAAGCAACAACTACAGTTTTACAAATGCAGGTCAATCAGTTTCCTTTTCTTTTTCAACAAAAGGATTGAGCCATGTCCCTGTGACAAATAGTCACTCAATGCACAGGACCCATTCTTCCTTTCTCATGTCCATTTAATCACTGGAATATTGGTTCCCTCCCATGTATACTTAGTACTTATAATTGGTACTTCCGAAAAGCAGTCACCATTGCATAGATTTCCCCTGTTCCTTGTAGTGTGTCTTCTTCTTGTGCTATTTGTGCCATTCATGTTGTGGGTGTGTAAATGGATGGGGAATGCAATACATTATCTGTATGCAAAACTGTGCTTCAGGGTAAAGGCTAGTGTATCTTCCGACCATGTCAAGACCATTAAGTATTTTCCTTCCTTTCCCATCCATTGCTGTTGATTACGGTACCCTCCCTACTTTCAAAGCATCTGCCTTATGTTGATATCACCTGAATTGCTTCTACTAAGCTCTGGTTCTATCTGGACTAAGTCCATCCTTCAGCTGCTCCAGACACAGCTGCCAGGTTCTGTTCAGGGATAACCTGCTCTATGGATAATGCATGAACAGCATGGCACTGATCCCCCCTCCCCCGCACATCTGAAAACTATCAATTACATGCATATAAACCCTAAGTTAGAATGTTAACTGCTTTGAACAGTTTCGTTCATTTCCATTTATTATATTGTCAAGAATGGTGTTGTTCTTTTGCCTATGGATATTGGCAGAAATCGGGTTAGTTTTGTGAAGACTTGTCAAGAAATGCGTGAGACATTGGAAGTGGCAGGAATTAAATCTGCATTATTAAAGAAATGCTGTATTAATTCAATTTCATTTCAAGTAAGCTGTTCCTGTAGGAAGAGATTCCTTGGAAACGAGAAAAGCCAAAATACTAAGTCATTTGCAAAATCTTACACATTTACATTGGCGGCGATTAAGTCCCTTGTGGGGAAAAAAAGCCTTTTGGGTAAATCCTCCACTTAATTTTTTGTCAAGAAAACTGTTACATAAGTCAACAAATGCTAGTGAATAGAAAAGAGATACATTTACCACCTACCTCTGATCCACACAGTTTCTTGTTATAAGATGGCAGAAATCTCCACCACATATTTGGAGATTTCTACCATATATAGGTCAACCAGTTCATCAAATTTTGAGAGGAGGGGGTGGGTGGAGGAGAAATTCTCCAGGAGTTTAAAATGGAATAGGAGTAGCGCAGCTTTCTTCTTCTTTGATAGAAGGTTTTGTTTTTTACCCTGCCACTACAAGTGGCAAGAGCAGCAATTGTGTTGGCTTCCTGGACACCATTTTACATCATCCACAATGCCCCAGAATACCTAGCATTGCTCTGGGTCCTTGTGAGAGACAAAATAGTGGCTGACACACACACACACACACAGAGAGAGAGAGAGAGAGAGAGAGAGAGAGAGAGAGAGAGAGAGAGATGTTGAATATTTGGAGAAAGTTCTGCAAATATCCATTTTTCTTGGAAGTGGAAGGGGAAGAAAAAACTGGGTGCAGTTATGGGCTGACACAGAATCCTGATTAGATGGATGTGTGCTGTATGTAAGTGGTTCTGGAGTCTAAGATGTTCTGTATAGATGAAGAAATGGACATTTAGCTTGGGGGTACTCATTGCTAGAGGTCCAGGTGGTTTCAGTGGCAAGGAGTGCCTACACCTACTTCTGCCTGTTTTACCAGCTACAGATGTTCCTGGACTGGGACAGGCTGGCTTCAGTAATCTGTGCTCTAATAACCTTGTGATTGGAGTACTGCACCTGGGGCATATGTCACTGCCAGGCAAGATGGGATCACCCGAAATTGATCTTTTAAGCAATGCACTGGCTGCCTATGGGCTACTGGGACCATTTTAGATGATGGGGACTAGTGTACAGTGCTTTAAAAGATTGGGGCTCAGGCAGTTAGAAGATCACCTCTTTCTAATACCCACCAACCTGAGCATTGAGATCAGCAAAGAAACCTCTTCATTTGGCCCCACCAACAGGTATGGCCATTGGCACAGAGATATAAGACAGCACTTTTCAGTAATGGTATCCTGATTGTAGAACTCTATTCCTGGGAACGTTCACCCTTCAAGTAGACAACTTTTAGATGTCAGCTGAAGACACAACTCTTTGCTAGAGTCTGGAGACCAACAGTTTTAGTGTCACTGTCTGCTGTACTATGTTCTTTGTTTTTTGGATATATCATTTTATTTCAAAATTCATTTTACTTCTTCTTTTGTAGACCAAAAAGGTACTTTCTATACAACTTCAACTAGCTTATCAACATATGGGAAGTAAATAATAAAGGTCTGCTGATATAGTGAAATATCAAAACATGCAATTTTTTTACGGTATTCAGTTTGTCCACTTATTTACTTCTAATACACTAATATTGATATTTTGAATGATAATGAGGAGGTAAACACCATATGTGATGTCTACACCTGGCATCTTCAGAAGCCTTGCATGTTTACAGCATCATTTTAAGTTAAAACAGTAAACAGCTGATATGCAAAGGCTGCTGGAGAAAAGAAATGATTTGTGATCAATGAACTTCTGTTCTAATCTCATTTCACCTTTCAATACTTGCCAGAAGAGATGCCGTGTGTGGGCTGTATTATAAGAAACAACTGAAGAAAAATATATATTGAAAAGCGGTAGACAGACATTCTCTAAAAATTGATAAATCACTTTGGGTGTTTCATGAGAAGTGATTTATAAATGAAATGAAGTAAAACATTGGCATTTTTTCTTCAAATCATTGCTGGTTGTTTTAAAACATGTAAGTAGCTGGCACATGAATAGAATACTACTGTAACTTTTGATGTGATTTGAATAGACTTATCATGGCATTGTCAGTACTAAATTTTATGCAGGTTGTTTGTATACCCTGCTTTAATTTCAAACACAGTTCTTAAATGCATGAATGTTGATGCTGAGGAATGTGTTAAGATGCACAGGTTGCACAATTCATTGAAAGCCAAATGGTTAATTGAGTGATTCGGGACGAGGTTTGCTAGTCCTTGTAGAAGAGCTAGTTGAGTGTGGACAAATTTAAGACACATTTGAATGGTAGATACTAGTTACATTGCAAGGACATATTTGAAATTCTAATGATTTAAATATTTGCTGCTGTTTCTGTATATTTTGATGAAGGAATTTGGAAAGCTTCGCCATCTGTGCTTATAGAAACTAATAAGCCATGACAGTGACTCAGTGTCTGAAAAGGTCATGAGGCTTTCAGCACTGTGTTTGTTCTATGTTTCAGTAAGTACATTTTCAGGCAGAGATAACTGCCTGAGTCATTTTAAAATGTATTATGTTTCAAAATAATTTGCAGTGTCACCACTAGATGAAGGAGGTCCATAAATAAGCCTCAAACTGAGACTTATTTATTAAAGGTTTTTCTGCTTGGTCGTTTGTCTGTCCATTTAAGAACTGATTGCTTGTCAAGATTGTTACCTCAGAGAGAAATTTTTGGAAACACATTATACACTTTCTCTGTATTTTGGAATAATGAAAATAAAGTGAGCCAATCCATATTTTAGAAGCAGCAGAAAGAGCTTCTCAAACTACCATCTTTTTGATAGATAATAATAGCCTGGATGTAAAGTAGAACATGAAAAATTCAGAGTAAAACAGCAACAAGACAGAGGAAAGGAAGTTACACAGATATATTTTACATATACAGTGGTATCTTGGTTTAAGAACAGTCCTGTTTATGAACGATTTGGTTTACGAACTGCAAAACTAGAAGTAGTGTCCCGGTTTGCGAACTTTACTCCAGTCTAAGAATGGAAGCTGAACGGTGGAAGGGCACCGGCAGCGGGAGGCCACATTAGGGAAAGCGTGCCTTGGTTTAAGAATGGTTTAAGAACGGACTTCTGGAACAGATTAAGTTCATAAACCAAGGTACCTACAGTAACTTTACTTTAACCAAACATTGTGGATAGACCTTTTCCCTCCTCTTCCTTTATAAACTGCCCAGAATGTTGTACCTAGATTAAAAACAACACAGCAGGTTTAAAATCTAAAAGACTGAGCCATCTGAGCCAAGACTAGTGGAACTTAAAGTGGCATTAGCCCTGAAAAATGGGTGATCTGCAGTAGTGATAGGGGTGGGACCAGGCAGGGACCACTAACTTTGGACTGTAACTCTGTTCAGCTTAGCCATGTGGCCTGGCAAACTGGCAGAATTTGACTGGCAAAAAAGGTGATGGAAAAGCTTGCTTTTCCTCTATCAGGCTTATGCCAGCTCATTGGACTGTAGCCCTGCTCTTCAACAGGGTTTGGATATGCTGTACTCTATATTAACTTAATTTAAGCTTATGCAAATTATGCTGGCTTCTCAAATTTAGGATTGCTCCCTCACTCTAAATAAAACTTTTTTCAAAATTATAAAAAGACATTACTGCTATACAAAATTTTCACAACCTTTTCTTCTGCATTCTGAATTGACTTTGAATTCTCTGTTCCTTGTAATGCATTTTTAATTTATTCCTGTGCTCCTGGTCTTAAAGGTTTTAATCAATAGCTTTGTAGAAATCAATCCTAATTGATTTACTGTTCAATAGAAGGCAGTGTGAAAATTCAATATTGTTTTTTTTCTGGATAGAGGTAACTGCTGGAGTTCAGTGCAGATTGCCCATTAGATCATCATGGCATTGTCAAGTTCAAAATTTCCATGATTTACTGTAGGCCAGATTAAATTGTTTATGACTGTAGAATTAGCATGTTGCTCAAAGAAGCAGAAATGTTAGCCAAGTGGCTCAATAGAACATTTATGTTCAGATCCATAGGTTCTGAACCAGACATTAAATACTGAAGACTTTACCATCATGTATGCTTGTGGGCTGTGTTGTGGTTCCTTTCTGCAAGAGCTGTATATATGTTATGTATATGTGATGTGGGGAACCTTTGGCCCTCCAGACATTGCTGAACTGCAACACCCATCACCCCAGGTCATTGATCATGCTTTCTAGAGCTGTTGGGAGTCGTAGTTTAGTAACTGGAAAGCAAATGTTTCTCACACCTGCCACATGGTTTTAAGAATAAAATTCTGTGCCACAACAGCCTAAATCATTTGTCAACAACATACACATTCAGAACTCATACCAAAATATTCCAATTAAAATCTTCCCAAGGTTGGGTGCAGGATATCAACTACCTTGTATGTGTGCTGATAGATAACGTTTCCAAGAAGATCAGCAGCTAGGAATGGGAATTAATTTTCCTAGACTTGGCAAAGACCTCTGATATTATCAATCATAGTATCATTTTGGCAGGTTTGAGACTAGGGACTCTTGTTTTATAGTTTTTCTGTTTCTACTTGTTAGGTATAATCTAAACGATGATAGTGGGCAGTTGTTTAAATCGTATCCCTCAATTTCTACAAGAAGCTGCTGAGAAGTCTTGAGTCACTCTGCTTATTTCTACATGTTTACAAATCAAAATGAGGTGGACCTTTGCCTTGAAACTTTGCTTAGAGCCTGTAGAGGATTTGAAGGGAGGCCAAAACCTGTAGCTAAATCCAGATCAAACTGAGTTACTCATAATGGATGGTCAGGCTGTCCTCAGATCCTATTACTGACCTTTACTGAATGGAGTTATACTCCCTTTGAAAGCTCAGATTTGCAAATTGGAAGTGCCCATTGGCCCTATTTACTGGTAAGGTTAGTGGCCATTTCCCCTCTGTTTTAGTGGCAAGTTAACTTCTAGGAAATGTGGACCTGTTATACATGTCTTGGCAATCAGCTAGATTGGACATGTAACTGTTTGGGAACTAAAGTTAAATTTCCTACCATTGAGTTTTCAGGTCCAATTCAAAGTGTTACTTCGTAAATACCTAAGTGGTCCTGTTGCTGAATATCTGAAGGAACAACACACCCCAATATTTCCACACATTCCATAGGAAAAGACCTGTTATATGTGTTTCTGTCTTTCTTTACTATGTGGTGCACTTTCTGTGACAAGCTGAGAGAGCTGGGCTGGTTATTTTCTTTCCTCTGTTCAGGATGCTTGCAAAGAATGCTTTATAACCTGCTCCCATTGTTGCTTTATCTTGTGCTTTTATTTAAATTTGTGTTTTGCAATACTGTATGCATTTTATTTGTTTGATTTTAAGATGATTTGGGGGCTTTTATCTTGCTTAGAAAATGGGTTCATTTAAACAAACAATTGTGTTGATGATGATAGTAATAATAATATAGTAGGAGGTATTCAACTACATCCTACTCAGAGTAGACCCATTGACCTAAGTTGGTCATGGCTGTTAACTTAAATGTGTCAACTCTGAATTGGATTAGCATTGCGTACCACCCAGTGCTTCAGAAACTGTCTCCTGATTGTAGTCTGCTGTTGTGTCTTTGCTAAACAGCATTCCACTTATCTTTCCTAGCCATAAACTTTATTAAAATGTAAAAATATCTCAAGAGAATGAAGAAGCTTATGGTGTGTCTTGCCAGAAATGCTGGCGGAGAGCCATCACATTTTTCTGCTTACCCAAGAGGAGAAGAGGAGCCCTGGCAGGCAAACCATTATGACGGCTTGAAGAAGCTTGTGAGAGCTTTGTTAAGAAACTGTCACTTGTCTTAATATTGAAATAAAGGATTAAACTGCAAACTGTAAATACTTCACAAAAGGAAGAAAATTGGCTAATGGAGCATTTTAAAACATAGCTAGGCAATATTTTGCCAAATTATAATCTGGTTTGAAATGTAATTTGGGGCTGAATAAGGTGTTTCACATACAAACAAGCTTTGTAATAGTATACAGCGATCTAGGTGTTGATGTGGCATCATTAATATTCTTAAGAGGTGCCAGAGTCCTCTTGGGTTTTCAATGTCTCAGGTGGCTTCATCATTCTTACACCTCCTGGAGAAATATTGAGTAAGAGAGTTATGTATATACTCTGAAAACCTATGCTTCTTTCCTGCTTCTGAACCTGGCTGGGAATAAAGTTAATGGTCTGTCCACAATGATGGTATTTCTTTCCCATTTCTAGATGACAACAACCACAAATTACATGGCTTCCTTCTAGACCTTTAAAAAAACCAACAGTGAAGCCCAATAATGAATTTGTAGAATGGCATAAATAACAACCCTCTTTGGCAAGGTCTATGAATATCAGTTAGAAAACATGTCGCTGCTGGATATTTGGGAATATATTTGTGCCAAGTGCAATGAACCAGTTGAAAGGAAACTTTCATTTAGACCAAAAATATTGCACTGTCTCATAGCCAGCATGTGTGTGCTATCTTCTGTCTTCCATGACTTGCGTTGAAGGTCTATTCTGATGACCCTCTCAAAATGGAACAGCTGCTAGCTAACCTTTCCCTGCTCCAGTCATCACTGCCACACACTTTGCCAGCCATATGAATGCTGATGGTGTGCACTGGAATCAAAGATAGACTGGAAACGGTGAAGCATGCATCTGATCTATATAGAGGTCCCTCATTACAGGCATAGCTATAAGAAGACAGAGCTCATTGAAAAAGGTTCATGTTTTTCACCTGTTGCATTCCAGTATTCATGGAAATTGATGAAATGAGTGTTGCTTCAGAAAAACGTGTCTGGTCCAGATACCAATGTAGCGTTCCTTGGAAATGGTCAGCCTTAGCCTTAGTCCAATATAGTGGCAACAGCCTTGTCATGAGCCATCTGATTTGGTCTAACAACCCACCTGTGGATCTCAACCCACTGGTTGAAGATCTATGGTATCTGTGCAGCTCATTTTATAAGCACATTTTATAGGTTTTCTGTGGATCCAGCTGTTAGTTTTGTAAGACTTGTTCTTCTCACCTGTACATACTTCATACTGGTCAGGGCAACAAAGTCGGAAAGCAGGAAAGGTTAGGTTTATAAATAAAAAATATGGAATTTTAAAAAAATAACATGCGGTTAAGCACTAAACATGCACCACGTTGCAATACTTATTTGAAAGTTGATTTTACGTCATGAGAAAACTCAAATATAATATGGAAATTGACACTCGGGGAATGTTGTGGAAATGGGATAAACTGCCTTGTGAATGCAGGCCTAATTTTTTTCTTAGCAGCATCTGATAAAATTTGCTAGTTGTTCATCCGGATTGGTCACTGAGATCCTGTTAAAGACTATACACTCTTACCTGGAGCTAAGCATCATTGAACTCCAGGACACCTGTTTCTGAGCTGACATACTACTGTGAAAACTTTATCCTTTGACGTAAATAGATGTTTGATTGGATAATTCACACCATAAAAATGTGTGTTTTGAAGAAGACTATTTTTAATATCCCCACCCCCAAAAAAAGAATATTGAAGTTATGTAAAGGAAAGCAGGAAACCATTGCTAATCAATTGAGATAATCAAACCATGACTGTGTTACAGTCTGTTTGAGAAATACTTTGTGGCTTCTGCATGAATGTCTGAAGGCCTACTAACTTATGCATACAGATATGTTGCCTTCATGCAAGTAACTTTCTTGTGTGGCAGACAAGTTCATGCATAAATTGTACGTTCATGCCCTTGGGTTGACTATAAGAGTGGAAGGAATCTAAAATTTTAATTAACATTGAGTCATGATGTTGATTTTCAATCTTATAGATGAAAATACTATGAAATATCTGTAAATTGCATGTAATGATATTTATTTCTCCAGGGATGTTCAGCTGAAGCCTGACTCCGTTAATATAAACAGATTTTACATTAAAGAATGGAAAATGGTCGCTTCAGAAAGTGTAACTTTTACTTGAGTGATTTTCTTATCGTTGAATTGCCTAAAGGGAATTTTGCAGCTGGCTTTTAGTTCTTATTGCAAATATTTTTTTAGCATAACCATCTCCACTTCCATACATGTATTTATGCATAAAAGCTAAGGATACAGTCATTTCCCCCCACAAAGGTTTCAGTGGATTATCTCTCATATTCTAAATTTAAGGGAGTAAAAATGAATTAAATATGCAGATCACTTTTACAAAGGCTTTTGTATTGGTATTTTGATGGCCTCTGTATTATGTTCAACTGCCAAAACCACTAGATAATTGGGGTTAAATTATATTTAAAAGTTCATTGTCTATTAGAAACTCTTACTTAACTCACATGAATAAATTCAGTTTTACTCTTATGCTTTATTATGTTAGTTACTTTGGTCACTTCTATTGCAGGAAGCAAAGGATATTAAGTCTCCAAATAAACTTAGTTCAAAGTCTTGCAGGGATGTATAACTCCCAGTGCTATAAAATTAAAGTAGTATGTATGTAAGGCTTTTTCAGGGATGCGGTGCAATAGATCAGGCTAAATCTGCACTTGCTCAATCTGGGAGTACTAAGAGACTGGAATTGCCTGGCAAGAAACTCCCATCCATCTTGGACTCCCTTCTCTTGGAGTATTTCTGACCATGGGATCTCACCCAGTAGTTCCTTAAGCTTTTTGAAATCTGACTACACTCAGCTTTCCTTTGCCTGTCTTGAGCCAGTCCTGCTTGAGAATTACAGAATTAAGGAAATGTATAATGAAACCCAAGAGGACATGATCACTTCCTCCCATTATTTCCACTTCCTTGATCAGTTCCCTGTTGGTGATGACCAGGTCAAAGGTAAATGATCCCCTTGTGTCGTCCACATTCTGGGAAATGAAATCTTCAAGAGGCAGTTGAGGAATTTGTTGGACCTGGCCACTATATCACTCCTTTTTTAATGTTTGGTAATCTAATATAGGAAGGCATCCTCCAAGTCTTCAGTCTGACTTGGAAGTCTATAGCAGACATTCACAGGAAGGTCACTCTTGTTTCCTTTCCTACAATTCTTACCCAACTGCCTTCGATGCTCGAGGTCATGGATCTTTTCTCAAGTGTACACATCCTTTACATATAATGCTGCTACTACTCCCTTTCTGTTAGGTGTACTCTTTTTGACCAGATTATACCCCTCAATTCCTACATTCCAGTCATGAGTCTCATCCCACCAGGTTTTAGTAATGCCTGTTAGGTCATATTCGCTAACCTGTATCAAGAGTATCGTGGAAGACAGGAGTGCCTGGCATGCTCTGGTCCATGGGGTCACGAAGAGTCGGACACGACTAAACAACTAAACAACAACAAATCAAGAGTATCATGTGCATCAGTGAAGCTATTATCCCCAGTATCATGTGTTCCCCTGTTGTCTGTAATATTGTCTCCCCAACCTCAGGATTTAGTTTAAAAAGTTCTCCTAATCAGGTCTGTAAGACTCTTAGCAAACACATTCTTGCCACCTGCTGTGAGGTGCAACCCATCTCTTTCTATAAGTCCTTCCTCAAGCAAGGAGAGACCATGGCCCAAGAAGCCTAACATTTCCTGATGACCTTATTTGTGCAGCCTTTGGTTTACTTTCAATAGTTTCCTCTCTCTTCCTGGGCCATGACCTTCAACAGGAAGGAGTGATGAAAAAGCCACTTGTGTCCCAAGGCCATTAAGTTTCCTGGCCAGAGTCTCATAGTCCCTTGCTATACATTGAAAGCTGTAATCACTGAAAACAATGGGACCTAACTGAGTCATGACTAATTTAAATCCCACTGATTTCAGTAATCAGCTCTTAATCTGAACCCAAGTCAGTGTCTAACTGCTGAAAGCAGAGAAGGTCAAATCCTACTCCCAGAAAAAAAATGAAAAAAACGTTAACCTGCTCCCATTAAAGAGTTGTCATCCTAAAGATAAAAGGTGTGTTGATAAAATGGTATTTTTTGCTACAGAACCTGTAGGAAAGTTGTTTTAGGAGGCTGCTGATCCTTTAACACTCATTCTTTTCTTCACCTGGTCCTCCTTGAACATTAATAGCCATGGTTTATAAAAAGAAAACAAAGAAGCATAAATGTGAATACTGAGAAATATGAGGTTATTGTTTGCCATTTACTTCCCTGCTTTTAAAAATTAATGCACTTAGCCCTGGTTGCCCCTTCTTCCATATATCTGAGAAGCAGGGGGATATCTGTTTTCAATCTAGAAAAAAGGAGAATTAAAGAAGGGAAATTAAGCTGCTGGAATGCATTTATTTAGGGAGCCATTTGGCTTTTATTGGAAAGAATTTCCACCCAATTTAACAAAATAATTTTCTTTACAGAACTGTAATTGGCAATTAAAATTATGTTGGATAGACACTAGTACACATTTTCTGCATAAACAGAGCCAGGGAAATAGGCTTTGCTCAAATAGTTTGAGTGCCTCTGCATGGTGTGTTCAAGTGTCAGCTTGATGGTCTTCAAAGAAAATAATGGGAAAATGAGGCTATACCTTTCAAATAATTGGCCTTGAGAGTGTGGAGGCACAGCAAGCAAGCAAGTAATCAAAACTTAAAATACAATCACCTCATTGGCAGAGTCTCATAGAGTGTAAACAACTAGCTAGATGACTTTGATTTGATAAACTACGCTATTATAACAGTGTCTGTGTCATTTACTTAGAAAGTAAACTGAAGGCAAAATAGCCTCTTAGACTGAAAAAGCATAGGGGTTGGCTCCACCCCCCCCTCCCCATTTGAGCCATTTTTACCACTTCAGTTTTCTCTTTCCTATAAAATACAATGAAACATTTTCTAGAATGACAAACGCTAACATATTCAAGCTAAACGAGAGCATATAATTTCAAAAGCATTTGTGCAGGTTTCTGTCTTTACATTTTAAATAAATTAACAAGGTTGGCACAGGATTTCAAACCAAACTGGCATTTCAAGGGGCAGACTTTCCCTTAAGTATATTGTCAAATATTATTAGTTACATGTTAACCTTTTCAGATTACATTAGAGACAGCTTTCAGATTCTGCTGCGCAAACTCTTAGCAACTTGGCTTTCTGTCACATGGAGAAGAAACAAAAGAGAAGAAAATCAAGCTTCCTTCTGGGTCATCCAGGGGCAGCAAGCTCAGAATTCCATTGTGCTTTGCAGAAAAAGAAGCAATCCCATCATGATTAGGGCATAATTACTGAATACCTGCTTTTGGAAAGTCATGTTAACAAGAGTCCCCATCTGTTCATTTCCATGCAGCCGCTTGGGTCATGTTAACTTGAGTGTTTTATCACAGCGCCTGCTATTGTCTAATAGTCTATTCATGAGACAAAAGAGATGAATGGAACTTCTGTAATTTAGCTTACAACTTCAGCATGAAATAATTATATGTAAACTGTCAAATCTGCACAATCTTCCATGTTCTTTTGATTATTTGAGCTGAAAGATAGATTTTTTTCATTTGCTAGAAATAGAACATTTTGCAGGTTGTAAATAATGCATTTCTACTTAATCACAAATACTCTTATCCTTAATTGTAATACCAGGATCTGATATTGGTAGTTACACTGATTAAGCCTAAAGGAAGTATGTAATTAAATCCTCTGCAATGGTATTCAATTTGGAGTTTAATATTCTGCTATTTAAATTTGTTTTCTTTTGCCTTCCATAAACAATTTGAATGTGAAAACATAAACATAAAAGCTCCCTCCACATTCATTTCAGTGATATATGTCTCTTATCTTTATTCAAGCACAAAGTGAAATTACATTTATTCTGTCTTGGTGTGTTAGGGCCAGACTAAATAATACCTTCAATATGTGATTGCACTTGTGTTTCTTTTTTTCTTTCAGAACACTGTCCACCTGCCTTGAAATTCACCTCCCCTGAATTTGCTAGTTACACTGGAAGGGGGAAGCTACTGTTTGTGATTTTGAGGGTGATTACCATCAGAAAAATAGCACAGGGGGGAAAATTAACTCCCATTCCCCTGTGTCATGGTCCCAATACAAATTATGGCCCCTAGGCTGTTTGTTTGTTTTCTAAATCAAGATGTACAAATGCAATCACACTTTTATCTTGCTGTCTGGTCTAGCCTTTATTAACACTGATTGTATTGAAGAACAAAGACTGTTACAAAAGTTGATGAAACACTGTGTTTCATTCTCTTTGTGTATAAGGATGGACAAAGAGAGGATGGCTTTAATTTAATTTTACCTTTACTTTTTCAATTTGACTTTATTTCTCTAGAGCTTTTAAGCTGTCAGTGCAATGAAGAATAGGGAGGGAAGTACTTTAGTGTAAGACATTGCTGATGCTCTCATTGCTATAAAGAAAAGAGGAGTGTTTATCTCACCAAACACAAGTGAGAGTACATTATTGCACCTACTGTGTGTCAGTGGAAGCAGCACACTTACTTTTCTTCAACCATTTCATCTTCAGGTAACTATCCAGTGGGACTATTCTGGGTAGTAAAGAGGCTTGTAGCATTGGACCAGTTAGGAGGGTCGTTTGAATTATTGGAAAACTGTTGTGACACTTTTGAAATGCACTTAAAGGATAAAATCTCTCAGATTTGCATGGAGTTAGAAAACAGGGTTAGAGGGAATCCTAAGATGTCTGGCAAAGTACCATTCAGTCTTATTGATTGTGTGGATTAATTTCAAATATTTCAGCCTGAGAATGTGCACAAGTGCTTGCAGGCCTTCGAGTGACCACTTGACCTCTCAGCCCTTCCTCATCATGGCTTATAAAGACATGCCAAATGGAATTGACTGGATAGGTCCAGGAGTTGACTAATAATTCCTTGCAAGTGAGAAAGGTGTGCATGCCCTTGATGTGGTGGTACAGTGGTACCTTGGGTTAAGAACTTAATTTGTTCTGGAGGTCCGTTCTTAACCTGAAACTGTTCTTAACCTGAGGTACCACTTTAAGTAATGGGGCCTCTCGCTGCTGCCATTCCGCCGTCCTGTGATTTCTGTTCTCATCCTGAAGCAAAGTTCTTAACCTGTGGTACTATTTCTGGGTTAGCGGAGTCTGTAACCTGAGGCGTTTGTAACCTGAAGCGTCTGTAACCTGAGGTACCACTGTACTTCCCCTCTTCAGGAAGACCTTTCTAACCCAGGAGCACTGAATAATGATTGCCCCACTGTGAATATCCTCATTTGGAGCAATGTGCTTGAGAAAGAGGTGCTGCTTCAGTTGCAGGTGTCCTTGGAAGAAATGATTATCTAGACTGTTTCAGTCTAACTTTAGGCCAGGATTGAAGCAACCTTGGTTGCCCTTGTTGATCACCTTTATCAGGACAGAGATGGGGAGCAAAACCCTGCTGGTTATCCTTGATCTCTCAGTGACTCTTGATACCATGCACAACTTCCCTTTCTTTTTCATTTGCTTCAAGTCTTCTTTGAGTTAGTTCTGTGTCTTCCTGTCCACTGCCTACTTCTCTTAGTTGTTTGTCTTCATTTGTTTGCAGGCCCAGGTAATTAAAAGAAATAATTAGCTTCCATTTGTGTGAAGGCAGCTTTAGTTACTCCTTTATAAGTTATTAGGAGTTTGAATGGGTAACCCTATCAGTACCTTATGCCTGCTTCATGGAGTGTTGTGGTGTAAATTTTAAGTTCCTGTCTGCATTGCAGCGTTCCTGCACAGATACCTTGGTAGATGTTTATCGCTGAATTTTCTAATATGATTTTTCCAGTGTTCTGAATTTTTGAAATAAGTCCTTTTTAATTATGAAGTTGCTAAAGTAAACAATAATACCTCTTGGGGTGGTCACCATTTTTTTGTTTGGGATGGAGTGCTCTGCGTATCCTCTTGATATGGCCTGTTTGTATAATGGTTTCAGGATGTATTTCCTTTATCCAGGATACAAAATTCTCTCATAGGTTGGTGTCTCCAAAGTTCTCCTTCAAAAGGCATAGATTCTGGTGGTGGTCCCAATCCTGCACATCCACAAGCTGCAATTTGATGTTTTTAAAAATGTTTTAAATCATTATTCTGTTCTTCATGCTGAGCTCCATTGCTTTGTCAGTTGTGGTGGAAATGTTTGGGTATGAGGTCAGTTCTTGGAAGTGGCTGCAGCCTGGACTTGTGGTTCTCTGATGATCTGAAATGGAGGTGAAAACCAGTTGTCCAGAGTGCTACTTCATGATCTGATTCTACAGTTTGTGCAAGTTCATTTTGGAGAAGTTAGGCTATTCTTGCTTCTGGGGAAGGAAGGAACAGCAGATCAAAACACCTTATTGTCTTATTCACATAACTGCCCCCACTTTGTTATTTTGTAGTAGTCTCTGTGTAAGCCACACTGGAAAAATTTGTTTGAATTTATCTTTATTAATGTATAAATAGAAGTGAAATTAATGTGATCATTGGGTGATTATGGAGTGGGCTTAACAAGAGTGCTGATCATAGTGAGGCCATTTTGATCACAGGAATTGTGCTCTCTCTCATAGTGACTCTGGGTCTTGTGAGGTAAGAGTGGCTGGCAGTGTGATGAGAAGAAATGAAATGAAATCAGTGTGAAGAAAAATGGTGGCTAGCTTATTCTGTCCGCTCTGTCCTTCAGAATGAGTAATTGCTACACTTTACAAGACAGGGCCAAGTCAGAGAAAACAGTATTTTTCTTTCTAGCTCTCAAGTAGCTTCACTTCTCCTTAACCTGTCTGCCACTTTAGAACTAATCTCTTACGTCTTAGGTCTCACACTAATTGATTCCCCAACCTCACTGTGATTCTTTTAAAGCATTATTCCACAATATGATTCATTGCCCTTACATTTCCTTCACCTGAACCCTCAACAACCCTTCCTTGTTACATCCTACAACCCACACATCAGATTGGAAATCTATTAAAATGGTATTTAATGGTAGTTTTGAAAAACGTTTCTCTCAATAATTCTGCTTCTAAGTCTGTTCTGAGATAAAATTTCTAGTAAGAGCTTTTGATACTTTGACTCCTCTGTGTAGAAACAGTAATAAGAGTCTGCTGTGCATCATATATTAGAATGTGGAATCTTTTTGATCCTGTGATCCATACCCTACTTTCAAGGAACAAATCTATGGGATGAGTGAAATCATGTGGTGTATGAGTTGAAATAGAGTTACAAGCTTGACTGACCAAACCCGAAGAGTGCTCACTAACACTTCCTCATCATCCTGGAAAAAAGTGACAAGAGGGATGTTGCAGCATTCTGTCTGGGCCCATTGTTGTTCAACATATTTATAAATGATTTGGATGAAGGAATTGAGGGGGATGCTTATCAACTGCAGATGACACCAGACTGGGAGTCTAGTTAATGCTGCAGAAGATGGAATCAGAATTCAAAACAACCTTAACAGAGTGGAGAACTGGGCCCCAACTAACAAAATGAATTTCAGTAGGGACAAATGTAAGGTTCTCTATGTAGACAGGAAGAACCAGCTGTACAAATATAAGATGGGCGATGCCTGACTGATGCCTAGGTAAAGGTAAAGATAAAAGTTAAGGTACCCCTGCCCGTACGGGTCAGTCGTGTCCGACTCTAGGGTTGCGCGCCCATCTCACGTAAGAGGCCGGGGGCCAGCGCTGTCCAGAGACACTTCCGGGTCATGTGGCCAGCGTGACGAAGCTGCTCTGGCGAGCCTGCACCAGCGCAGCACACAGAAATGCCGTTTACCTTCCCGCTATAAAGCGGTACCTATTTATCTACTTGCACTTAAGAGTGCTTTCGAACTGCTAGGTGGGCAGGAGCTGGGACCGAACGACGGGAGCTCACCCCGCCGCGGGGATTTGAACCGCCGACCATATGATCGGCAAGTCCTAGGCGCTGAGGTTTTACCCACAGCGCCACCCGCGACCCTGACTGATGCCTACTTACTGATAAGTAGTACATGTGAAAAGGATCTAGGAGTCTTAGTAGACTACAGGCTTATCATGAGTTAAGGGTGTGATGCAGCAGAAAAAAATAACCTTTAAACTTTTAATATTAAAGTCAAACTGAAGTTCATAAATGGGATAATGTGTAATATCTATTGTGGAGGAGTGTATCCTTAGGAGTAGCTAGAGAGGAATATATATTCAGGCAAAATTATTCTTCCTGTTCATTACTATAAAGTACAAAATCATTAAATGTATGGCATAATGCTCTGAAATGTTAATCTAGGCCAGTCCTCTGCCACTCTGTTAAAAATACCTTCTAATTACATTAAGTGAAAACATATTGTAATAACTCTTGTTGAAAGCTGAACCAGTAAATACATTACTGAAATCTCATGGCTGGTTCACTGAATCGTATTTTTTTAATTCTGTTCTGAATGGAACATGTGAAAGATATTTCACTATAAAGGGGATACAATTAGAGAGACTTGGTGGCTCAAAGGATTAGTCATAGGATATTGAATATTTTACATTTAGATTGCTGGGAAACTTCCAATATATAGCTTGCTGTTTAATAACATCTCGTTAGTGTTTCATGGCAGTTCAGTACCCCCATTTGATATGAATAGGTGACACTCATGAATTCATTTTGTGCCGTGTCTTAATAATTTTAATATCTGTAGTCATGATGCACACATGTAAAACAGAGAACCATGAAGACTCTTTATGTGTATTTTCATGAGAAATGCAGTGTTTTTAAGTTCCAGGTTATCTATATCAAGGAATTCCCTCCTTGGTTTTGTTTGTTTGTTTGTTTGATGTTGGTGGTGGTTTTCTAGAGGGAGAAGAATTTAATTATCTTTTCTCCCATTTTCAGTCTGAAATGGTGTAGCCCCAATGTATGTTCACTGCTTCAAAACTTGGTTGTCAAAAGATACTTATAAAAAAAGAAGGTTATATATGCATTTCTTCTTTTGACCAATACATCCTATTGTCCACTGTCCATTTTACCTATAGCAAAATACATCAAAGTGACTATGCTTTGATGCTAACACATATTATAAAAGAAATTTCTTCATTTTGTAGCTGCACATATACCACATGTACTTCCATGAGTTTAGAAGAAAGCACCAAATGCATGCTGAATACAGCATATATTTATCACATTGGGCAGATTTCAGAAATGTGGTGAGCCAATTTGATGATGATAAGTTGTTGTTGTTGTTTTGAAAGGTACAAATAATACAAATCTACATCCTCATAGGATTTGTGTAAACCAGTGTTCTAGGAAACACACTAGTTTCTCCACACTATGATGAACTTTCTGCTTCAGCTTTTTTTCTTTTACTTTTCTAAAAGACCCTAAGGTGACATCAGTGATCTGTGTGGCAAGCTAGAATACATTAATAGCTCCCTGCATTTATAGCTCCCTCCGCAAGGCAGCTGTATTGTGAGCACTGTCCTATTAATACTAAAAGTCTGGTTAATTCTCTGTTGACAGGCTTGGTGAGCCACATTAAGGAGTAGATTTATTAAATACTCTGAAGAGCAAATCATTTTAGAGTGCTATTTTTAAAACTTCAGAAGTAGAAGGAATGCATTTGCTCTGTGCCATTCTGAAGCTTGATTTGCTTTATTTATTGATGCACTTAGATTAATGTATTGAGGTTACAGGCAATACTTTTCATATAGCATTGTGGGTTATAAAATGAAAATTTAGTAGAAGGCTATTAAAAGTAGGTGGTGAATGATTAATGCCTTAGAGCTTGCTTTTGCATGGTATATATTTGAACAAATCCTGAAGTCCATGGCCACCACTACAGTTTTAGTCTGCAGCATGAAAATCTGTTTTTTTCCTGTCCGATTCTATGTTATCAGTGTTGCTGTATCATGAACAATTATGCCTGTTTATGCTATGACAATTCCAAAGCAATAATGGGGGTGTTGGGGAAAGAGCAGATACTGCTGTATCATGTTACTGATTACCAATATGATGTGTGAGATTGCATTGTTCTCTTTGAAATAACGTCCTTGTGTGTACTTCCGATAGGCATCTTGTTGGTCACTGGGGGAAGAGATTGCTGTACTAGATAGGCCAATGGCCTGATGCAGAAGGCTCTTTTTATGTTTTTATGTATTTGTGAGGGTTTTGGTAAGGTTTAAAACAATGGTGTGTAGAGATGGACGGTTAACCATTATGCTTTTCATAATTCTGTTCAGTCTGTAGATGTTCAGAACTTCTTAGGTGAAACTGAAAAATCATTGTAGGTTGCTCATCTCATAGGTCACATAAAGCTTGTTGATATCTGCATCTTCTCAAAGCAATGCTGTACGTTATGATTTCCTTAGCTACTCTACATTTCCCAGTCTCTTTTCAAGCACAGTGGTTTTTTTCCTCCTTATGATTGCCAAAGTCACAGCCTAACTTAGCAGTAATTATAAGCACCTTGTGATAATCTCATTTGATTCCATCAAGGCTGTCTAGTATTTGCTGAATCTACAGTTGCTCTTTGGGTCTAGCATGTCCAAATCAACACTGCTTTGGTCTGGTTTAAAATCATGGAAATGGCCAGGGGTCTCATAGACCAAGGAACCTTGGTCAATGTGGGTCTCCTGTGCCCCCGTCTTCCATTTCCCCATCCTGTACAACTGAAGAATGGTAGAGCCCCAAAATTGTCTAGGGAAGGCTAGAAGGAACTTGTGCACAATTTGCATAAAACCCCTGCAATTTACAATTCTCCCCAAAGGTCGTCCCCCCCAAATTTATCAAATGGAAAGGGGGGGACTGTGAAACAGGATCATTAAATAGACAGGATCCAATATCCAAGCACAATTAACATTGTTTTGATTCTGAATATTCAAAAAGGTTTTAAACAACACAAAATAATTTTCAAAGTGATCTTACATTCATCTTATTGTGGTAATTAGCACTTTGGGTGACAATGCAATAAAAAATGTTAATGGTTGAAAGTGGATAACATATTAAGGCAGATGTAGTTTTTGCTGTGAACAACTATGACAATGTTTCACACTCTCTTTTAAATTGATGTATAATCCCTGTGTGCTAAGAATTCAACAGCTGTCTCTCTAGAAATGTTATATTCCTGCGTTTAACCCCTTCTTTGCTAAGGCAAGCATTGCTGCTAAATGTTTACTAAAAAATAAAACCATAAACAGGGTGGTGATACAATGACTACTGCAATCAACACAAGATAATATAACCAAGGCAACTACCTGTAAACAAACAATAAACATCCATAAAAATGGCAAAAGTAGTTTCTTTCCAAAATTGGTTTGATCTTAAACAATTGTAAAGAGTTCACTTGTGATATACCAGTGGTTCAGTACTTGGACGTCTTTCTGGTAATCAGACGTTTTGTCACTAAAGGGCTTAGTCATTGAGCTGTCAGGATCAACTGTAACAGAATTGCACTGAATTAACAAGTAGAATAAGGAAAATTAAAAATACAGTATATTAACTAAGGCATACCTTTGTAGTAAATAATATACGAGAGAAGACAGTATGCAAATGACTTAAAGTAGGGGTATATCTACAAGAATAAAGGTGAAACAATAACTAGTCTAATCACACATACATGGTAATACCTCCAGTCCCACTAATACAAAAAATCTCTATAGAAACTTACCTGTCCCCTTGATTGCAAATGTCTGCTAAAAGCACAAGCTGTACATTTTCCTAAATAAGCAGTGGACAAAAAGGGGGTCCACACCCACCAATAAAACCCTCAGAAACCTTGAAAGTGAAAGGAGACAGCTTTCACAGCAAGAAAAATATTAGTATCTATATGTATTTTTGTGTTTTTATATTTTAAACTGCCCTGTGATCCTCGGATGAAGAGTGGTATAGAAATTTAATTACTACTAGTAATAGTTACTATGTACAATCAGAATCTATAAACTCAAAATATGAACCTGTGCACATTGCCTCTGATGGGGCACTTCAAGTGGTTCCCCATGCCCCAGAGTTTCAATTGGTCTTTTCTAGGGGCCAAGCCATTTCTGTGGAACTCCTGGGCCAGTAAAGACTGAGCAGGAATCATCCTGCATACTTTAACACATCTCCCAAAAGCTGACTTATTCAGACAGGCCTTTGAAATATCAATTTATTTTCCCCACCAGCATTTATATTCTTACTGATCTTTTTGCAATGTTGTCAGTTGTACGTATACCTGCTTGCTATATTTTCATGAAGTGTGGTTGATAATAAATGAAATTCCAAGTGCAGCTGTAGCTGGAGAGGGCAGACTGTGAAATAGCAGAGTGGGCTTAACTCTTTCTCCTGCTGACTTTACAGATCGCACGTTCTCCCCGCCACCACACACCCAATGTCCAGAAGTTGCTATTTGGCTTGGTACCAAAAGCATGAGCACCCAGGCTGCCTCTGTATATTTTTTCCTGATAGGGGAAAATTCACATTTACAGGGCAGGAGTGACTTTCATCAGGGGGAAAAAATGTTGAGAGGAAAAGAGGTAAGCACCCCCCCCCCTTTACATGCTACAAGGCTGATCCAAATTTCTCCCTTCCATGGTTGCAATTCATGAACATTTTGAACATTTGAGTTGGCCCTGAAAGAGTGAATGTTTACATTTAAACCATATATAAAATACATTGTGTCGCTAAAACTGATGCTATTGTTATACTTTTACATTTCCATTAGTTTTGACTGTATTTCAGATGGTTGTACTTGAGAAATATAGGAATACGGTAGATTTTTAAAAAAAAGAACTGGATGCTATTACTTTACCTAGCTAAATAATTAATAGAAACACCATGTTGCTGAATTCTGTTTTCCCACTTGCTCTTCTCAGAACAGGGGAAAGCAGCCAGATGGAATTTACATTAACAAGGTTGGTTGTTGGGAAGAAATGGCTAAATGTAAACATGCTTAAGCAGGGTCACAGAAATACAACTTTTCGTGGAAAGAATAAAACACAAGCGACGTTAAATAATGGTGGATTTGTATGGCCATGACAACAGAAGGATGAAATTAGACATAACTTTTCCAAATGCACCTAAAATGGAAAAAGCATTTGATGATGCAATTCGTTATCTCTCTGAACTCATAAGGTTGGTTCAGATATTTGAATGGACTCTCCTCATGGTATTGTGTCAAGGAATGTGTGTCTGAAGAGCTGCACCTCAAAGGAACTGGCAGCCATTTCTCTGCCACTGCAACAGCAGCTGATAGACCATCCTGCTAGGGCATTATTTCACATAATCCTGTACCCTAGACAAGGGACTTGGGTCCCTGGAAGGAGCAACTGTTCAACCATCTATCTGGATTAGGCTTGTTATCACTGAGTTGGTGCTCTTCGTCTTCTACGCTGAGAAGAAGAGATATGTGCATTATCTCATCTTACACATATATTAATATTATTTCCCTATTGTGTTGTTTTGACCTCAGCCCTTCTAAAGGACCTTATACAATGCATATTTTCATCTTTCATGATGATTCTTAATATATTTTGGGTGATAGTTAAAGGCAAAGGGAGCCCTGACCATTAGGTCCAGTCGTGGCCGACTCTGGGGTTGCGGCGCTCATCTCGCTTTATTGGCCAAGGGAGCCGGCGTACAGCTTACAGGTCATGTGGCCAGCATGACTAAGCCACTTCTGGCGAATCAGAGCAGCACACGGAAACGCTGTTTACCTTCCCGACGGAGCAGTACCTATTTATCTACTTGCACTTTGACATGCTTTTGAACTGCTAGGTTGGCAGGAGCAGGGACCGAGCAATGGGAGCTCACCCCGTCGTGGTGATTCGAACGCTGACCTTCTGATCGGCAAGTCCTAGGCTCTGTGGTTTAACCCACAGCGCCACCCACATCCCCTATTTGGGTGATAGTATCCTCATTATTTATTTATCAACCATCATTTATGTCTGTGTATTTAATTATTATCATTTATTATTTAATCATGATTTATTATCTATTAACCAGCCTTGGCAGTTGTAACAATTCAAAACAGTTAATGAAAATTACAGTGTAGAGTAGCATAGTAAAGAAACAGTTTCTTTCCATTCTAGTTCCAGTGCAGTGTGATTTTCAGCCTGTTTTAAATGAAACACAGGTGATCCGAATGACTTTTAAAGGGTTGGCAGTGCAGGATTTCAGTAAGATAGAAAATGTATTTATTTTATATGTAGAATCACAATTCTTTGATTCCACATAACATTTCTGAAGCGACAATTATTGTCTACCAAACTTACTTTAGGAAGATTAAAGCTTCCCAAAGACCATTGGCATATTTAAACTACAAACATTCTAGAAGATTTTGACATGTCTGCATGATACTAAGAAGTAGCAGATAATAGCTCACTATGAGATTTTTACTTTTTACCTATTAAATTCAAAGGAGCACTCCTAATTCACTGTGGTTAAGTGAACATTTTTTTCTTCTTTGAAGGTGAGGAAAGGGAGGAAAGCAGCAGCCATAATTATGCATTCTCTTAGAAGCATATTCTCTGTGAATATTTCAAATGTGATGCCTGTAAATGTATATGGCTGCTAAATGAGAGGTTTTAAATCTGACCAAATCCACACAGAACTGTTAGCTGAGTAGAGATAATTGGGATCAAATTATTGGGAGGAAGATAGGGGGTCGTTAATGAAGTCAACAAATCCAAATCATGCCCCGGTATCTTTTCAAAACAGTAGCCAAGGGAACAATAATAAAAAGCTAGAGGACCTGACGATCCCCTTCTCTGCTCAGATCCCTGTAATTTAAAAAAATGGTTGGAAAAATACCGTTACTGCTGCTCAAATATATATCTTTGTAAGAGCCGTGACGGCATGCCAGTACAGCTTCATTATTTACTTGGACTTCAAAAACATTTGACAAAGGACCATCCTGAAGATTTCTAAGGTAACAGTCTTTGGATAAGAGAAGACGACAAGTCAACAGCTTTAGTGTTGGACCCAGACGAGGATTCAAATCCACACTCAGCCATGAAACTCACTGGGCGACTTTGGGACAGTCACCAATTCTTAGCCTAGTCCACACCACTGGGTTGTTATGAGGATAATATTGGGGGAGGGCACAAATGGCACCTTGAACTCTTCGGAGCAAAGGTAGGATATAAATGCAGTAATAAATAATTGGTTAATAATCAGGAAATAGAAAAATAAGGACTGAAAAGAGAGAGAGATATTAATCTCATATTTTTCCCTTAACAGAGCTTTTTAATGAGAGATACCTGAATTTGCTCTCCTCTGCATCTGTCTAACAAATGAGACTATGATATAATTTAATTTTACATCATTATCAGTTATTTAAAACCCAGATTGTTTCCTTAGCAATGTCAGATTTGCTTCTGTTTCCAGTGTAGATACTAAGCATACTAAGCTTCCTGTTAAGCACTCTTGCACTAAAAAGGTCAAAAGATTGCGTCTATCTCAAGTCCTCTGCATGATTTATAAAAAGAAAACAAACTGGGCAAATATAGGTTCACTTTCATTCATCTAATTTATTTGTGGGCATGCATTTCATTCTGATCTCTATGGGTAAGATCCAGCATCATTTCAGTGAACATGGTGTGACATAAAGCAGTAAGCTTTCATTACCATATGTTTTATTTGTTTTACTGGACATTTTAGGAAGAGGAGAGGAGAGAATGTGCAGAGCTGTTTTTATCAATAAGCACCCATCTTTCATAGTGGCTAGTTCTATCCTTAAACTTTGGTTTACAGCTTAACTCTGAAACCTGTGTTTAGAAATATAAGATTATTTTATTCTTGTTCATTCTCGGGCTGTAATTGTTTGCTTTTCTTCTCCCCTGAAAGATAAAGAAAAACAACAAGAAGCAAAACTCTCTCTCCCAAGAGTCTGAGTTGAGTTCTTCTTATCTGGGATTATTATTTTTTAGCCTTTCCTGTGAGTTCATTCATAACTCCTTTTTACTGTAAAATGCACATCTCCTTTGGAAGCTTTTTAAGCACTATTGCCTATTGTGAGCCAGTTGACTTTTGCCTTATAAATAAAGCAGCTCAAAAGACACGTCAAAAACTATCTGATATATTATTAGACTTTAAAGATAGTGCTGAAGCAGTGACATTCATGAATGTAATGATCCCTCTGGGCCAAATCCTCTTTCCCTTATCTTTTCTTTTTTAGCTCGATTGGTATCAAATAGGATCTGAATTCTAATAAGGATTCCTCCAGTTCTGCATGAAGAAGTGTTCACTAAAGCAAAATTCACTTCCTATCAATGATTAAATATAATGGATTGTAGCAGATTTCTTACACAACCCCAACAGGGGCAGGTATTCTGACTTTCTAATGCACATTATTATAGTAAAGATACTGGCTATTGTTGTTTATGAGGATAATCTCACAAGAGATACCTACAATAGAGGAAATCCATTCTGCCCCCACAGCCTAATTAAGACACAAGATGATATACGTATTCGGGATGAACCAGACCAACAACTTTATTAATGCAAATGCCTGCAGTAAGAAATCAACTGTTTCTCCTCTGTTTGAAACCACCAAGTTACTATTCTTTAAAATGAAGACTAGGGTAGCTCTGTTCTGCCATAATTCTGGTTGGGATTGGGTGACTCCCACCCTGGCTCCATGCCTGAAATCAACAACCATATGTTCCTCTCTTCATATCCATTGCTGCAGAAAGATCGAAGGAACTGGAAGGAAAACTGGGCTGGCCTGAAATGGTCTTTCTACACTGCCCTACACTGCCCAGCCTGAAGTCCTCCTGCCCTGCCCAGCATTGAAGTGAGAAGGGAAATCACCCTCTGCAATCCTCATACAATCTGAAGAGCAAATTATTTTGCACACTGTCATTGCGCTGGGCTGGGCAGAGGGATGGAGAGGAAGTGATTTCATTATGCTGGACCAGGGCCAGCCGACCCATGAGGCAAGATGAAGTGACCTCTTCAGGCAGCAGGATCCCCAGGGGGAGCAGATCCAAATGTAGTTATTGCTTCCCCTGCTTCTTCCTTAGGTACTTAACCCTTCTTCCCTGGTGAGGAGAGGAGTGCCATTTTGTGGTCTTGTGGTTCGCCTCAGGTGCCAAAAAGTATTGGGAGACCTGTGCTGCACTGCACAAATAAGTTCCTCTCCAACCAAAACAGTACCTTGTGGAGAAGAAAATCACTTGTAGAATTCCAGGCATGACATTACCATAAAAGGGGGGGAAGAGGAGGTCTAATGACAAACCATCTAATTAAAAGTACATAGAGGAAGGTAGCAATAGCTTTTGGGATTCAGTATAATAATACATTGGAAAAGGCATTATCTTGCTCTGGAGAAACCCAGCCAAGTTGTTGTTGTTGTTGTTGTTGTTGTTGTTATGCTTTTTGGAGTGTTGCTTCTTCCCATTCTTGCAGAAACAACATTGATGCCCCCTTCCTTCCCCCAAATTCATGTCCCCCAATGTTAGTTATTGTTGTGATACAAAAGGAAAGAGCATCGTCTATTTATCCATTCACTTTTACCAATGTATTACGGAATACTAAAGTGTATTGAAGCAGTCTGAGTCAACAAATGTACTTTTTGTGGTTAGGCAAGTGATGTGGAAATGCACTGAAAAGTACGGGATGAACATCACAAGCAAATCAGGATGAATTATCATTGCTGTATAACTTCCCACCAAACAAATCAGCATGGATAATTAATAAAGCCTGGACATAGGACTTGCCCACACTTGTGCTTGTCCCGCCACTTTCCCCTGGAGAAACCTGCTCTTTACTGCTGAATCAGAGCAAATGTCAATCGAGTTTTCCACAGACTGATGTCTGCCCTGATTCAGCAGCAAAGCACTGGTTTCCCTGGGGAAGGCAGTGGGGCAAATGAAAAACTCAGATTTGTGGCAAGAAAGCTTGGGGCAGGTGGAAAACTTAACAGACCATGCTTTCTAGGTGCTGGAAAAGCAAAGTGTGGATGAGCACATAGTCAAACCTCTGCCTAAGTTTTCTTCAAGAAAATCAGGATGAATGCTCAACAAAGATGTCTGGAGGAGCCTTATGATCATATTGATTATGATTTTGTTATCTATGCAAAAATACTGTAACAAATGTCAGTGTGATGAAACTCATACTGCAGATATGAGGCTGAGGCTTAGGGAGATTGAATTACCAAGTGCATTCAAGGCAGAAAGAAGGACTTCCTGATATACAGGGTTTGAGGACTTATTTGACACACTATGGAAACAAGTCAATTGTGCCTTATCATGATAAAAGTATTGGGAGGTATTAAAGTGGGGACTGGGAGACAATAAACTTGCTTTGTACTATAGCTAGCTTTCATATTCAGTTTTCATTTTCAATAAAAATGTTCAGGCTTTAAAATGTTGTTGTAGGTGATGAGATTTACTAAATCCCGTAGTAAACAGCCTCTATTTCCACCTATCTTGTCATTCTAAAGACCAGAAGATGACATGATGGTAAGAATACTGTCACTGGATAAAAGGGTTCAGTATGACAGGACTCGCAGAAATAAGGTTAGATGTGCAAAGCACTCTTGTACCAGCTATTGTTAACATAAAAATAAGTTTATTGGCCCCAGGGCTCATTTTAAGCTTGTAACTCTCTAAATTAGAGCTGTAAAAGTGATTGAATTTTTGTCCTTCAGTGGCTTAGAACAGGTGGCTGTGATTATTATTCCATTCAGAATCTCTGCTTTGGTTTAAGATATTCTGATGCATGGTTTGGATAATGTAATATTTATTTTGACAAATCCCTTTGCTCCCAACATACAATACTTGAGATTTAAGTAGATAGCTACCATCTTTCAGCATAAATATTGTGTTTTACTTTGCATGTGAAGGTCAGCATTTTCAATTCTGAAGCCTCAAAAGGAGGAAGCAGTTTCAATAATTATGTGTTCTCATAGTATGACACACTTTCATTGTGGTAAACAACATTTATCTTGTCAGATAACAGGTGTCCAATATCATGCAAATGTATTAAGCCTTTATAACAAAATAAGTGCCATTTCACTAGAATGAAAAATGGCATTGAAGAACGAAAAAATATGATATTATAGATGGGGAAAATATTCAAAGCACAAAAAACTGGAACTAAGAACATTGGAATTGCATGGAATTGTGAACACTGTTATTTAATACAACTATATTCATTTTCTTACAACTATTGTCAAACAAGAAGGAAATGCAATTGTGAAAGGTTCATGCGTAAAATAATTTTAAGGTTCAGGATTGACAACAATAGTTCTTCAATCAGTGAACCATTATACAGGCGACTCCCCACTTACATGGGGGTTACGTTCCGGACCCCCTGCACGCACGAGTGAAAATCATGTAAGGGGGAACACCCTCTAAACACCCATTAAATGCCCTCTCTGCCACTCTCTCTACAATCCAGGTCAAAAATGCTGTACCAAAAAATATCTACAACTGGAATTGAAGCTCTGGGGCTAGAAGGAGGCTGGAGGGTGTATGGGAAAGTGACTGCTGATTCTGCATTACCACAGACATCAGCTGTTAGGCAAGGAGGCTGAGCAGCCTAAGTCAAAGCCCCACTGTGCCTACAGTCTCTTCTCTACCCTCATTGTTGTCCTCTTCGGAGGGTCTCCCTGTGAGCCACAAGGACTCTCCAGCTCTCTTCCTCCATTTACTGGTATGAATTAAATTATTTAATGATTTTCTGGCACCGTGTATATACGTGGTCACGCACAAGTCAATTAAGTGGGGGGGGGAGGGATGCCTGTACTATAGCAGGCACATCCAACAGGTTGATTGTGATGTACCGGTAGATCACTGAACGTCTGTGGTAGATCACTGGTAGATCACTGGCTCCCCCCAAAGAAGCTCAACAATTTTGACCTCCACCCCCCAAAAGGGCGTAGATCACAGCTAGTCTTTAACTCTGTGGGTAGATCGCAGTCTCTTGGGAGTCGGCCACCCCTGTACTATAGAATTCACTACTGCAAGTTGTAGTTATAGCCAATAACTTTGGTGACTTAGAAAATTCTTGGAAAATGAATGAATGTTTCAAAGCAAGTTGGGGAGAATTCCCCACTGGGGCAACTCTAGGCTTTGCAGAAACAGTGGCGTAGCGTGGGGGGTGCAGGGGGGCCCGGCCGCACCGGGCACAACATCTGGGGGTTAGGGTTAGGGGGTGCAAATTACTTGCCTTGCCCCGGGTGCTGACAACCCATGCTACGCCACTGTGCAGAAATAAATAAATAAACTTCCTAAAAGCTCCCCCGCTCCCTCGAAAGCCAGCCCATGTGAACTTGGCATGCTTTGTAGCTACAAAATGCTGGCTGACCATTAGGTAGACGGGAGGGGAGAGAATGGTGGGAAATAAAGGCCAGGACTAGAGGAAGGCCTAAACAGGGTCACTCCACACTGAAGCAATTGGTTGTGGGTTGTTCTTTCTAGTTAAATATCCATTAAGTGGGGTTTCATGCGTGCTATTACAAAATGTACATTTTTTGTGGGGACAATCATTACAATCCATGTTTAAAACATCTTTCAGGAAACATAGCTAAAAGGGGTGTAGTTACAGCATTTCTCTTGCCTATTTAAAGGCTGAAACTGAATTCTCCTACAGTTGCTAAACATTATCAGCAATCTCCTACAGTATCTGATATGTATTTGACTACAACCAATGGCAGCTAAAACTAGGCCAGGGATAAAAGAATAGTTAACTGTTCCTGAATAATTAAGCAGGTTTCTGTGTGACAACAAGATGTCTTGTGTAAAATATGCATTCATTTACTATGTATTAGTGGTGCCTATCTTACTGCCCTTATTAATTATTTATTAAAGTTTACAAAAATAGCCTGTTCAAAGCTTTGAGAAGTGTTCTTTTATTTTTAACAAACATGTAGAACTTATTTCTCAGCTGAAATCAATGAGAATGAAGTTTTATTAGAGCAGGAAATTTTGCATAAACACACTTGGAGAACATATATTCAGCATATATTCTAAAAATGTAGATATTTTTGCAATTTGCATAGGAATGCTTATCTATTCACACTGCATTGCTTTCAGTGGAATGTACACTTGAAAAAGCATCTGAGCGTAAATTTTCTTGAAAACTGTTGACATCATTCATTTTTTTTCTTTCCTTTACTCCAACGGTTCAAGGCAGCATACATGGTTCCCATTACTTTATCCTCACAACAACCCTATCAGCCACATTAGGTTGAGAGATGGAAAGTGACAAGTTGAACTCTGTGCCTGAATGGGGAGTTGCTTCTCCCCTACTCTACTTCAACACTCTGACCACTACACAATACTTGCTCTCAGTGCATAGTATGTCTGAGTACATGTGCCAATGTTACATTAGTTGAAAACAATGCAATTCAGATAGCCTGCCTCCTGTGGGTCTCATTCTCTGGTATTTGACTTGGAAAATCTGTGATTAAGGACAGATTTTCTATGAAACCAATTTCTTTTTCTGTGGTCCTTTAAGCGATGAGACAGTAGCTCTCTGTCTCGCTTAAAAACAGATGTTGTTGAACTACAACTGTCATCATGCTGGCTGGAGCTGATGGGAAGTCCAACATTTGGAGGGCCCATAGGTTCTTCATCACTGGTTTAAAGGATTGGCCACAGCCTGGTAGACTGCCACACCCTCTTGCTTGGCAGCTCTGGAAGCTTGGAATATTGTTGCCACCTGACAGTGACTCATCTTGTTCTGTGGCTCTATAGTACCAGGAAGACAAACTAGCTGGCAGCTCAACTTTGAGAGCTCACAATATGGCTGTTGCCATATTATCTGACAGGTCCACAGGGTCAACAAGAAAGAGAACTTGGTAAGGCTCTGTGGGTTGTGCTCAGTTTACCTACAATTCCTTCCCCCTCCTTTAAGCTATGAAGGGTCAGTTCTCTTTGAAGTTTATAGGGTATGGAGAATTTATAATTATATGATTTATATGAAGATTCTGTTGAGGACTTTCATAGAGTGGATATAAGATATCATATACTCTAAATTCCATTAAAATATATAATATACACAAGACTGCAGTATCAGGTTTACTTTGAGCAAAGTCATGCCAAGGGTCAGTCTCAGGATAAGAAACATGTGAAAAAATAATAGAAGTGTACCTGTGTGTGGGCAGATATCATCTGTTACCAATGTGTAACCTCAAACACTCAGTTTATCTGGTATTAAAGAGCAGAATTTATTGACCCAAAAGTTTTCACATGTAGGAATGAGTTCCCATGGTTATCATATTAAGAAGTAACAGCTGGTAGTTTTACACATGCATGTTCTGGAATTTGTATGCCAAAAATGGCATATAGTTAAAAGAATAAGTGGGCACGCTGCTGTTCATAGTTTTCTGCTGCCAATTAAGTAAAATATTATCATGACACAGAAGACTTTCTGTCTTATGCATAAAGAAACCTACAGATCTTACATCCTCCAAGCTTAGACAGAAAGGGAGTAGGTGACTAGAAAAACAGCTTATGTGGCCGTTTGTGGTTATTTGAACACAGCTTTCTACACTTGAATGCTTCTGGAGGTGTGATACCGTGTGTTTAATTCAGACATATGCTCATTATGCCTGTAATAAGAGAGTTGCTCTTGATAAAGCTCTCTATTAGATTATCACATTTCTCAGACTCTTCCAAATAAACAGAAGAAGTAGGTTAAAAAAGAACAGAAGTTGAATAAAAAGATCAGAGTTGACAGGAGTGAGGTAGATTAACAAAGAGGAAAGGAAACAGAATTCTAATCCCTTGGAGACTGGGAACATAAGAGGAGACTGTTGTTACTCAAGGACCAGTGAAACCGCTGTAAATTAGGTATTCATTGCGTGAGCCCAGTAGATATCAAAGAACATAAGGAGTGGTACCTCAGGGTATTCACTTTCTCTTCACTTCTCTGGAAATCTGCCATGTTGTAACATTATTTCTAGGAGATAAACTTGTAGGTGAAGTTACCATTACCAGAAGAGTTTAGTGCAGTCTGCTAGCACATTTCCTGTTTAATCGGGACAGCTGCCTAGTCCGTTGAAACGTCAGACATAATTTAGATTCTGTTAGGGACCAGGCTGGTTTTTGAACACCTCATTGTTTTTCAGTGCTCTGAAAATGGCTTGTTAACCCAACTGCAAAGCAGGGTAGGGGTGGGGATATCAAGTAGCCACCTGGTCAATTTTATTTTAGCAACTCATTCCAAAGCATTGAAATAAAAGTATTTTTAATGGACAAGACTAGTATTTCTTTCTCTCTGTATTTTGTTTATTTTAAATGGATAGGTGAAACAAATAAATCCATGATAGCAATTTCCATAATTAAAACTGTTAATTAAACCAACTTTACTTGATTTAATGGAATTTGATCATCGGCTTCTAAAGAACGAACTCTGAAAAGTATTTTGTGTGTGTGTCTTTTCTGATTTCTGATCTGAAGAAAGAAGCTACTGTCACTGTTGTGCTTGGTGTAATTTGTGTAAATATCAAACACCACCCAACCCCTGTTCAGTTGCTCTGCAGCAGTGAGCGAGGAGCTTTCTTGAATGTGCCAAGCTAGCCCTGCGCCTTATGTGTTAATATGTGCATAGTCTTAATTTGAAGGGGGTCTACAGTATACAGATGGGCACACATAGGGCTGTCTCCATGGAGCTTTTGCCCTCACATGAAAAATCCTACATAATCACACATCTCCCATGGATCATGGCTGGCATGTCATAGGCATCTAAGGTGTAAGTCTAGGCAGGAACATATTGGAACATGGTCAAACTGACTCAGCAGATCTCTAAAATTAGGATCTACCAAGTTGTTCTTAGCTCAGAGGAATGGGGGAGGGACAGGAAAGCAATTTGGTGGGGGAGAGACCAAGAAGACCAAGAGGATTTTGTGCATTTATTTGACATTTGTATGCTAGTCCATTGCATGAAGCTTTCTTGTGTTGGCAACTCGTATTCCAATGGTTGCAGATATGTTAGTTTCTAAGAATTATACTGCCCTGTGTAACCAAAGGTTAATATAATTAATATAATTCATTAATTTTCCTTGCAGATTTTCAGAAGGTGTTGGTTGGTTTTCAAGAAAGCCTCAAGTAAAGGACCCAGAAGGCTAGAAAAATTTCCAGATGAAAAGGCAGCATATTTCAGAAATTTTCACAAGGTAGGTCATAATTATCTGCATAAATGTGTAGTGTAAGCTACTGGGGAGAAAACTATTACAGAGAATATTTTCATTCTCTGCTTTTGAAGCTGTTGAAGTTGACAGCAACATTTCATGATGCTGTCATTATAGGCTCAGACTAGAGCCATCTTTCCAAATTAAGAACCAGATTCCAGTTCTTTGGGGTTTTTTGATGTTCATTTTTGTTACCATTGTGAAGAATAGGATTCTTTTTGTTTTAGTAATTACCTAAAAATCAAATGAAGCCTGAACAGAAGGTGTCAGTGTCTAAATGCCTGATGCCGTATCTTTAATAACAACAACAACAATAAAAGATTGACGGACTGACATAGGGATGCTTGAGATTGCAAGGATTTTGAAGACTTAAATGTGTAGCAGTCACTTTGCTACAGTTTAGGCTTTGGACAGTGATTATCTTACATCTGCAACTCAATACATGATTATATGTTATTTCAATGGAACCTATCCTTTCACTCATACTTCAACAAAGCAACTATAATTGATTCAACCTTTTGGGCAGCAATCTTGAGGATGTGTCTTTTGATAGCTGTTTACTGCTACAAAAGAACACTGGGGCTCTTCCAGGACTTCTTTGTTCAGAGCTGTAGCAAAGTAACTTGCTGCAAGAGCCAAGATATGCAAACAGCTTTCGGTGGACTGACACACTTCAAATTATAGGCAGGATATTGAACGTTTGAATATCTCCATCTAATTAAGGTCACTGTGTATATAAGTTAAGGTTAGTTTCATATAAGTTTATATGTTGTGGAAAAGGTTAGAACCCATCTCATGGACATGCATATTTTCTATATATAGCATTAAAATATATATACAGGGAACATTCAAGTGCATAGGGAGGGGAATGTCACCCTTGGGACTCACCCAGGCAGGATATATCCCCCATTAGCTCTGTTTCATACTTTTGGGGTATTTTTGCCTTGCTGGAATGTGTCCTTGAACTGTGCTAATGCTGCTTAGTTGCCTGGATAGAAGGTGGAGGGGTATGTGCGTGTGTGTGTATTCGTGTGTGTATGTGTGTGTAGTCTACTGTACAAACAGTGCTATTTTTCTAGAAAAGGTGCTGGGACTCACTATGAAAGCCTCCCTTGTTATCTTATAATGGCAATGGCACCTGTCAAATTCCAACTGGATAAAGCACTGTGTACAAAAGTAAAAAATGTGTTCTCGCCTCTCTCACTTTGCCTCTTGCTCTGTCCACCACTGTCAGTGGGCCTGAGCACAAGACAGGTAAAGCTGTGCCTGCAGAAAGACAGGTGGTACACAAGATTTGGATTCCATGCCAGCAGGGGCCCCAGACTCTTAACATTCAGCTGAAAAGAAAACTAAGCCCATTTGACATTTTAAAAGAAAGTTATAAAACAAAACATGGGAACAACTCTATAAGCTTTGGCACTCGGCAGGCAGCACCATTGCTAAGGAATTTTGCTGTAAATATCAGGACTATGAAACATTGTAGAGCAGGCTGATTTTCTGGCTTTCTTTATGAATGGCATTACGTAAGAACAAAAGAAAGGTTTTCTGAATCAGGCCACTCTCCCCTCTTGCAGTTTTCAACAACTGGTATTCAGAAGCCTCTGGCTGAGGAACTTAGTCATTGTGTCCAGTAGCCACTGATAGCTTACTCACAAGAAACAGATGTAAAGCAAACTGGTGTAGGTTAAACCAGCATAACGTTAAACCAGATCCAAGCTCCGATCTGTAGTGGTGGGACTACTGCTCGGTGAGCCAGTTTAAGCCTGGTAGAGTAAAACAAGAGTAGTCTAAGCCAGGTGTCCTCCATCTTACAATTGTGCAGATGGTTCTTATATTTGCCCCTTTTGAAATTCATTGTTAGTTTTTGCCCAGTTCTCCAATCTGTTAAGGTCATCTTGTATCCTGATTCCATGATCAGGAGTAGCATTGGCTACCCCTCCCAGTTTGCTGTGATCTGCAAATTTGATGAGCATCTCCTCAATGCCTTTATCATATATAAATATGTTGAAGAGGACCTGTGCTTTGTGTTTTCTATACTGGCAAATAAATATTTTAAGATCGTAACACTATTACATTTTACTGCTGTTGTAAAGATGTTTTCTTGGGTGTTCAAGGCAGAAATAAAGTCATAAATCAATACAATTGTAAGAATTTGTCAGATTTGTTGAAAGTCTTAAATAACTTGTATCAAACAACATAGTGATTTTGAGTTGTGTACACAGAGAGAGACTGCTTTTGACAAATGATTACTGGAATTAACAGAATTTACAGGTCCTACTATCTAGAACCTATATCTAGTGTGGAAACTCAATGGACATATAAAAGGCCTGAGAGAAAAATAATGGCCTATGACTAATTCTGTATGCTGAAATGAGCTTTGGACTTGTAATTTCTCAAATAGTAAGATACACAGCTGATACCTATATAGCAAACCTCTCCTGAAACCGTTGGATATTTCAACAGCAGGTATAGGGATGTCTATATGGTAAAAAAAAAAAATCCACTGGGGTTACATGATTCTTTGGCCATGCCTAAATTAACTCATAATCCTGAGGCAGGTTTCTGTTGCACTGATGCCATAATAGGAAGCAAGTAAGGGAGCAGTCCTGTAGCAAGATCTGCCCGGATGAATGTGATTAGGATCCATTGGATCTTCAGCTAAACTAGGAGATTCCCAGTGCAGTTGGGCCATGCCAGTGTAACTCCCTATTATCTACTTTGCCAGAGATCCTCACTCTGGTTGGCTTAGTGAAGCCTAGCAGATTTTAAGGTGGTATAAGTCCTGAAAAAGGGGCATGGTGGGAGCATGATGAGAATGTGACAGTGTGATTTAGGATGGATTCTAAACCTGGTCAGCATGGTGACATGATCTGGGAACCCAGCATAAGGTTAGAGATAGATGATAGATAGATGGATGGATAGATGGATAGATGGATAGATGGATAGATAGATGATAGATAGATAGATAGATAGATAGATGATAGAGATAGAGATAGAGATAGAGAGATAGAGATAGAGATAGATAGATGATATAGATAGATATAGATAGATGATAGATAGATAGATAAGATAGATGAGAGAGAGTATAAACATACAACAAAAACAGTTCAAAATCCAAAAATCGAGATTACTCTGAATCTCATGACCCCCGCCCAATCCCTTCCATGGGTCCTAATGATAATATTTACAACTGCATATCAATACTTATCCAGATTTTTATCCTTCTAAATTATCCATACTTTGTGTTAGTTTACAAGTGTGGTTAAAATCCTGCTAGTGTTTTAAACTGCTTACAGTGGTCTCATAGATAAATTATAAACTTTTCCCAATCTTGTCTTCTTTATTTGTGAGCTTCCCAGTTAATTTTGCCATTTCAGCAGTCCATCAAAGTGGTTTGCCATTCTTCTCTGGTCAGGCTTGTCCCTTCCTTCCATCTCTGGGCATGTGGCTGTTGTCGCATACATAAACAGTATTTTCTGATCCTTTGGTATCTCAGTACCTATAATTCCTAATAAGAAAGCTTCTGGGATTTTTTTAAAACAAAAGTTATTTTAAACCTTTTTTACATTTCATTATATATCATCTCCCATAAATTTTTAATTACTTTACACATCCACCACACCTTTTTCTTTAGATTTCCAGTAAGTATTTGTACTTGTTCTATGCATCTTTGCTAACTTAACATGAGTCAAATACCACCGGTACATCATTTCCATATAATTTTCTTTCAGTGAACAACATGCCGTGAATTTCAAATCTGTTTTCCATAACCTCTCCCAGTCTGCCATTTGTATATTATGTCCCAAGTCTTTTGCCCGATGTATCATCACCAATTTGACCTGTTCGTCTTTTATATGCCATTCCAGGAGCAAACTATACATTTTCGACAATAATTTTATATTGTTTTGTAAAACATCTTTTTGAAATTTTGATAACTCATAACTAAAACCTTTCTTTTTAGCTGTCTTAAAAATATCATTTAATTGATGATACTGTAACTAGTCTGTTACCAGTTCTCTTATCTCTTCAAAGTCTTTTAATTTTTCCTAATTTTCTACTTCAGTTAACAGCTCTCTATATGTCGGGGTACCCAGTGTAAATTAAGCCAGCTAAAAGGGTGGTGAAACTCAAACTCTATTTAAAGGCTTGTTTCCCCTCTGCCAGACTTAGTTTAGACTGGCTCCAGTCAACAGTAGTCCTGTTCCAGAATTTAGATATGGTGTACTTTACCCTGCCTTAACTTAAATTTAGCACAAGCTTTTTGTTTATAGGATTATCCTGCCAATGTACGAGTCTTTTTATGGGCACTTTCAAGGTTGATAAAACATTTGATATGTTGACTAAAAAAAAAGATACTTGCAGGAAAAATAAAAATAAACATTTATTATGACAAATTTTCTAAAATCTATTCATATTTTTGTTTTAGTTTGTTGCAGAGAGAAATTTAAAATGCAAATCATTTGCAGATGGAAAAAGTTATTAAAAATGCATTAGGCTTGAAAATGGATCTGTACCCACTCATAACATATTCAAAACAAATTCATCCCTTATGACAATTAAACTAAAAGAATTTTCACATCATCAACCAATAAATCTCACTTAATTTGAAAGCAGGTGAAAAAAGAGACAATTGAAATGACTTGTACTAAAACAGCGACCGTTAATGGCAATTAAAGGAGGAGCTACCTCAAAGCATCAAGCATATTTAACTCTTTCTGGATGCATTTTTCAGATTACATGCTTCATTTTTAGTTTTTTCCCCAGCAGGTCTTGAACTGTTTTAGTGTAACTAATGTATGAGGAAGACAACCATAGGGGCTGCAGGAGCATAGGAAGCTCTTTTTGGAGATTCTAAATCATGGGTAGGCAAACTAAGACCTGGGGGCCAGATCCGGCACAATTGCCTTCTAAATCTGGCCCACGGATGGTCCAGGAATCAGTGTGTTTTTGCATGAGTACAATGTGTGCTTTTATTTAAAATGCATCTCTGGGTTATTTGAGGGGCATAGGAATTCGTTCATTCCCCCCCCCCAAAAAAAATATATAGTCTGCCCCCCCACAAGTGGACTGGCCCCCTGCTGAAAAAGTTTGCTGACCCTTGTTCTAAATGAACCTGGTTCATGTGAACCAGTGCATACATATGGAAGCTATATTTGTGGCTGTTGCATTGCGTACAATTAACTGTGGCTTTAAAAAAATATACTGTGGCTGCATGTATAGCATAGCTGTCTCATGTCCTGAACTGGTGCATTGTGTGACATCAGAGGCAGATCTTGGGGTCTCAAATTTCAGCAGCACACTCTGCCTCTCACACACTATTCTAAATCATAGTGGTGACATCCCCAAGGCTTTGCACTCAGTACGGCCAAACCATTTGCGCTCTCCTAAATCCACCTCTGATGGCATCATAAGAACCATCTTTCTCACTGGTGGCATCCTGAATGTGGAACATCCTCTCCTTGAACATTCAGCTGGTGATCTATTCAGCATCAGCCCAATACTGATTTATTTGTCAAGCTTTTAAGTGTTGAGATGCTATGGAGCTACCCCCAGCAATGGTTGGTTTTATAAATTTTAATTGATATGAGTATTAGATTTATCAGCTTCTCTTTTGTATTATTATGTGTTGTATTTATTTATGTGCTTTGCAACTTGACCTGGTATCAAGAATAACTGGATCTGGGGGGCGGGGAGAAACCTAAATAAATAAATATATGTCTCTGATACGGTTTTTGGTTAATTGAGAAATCATCAAACCATTTATGCAGCCACCAGAGACACCATATGCTCTTCAGTTGTTCGCATTGGAACTAATGTCTGTGGAGATCATTGTTTTTACCATAGCACATTAGTACATTATAACTAGCAAGGAGGGGAATCTGGGATTTCATTGTTAAAGAAACAATAACTCAGATCCTGATGTAGGCTATTGTTTCGTTTTTAATGAAGTCTAGTTACTCGTTTTGGGGATGCAGGTGGCGCTGTGGGTTAAACCACAGAGCCTAGGACTTGCCGACCAGAAGATCCCAGAGATGGGATGAGCTCCCGTTGCTCGGTCCCAGCTCTTGCCAACCTAGCAATTCGAAAGCATGTCAAAGTGCAAGTAGATAAATAGGTACCGCTCCGGTGGGAAGGTAAACAGTGTTTCTGTTCACTGCTCTGGTTCACCAGAAGTGGCTTTGTCATGCTGGCCACATGACCCGGAAGCTGTACGCCGGCTCCCTCGGCCAGTAAAGTGAGATGAGCACCGCAACCCCAGAGTCATCCGTGACTGGACCTAATGGTCAGGGGTCCCTTTACCTTTACCTTTAGTTACTCATTTTAAATTATAGGTGTGTTTTGCTGTTGGCACGCTTACTAAAAATGTATTGCAGATAGGTAGCTTGTTTCGCAATTGAAGACACACAAGTATACAGATTATGTCACTAGCTCTCTGTGTGTGATAAGCGCCTTTTTATTGTGTTGTCTTATTGTTAAATTATATTCAAATATTTCATTTTTCAAATTTGCATCCTGCCTTTTCACTAAATGGTCCTCAAGATAAACAAGAGTAATAACAGAAATATATTTATATTATAGTTGTGTATACTGTTCTACACTTCCTCAATATTTTGGGTGAGTGGAGTGTATGTCCAGGGCAGCCATTGGCTTACCAAGGGCACTCCATGTGTTGGTGACATGGGGCCTTCAGGTTGGGTGGGGTTCCTCCTGCTGTGGCAAAGGGGGTGGCTCCTGCTAAGCAAAGCACAGAGTGGCCGACTGGAGCAGGAGGGGTGGTTGTGGAGAGTGGCCTCCACTGTCACCTGCCTTGCTGCAGGTGTGGTTCTCCTGGACTGCAGCGAGTGGCGGTACAGCTGCTGCCTCTTCTTTAGCTGCAAAGCAATCAGATAGTGAAATGGCAATGAGGGCTAGTGGTCACCTGGGTATGGGTGGCCAATCCCAGGAGAGAGAACCTCTGACCCCTACTCACCTTCTTTCTGCTTTCTGCACAAAGATGGTGGTGGAAACGTAAGTGAATCCTACGACTGAGTCTACAGCATCCTCATTTTATATCCTGTTGCTGCTTGGGCTGCCTGGGCTTTATTTGTGATGATCACTTCTTTCCCATTCTCCCATTGTGTTGATCTGCTGGAACCTAAGCTGCTCAACCCACTGGATTTGAACTCAATATTTGCATCTGAAGCAAATGTTTATATACCACTTAGTTACCAATGTTTCTAAGCAAACAATTTGAAAAGCATACAATGGATGAGATTGATTAAAATAATTTGTCAAAACAGAAAAAAATCTTTAAATTGTCAACTGAAATATATAAGTCTCTGCCAAGTGTCTGAGGTTCAGTAGGAGAGGAACAGCTGTAATCTTGGCGCAAAGGAAGTTCCGCAGAATTGGGCTACAGTACTGAATGTGCAGTTTGTGGTGGATATGAATCCTGCATCTGAGCCTTGCAAGGCCAACTGACAGGCTGCCTGAAAACCCTAGGGATCAGGAAGGAACCCTTAAGGTACCAGGACACAAGCTGTTAAGTGTCTTATAAATCAATACAAGAACTTTGATCTTGCACTATGGTGGACAGAAATGACAATCCTGCTTTATGTGATATTATTTCAATGTAACCACATTTTCATTAACATCAACAGCTGGCAATAATTTCAAGGACATCTGCACATCTGAGTAATTTTAAGCTGTTAAATAACTGTTTTGTTAAGTAGCTTTTGATCTGTGTGTGTGTGTGTGTGTGTGTGTGTGTGTAATGTCCATATATGACTTTTATCCTTTCACGTTCCATAAAAAGAGGGAAATATATGCACTCAACAAACATGCATTAAATTTTGGCTTTTCAGCTGAGCTGTTGGCCAGGGGAAAGTAACCTCACTGTGCTGGCAGCCTCTATGGATGAGGTAGCTATTCTTCGGTTTTGGCAGCATTATTGCAGTCTGTTTCAAAAGACAAAGTGAAATAGCTTGACGAGTACTCTGCCTTACAGCTTAGTGAAAGGTACCCAACGTGCATAATTTGCCCTGATCAAACTTGGCAGTCTTGGCACGTAGAGACTGTGGAATCCTTAATGTATGTTCTAAAATAATATAAATACTAGAACCAGTTTAAATGAGCCCCACCACCCAGGCTTTTAGATTTCATAAAAGAGATTTCATAGGGATCCAGTTTACTTAATTGAAGTAAAATTGGTTTTATAGGGGTGTTTTAACTTGGAACTGTTTAAATTGTATTGTTTATGGATAAATTTTGATGTATTGTTTTTTAGATATGGGCCAATGGCCGTAATAAACCAATCAATCAGGGATCCAGGCTGCCTGAAAACCATTGTTTATACGGTGCAATGGGATGACCATTCTTGGCCACTGTGTAGTATCCAAAAAATATTTATCTCTAAATTGAAGAGGAAAAATAACAAGCACTTAGAATGTAAATGTTTAATGTTTAAAAAATAAAACAGTGAATTTGGTAGATAGTTTAGCTATCAGTAGAGAAATTTACTTATCTCTTGAGAAATAATAAAAGGGCATAAAATACAACTTGTCACCCCTGTTGATGTAGTATGTTGCCTCATTGAAATACAGTGAAATGGCCCAGCAGATCAAATCAGCTGGGGAAAGGTCAAGATAAAGGCTAAGGTTTTAAGGCCTATTTCTGGATGCATCAAATATTAATTAAAACAATGGCTTCACAGTGTGAAGTAATGAGTTGCCAAAAGTTGTAAGCACTTCTGGGAACAAGCATCCCACTAAAACCCCATGAACTGCAACAGCTATAACTATCTGCCTTACCATCAGAAGCCTGATGAATGTTTATAGCAACTATCATACCAACAAAACCCAACCCTACCAGCCTTTATGCAATTCTACAATTTGGAAGTGATGCATGTATGACTGGATTTCTGTAGCTTTCTCCACCTTGTGTTACTTCGCGTTAACATGCTGTTCATCCTTTTCCTGGTGAAAAATTCCTGGTGTGTTTGTGTGGCCATACAGTGGAACCTGGGTTTTCGAACATATTCCATTATGGAAGACTGTTCGATTTCTGAAATGTTCAAAAACCGAGGCTCAATGGGCTGGCTGCAAAGTAAATGAAAAGTTAATGGGGGGAAATGAAAAAACGTGCCTCGGAAGCCGTTCGACTTTAGAGGCATGTTCGAAAATGGAAGCAATTACTTCTGGGTTTTTGGCATTTGGGTTCCGAAATGTTCCACTGTATTAGTCAAATGTAGAAGCAAGTAAGCAAGGAAAACAAGAAGAAGCAAACAATCTTGCAGCATCTTAATGGATATATTGTGGCATAAGTTTTACATAGTAAAGCCCACGTCTTCGAATGAAGTGGTATTTAGGCTATGAATCCTTATGCGTTAATAAATCTGTTAGTTTTAAGGGTGTCATAAGACCCTGTTGCTCATCCTCATCCTGTTTATTTTTTGTAGCACACTTCTCAGTAGCATCTTTCAACAAGTTTTATGTGGGATGTCTTTCCTGACATACTGAGTAAAAATTTTAGAGGAATACATACGTCATAGCTCAGGGGTCAAGAATCACCAGAAGATCTCATAAAAATAGAATCTGAAATCCTGAATAACTTCAGACAGATATAGTCCTTAAATGGCACAAAGAACATAGTGGATTTTAACGTGCTGTTGGTTCGTGCAACTCTCTTCTCTAAAATGTGTGCTGTGCAAGGCCAGCTAGACAGGCAGAGTTGGGGTGTAGTAACTGTAAAATGATACACACTGAGGCAAAAAAAAAAATGCCAACTTCATAGATACGTTGATGAGTATTGGATTAACCAAGAAAAGATATCTTAGGGTTGTGCTGCAGCATTTACTGAAACTGTTAACCCAGAGCTGAAAAAGTTGGTGGAGGAAGAGTTGCTGGTTTGGTTCCTCATGGCTATTATGGCTATTCATTGGACATCTTCACCATGCAGCTGCTGAACAACCTTCTGCCTAATGTTGGAGTTAAGGAGGTGGTCAGCATCGTCATGCAGCTGCTCAGAATGGCCTACTGAAATATTTTAAATAAATAAAATGCCTCTGCAATTTCACAGTTGGGAGCCAGCTGATCAGCAAATTCACCAGGACAGTGTGCCACATCCCTTCACTCCATCCCTTCATTTGCTGAAGCCGGCATCTAATGATGATAAACTGCTCTTGAAAAATTCTTTATCACTTAATGAAGATGAGATGAGTCAATCCATATTTATTTAGTTTTCAGCTAATTTTTTTTTAAGCCATATATGAAGGACTACTTTTAGTCTCGCAGGGGAAATTCCAGAACTAACTCATACAGGAAATGCAACAACATTAATAATTTCTTACTTGGATGGACCCCTGGAATGCAATACATCATAAATGTTGCTTGGGAGGATAAGGAGGATTTTTAAAATAATTTTTTTACCTTTATAATATACTTCACGAAAGAGATTGAGCCAAGAAAAAGTGAACACTGCAGCCTACAGTTTCCTTTTGTGTGGAACTTATGGGGCATGGAAGGGGGCTAATTGATTCAGGAGGAGGCCCTGAGATCAGAGAAATAAAGCAGGCAATTACAGCTGCTTTTCCTGCTCACAAGGAATTTGTGTTTGGCCTTCCCAGGGTCTCTGGTGTAGACAGCAACCGAAGGATACCAGTTCCTGATGCTGATTCTAGATGTGCTTTCACTATCACTCACCATATCCCGTGTGATTTTTATGAGTTACCATATGAGCTTGCAGGTTAGGATCTCTGGATTGTGTGTCAAAATTATTGGCACCAGACCAGCCAGTCATACAAACTCCATTGGTTTCAGATGGAGGTAAGTGACCAGGTTTGTACAGGTGTTTGATTGGTTGTCTGGATTTGCTGCAAATACATTAAAATTGTAAAACTGTAAAAGGATGCTCATTTCATCCCTGAGACACCTCTGCTTTCAGGGTGTGTAGACTATTGCTTAAATACCGCTAATCTTGTGCTAACTGGATCCTATCTGTTAAATCCTTAAAAGGCAAGTGCAGCTGTAAAGAAATGAACAGTGATCAGAATAAATGGCAGCTCAGGAAACAAATATTTCAAGTTACTGTGTATCTATCTTTCCTTAAGAAAAACCTCACTAAGTGTTTAATTGCCTTTCACCTCTGAGATAATTAAGTGAGCAGGAAAAAATACACTTGCACTGTGTTTAAATTGGCAGATAGTTGGTCTCAGTTACCATGGAAGTGAACTGATAACAGTAGACTCTCAGGATATAGGTTATGCTGTTTGAATGTCTGTTTGAGCATAGTTATAATCTTATGTGTTATTATTTAAGCATTAAATTGGTGATAAAGCATTGCATGGAATAGGGCAAAATTATGTACAAGTGGTACCAAATTGGATTTTTTTTAAGATGGGAAACTTCCACTGCTTTTTAAAAAATGTTTTAAGTTTTTGCACACTATCCTTGGGCATTCATGCAATTCCTTGTGACTCTTTGCCATATGAGTGGCCATATATTTTTGAGTGTGCATGATTATCCATAATTTCTGTTACATAAGAAATATAAGGGTACTTTAGGCTTCAGAAAATATGCGGCTCCCATGGCAACTTTAAAGTTTCCTGGAGATCAACTCTTCAAAGAAGAAAGAGAAAGTGTGTGTGCAAAATTTCACACTTGCTTTCCCTGGAGGACTCACTTTTCTTTCCTATTATAATCAATAACAAGGAGAGGGAAAGGCTATATGTATTCTTTTTTGGACATTTTTAATAGACAAAAGTTTATTAAAAACACTACTAATGTTGTGTTTTGCTAATGCGTCTAAAACTGCACAGGAGGCAGCAGTTAAGAGATCCTTGTCTCTGCTGCCACAGCAGGTGCTGTGATTCTCCAGCAGTTTGACTTCACCCTTAGAGGCACACTCCATTGTCTCTTGAGACAGATGGATGCCAACAGAGAATGTAGATTAAATTTCATAGAACTGTGGAACTAATTTCACCAATTCTGCAAAATTTGCAAGTTCCTAAATGTGTTCTATATATGAATACATGCACTAATAAAGAGAGAAAAAAACACAGTAACTAAGTTAAATATTGTAAGATTGTTGTTGTTTTTTAATTCAGTGACAAAGGACAAAGCTTTAGAATTAAAAAGCATAAAGTTGTCAGTGCCAGATGGCCTTCACTCAAAAGTTCTTAGAATCTAAATGTGAAATTGTTGAACGATTAACTAAATATGCAATTGATCGCTAAAAGCAGGCTTCATTCCAAAAGTGTTGAAATATGGCCATTAGCCAAGATAGCACCAGTGTTTAAACAGATTTGAGGGGAATCCAAAAAATTATTACTCGTCGGGCTATCTTCAAGCCCAAGTAAATGAATGAAAAACATTTTTTAAGACAGACTAGAACTCATAAACATATAGAAAAGCACATTTTGCTAGGGAAAAATCAGCATGGCTTTTGCAAAAGGAAGTCCTTCTTTTAGTAAGCTTTCAGAATAATTTCACAGTCAACAATTATGCATGGTATAACTGGTCTCTATCTATCATCTATCTATCTATCTATCTATCTATCTATCATCTATCTATCTATCATCTATCTATCTATCTATCTGAAGTCTCCTTCACATGCTAAACCCAACAGAAGGGAACTTCATCTGTAGAATTCCCTAGCAACTGCATTAAATACCTTCCCAAGTATCCATGCATTGCATATAGTTATCTGAATAGCAGCAGATTATACATATAGGCCTCTATGCAATCTGGAACTCTGCATGTGGAACTGATTGATGTTGGTTTACAAGTCTAGTTTGTGTGGAGTGCTCAGGTCACAATTTTCCTGGTTTGGACATCACAGGAAACAGATTTAATAAAGCAGGAAATCTTTTCTGAAGTCAGGAGTAAACAGTGAGAGGACCAAGTGCTCATTCCTACTCCCCCAAAAAACATGGTTTGTTTAACTGGGAGCATTGCTACTGAACTGGGTCTGTTCTTTGGATTAGCAGATACAGTTGTACCTCCGGTTATGAACTTAATTCATTCCGGAGGTCCATTTGTAACCCGAAACCATTCTTAACATGAGGCATGCTTTCGCTAATGGCGCCTCCTGCTGCTGCCGCACCACTGGCGCACAACTTCCGCTCACATCCCAGGGCGAAGTTCGCAACCGGGAGCATCTACTTCCAGGTTAATGGAGCGCGTAACCTGAATCATTTGTAAGGAGGGCAGTACGTAACACGAGATTTCGCTGTATAGGTGACCAAAGGGGATGATTCTGAACACAATCTTTGCTCTGTAGGAGCATCTGCAAGGAGTACCAATGAAAATGGTATTTGATAAGATTCAGCATCACCAGGTTTTTTTTAAAAAAAATATGATATTCTGGAAAAAGTTTACTGCAAAATGGTTTCAGTAATTTCTCAAATTCTAATAATAGCCATATAATACAGTTTTTATCACTGACTGACTGAAATGCTACTTTAAAAGTTTATATGTAGCTTATAGTTCAGATCTTTGAAAGATTGTGATCCAATCTTTCCCCTTTTTTTCTATTCCAGAGAGAATTTTTTTCCTATATGAAAGGGAGATATGTAATGGATTCGGTGCTCACAGATGAATACACACACTCAATTCTTGTTCCTGTTCTTTGAGTAGCTAGGAATCTTTCCTTTCAAAAAGAAGTGAGACTGTACTGCATGGGGTTGTTGGAAGATTCTTGGCATCACACGCCATCATGTCTGCTTGATCTTTCCTTCCTAGAAACTGATTAGCAGGTATTCAGATGCATCAACTTTGTTTGAATGGGAGAAGGAAATAAATGCTCCCAGAGACAACCAGGTTCGGACCCAGGCTTCTGAGCTTTCCTCTTGTCACTGTTCCACTTGCTGCCTCCCTTCCTGCCCAGTTTGTAGCCCAGCTGCACACTTGGCATTTATAGTTACAGCTCTCGGGCTAAGCTAATCCCTTCCCTGCCTCTTTTCTGTATTCCACAGTTGTTTGCAAACAAAACCCACAATTTCTTAAATGTAGGGAAAGTCTTCATTGCATTTCAATTTGGGCAGTCTTCTCTCTCTCCCTCTCCGCCAGTTTTTCTACATTTGGCTATGTGAATTCCAGTTTAGATTTCAGGAGAGAGGATTAACAGGGGGTGGAGAGAAGGAAACACACACACACACACACAGAGAGAGAGAGAGAGAGAGAGAGAGAGAGAGAGAGAGAGATGTAGAAGTTTACAAACACATTCCTAACTAATATGGGTACATCTGGATTGCGTACCTGCTATCGTTCTCCAAAGCAAAGGACTCAGCATTTGCAGCTGCTTTATTCCTTTGCCCCTTGTTCTTAGAAGGAAAGCATAATCTTTATTGCTTAAAAAAGTGTGAAACAGCAGCTGCCCTGGGGCAGCTCTGACCTTTCTTTATTTTTCTACAGCAAATAAGAAACGAGTAGTTCTCTAGTTCCATTTTGTCCGGCAATATTTCTGTTCAGGCCAACTGACGATGCTATGAGGCCTTTTCAAGTCTGGTAAATGCAGCTACTGCAGTAAAACTTTAACTGGCACTTATAATGGCAATGGAGAGGGTTGCAACTGGGGCATTTAACTCTAAACAATAGGTTCCATTATTTAAGTTCCAAAAGGCCCAGACTTCCAAAGCACTTGGCTATCTGTGTTGCTAGCATCATATTGCCTCAGTGGCTTTCTGCAACTATACTACCTGAAGCAGTTTCCCTGAAGCAGTGAATATTGGTTTGACCTTGGACAAGGGAGGCTTAAGCTCACATTACTACTCAGTCCAAATACTCACTTGAATTGCCCTAAGCATATCACTGTTTCTCAGTTCCTACACATAACTGTGGTTGTTTCAAGGATAAAATAAGATGAAATATTATCGTATACAACAAAATGATACTCCTCTTGGAATTTTATGGTATAAACTTTCTTGCTCCAATGTATACCCATCTAACTGTGTGAATGTTGTGGTTGATTTCATGATGTTTCTCACAAAATGAAGAATGGAAACATGAGCTCCCCTATCTCTTGCACTTATCCCACCTTTCTTCATAGGCAGTGTACTAGGGGTCCCAGAGTCACCCAGCCAGGCACTGATAAAATCCAGACTGCCTTAGCTTTAGCTGCGTTTTGGCCTTACGTATATGCCTTTAGATCATTATCTGAGACCTGTATTTAATACATTATTTCAGTGCTGCAGATGCTGCCAGGAAGTTGAATGATTAGCATGTAGTGCCACCCACATGGTTGTGCTGAGAGGAATGCCTCAAACAATATGTGGTTTTCCTAATGTTTGTACAGTTTATTTGCTTCAACCTTCACTTCTGTGAAAGAGCTCAGAGTAGCTTAGGTATTATTCTCAAGTTGTCTCCTGGACAGGAGGTTACATGGTTGTACATGCTTATACATGCACAGTTCCTGCACCATGCACCACTCACCAGCATTCTGTTGTCCTCAACCACATGGGCATCCCCATATGATTAGCCTTTCAGGTAACAACTATGTTGTTGGGATAACTTTCTAAAATGTTGTGTATGGTGGCCCCTGTGAAGCATACAGGTTTACTGTATTTTCCAGTCAAATGTTTACTCCATGCATCAATGGAGAAGTATAGACTAGCATCACAGATCCACCTATAATATATATATGAGAAAAACAATGACTTCTGAGAGACCCTTGCTCATTTCGCCTTTTTTCAAGAAAGTAAAAAAGCTAAGCAATCTTTTAAAAATGTGGAAGTAGTACTAAAAATCATAAATTACTTTTAAAACATTTATTTGATAATTTGCTCCTTTCATGTTTTTTTGATGTATTTTCCTTCTCTATAATATACAGAAGCAGCTAACAGCCATTATGAAATAAAGGTGTATGTCCAGGGGTGGCCAGATGAGGCATTTTGTCTCTGGTGGTGGGTGTGGGTAGAGCAGTGGGTCAGGGCTGCCCTACATTCTTGCCACTCACCTCACTGAGATGACTGTTGCTGCCTCTGCTTTTCTTTCCACAGTTGTTTTAGTACCTGTGAAGACGACTAGCATCCCTCCATCTGAGGCCTCTATGCCACCACTATGTCTTCTTCAGCCACACCCATCCCCACCACTAAGTCCCCCTGCCCTGGCTTCTCACTATCTGCTTGCCATGCTGGAAGCCTCTGGCAATTGCTGTCACTTGAGCTCTCCTTGAGGACGGGAAAGAGGGGTTCCAGCCACCCAAACTACACCCCAGCTGGAAAATATTAAAGTGCAATAGCTGCTTCAATCCAAGGGGATTGGGGATTACCATAGCCAGGCTCCATGACTTCAGCACCATTCCTTGATCCTTTGCAGGAAGTTGGGAAGGGAAGTGGCGGAGGAAGAGGCAGAGTGAGCAGGAGTTGGCTCTTTACACTTTTTCTTGCTCAGTTTCTTTGCTTTGGTGCCGGCAGGCAGAAAGAAAGAAATCACTACAATATGCCCAGCTCAGGAAGTAATCTTTATCTACAGTGGGAGCTTCTGCCAAACCCTCCTTGTCACTTTTTAAAATGTTTTAGCTAGCGGTCTGAGCACAGAGCTTCTGAGCCTTTTGTGTTAATATATTAATGCTCTTATGCTTTGCTTTCAGTGCTTGCTGGTGTCCACTGGCTCTTCCATGGCTGCTAGGGAGTCATAGGGATTTACCTCCTCCTGTTCAGACTCTCCAGTCTCCACTTCTGTCTCTCAGCACTCCAAATGCTCTGCACACTTCTGTAGCCCTACACCTTGTGCTGGGCATGCATACATACTCATAGGTCCAGTCCAATTATTTTCTTCCTCTGCATTCCCTTCCCACCACATAGTAGGGATGGGAAGGGGCCTCCAAAGCTACATACAAAGCACAGTCATCTTCTTTTTAATGTTTTTAAATGTGCTTTTGCCCAGCTGGAGATTCAAGTCCTGCACCTGGAGGGGGCCAGGCAAACCTGGAAATTTCAGGTCAGACCTGAAGATCTGGCAGCTGTACACCTCCATGCTTGAGAAGCCTAGACTAATCAGAACCGACATCATGCACAACAGCTTTAAAACTGAGACTTTGGGGTCAGTCTTCCGCAGCTCTATTTCCCAATTCAAAAGATATGTGATGCCTAAGTTTGCTCCTAGTAAGTGACAAAGAGGTTTAAGCAAACAAAGCAGCAAGTGTACATGCATCCAGTAAAACTGCTTTCCAGGTGTTGCTTGCTTCCAGAATAAATATTGCTCACTTAAAATGCAGTCTGGTAAGTGCTCAAACCTTAGAAATATTGACCAAGAAGCAGTTTAGCTAACTGCAGGCTGTATTGTGACATGTGGAAGGACCTACAGCGGATGAATCTGTTGGGCACCCCAGTACTTTCTGTTCAAGGCAGAACACTTTAGAAGCTAAATCATGTGGGTTTTTTTGTTGTTTTTTTTACATAGCAGAACAAAGTTGGAACTAAATGTGTCTAAACTTGTGCAAAGGTACTATTGGGTTCATAAAGGTCCTGTCTTTGTGGGATTAGGCTCCTAAGGAAAAACTGAATAGTCTGTGGGAAGCCTCTAGAGAGCCTGGAAAACTAATTAGATCATACTTCAAGGTGTTTTTTGTTTGCTACAAGCCAGACACAAATTAGTCCCCAGTGTATACTTAATATCCATAACCCTATTTTCTGAGCTGATCCAGTCTTAAAATTACTAGTCAAACCTTGATCATTGTGTTGTTTCCTCCCTTCTTGATGCTAATGTGAAATGTTTGTGTAAACCAAGAAAAACAGAAAAAGAGCTTCTGTAGTTAATACATTTTGGTAACTTATTTCTTCACCAAATCCTTAAAACCTATGCTAGTTTTCTTGGCTGATCTTTGCCCTTGGAATATTTCAGATGAATGCCAAAGTTGCATTTTCTGGTTCAGCCTTGGACATCCCTAGAATTACCATTTCACTTTAAAGTGAAAGAACTCCACATCAATGCAAAAGTATGTGGTGCTAATTGGCATGATGGATGAACTACTTTCTTCTTGCTGATGCTGTAGAGTTTTCTGAGATGGAAACTTATTTGCTGCTGCTACTGCAACAAATTTGCCAATTTAGGAATTCAGACAAGTGGCTTGTATTATGAAGTAATTCACAAAGCCAAAGCAGATGAAAATGAATAGGCTCTATCGCTCCAAGATTCTCGAAGTATAATAAAAATAAATAAATCATGTGTGACAGAATGGGTATTCTAGAAACAGTTCTGTAGCTCCAACACACACACACACACACACACACACACACACGTGCACACAGACATTGTTTGATAAAGTCCATTCCACTGGTCATCAGAAAATGTGGGGACTATGATGAAAATTGAACATTTGGGGTTTTTCTCCTCCTGTTGATAAACCAAACTAAATTCTATATCTCTTCATTTTAAGGTAACTGAGCTGCACAACATCAAAAACATAACCAGACTGCCTCGAGAGACAAAGAAGCATGCAGTGGCTATTATCTTTCATGATGAGACATCAAAGACATTTGCCTGTGAGTCAGGTAAGCAATTATTACCACATCTTCAGCCTCAGTAAATTAAGCTGCTTATGAAACAATGCTTCAGATGGATTAAGATAAAGCATTTAAACAGGGTGCCTTATCTTAATGAGAATATGCTATAATATCTTTTTTTAGCATACAGAGATAAATGTGTCCCTCCCCCTTTTAAAAAAAGACTCGTTTGGGTGCTTGTTTCTTATTTTTCTCTGTCTGGACTTGGCTTCTAGTTGGATACAAGACTCTGGAGGCTTTCATCTAAAATTCTAGAGCTGAGTAAACAATGCCAATGGGATGCTATTAAGACAAGTGTTGACGTGAATTATCAGGGGTTGTTGTTGTTTTGCCAAGTATTGCTTTACGTACTTACTAGGTTAGTAATAATCCTGTCACTATAAGAGAGTAGCAAAAAACAGCTAAAATTCCAGGACACAGAGAAGTTCAGCTTCAAATAGTTTATGGTCTAGCTGTTTAGAACAAAGTTTTGATAGATCTACAGTACTCTCTACATTTTATGAAACAAATCATTACCATTTGCCAGTCATCCTGTCTTACAAGATTCAGTATTCTGGAAAAAATAAATTATGTTCTCTGTATGTGAATTCAATATTGGTATTAATTTCTCCCCCTTCACAACCATTATGCTGGCCTGAGCTGCATGTCATGCGAAACCAAACCACGGATAATGATGATGATAATGATTTACATTTCTATACTGTACCACCCTTCTTCTGAGGATCACAGGATGGTTTACAATATAGAAATACAAACATGCATAACAAGCAAAAATAATACCTCCCCTGCACACAAGCAGTTTAAAATGCCATAGCTTGTTTAATTAGCCAAAGGCCTAATTAAAGAGAGGAAAGAGGAAAAAGAGGAATGTGGTTGCCTGGCAGCTAATGATATGCAATGAAGGTGCCAGGTGAGCTTCTCTGGGGAGAGCATTCCACAAGTAGGAAGCCACCGTTCTCATGTTGCTTCCTTCTGAACCTGTTGGAGATGTGCCACATGAAGAATGGCCTCTGATAATGATTACAGGGTCTAGGTTGGTTCATATGGAGAGATGCTGTCCTTGAAGTGTTGTGGTCCTGAGAAACTAACGAAGAGAGTCCATGCCCTGAATGACGTATCAGATACTGATGATTTTGTTGACATTTGGAAGCCCTTTATAAAATAACCAAATGAACATCCTGGTGACTGGCATTCACCTAATACACATATAGATTTATGGGAAAATTTGAGGCATTGGTCTTCTGTTTTGGGGAAGGGAGTTCTTGGGATTTTTTCTTGAAAATTAATAAAATGTTTATAAAAACTGCTGCAGTCCTGAGCCATTTAAGGCTCTGTAGGTCAAAACATCCCTTTGTATTGGTCCTGGAAACTAGTTGGCAGCCAGTTCAGTCAAGGAGGGATCTGTGTAATATACTCAAACCATCTTGCCCTGCTGAGCAACCTGGAGCAACCTGCACCAGCTGAAGTTTCCATACCATCTTCAGAGGCAGCCCCATGTATAACAGGTTGCAGTAATCTAACCTAGAGGTTACCAGAGCATAGATGACAGAAGTTAGGCTATCCCTGACCAGAGAGCAGTGCAGCTGGGCCACCACCCAAAGCTTATTGAAGGCTCTCCACACTTTGGAGCATGAATGTGTGGACATGTCAAAAGATTGCAGCCACTTTGTTCCTCCCTGGTTGTTCTTCTGTTGCACTGTGATGAGCCAAACCATAGTTAAGACAAACCATGGTTTGGCTCATCACAATGCATGCTGCTTGAATTGAGGCTTGTGGTTTATCTCTCCTTGACTAACCACAAGCTGTAAAGAAGGTTTGTTCTATAGTTTATGGTTTAGGGTAAAACAAGATTTTTCACTGTTTGAACACACATTTGGAAGTGTATGTGGGCACAATTAGGGCACAAGTATCCACAACACCTTTAGTTTTATTATTAAAAAGAAAGAAATGATATCAGGATTGGAATTCTGGTGTGAAATTGCTGCATTGTTATTTGCTAAAGAAAGGTGAGTCACTCTCTGCCCTTTCTTAGGTACTTAAGTTAAAAGCATCATATATTTGTGAAAGCCAAAATGCTGCTTTTGAAGTTTAAGAATCTGTAGAACAAAAATGAAAATACCAAAACGCAACTGGAAGCAAAGGAAAAACAAAACAAAACAATGGGGTAAACAAGAAAGGTCTGGGACGCTGGTGGCACTGTGGGTTAAACCACAGAGCCTAGGACTTGCCGATCAGAAGGTCGGTGGTTCGAATCCCCGCAACGGGGTGAGCTCCCATTGCTCGGTCCCTGCTCCTGCCAACCTAGCAGTTCGAAAACACGTCAAAGTGCAGGTAGATAAATAGGTACCACTCCGGCGGGAAGGTAAACGGCATTTCCGTGCACTGCTCTGGTTTGCCAGAAGCGGCTTAGTCATGCTGGCCACATGACCCTTGGCCAATAAAGCAAGATGAGCGCTGCAACCCCAGAGTCGGTCACAACTGGACCTAATGGTCAGGGGTTCCTTTACCTTTACCTAAACAAGAAAGAGATTTAATGATCCAAAGCATGATTATGCTAAGAAACAGAAGAGGTAGCATATCAGAATTGTGAATGGTTGTTCTGGTTTTCCCTCAAGAAGGATTAGTAGAATCTGAAATGTATTGCATCAGTAAATCTCTTTCTTGTCTACCCCAATGTGTGTTGTTGTTGTTGTTTATTTGTTAATGGATTTGTGGACAAGGAACTTTGGGAGGATTTTTTGGTTTGTTGCTGTTGTTTTTCAATGTAGTTTTTCTTAGCAATTTCCCGGCCAGTGGCTTAACAGCTTTTGTCAGTCCATCCAGGTCCCAGTAAATGTTAGTTTCACACCTTCTCCCTTCACCATGTGCCTGATCAGACAATAAATATGCAATGTTTTAGAAGCACAACACTATCATAATTTTATGTTATAATTTTATGTCAAACTTGGTGGATTTGGGTGGCAAATACTGCCTCCTCATACATCTTCCCTTGAATGGCACAAGCTGTTTGTCAACTACATTCTCATGTGTCATGAAACAATGTGTCCACAGGTAAGCAAGCTGCTCTGTCACAGAGCTTGACCCCCAAAGTGCAAGAATTTTTTATTAGATTAAAGGAATGGAGCTAAGCAGCCCTCCTCATAGCTGATGACTCTTTGGAACATGCAGCTGTAGGAGGACTGATACAAAAGGCTTGTTTTTTATTCCCTTGAAGTTTGTATTCAAAAGTTTTAAAAAGTTTTCTTAAAAATAATAATAATGGAAGTGGAAACTTGCTTCATATAGCTGGCTTCCCCCTCTTTTTGTGCATGGAAGTGCGTATTTATTGTGGCCTTTGTTCTCAAAACAATTTGAAATATTTTTCTTCATACCCATTGTTATCCTGCAATAAAGGAAAGCATACATTTCCTGAACAGATCTTGTGCTGCTTTTCTAGTAATTTAGCTTATAAGAAGCAGTGTACTTTTCAGTTCTTACTTCTCTGCTTTGCTGCTTTCTCTGAGAAAACGCAGATGACTCTGAGAGAAGCAGATGACAGATCGCTTTGCAAAGCCAAAGCAATTCCTAGGGATATAAATGGCTAGGGAAGGAAGTCATCTAAAAAGCAAAAATGGTATTGTCAAAGTGCTCCCAGTGGGTTAGATTGTGCTAGGTCCCATGTGGTAACCAGTATTTCAAAGTGCAAGAGCAAATAGAGTAATTTTTCACAGATATGTATTCCTGTTCACAGATGAGCTAAGTCCATGGACTCCCAAGAGAAAATTACCCAGGCACTATGTTATTGCAAGACTTCCAACTCCCATTTCATTTTAAATCCTTTTAGTGTTGTTCCAGGTTGGACAGGGTGACCTTCTAAAAACCTCCTTCCCTGTGGCTCCCTTTCTATGTTCCATCAGTAGTGTATGAAAAGAGTAATGCTTAGATTACATGAGTGGTTCCATAGCACCACTGTATCTGTATCTTGACAACTGACTTTAATGTGGAAAACCCATGTGATTTGAACATTTTTTTGCACATTACATATAAAAGTGTTTGTGTAAAGGTAAAGGGACCCCTGACCATTAGGCCCAGTCACGGACGACTCTGAGGTTGCGACACTCATCTCACTTTACTGGCTGAGGGAGCCTGTGTGCAGTTTCCGGGTCATGTGGCCAGCATGACTAAGCCACTTCTGGCGAACCAGAGCAGCACACAGAAATGCCGTTTACCTTTCCGCTGGAGCGGTACCTATTTATCTACTTGCACTTCATGCTTTCGAACTGCTAGGTTGGCAGGAGCTCGGACAGAGCAATGGGAGATTTGAACCATTGACCTTCTGATCGGCAAGCCCTAGGCTCTGTGGTTTAACTCACATTTTTTGCACATTACATATAGAAGTGTGTGTGTGGCAGCTATCAAAACTCAAAAGGTAATGTGAATGTTGGACATACATGTTTTCATGGAGGATGAAGATGTCAGTGACTACTAACTCTTTTAGCTATGTTCTACCTTCACTGTTGGATGTTGTATGCTTCTGAATACCAGTTGCTGGAAACGGGAGAGGGTATTGTCTCACTGGCTGGCCACTGTGAGAACAAGATGCTGAACTTAGGCTACTGACCTGATCCAGAGGGCTCTTATGTTCTTGTGGACTTGTGAGAATTCCAAACATACTTACAGTACTTACTTATAAACCACACTTTAGCTAAAAATGTTCCCAGAGTGGCTTATAAGAATAAATAGAAAGATAGCCCTGTCCTCTGCTTTCCTGCTTGATATTACAAGGCAGGCATAGAAAACTTGCTTCATTCTTTGATTCATTCATTCAGTTTATGCCCTGGTTATGATGGAACTGTGTGCACTGTGTATTCTTAGGGCTGGTGATCAGACCTAGACCAGTTTGCATGTGTGTTCAGATATAGTGTACGTTGGTACTTTCGACATCTTTATGAAACCAATCAGAATATTTTGCAGAAATCTAGAACTTTTGTCATAGCCGATTAAGTAAAGCACCATGATGATGACATAACCTTTCACAATATTTTCTGCATCTCAGGAGGAGACATTGTACCAACTAAAAGTATTATTATTTCCTAAACATAATTTGCTTGTTTCTTGTGTCTGTTAAAAAGTTAATTGATTACCCTAGGCCAGCCACTGTCCTTCCTGCCTTGAATTGTTGAGCAGTTACTTTTGCATAGGAAAGAACAAAGAGAATGAAGATTACATAGAGCAATGATGTCTGTCTATATATACACACACAAGCATATATATTGAGCTAGGCGACCCCTGAAGTTTGCAGTCCAGATGAGCGACATTTAACCAAAAAGCAATGCAAATGCAAACAATTATTATACACAAACAGAATTAGTTACAGATAGGTAGCCGTGTTGGTCTGCCATAGTCAAAACAAAAAAAATTCCTTCCAGTAGCACCTTAAAGACTTCTTCAGATACACTGAAACAGAAGTTTCCAGACCCTTCTATATAGTGAGAAGGTGGGGAGGGGTATTACTCAGAAGGGTGGTGGGAATGGGTGATTGGCAGATAGCTGTGATGAGCCTGTTGACGACTCTTAACGACTGCAATAGGTCTTACAGGAAAAAGCAAGGGGTGAAAAGGTGAAAAATGGCTTTGTCGTGTATAATGAGATAAGAATCCAAGGTCTTTGTTCAGACCAGGTTTCTGAAACCTTGGATTCTTATCTCATTATACATGACAAAGCCATTTTTCACCTTTTCTGAGTAATACCCCTCCCCACCTTCTCACTATATAGAAGGGTCTGGAAACTTCTGTTTCAGTGTATCTGAAGAAGTGTGCATGCACACGAAAGCTCATACCAAGAACTGACTTAGTTGGTCTTTAAGGTGCTACTGGAAGGAATTTTTTTTGTTTTGACAAACAGAATTGTTAAGCAGAAAAAAAAGACCTTAGGTCTAATGTATGGCAGCAAAGATGGATTCTACAACCTTTGCTTTTAAAAGAAACAAAGGCAGTCCAAAATATGCTTATTGCGACATGAAAACACTATGATTTGATGCAAAGGAAGAGATCCTTTGTATTTTCTTTGGTGTCCTTTAAACATAGCCTGGTCTAATGGGAGATGCATTTGTATGAGCTAATTCCTTGTGGCTAGAGGCTTTCTCTTGAGTGATGCAAACATGTGGGTGGGACCAGTCGGCATCTCTCCTCCCCCTTGCCACAGGGAATGTTATTACAGAAAAGAAGTTTCCATTTGGTTGTAGCTTCAATTAAAGGGCAACATTGTCACAATCTAATCTATTAGGAAATTGTGAGTAGAGATTATGATGCCTGTATAAGCAAGCACTTCCTGTTGTGTGGCTACAGAGGCTTAATTTAACTCAAGAGGCAGCAAAGTTTCATTTTTGATTAAAATTATGAGGCATACTTTTTGGCAAAGATTGTGTGATATTTTTGAAATGCTATGGCTCATTGGGGTAAATTCATGAGTTTTCTAACTGGAAGGTGGTACATAATGCTCAGACATACAGTGGTACCTTGGTTCCCAAATGGCTTAGTTGTTGAACAAATTGGCTCCTGAACGCTGCAAACCTAGAAGTAAGTGTTCCGGTTTGTGCATGTTTTTTGGAAGCTGAACGTCCGATGCAGCTTATGCAGCTTCCAGCTGAGTGCAGGAAGCTCCCGCAGCAATATATTACTATTTTCAGCAATTATATGTTCAAGGTGCAACTTGGTGTTACACAAGGCCTCTACAGGTGACCTTCTATAACATGTTGGCAGTTGATATCTTATTCTTATCATTTGGTAGGATAAACACAGTGGGACAGCTCAGTCTTGAGTAGTTCAGCATAGCAGATGACAAACTGCATTCCAATTGATGGAGAACCTGCGCGTCCCCCCCAACCCCCAATCTTCCTTGGTTGCAATGTCCATTATCTCTTGACTGTTAGTCATACTATCTGGGACTGGTGGCAATTTGAGTCCAATAACATCTGGAGAGCCACAGATTCCCTACCTCTCATTAAAAATTTCCTCATATATCATAGCTCTGCTGCTGCAACTTCTTGTACATATGGGAACCCTGATGTGCACAAAGCATGCCTTCCCTGATCCAAAGCTACCATGAGGATGGCTGACCTTCCCTATGTGCAATATATACTTTACATCTGGTAACTGTAAACATTTTCTCGCTTTTAGTTCATGCTAGTTCATTAATTAGTGTCCCCTTTTAATTAGGCAGCTGGATATTGATGGTTCCAAATGGATTAGTTTGGTTGGGTGAGGGAATGTCACTATGGTTCTCATCATTTTCAAAAGAGTCAAGGCTTATGCATATTTGTTTTCCTTTGTCCTTGTTATCTCATGCTTTGTGTAGCTTGTTGCTATTTTGTGACATTTTGGTTGGTCCTAAAGAATGTATTCTCCAACTGTGGGTTTTGGAATATTTTGGAATATTTGACTCAGTTATATCTCTGATGTGTGGTACTTTCAGCTTTGCAATTGCTCAGAGTTCATTATTGACCTTTATAAAAGTGCAAACTATTGACATTTTACTGTGTTTGCCAAACATTTGTTAACAGAATCATTCAATTGTCAATCTAGTTGACTGGGACCCTCAATCTTAACATATATGAGAGAGAGAGGCTAAACTCTGTTGTCTAAATTTTGAAAATGCTGTGAAAAACAATCTGTCCATTTCTTTTCTGCAGCTTTCCCAAACTCACTTTTTTTCACTGTTTCCTGATATTTTAAACTTTTCTTTATTTCTATTTTCCCATACATGTTATGTCTTTATATAACAAGCCTTCAGGTAGGCCCCAAAGAAAGTACTTAATTTTAGACTGTGTGTGTCTGTGTGTGTGTGTGTGTGTGTGTGTACTAAGTGGAGTACTGAGTACACCCACCCACCTCAGCTTGGTCTATTTATATTTCACTTACTCTGTGAAAGCACCATCATTTGCTTTAATGTCTCAATATTTCTTCATTCAGTTAATCAGTTTGGAAAGTTGGGCAAAGTGAACCTAATCCACCCAGACTATCTCAGGGGAAAATTCTAGAGAGAAATTCTTTTTTGTTTCTGAGTCCAGAGAGAAATTCTTTAAGGTGGTATAAAGGTGTGCTTCTGTGGTTGTCTGTGATTATGATGTATAGTTAAAAAAGCCTTTTCGTAAGTTAACTTTGCATGAGATCTTTTGGTAAGCTGGATGGGGGAAATACAAAAATTAAGTACAATAATCTGGACCCCATTCAAATTAAACTATTTAATGCTATCAGTCCATACACGCTACAATCCTCCATGCATCTGTGCAAGAAATATAGAGGTGGGCAGCTTGATCGTGTGGGTTGGACTTAACTGCTGTGGTCATTTGATCTATGGCAGCTAAAGTGGTTATAGCAAGTGTGGAGATGTCTTGCTACATTTTATTTCCTATTCTCCTATAACTCATCCTCAGTTCCAGGACTGATAAACATCACATTTAATGGAACATAAGAAACTATAATATATCCTGTCCTCTTAAAATATATCCCCTGACACACCCTAGATCACGCCCTGCATATAAGCCTTGATGGAGCAACCCCAACCACCGCTGACTTTACAGCACTGGCACTTGTGGGTTGCTATTAAAGCACAGCATCTGAAAGAACCAAGCCTTGATTTTTGCAGCAGATGTATTATAAACTCAATCTGGTTTTTAGTTGGAAGTCCAGCACTGTGACTCATAGTGCCACTGATTGCTCAAGGTGCACACATACATGTCATTTTCAGAACTATTCTAGGATGCTAGAACCAGACTTACAGTAGCTGTCAGCTAGTGTAGCATCAGGGGTAACAGCCTGAGCTCAGCTACAGAAGCTGCCACTTCAAATCCCAGATCACTATGAACTACTTTCTGGCTCTGGGCAAGCCAGTCTTCTCTCAGCTTTGTGCCCCCTCCATCCTAATTACAATCAGCTAAGGAAGCTTGCCCGATTCTAGTTTAAGGCCCCGAGACCACTATACTACACTGTAGCACTAAAATGTTCTGTGAAAGCCCATGGTGTAAACTGAGGTTGTAGCGTTTTATTGATTAATCAGTCGGTCAATAGTCAGGCAGAAAAAATTATATTATTTTTTAGTGTAAAAGCTGAATATGGAAAGCACCATTTTAAACAGACACACACACATTCCAAGAATTTTCTATCTGGCCATTTAACATGGTTGGTCGTCATTGGGCTTCTTTTGTTCTCCCCCCCCCCTTTTTTTTTTGGCACAGTAGGTGCTATTTTGAGGGGAATCCTAAAAATGTACTTTTGCAAACCTAGGTTTGCAATGCCAATATCTCACTCTTGTTTTGCAGTTATCTGGTTTTTGCTATATAACTATTGGCACACAGCACCTGAGTTTGATATTAGAGGGAGCAATTGTGTTGCGTGCCACTATTAAATATAGCGGTCATTTTAGCAGACTTTCAGCTAGTCAGAGATGCAGCATTTCAGAAAATTCATAAAGTGATTAATCTATTTACAGCTGCATGTACTGCAAATACAACATAAATTGCCAAATGCAAGTGAGACCAAACAGTGACAGAAAACAGAAAATGAAAAATAGACCTGGTATTTCAGGTTAGGTGCAGTAAATTACCATGTTATTCATTGAAATCTCTCGAGGCCCAGCTGCTCATATATCATCTGTCAATAGCCTAAATTCCATATATAAATTTATGTCATTTTTGTGTGCTGTCTCTAAATGTGCATTATTCTCTCAGGATGCTTGGAGTTGCACAAGTCATGTGACTCTGCAATATGGCTCATACTTTCACAAATCCCCCTAAAGAGCTAACCTACATTCCAAGGAAATGAATAGAGTACCCAGTTCCACCACTGGTGAAATATTAATTTGCAGGCAAATTTTTATCCCAGCATTATGACTTTAAACCAGTGGGACTAAACAAGAATTCATGGTTTGTGGATGACTGACATCCGCAGTAGAGGCTATTGCACTAGGGCTGTTAGGCACAGCCCTCCCAATGAGAAAGTCAAGCAATTTTTATGGACCCCCTCCCCCCCCAAAAAAATGTCAAAACCACATGCTCTTTCCTGCCCCACACTCATTTTATAATTTCAGGAACTTACAGAAGCCTGTGGAGGCTTTCTTTCACAGGAATAGACCCACCATTTTACGACTGTAGCTTCTACAGGTGCGCCTGTCACTGGAAGTGTATTTCAAAGGTTCTGCTGAGGCTTTTTACTCCATCTCAGGGACAATTGGCTCTGGCCAGTATAGGAATATTGAGAGTTGCATGGCAGGCCGCATTTTGGATGCTTTTCCCCACAAGCCGAGTAGAGGGTGAATAACACTTAGGACATTGGTGTGGGTGGAAATAACTAGTGTTATTGACTACAGTGAGGCAAGGGGGTGACATGACATTTGGAAAGGATCCATAAGCCCCCAAGACTTCCGATCTCAAGCCCAATACACCATCCCAGCACACCTGCTGGGGACTGTCCTGGGAGTTGACCAGTGTAGAAGGACCCAGTGTGGCACATGCCATGGGGCTGGAGACTCACTGGTAACCTGAGATGGGTGGTGCCAGGCCCAGCCCACCAGGACCGGGAACTGGTGCACCTTCTCAAGACCCCTTGTGTGGGCCTCCCCCATGTTTATATCCTACCCATTGCTATTTCCACACGAGACGTAGCAAAAGCTATGTGCAAAGTGCCTAACAGTCATGTGCTATCCACCAAGAAAAGTCAAAAACCCCTCTATCGATGGTCAATGGGTGCTGAGAGGAAAATTCCTTTCCAGCTCTGAAAACCAGTGGCCACTTAATGCCTTAGAGGAAGACTTTAAAACCAAGGGAGGGCTGGGAAATCTGGTCCATGTACAGTGATACCTTGGTTTACGAACTTAATCCATTCTGGAAGTCCGTTCTTAGACCAAAGCGTTCTTAAATCAAGGTGTGCTTTCCCATAGTAGCAGGGGACTCAATTTACAAATGGAACACACGCAACAGGAAGCAAAACATGTTCTTATTCTAAGGCAAAGTTTACAAACCAAGACACCTACTTCTGGGTTTGCAGCGTTCTTAATCCAAGTTGTTCATAAACTGTTCTTAAACCAAGGTACCACTGACGTATGTGAGAGAAATCAATAGTGGAGCTGACCAGTGCTGTTAAAGGATCTGACATTCCACCCCCTCCCAAGAGCTCACCAGGCCCTATGAAAGGAGTAGTTCAATCAGTAGACTGACTGAAGGGATAGCCCAGTCAGTAGAGCATGCAACTCTTAATCTCAGATTTGTGAGTTCAAACCCCACTTTGAGCAAAAGATTCCTGCATTTCAGGGGGTTGGACTAGATGACCCTAATGGTCCCTTCCAACGCTACAATTCTATGATCTGTGAAATGAGAATGCCTGTGAAATCCCAGGTGGGAGAATTGGGGGACACTGGCTATTGTGGCATCGGTGCTGCCCCAAGGACTGGCACCTGCTCTTAATTCTTTGCTGGGCCACTCTTTCTATTTGGGATCTTCACATGGCGACACAACTCTACATGTTTGAGTTGCTTGCAGTTCATGGCCCACTTTGAAAGCCACATATTTGGTTAATTGAGTGCAATATAAATACTGCAATAAATAAGTTGTTTCAGAAAAAGAGGCATTCAGGATTTAGGACTATCTTGTCCATAGAGTGTTTATTTATTTATCTCATAGGATTTATACACCTCTTGATTGTAAAAACAAAAACAAACAAAAACTGAAAGTGGTTTACAAAAAACAAAACCGTAAAATCAAGAAAAATTGCAACCCTACTTTAAGACATACCAAAGTTAAAACACTATAACAGATTAAAATTGCATCAGCTTTTGAAGCATCTGGATAGGCTTGTCTAAACAGTGATGTTTAAAGCAGGTGCTGAAACGAGTACAGTGAAGGCACCTGCTTGATTTCACTAACGTGTAGGCGCTGCCACACTAAATGATCAAATTCTTACAATGGCGGAATCGGTGATTGTAATAGATGGTTGATTATCATTCAGAGATTTCTATCCTGGTCTTCTAATGCATTCACATTAATCAGAATGTCTTACTACAATCACAATGACATAATCCAGAATAAAACAAAAAAATACAGATCAACGATATAAAAGCAGCCACAGTAGACACAAAAACAGGCTATAAAAAGCTGGGTTTCCCCCCATAGAAGCTCATCTGTGCAGCACAACAAAAGCATATCAGAATTTGGAAGAAGTCAAACAAAGCTCCTGATCATAAGGATCTGGCAGGCTGGCAAGGGAGGAGATGGCCTCTAAGGAGCGGATTAGGCTCTTTGTGAGAAAATAATTATCCCAGTACCTTATTCGTAATATTTTAATGTTATGAATATGAAACTATCGATTATTAAAAAAGGAAACAAAAATGTTACCATCTGTTCAGTAAACAGGAGGAAAGAACACATAACCTTTGCTACAGTAGAGTTGAAATTTTATGGCAAATTTAGTGCTTCTCCATTAATGAAAGAAAATCCAGAAGCAAATCTTTCTGTATAAATATATACATGGATGAATGGAAAAAAGCACAAAAACACATGTTCTGTTTACCTAATGAAGTTTTAGACTATTTCATAAGAATGAATGTATTTTTTGTGCTAATCAACATTTTTAATATCTTCTACAGTATTGTTTAGATATTATTCAGTATTAACCAATATTATTCACAGACACAGCAATCAGTGCAAAAAATTAATAAAGCAAAGTTGTTTCATACCACTGGCTAAATTATTAAAAATGATCCTTCCTCCAGTTGTAACTTAGAACTGTTGGCTGTAATTTCATTGTTCTAAATCTAAAGAGAAACAATTTTCTCCCTTGCTTACTGCAGTTTAATCCAGGCAACAAAGCTTCTTATCTATGAAGGATACAGTAATCTGAACTACGTCAAACTCCAGTGGCATCTGTCACATCTTTTAAAAATGAAAAAGCTTGCTGAGCTGGCGACTTTGATTTTATAGCAACAGGCAAAGCAAAGGACAAGCAGCCTCGCTCCAAGTCCAGTATAAATGGCTAATTGTCCTGGATAATATTGCAGCAGTAAAGAATAAACAAGCAGCCCCTTCCACTGAGATACTGGAGTTTGAACACAAAGTCTTATTTTTTCAGGGTATCGTATCTTACATTCTATGAGAGCAAATCACATGCCTTTTTTAAGGGGAGCAATTGGAGAAGAAATGACCCAGATGGGAACAGGGGCATAGCTAGCTGCTCTGGCACCTAGAGTGGTAGGAGCAGGGCGATCTGCATACAGGGCCCCCACAGTATGCAGTGTGCCATTTTGTCACCCCCTCAGGGATGACACCTGGGGCGGGCTGCACCCCTCTTTCTATGCCCCTGGATGGGAATCACAGATGGAGGGGCTTCATCATCACTGATAATGAATATAGAGAGAGATTTCCCATTAAACAATGTTTGCTTTATTTTTGTAAGCTGCTTAGAGGGTCTATTTACAGTCATTTTGTTAAATAAACAATAAAATAAAATAGCTGTCCATTGTTGACAACTCTCCACCTCCACCCAAGAAACACAATCCCACTTACCTGTCTTATGTAATGGGGAAATTCACAGGGCAAATTCCGCTATAGGGAGGCAATGTCCTTTTGCCATGAATTAGCTAGATTAAACATACCTTAAAAACACAATATGCAGTTGGTAGCTAGTGCATCACCAATTACATTAATGTTTCAAAAGTTGAATCAGCTACTCTCACGCCTCACCCCCTGCTTTAATTCTTCCTGCCTTTGCTTGATGGAATTAAGTGGCCAGGCCAAATAGATTGTCTGAAAGAGATAATTGCAAATCAACTTTGGGATCAGTTGCTTCTGTTTGACTGATCCTGCTTGGGTTCTTGGCCAGCACCTGATATTTCAGACTGTAAGTTTAGTTTCAGAGTGGTTGAAGACAATGAACTGAGGCCTGTACAGCAGACTGTATCCAGTCTGGGTCTGAGACACAGCAGAACAGAAACTGAGATGGGGGCTGCCTGGGGTTGATCTTACTGAATAGGCTTGATAGTGGGCATGAATCCCCCCTTTTTTCCATTGATCCTGCCTTGTTTTATAGATACGCCATATGTTGATTGTTTTTGATACCATCCTTTTCTGTGTCTAGTTCATACTTGTGTACTTTAAATCTTGATCCAGTCCCTCCTCTCAAAAGAGATTAGTAGATTTTGGCATTCCACGGGATGAGAAGATACTCACTGATAGCTTGTTTTCCCAGATGAGGGTGTATTCTTTATCCCCATCAGAAATGTCTTAATCAGGTCAGATAACAACAGCTGTCTGGACATCCTCTCAAGAGACAAAAGCTTCTGCTCAAAATTCTGTCTGCATCAAGAAATGAATGGTTGTTTGGTGCTCGCAAAGGTTACAAATTTATTGTGAGGGGGGGGAGGTAGTTTTCAAAATTTAGATCCAAGCCACATTTGATTAACTTCTGTCACCTAGAAGCAATTATCGTAATCGGTCTCAGCTCCTTTTGCTAGACTTCAGGATGCACAATTTTTTTCTATTTATAAAAGTATTTCTCTACCGCCCTCTGGCAAAACATCAGGTACAACAACATTTTTTTTTAGGGATACAAAGCATCTATGCAACATGTAGTCAGAGAGACTATATATAACTATAAAAGATTCTATATTCTTTTGGGAGCCAGAGACTGGTCAAGGTCCAGAATGACCTAGCACTACCAACTCAGTATGTGAGGACACGTGGCAGCCTTCCTCATATACCTCTAGAACAAGGATGGACAGACAACCTTTCGCCCTCCAGATGTTGTTGAACTCACATCAGTCCCAGCCATGTCCAATGACCAGGGATTATGGAAGTTGGAATCTGACATCATCTGGAGGGCCACAGGTTTCCTGTCCCTGTAATATCCCATTGTGAGGGTGGAGGCTTTTGCTTTTAAACGGTAAATAAATAGTAAAAGGTACTTAATGAAATTGTTTATAAGTAAACAGTTGAAGACAAGGTCAAAACCAAGTGATTTACTTTAATAATTAGGACCAGAGGATTATTGCATCTATATACTATATTGACTGGACATAAGCACCATGGCTTTAAAATGGGGGAAAAGAGAGGAAAATCAGCTGTAAGCAGGTCAAAAAGTTGGTTATGGGCCAAATGGCAGCTCTTGCATTCACATATACATAACATAGTCTAAGCAAGATGCTTTGGATGACTAGTGGCAAAAAGTACATCCGTCTATTAACATTATAATATAACAAATGAAGTATGATTTGATATAGATATAGGTATAGATATAGACAGAGATACAGAGATATAGAGATATGTAGGCACCTCCCTACTTCCAGGCTCCCACGTGCATAAGTGAAATCATGTAAAGTGGGGAGCAGCCCATTTAATACAGAGGGAGCATGGGAAGAGAGAGAGGCCCTGGAAATCAGTTAGGGCCGCTGCCCAGCCTTTCCAGAACCTGCCTGCCTGGCTGCAGGGAGCGAGTGTGCATGGTGGCAGCTGGCCATGGAGGGCAAGGGCTTATAAGGGCACACAACAGAACTGGTGCTATGACCTAGCATATAACACCAGCTTAACTTAACACTTGCTTCCCATATATGGGATTGCTCCCTTGAGCCATTTTTGGGATTTTCAGCATTAAGGAAACCTCTCACGTTTCTCATCAAAACAAACCATCAAACCTTGGAGTTTAGTACTATCCTTCTCTCTTCTTCTCCCATTACCTGTTATGTCACCCATGCAACAAACAGATTGTACATGTCGCGGTGGCAATTAATAATATCCTATGAAGGCTCCATATTTCTGCTGCAAAAGTCATCTGGGCTAACAAAAATGGATAATGTGAATTCATCTTCACAGACCAAAAAATTATGTGCCTTAATGTCCCAAGTGATCAGGTTTCCAGTACAGTGAACAGGCTGCAATTAATTTCCACTCACTATTAATCAATTTAAAATGCATTTGATATTTTTAACAAAAGCAATCATAAATCAAGATTAGTGTGTGTGTGTGTTTGTTTACTTTCTTTAAACTGGAAGTTGTTCCATTACTACCCCGTAAATCAAGTGCTGCTGTCATTATGTACCTTCTTTTAAATTAAATCAAATACTGCAGACACTTCATGGTAACTCATTGTAGTTTATTTGTTGTTCTTTTTCTTTCAGAGCTTGAGGCAGAAGAATGGTGCAAACATCTTTGTATAGAATGTCTAGGAACCAGACTTAATGATATAAGCCTTGGTGAACCTGATCTACTTGCTGCTGGAGTACAGAGAGAACAAAATGGTAGGTGTTTAGGTCATCTGGTCTCATTTATCTAGGCTACTCTAAACATTCTTGCCTCAACTCGTAGTAATTCATTTGTGGTACCTCGGCTTGGTTCTTTTATCTCTGACCAGATCTTGGTATGATGTTCAAAGCCCAAAAAATTAAAAATAACAAACCAGTAAATTGTGTGCCTATTTGTTGCACGTGAAAATTGCACTGCAGTATAGGATTTGTAGCATTTATGACTGACAAAAAAGGTGATGTGGGATATCATTAGCTCACAGCTTACACTAAAAAAATTTCTAGAAGATTATTAGCATTATTTAAGTTTCTATACCACCCTTTATCCAAGGATCACAGGGCAGTTCACAACATAAAAATACAAGATGAGAAAATAAAAAACTTAATAAAAAAATGAAAACAAACCAGTAACCTCCCCTCCCACAAACACAAACCATCTTCAGAGGCAGTCCCACATATAATGCATAGACAACAGAAGTTAGGCTATCCCTGTCCATATAGGAGTGCAGCTGGGACGCCAGCTGAAGTTCATGGAAGGCACCAGAGAGGCTATGTGAGCCTCAAGTGACAGCAAAGGATCCAAGAGTGCTTCCAAGTGATGTACCCACTCTTTCAGAGGGTGTGTAGCCAACCCCCAACTCAGAAAGTCATCCAGGATACCATGGTTATTGGTATCAAAAGCTGCTGAGAGGTCAAGAAGAATTAAAAGGGACATATTTCCCCAGTTTCACTCCTGACAGAAATCAGCATACAGGTTAGCCAAAGCAGTTTCTGTGCCAAAACTGCGCCTAAACCCTGATTGGAAAGGATCTAGAAAATCAGTTTCATTCAAGAGTGCCTGGATCTGGTCCATGACCACCTGCTCAAGAACCTTACCCAAGAAGGGAACATTGGCAACTAGCTGGTAATTACTTAGATTTTCCAAATCCAGGGAAGGCTTCTTAAGGAGTGGTCTTACCACTGTTTCTATCAAGCAGGCAGGGACCACTGTATCTCACAAGGAGGCATATTCTGAATAGATACCACCAAAATAGACGACGGTCATTATATAGTGTTAAGAAGAAAACCCTCCCTGCATTAATGTGCAGGAGGTACCATGTATTTCAGAAATGCTAGCAGAATTTTCACAGTAATGTTTGAGGTGTAGTCGCTGGAACTGAAGTACTGGGCCTGAACTTTGCTCTTTGCAAACTATGGAAAGTAAGTGTGTCCAAGAAGGGATGTCCATGAGCTATGACTATCACAGTAGCAGGTAAGCACTGATGGAGCTGCTGGTCACATAAGTGGTCCGAACTGAATGGAAAGCCAGGATTGATGCTTCATTGCACCATTTTACTACATTGACAGTTGACTACTAGTAGAAATGAACACAATTAGCATGCTTATTGTCCTGTGGTAAATAAATGGGACGAAACAAACATGATTAGGCCAGCAGACACAAGGTCTCTCTGCAAGGCACACCCATAAGGAACCAAAGAGGTATGATTAGTGGCATCATTTAAAATGTAAGGAGTGAGTGAAATTGATGTTTCAGTAATATTCTGTGATGAATCATTAGGTACATTCCCTCAGACATTGCAATTTTGATAAATATCCCCCAGCATAGAAATTTACATTTAAATTAACAGAGCTAAAACTGTCACCCTAACTCTAGAAAGCAAATCAGACATTGTGCTTGTATGTAGCAAGAGGACATGATGTAAACTGTTCATTAATAAATTCATTAGCTATGGGGAGAAATAGCATCTCTATAATAGGAATATAAATTTGGGTGAATCAACTGTATTCACCCAAATAGGACCTGTACAAGTCCTATTTAAATGGGTGGAAGCTTGTGCAGAAATTTCCAATGAATTACGTACATGTCCCTTGTTGTGAAACCCATAAAGAAGAGATTGTTCTTAACATTGAATTCCACCCTGTATTTTCCAGGGTTGTAAATATTCTGGTTGTAAATTGTTTTAACTGGTATTAATATTGCATTTTTATATTGTTGCCGTATGGTGAAGGGCAGGAAAGAAATCTGATAAATAACAACAGCAACAGCCACTATGTTTAATTAATTTAATTTAGACAGGTGTTCATGCAGCACAAACCTTCACAGTTGTTGGAAAATGAAACTAATGGAGCAGTTGAAATGTGATGAGGGCAACTTGGGAAGAGGTGGCAAATAATATAAAGCCAGGACCTAAGCTGAACTTTGAATTATGCCTTTCATTGTTCTTACACAAATATTTTGGCCTCACTCTAAGAACATAGCCACAACATTTCCTTCTGTATCTCTACTAACAGCGCTGAGTCGTTGTCCCCCCCCCCGCCCCTGATTGTGTTTATTTTCTTCCACTTCTGTTCATCTGCCTTTTCATTCTATTTGCACATCAAAGATCTGTAATGCAGCAGCTAATGGATGGTTAGCTGTGCTTTGTATCCAGCTTTCCATCTGGGATGATTTATGCAAAATGATATGATTAGAATCTGAATTCCTTTTGGTTTACAGTTGTTTTGCTTTATTGAGGTGAAATGGTATACACGGATATGGGATTTAAAGAATGAGTTTGTGTTTTTCTTTTATTATTTAAATGATGGTTGCCAAGTTTTCTGCATAATCAAAATGCTTCATTTAGGCTTTGCATTGTTCATTCATTATGGCCTATTCCATGGTTTAGGTGGTCATCTGAACTGGGCTACAGTCCCTACAGAACAGTTCCATGTGTACACTTAAAAGCATATTTGAGATACCCTATTTTTGTTTTTTATTTATAAAAATATTTCTAAACTGCTTTGTTAAAAGATGTCATGATGATGTGCAATAAACATTATAAAATTATAAAACATAGAACAAATGACCAACACAGAATCAAGTTAATTGTCTGAAAAGACTTGGCAAAAAAAATTAAAAAATGTTTTCAGTACAGGATGAAATATCAAAATTGTAAGTGTTTAAATAGGAACAGTGTTCTAAAGTACTGCTGCCATTGCACTAAAGGCCTTAGTTTGTGCAGAAACTAAACACAGTGGTGCCTCGCAAGAAGAAATTAATCCGTTCCGTGAGGCTCTTCGTATAGCGGTTTTTTCGTCTTGCGAAGCAAGCCCATTGACAGCTTAGCGGATTAGCGCTATTAGCGGTTTAGCGGCTTTTAGCGATCAGCTGTTAAGCGGCTTATCAGCGGATCAGCTGATAAGCGGCTTAGTGGCTTAGGAAAAGGGGGGGAAAGGGAAAAAACCCCGCAGGAACTCGCAAGACATTTTCGTCTTGCGAAGCAAGCCCATAGGGAAATTTGTTTTGCGAAGCGCCTTCAAAATGGAAAACCCTTTCGTCTAACGGGTTTTTCGTCTTGCGAGGCGTTCGTCTTGCGGGGCACCACTGCACTGGGACAATCAGGGCTTTTCTAGATAAGCTCAGTGATAGGACTGGTATGTAAGGGACAAATGGTCCTTAGAGTAACCTGCAATTAGCTGCAATTTCTAAACCAACCTAAAGGGTAGTCCCACATAGAGAGAACTGCAATAGTCAAAACTAGCAGATGCCAAGGCATGCACCACTGTGGCCAAACTATCCCTGTCCAGGAATGAGCATAGCTGGTGTACCAGCCAAAGCTGTAAGAAATCACTCTTAGCAACTGGGGACACTTCTGCCTCCAGTAATAGTGATGGCTCTAAGAGTAGTCCGAAGCTGCAGTGCAGCCCTGTCAAGAACAGGCATCCTGCTTATTTTCCAAAGTTAGGAATGACTAACCCACGGGTTTTTGTCCTACTAGGATTGAGCTTCAGTTTCACTACATCTGACTAGATCTGCTAACCAGCCATTATTTAGCTTGCCTTGCAAGTAATATAATGTTCCAGCATGTAAACAGGTATCAGAGGAGTAAACACCAGTAACCTTCAGAATGGTCCTTACAAGAATGCTTTGAGATGGAGCTGTTATTTTCCATCCATGAGCTGTCAGGTGTATTTTATTTATTTATTTATTTATTGTTTAGGCTGTATCTCTGATCAATCATATTTGGCCTGTTTATCTTCCTGGGTTCTTCCCAGGAAGCCAGTATTTGTTTATCTATTTAACTTAGCGATTATATATCTGAATTGGTTTATAGAGAACATTCTACTCCAAAGCAATTGCTAAATAGTCCAAACCAAACATAGGATCTCATTATTTGTCTCCTTCTCCCTCTGTCTGTACCAGGGTGATTTCATTTTTCTAAACAAATTCTGTCTCAACAACTTTGTTCTAAATTTGTGTCACTCCCTTTCTACAACCGGAAACACATTTGTTAGCAAGATCCAATAATGTTTTGTGTATATATGTCCATTAGCTTTGCTGAAAAACCCAGGGAATGGAACAATTTTCTCTAGAATCTTTTCAGTGCCTTGCATCATTTATGGATGATTATTTTCTGTTAACTTTTTAGCCACTTGGTTCTATTGCTGTAGTGTACCAATGCATAACTTTTTGTCTCAAGTCCTGAGTAATCGCTGTTGCTTCTGTTTCTTTGCCTTGCAGCTGATGTTCAATTTAATCATGAACATTTCTTCTTAATCCATGACACCTCACCTTAGACACTGACCTCCAATGCAGAGCAGACAAATGTCTCTTGACATTTTGAGTATATCATGTTGCCTGAATGCCCTTTTCCAATAACATGCTCGAATAATTAAAGGAAGCTATGGGTTTTCTTCCTTTCTGTTGAACTTTTAGGTTTTGACTGTATTTTTTGCCCCACACCCAGAATGAAGACTTGATACACGGATTGGTTAAAGGTTATATTTATTGAAATATAACAAAGAAGACTTGTGCCAATACAAACAGAAGTGTAAGCTGGTATAACCTATGCTAGCAGGCCGAAAATCTCATGCTTGCTGCTAAGCACCAAACCGTCTCAGAGCAGCTCCATCACCCAAACTGAAGGGAGGCAAAAAACATATTCCCATAAAGGGAAACCATATGTGGATTGATTGACAGGTGCCAGCCACCCCCGCTGTTCAGCATTCAGAAGGTGGCACATATGAGGCTGCAAGACCACCATACCAAGCTGCCCCCCCCCAAGCTATTCAACAGTGGTGGTCCTTAGTGGAGTGCCCCCCAATCAACACTGTAAATCTGGTTACAGATGGAAGACTTGAATAATCAGTAAACAAATGTGCTGAAAACTGTGAAAATCAGAAATACCATATAAAATCAGAGTCTTCTGCAGTGGAGACATAGCCTTTCATACTTGGGATTTAGTTTTAAAGTACTTGTTGCAAGACTGACACCCATTAGTGTGATTAATGAGAAATATAGCCTCAGAGGAGAGGATGGATAGCCATGACATTGAGTGAATCAGCTTAGGAGGTATCACTGGGACAAAAATTAAATGGACTGAGACAGAAAATAATATTGAGACTAACAAATTTACTTATAGCCATATGGGAGCTTTAATCTTTGACATATACATAAGAATTCTTTGGCGACATAAATTTTTCAAAAGAAACTTTTCTCAGTTTTTCTCTGGTTTATTTCAGGCTTGCTTTTCTATCACCTGTTGAAAATTGCATTTCATTTTGGAGTGATATGCAGTGAGTTGCAACTCCTTTGTAATCCCTAGCACTGGTTTTGCTGATTCTGTACAAGATTAGATCCTACATTGAATTTTAAGTTATTAAAACCTCACTTTTTTTAGGATAATCCTGTTAAATGCTAGGTCATATATGACTTCAGTATCCAGAGATCAAGACACAAGCTAATGCTTAGTGGTTTACATGTGGGAGCCAGAGATAATATATGCGCTAGGATTACAGAAAAGACTAGTATTAGATGAGCTGAAATCAGTAATGTAGGTCCATCTAAAGACACAAGTGTTGTCAAGGATAAGACAGTTGTTGGTGGAAGAGTCCATTTGGAAGAAAATGACAGTGGTGAGTGATGGACAGCTATGCAGAGTTGCTGTGATGCTGGATCACAGCACTACTAGATCAAGCCTGTAACCAAGATTGAGAAACGGAATCCACGTGGGTCTTCCAGCAATGAAGTCACTTGTTTAAACCCTACATTCTTAGCAAAATATGACTCTGCATTCTGAAGCACTAACATCACATCACCCAGGAGCAGCAAGCTTTTCAAGCTCTAAATGTGATGCTTGTTTTTTAATTCAGTCAAATACAGTAGCAGTGCTATTATCTTTTACATTTCTGCCTTCAAATCTTGGGTTGAACAGATTTCCAAAATTGTGAATTGGGTGCTGTTGTGTTCTTTCTCCCACTCTCAGCCTTTTGAAGCCTATATCCATTTACTATGACAGCAAGAGGAAGTCCACAACCTAAAAAGGGACTGAATCCTTCTTCCTTCAGTTGTGGCAATGACAGTGCTCACTAGAAGCAGAAATATATATTGCTGCTGCATTTGATAGCTGTACTTGTTTGTTCTCAGTGTACAGGAATCATATTAATCTGATACAGTATGAAGTCTTACATAAGTCTTCTTCTAACTCAGTTTTTTTTGAAATTTTTGGGGTCGAATACATCAACACATTGCCTTAAAAATGTATCATTCTAAAAGAAAATATTAGATAATCCAAAATTTTCCAGTTTCAGGGAGAAGGGAGAAGCTTTGGGAAAAAACAGGGAAATATATTTTTCTGATTTTTATTTTATTTTTTTATTTTTTTTGCTTCCCCTCCCCTCCCAGCCCTAGGCCTTCACACATCCACTGCCAAAATCTCTATATTCACATATTATTGGGCTTCTGCTGGTCCACATGTGCATAGAGTAAGTAATATGTCAACTGAAAATTCAAGAATACCTGATAAACATGGCTTCTAAGACCATCACCTACTGTTACATCTGAAAAGGAGCTGTCACACACAGTGCATCTGAGTTATGTGATGTGACAATATCTCCCAAAGTGGAAGTATTGGGAGGCAACTGGTAAAATCACAGAAGTGGGAAGAATGTGACCTTCCACACCCCATCTATGAAGATTAATTAAATGTGATGTGGAAAACCTGTGGATCAAGGTTTCGGTAGTGGGGGGGATGGAATAGCCAATAGTAAGGAGACAGTCTGGGTTGTAACAAAAGCATAGGGGAGGGTTTAACTCTACATAGTATTCTTGATTAACCACTTTCCTCCAAAGCTTCTATTGGTATCTCAATGAAGGCATACAGGTACCTGACCGAAAAGAAAAATTAGTTCCATTGTACAGTTTCATCTTACATGTTTTCAGATTTTCTTTTTTTTAAATAATAATAATAATTATTAGATTTTTCCAAAATTATAGCAAAAACCACAAAGCAGAATGACACACAAAAACAGAAAGGAAAAGAAGAATACATCAACGAATGAAAGGGGGAAAAAGGAACAAAAAACAAATAAACAATAACAACAAACTTCTTCTGAGTTTCCTTGTAGTTAAAAGTAACAGCTTTCCAATATCATTATTAAACTAAAACAATTTCCAATTATAGTCCATCTTACTCACTTTTCTTAATATTCTAAATCCCATTTATTTAATTATAACGTAGTTTAATCCTAGGCCTATTTGTTTCTTTCAAGTAATTCCTAATTTTTTATATTACGATATTTATTCAAATAGTCCTTAAATTTCCTCCAGTCCTCTTGAAACTCCTCTTCTTTCTGGTCGCGGATTCTTCCAGTCATGTTAGCTAGCTCCGAAAAGTTATCATCTTCATCTGCCAATCTTCCACTGTTGGTAGTTCTTGTGTTTTCCAATTTTTAGCAAGTAATATTCAGGCGGCCGTTGTGGCATACAAAAATAATTTAACATCTTTCTTGGGCAATTCCAAACCTGCTTTTCCAAGAAGAAAGGCCTCTGGTTTCTTAATAAATGTATATTTCAACATTTTTTTCAGTTCATTATAAATCATCTCCCAGAAGTCTTTCACCTTGGGACAAGTCCACCACATATGGGAAAAAGTACCTTCTTTTTCTTTACATTTCCAACAAAGGCTATCACTATTGTAATAAATCTTTGCTAGTTTTACAGGGGTCAAGTACCATCTATACATCATCTTCATAATATTTTCCTTTAACATTGTACATGCAGTGAACTTAACCCCTTTCTTCCTTAGCCTCTCCCAATCCTCCATCATTATATTATGTCCCACATCTCTTGCCCAATCAATCCTAACAGATTTAACTTGTTCATCCTTTGTATGCCACTCCAACAACAAATTATACATTTTAGACATATTCTTAACTTTAGTATCTAACAACTCCATTTCCAATTTGGTTTTTCTGTTGCAAAACCATTTCTCTTACCCATCTTATATAATTCATTAATTTGATAATATTGCAACCAATTCACTTTATCTTTAATTTGTTCAAATGGTTTTAATTTAAAACCTTCCTGATCCTCTAACAACAAATCTGAGTACCTCAACCATTTGTTTTCCATATTTAACTTTTTGGGGGTCTGTGCTTCCATTGGCAAAATCCATTTTGGTGTTTTTCTTACTAAGAGATCTTTATATCTAGTCCATGTTTTCAGATTTTCTAATGAAATATGTTGATGCTTTGTTTGGTTTTTTCCCTTTGGAATAAAAAGGTCCATCACAGTAAAGAAGCTCTTTCAAAATAGCTTGCTAATTGAAATTATTAATGCAATAAGAAGAAGCTAATGATATCATTTTATGAAGGTCACTGACAACAGACACTGTTTAACTGTTACATTATGCCATTGAGCATCTGTTACTAATGATAAAGAGGTCTCAGCTGTGCTTCCAGATGTACTATGAGCTGTCTTCTGAGAGAGTTGCATTGATGTATTTAAATGGGTTTATTATTTACATGCTTGTCACTAGATTGAAAGGGAATTAACATCATAATGCAAGCTAGCTCACTATTTTCACCATGATTTTCCACTCCTTTTCAGAGCGCTTCAATGTTTACCTAATGCCTACACCAAATTTAGATATCTACGGAGAATGTACAATGCAGATTACACATGAAAACATCTATCTCTGGGATATACACAATGCTAAGGTGAAGCTGGTGATGTGGCCTCTCAGTTCTCTGAGAAGATATGGGCGGGACTCAACATGGTTCACTTTTGAATCAGGAAGGTAAGAGACAATTATGGAAATTTAGTAAGTAGATTGACTCATATGGAATAATGTTTTATTATTGCCATGATGGAACATGAAGCATCAGTGGACACTTTTAACAGAAGTTGTTATTTTTCTGTCCGGAATTTGATTTTTTTTTTATTTCTTTTAATGAAAGAAGTTCTAAAGAAGTTCCAAACATTCTTTGACTTTTCACATCAAGTATACATACCTGACAACTGAGCACCAGACTTCATGCACTTGATGAAGCAGAATTTAGTCCATGAAAGCTTGTCTTGCATCTAGTAAAAATGGAAGCGTGTCATCATGTAGGCCCTACTGGAGGATTTGTAGTGCTTCTTCACAATCTTGGATTTGCATTAAATCAGGGAGAGGGAGGGGAATCAAACTGAAGGCAGGTTGCACAACTGCAGTGGCCATGGCATGGAAGCCCATCCCTCCACCATCCCTACCCTCACTTTACTCAAACTTCTGTTATTGTTTAAAACAGCTACTTCTCCCCCTATCATTGACCTTTCCTTTTCACTGTTCTCAAACATCTCCCTCTTCCTTTCCTTTCTGCCTCTTGTAAGAGAGATAAGGGGTCCACAGCCCTGAAAATTCCATAGTGCCCTCACATAATGTATTTCACTCCTTGTACCATGTGTTATCTCCACCATGAAGCTCCAGATTCTGTGTTTCTATTTAGAACATATATTTCATTAGGAAGCAAATGCCCATATATTTACAGCATCCGTCAGCTGAACTTAACCTTCTCTAACTGAACAGCCTGAACTTGCCATTAAGATTCTGTTCATCTTAAAGATACAGTAGCCTATATGATCATGGGGTATGTGTGCAAAGGGGGACTGCAGAGGAAGAGAGAGGAGGGGACATGGAAATTGGAGATGTCTGTGTCCAAGGGAGAGTTGAGAAAAGGAAGGAGGAAAAAGGGAATGAAGGTGAAAATGCAGGTAATGGTAAAGGGACCCCTGACAGTTAAATCCACTCACGAACAACTCTGGGGTTGCGGTGCTCATCTCACTTTACAGGCCGAGGGAGCCGGCGTGTGTCCACTCCGCAGACAGTTTTTCCAGGTCATGTGGCCAGCATGACTAAGCCACTTCTGGTGCAACGGAACACTGACACCAGAGCAGCGCATGGAAACGCTGCTTACCTTCCCGCCAGAGTGGTACCTATTAATCTACTTGCACTTTTGGGGGTGCTTTCAAACTGCTAGGTTGGCAGGAGCTGGGACCGAGCAACAGGAGCTCACCCCATCGCAGGGATTTGAACTGCCAACCTTTTGATCGGCAAGCCCAAGGCTCAGTGGTTTAGACCACAGCGCCACCATGCGGAGGAAGGTGCGAAAAAGGAGAAAGTAGGACGCACAAGAATGAGAGTGAAAGTAGGGGTGCGAAAAGAGCTGCAGAATATGAGGCGATGGTGGTTTAATCACAGGGTGGAATGTGAAAAGAGTGCTTAGTAGTTGCAATGTGTGGGGAAGAAGAAGCAGGAGGTTGCCATAATAAATTTGTTATAAAGTTGCAATAGGACTGCTTGTTGTTTTTGCTGCAACACAGCTACCCTCTGGGAGTTCTGACACATAAATACAGTAAATACAGAAAACTCCATTAGTCTGTGTGCTTTCCAACTTAGCAAAGGGTATTGTACTTGCCATAATAAAATGGGATGAAGCATAAGACATTTCAGGTTGATGAATAAGCAAGCATGCTTAAGTTGGCAGCAGACATAAATTCTACATGTTGTAGTTGTGGTTTTGAACACACATTATCTATGCTGACAATGCAGCAAATGTGTGTCAGTTATCCATATTTAGGGGAAGAGAGAAGAGCCGCATGCTTGTTTTGAGCCTAGAAGATGTGATGCCAAATGGTAAAACCCCTTTCAGACATTTAAAACATTTATAATAAACTTTTGAGGAATGCAGCATGTTGGTGGCAGATTTGACCGTCACCACAGATGCATTAATTAGAATGTCTGTGGACAACCCACGTGTCCAGCCGTGGAGTATTCTTTGCAAAGGAGCTGCAAACCCTTTTGCATCAGCATACGTAGGCCCTCTACGGACATTATAATTAACATGCTTAGGTCAGGGTCAGACTCTTCAGTCCATATTTTAAATGCCTAAAATGAGCTTTTTCAGAACATAACTGCTCAAGAGCAGGAATCAGTTCTGTTATTTGGTCTTCCCACTGAGTGTGTCTAATGGTTTCATTACCAAGAAGGGAAGGGAAGGATGATAAAAACCTAAAAATAGGCACAAGAATATAAATTGCAGTTCCCAAGCCATGAACTTTTTCGTATCGCAATTGCTGTGCCTGAAGTCAGTGTGCTTTAGCTCATAAAGATTCAGCTAAAACTTTTGTGAATGATAGAATCTGAGAAACTCGACTGTTAACATGAGCCAAAAATATTAGAGCAACCAGTAGCATAAGTAAGGGTTATCATGCTCAAGTTGAGGAATACCTACTTAAGTTTTCAAAAAAATAAAAAATAAATAAAACTTACAACAATTTGTCATAGACTTTTATCTTTCCAATTTGTCACTTTTGCTCAGGAATTGCTTGTTCAGGAATATATTGCTTTGTTCTGGAATTTATCACATGGTAGCAGCTTTTCAAACATTCCTGGTGTCAACAGAACTCGTTGGTGACTTTGGGGCAGTCACTCTCTCTCAGCCTCCTACCTCACAGGGCTATGCTGAGGATTAATTGGGGTAAAGAGAACCATGTACACAACTTTGAGCTCCGTTGAGTAAAAGGTGGCATATAGAAGTAATAAATAAATAAGAATTGACTTTATCACCCATCTCTAGCAATATCTAATATGTGTCATGCTCAAAACAAACCTATAAAAAGGAATGGAGATGACTTTTTGAGATTCCTGCATTGTACCTTCCAACTCTACAATTCTGTCATTCTATAAACGAGCAGCAGCTTCAAGTGGCATTGCCACATAAACTGTGGGCATTTGTATACGTCCATGCAGAGTATGTAACCAGATGCTGGTGATGAGCTTTCAGTCTTATAGCTGTCCATGGTGCTGATAAAAGGAATCTCCCAAATGTTGAAAATTCTAGTGTCAGATTTAGCTTGGCCCTGATTGTGGTGTGTGTGTGTGTGTGTGTGTGTGTGTGTGTGTGGCTATTGTAAGTTTCTTGCTGTGGATTGCCAACTATAGTAAATTGTATAAAGTAATAGTTTTAAGTAGTGCAGACAGATAAGCAAAGATTAGAGTAACCCTTCTGTTTTACCATTTAAGCAAAATGTGACATTAGCTCTAGGGATAACATTCAGGAGTAATACACAATCCTTCTTAAGCTCCAGAATCAATGTGTGAAAAGAGGCAGAGGAGACATATGTGAGCATGGGGACTTTTTTAGTCTTCAGAAGGGACCTCCTTATATGTACATAAATGTAGTAGGTTTCGTGAAACTGTTGGTTGTTGACATCCAGGATAAACGAGGATTGAAATAATGAGCCTGTTTTGCTCAGCATTAGGCTTTGGAGAGAAAAACCGAAATAACATCTTTATTTTGAGGTTTGTTGAGTGTAATTTGCTTTACATTCAAGGTCTCTTTGCTATATTAAAAGCAAATGTTTCCTAGATCCGATTGAGATTGTTTATTGTGATTTGTTGCCATATTGGCTTAGGTTATTTCCTTGTATCACCTTGGTATAGATAACAATGTTTGCTCATACACTTCGCTTGCAATGTAAAATAAATTGGAATACTGTAGAGAGAAATGCAGGGAGGATCAAGCTTTGGAACCAGGAGTTGCAATAATTTAACTGTATGGTTTTTAAGCAACAGTAAATGGCAAGAAGTAAAATTTCGAAGTCTTATTTAACAGCACTGTATCAATTATTGCTATGAATGTTTGTCAGGTAAACTCTTGAATATGGAGCTTTGGTTCAACATTTGCAGTCATGATGTTGACGCACCTTGTTTTGATGACAAGCATGCCCAAATATTTTCTGTTCCATTTCATGATAGGCAAGCTTGATATTATTTCATTTCAGTGGTTCAGAGCTTGGTTTGGAGGTAGTGATACTGCTTTCAGGTGGTGGTAAATGTGTAATGTTATATGTATATCCATATGGGATAATTTGTGCATAGTTCTTCAGTTAACAAGTCCTAGTATTTCCCTCCCTCTGTCCCCTGCAGAATACCCCATATGGTTGGCATCTGCTAGGTGGAAAAACTAGAGGAATGAGCAGACAGTGCTGGCTGACATCCTTAACTGGCCCTCAGGGACTTAAAGGCCTAGACTGCAAAACCAGGGTCGTGAGACTGTTAGGGCCCTGCTGTGATCAGCTGCTTTGGGAATTAGAGCCATGGCTAAAGGCAGGGCAGGTTGAATGATAAGTTTATGCATGACATAAAAAGATTGACTCTCCGTGGGCATCCATCTTCTGCTGTGTGCAGTCAGTATCTTGAGATTGCCACTCTTGAAAGTCAGACAGCTGCTGATATCTGATAGCACAGTTGGCATAATATATAGAGAAGTTTTTAAACGATTGCTATTTCCATTTACCCTAGGCAGCACATCCACAGAAGACTAATGACATATCTAGATAAGTGGTTGTACTCCTCTCTGTTATCATGTTCTGATGAAGGTTAGAAATGTTAAAAATAAATAAAAATAGATAAATTGGTTTCATTTGCCTTGTAAAGAAAAAGGAGTGGAAAGGAGTACAACATATATAATCCAGCAAAAAAGAAACTGGAACAGATGAAAAATATAAGTAATGGGAAAAGATAATCACAGCTTTTCCCCCAAGGTGGACCAAGAACTAAAGATGTCATTTCAGTACAGTACCATAAACATTTAATGCAGTATGTTCACTTTTAAACTTGCTGTGTTATCATATTTACCACATTTCCTCCTACAATCCTACAGAGAAAATTTAGCGTTCAAGTTAAGCTAAATTCTGCCCTAGCATATAGCCATGCTCTGGTCTGTAGGGCCACAGGTTACAACCAGGTCACAAACAGATTGCAAGTTGTGATAATTGAGCTGAAGCCAAGTAATTATGCCTGGGCAGGAGAGTGAGGATGAAAGGACAAGCCAGTCGGTAGGACCAAATAACTACCAAAGGATACAGAAACATGCCAAAGCTCAGGAAAAATGTGATACTTTGGCTTTGTGGATTCACTGTCTGGCATGAATGGGTGGTGTCAGTCTGTTGTTGTTTAGTCATTTAGTCGTGTCCGACTCTTCGTGACCCCATGGACCAGAGCACGCCAGGCACTTCTGTCTTCCACTGCCTCCCGCAGTCTGGTCAGACTCATGTTTGTAGCTTCGAAGACACTATCCAACCATCTCATCCTCTGTCGTCCCCTTCTCCTTGTGCCCTCCATCTTTCCCAACATCAGGGTCTTTTCCAGGGAGTTTTCTCTTCTCATGAGGTGGCCAAAGTATTGGAGCCTCAGCTTCACGATCTGTCCTTCCAGTGAGCACTCAGGGCTGATTTCCTTAAGAATGGATCGGTTTGTTCTTCTTGCAGTCCATGGGACTCTCAAGAGTCTCCTCCAGCACCATAATTCAAAAGCATCAATTCTTCGGCGATCTGCCTTCTTTATGGTCCAGCTCTCACTTCCATACATCGCTACTGGGAAAACCATAGCTTTTCTTGCTTCCTTACATGTTGAACCTTTGAGGTACCCTCAGTGTGGTAGACATGGAACTGTTTGCCTGGTGTTATCATATGTATGAATAATAATTTTAATAATACCCTACCCATCTGGCTGGGTTTCCCCAGCCACTCTGGGCAGCTTATGGCAAATCTAAAAACATAATTAAAACATTGCTATGGTTCTTAACCATCCTAGGATGGTTTTATTTCCTATTTGAAGTTGTAACATTGGAGGTAGATAAGTATTTTATTTCGTATCATGACATTCTCTTCATTTTTGAAGGAATGTAATTGTCATATTTGTGGTGAGAAGGATAAGAATGTAACAAGGATAACATTTTTTTCTTGTCCAAATAATACAATATTTTAAGACTAATATAAGCTTAATAAATGATTGCTCTAGCATAGGAAAGAAACTCAGATTTTGGAATATGCCATTATGACTCCTGAATTTGTGCGTGTGTACTGTTATTTTGCCTTTGTTAAGTAGAAGCACTAAAGCCAGGCAAGGTGTGCTAAATAATATGTATAATTCATTCCATTGCACTGGGTTTTATAATTCTCGAGGATTAATTATCTGACAACATGTTAGTTTGCTCCACTGCTTCCATCTCTGGAAAAGGTGGGTGCATCATTAAAACTGTATAGATAATTAGCTTCACCAGCCTGCTTTTGTTTGTGTGTTTATATTATTATTCAGTGCAGCATGTAATATAGATAAGTTTAATACGGCTTCTTAATGAATACCTGATGGTTGGGGGGAAGCACTCCTCAGTCTATGTTCATGTTTTATTGCAAAGGTGTTAAGTTTTTAAGGTAAACTTCATGTTTTGAAGTTGGTGGGCTCTCTGAATACTTAATTTGTTCATAAGCATGCTGTATCTACCACCACAGTCAATACTATTCCTATTGGGGGAATAGTACAAATAGCACAATACTCACTGCAGAGTTGTGCACCACATCTGAGCTGAGAGATCTTTCAACATTTCCATAACCTCTGAGACCTTTGAAATAATTCAGAGGCTTCCTGGGATGTCTCTCTCCACAGTGCCAGAAAGACTGAAGGGATGCTGGTCAGCACAGAAGTGACACATGACTCTGATCTGTTTTGACCTAAGCTGAACTTCTTTTTTGACCAAGCCTGTAGTGTAGTGTTGTGTAGCCCAAGCAGAGCACCAGTGAATTTGAAGGCACTTCTAAGATGGCTGTCTAGTGATCTCCTCAATAATTACAGTGCTGAGGGGAGGGAAATCTCTTGTGGCTCTTTTCCAGATAGAACTGTGAAGGCTGAGGACCAGCTGGCCATTGAGTTTTGAAGTTCACACTGTGCTGCCTGACAGATCAGTAGTATGCAAGTGCCATTTCTGAGCTGGCCAGGCTATGGGAGGGCAGGGGGCATTATCTGGTATATGAAATGCTGTTTTAGAAGAAGTAAGTGCAAAATATAGAGCGATATTAGCCAGAAGTATGACATGTATCCATCATGCAAACAAATATACCCATACAAAGATTAGCTCCTATGTCCGCATCTTAATATTGTATTACATACTTCACATCCTCTCCTTACTGTAGTTGGTTTCTTTTCCATCTTCAGTTGATATTTCTGAGAGGGATTCAAGAAACCTGCCAAGTTGGCATAGTTTTTAGCTTATCCAAAGGGGGGTTTAAAGGTTAGCATCTGCCCTCTAAAAACCAGATTGGGAAATGTCAGTTCAAATTGGCTAACATCTGTCTCATGAAAACTTTCTTAGTATAACTTTAGGTTTTGTAGCTAACCCTTCAAAATAAATCTATAGAATAAGCCCATAACTATTAAAATAACAACAGTAGATAAAACCATTATTAAAACATGGGGCCATAAAATGTTAGTTTAAATAATAAGTATATTTTAAAATTTCTGTTTTGCATGGATAGAGGAGGAGTGATGTGAAGATGAAACTACCAGGCATGGAATGCCTTACCCCGGTGAAAAGGAAAACTCTTTTTCCACATTGCTTTATGTATAATATCCTATAAAGTGCACCAGCTGATCCATTTGTACCAGCAGGTGGTTGTTGTGAAGTGCCCCTTTGAACATTCCTCATTCAGGATGGAAGGCGTTTGTGTCACTGCCCAGCTTTGTGAAAAACACCCAAGCCATGCTTGTGTTTGGAGTGGGGGGTTGGTCTACTGTTACTATGAACTTACAAAGAAAGACTGTAGAAATTGGATTTTATCCCTGAGAACAACATTATATTTTTCTGGAACACTAACAACAGAAAGTAAGCAAGAACCTTCCTATTGAGTAACAGAATTGATCAGCCTACAACATATATAACCAGGAGTATTCAAGATTAGGAAGGGTTGCTCCAGACAAGTACAGTTGAACTTTTCTGAGTTTTTCCTGACTCTTCATCACCTAAAAAGGAGTTTATATTGTTAGTTCCATAAACCCTAAGAATCATAGTTTTGAACAAATAGAATAGCTGTGAAACCAGTTTCCAATGGTCCTCCCACCTCTTTAAATATTGCTTCTGTCAACTTCAGCCCGATGCACTTCAAGGCAAGAGGAATTCATATACTGAAGTCCACAAACTAATGCTTATGAGCAACACATCGAGTCACAAAAGCAGGACCAATATTTACTAGTGAGTTGACTCCTGAATCCAAGATACATGTTTTTAATCTTTCTTGGAAATTTCAAATGTCTATCACATGGACAGAACCCTTCTGTGAAGCAGTAGAACTTTTGGACCTTGTCAAGTACTTCTTGAGTTTAATGGATTGGAGACAGCTGAGAATGACTATATCACACCTTTTAGAGCAGACCAGACACTGAACTACGTTGATCTGTGTGTTCTCTTCATTGCCCTTTATTTACTCCATGTTCTTCCTGTTGTTAATCTTTGTTCTGTGTCATCACTGATTTACAGGTCTTCTCTACTTTTTCTATGACCTTTTTTTCACCTATAGGGCTTGTCTGCTGTCAAGATATGCTGCTTTGATTAATTGCATTTCCTGGTCAACTTTGGTTGGCTTCACTCTCATCTTTACTTGTTAACCTTTGCAAGCTTTTATTGTGAACTTTTATGTGCTTTAACCTTTTCTTTATTGACTATCTCACCCTACCAGCACAGCCTCAGTGCTCTTTGCTGTTTGGTTTTTTTTAAAAAAAAAAATTATTTTCCTTGTATAGCTCCTGGCTTTTTTCCTATCATTGTAGCCATATAGTACTGGTATAATTGTATTTCCACAACAGTGTAAGTGGGAAAATTCCAACTGGAACTTTTTTATTTTGGGTGCTCGATGACATAATGGGACTTGGAAAATTCTTTCACATGCCAATGGAGAATATGCAGGCAAATGGACTGGGGCCACAAAGCTTCCCTCTGCTAAATCTATGCTAACCTGAGTTTTTGTGGCAACATAAATCTTACCCAAACTATGAGTAATTAGAGTTTTTCCAGTTTAATCATGGTTAGCATGAACAGAGGAAGGGACAGGCAGTGTACCTAGGCAAATGTCTCATGCATATATAGGTTGACTAAAATGAGGTATGATTGTCCAAACACAGTCTCACTTACAGGCAGCAATCTTCAAATGCACTTCACAGTCACTGTGGCAGCTACCACTTCCTTCCTTCCTTCTTTCCTTCCTTCCTTCCTTTCTTGACTCAAGTGAATGGGCCAATTGCATTTTTTAAAAATATATACAAGGGCCAACAACCTGGCACATGTGCCATCCCTGTTCTTTAGATATGGTAATATAGGAAGCTGATCACTCTGAAACCGAGTGGGGTGAATGATCTGGTCTTTGCCCATGGGAGAAGCTGAAATTCAATATGAAAAGCAAGGAAGATAGGCTGGAAGTGGAACTTGATCTCCTTCTTCCAGGCACAAGTTAGACAGATAATTCTGATGTTTGAAACTGTTATCCTGAAGTGCCCACCTGACTCAACAGTTTTACAGCAGTCTGTAGCTGATAGCATCAGTTTTGTTGGCCAGGGCATAAAATGGTGAATGCCTGAACCTTAAAGAACTAGTTCCAGCATCAGACCGTCAGTGGGAGAGCGAGAACAGACATCAACCCAGACAAATAAAGAGATGAACTCTGACATATGTTTGCCCATACTATGTGGCCTTTTACGGTGACTCTGCTGACTCCTTGTAGGGTCCTCTTTGTAGGGTTATCATCAGCCCCTGCCTAACTGTATCATCTTCCTTGGCCAGGAACATAATAGGAATGCTGCCTTGGGCAGCAGGTGCACCATCAGCAAGGTTGCCACCAAAAAGGAAAGACCACAGGGTGTTGTCTCTTTGAGAGTGACATAAAGACCACAGACTTTATTTTTCTGCTCCTTTTAATTTTTTATCTTTATTTTTGCCACACATGTAAAGCCGAATGTGCACAAGTTAAATGCATGGATTTAAGGTTCTCAAAGCAGCTTTAATGTCAAGACTAAATTTTGCCTATGTCATTAGAAATCCATTGATCTTTTGACAGAATAATACTGTGCACCCATTGCCATAATAATTCATTAGCAGTATGAATACCAGAAGAACCCAACTATGCATGTTTATTTTATCAAGGCGTTATAAAATAAATTAATTAATTTAGAACTTTTTCTAGGATGTGTGACACAGGAGAAGGGCTGTTCACCTTTCAGACAAGGGAAGGCGAGATGATCTATCAGAAAGTCCATTCTGCAACGCTGGCAATAGCTGAACAACATGAAAGATTGATGATGGAGATGGAACAAAAAGCACGGGTAAGGATCTCACTCCAATATTGCAAAAGGCATTTGCTGCATTAGGAAGGGAATAATTGTGAAATTAATAAAAACAAAATCAGACTTCTTTAAGAAACTTAATACCCATGGATATGATAATGAAAAATGGATTATGACATTAGTTATTTTAGGCCATATGTTCCCTCAGAGTCTATATTTAATACATGGAGTTAGCCCTGATAGATAAATGGAACACCCATCAAGGTGTTATTTTTCTGAATGTGGTCTCCATGTGTGTATGCCTTTATACATCCTCTTTACCCTAATGCCAAACATTAACCATGCCACATTGCAAGCTGCTTTTGAAGCTTCCCAAGTTTAAATAGTAGTTGGATTGTGGTATGACCTTTTTTTAAAGGAACAAGATGTGCTCTTTTCTGGAGCATGGCCAGTGATGTTATTCCATGAACAATATTTGCTCTCAAGAATTCCAGTATATGCTCTTCTGTTTGGTAGATCAGGCCTGCCTTTAAGGAAGCAAAACCAATGAAGCTTATTATAAAGGCACCGTAAAGGTTAATAAATGTCATCGTACAGTGGTCAGAAGACTACATTTGCCTAGGTGCCACAAAATATCTCCCCCGCCCCCTTTTTTTAACTTACCTTGTTTAGCAACATAAATATTTGACTGTTAATATACACATGAACAAACTCTGGTTTTTATTCATTTTTTTAAAAACCACATTTTGAGAGCATATTATTATGGGGAAAACTTTGACGTTATGAAGAATTTCCATCATAGCATTCTAAATCACTTTTTCCTTTGCTTAGGCCACTTTCTTTTGTGCAACAGGCAGCCTTGCAGCAAACTGAGAACATGCAATGTTTCAATGGTTGACTCACACAGGCTTTTTCCTTCCCACTAACTTGAACTGAGTGCATTAATTTTTAGGCAACAAGATGTTCAAAGGAAGAGCCCGTTTAGGGGACAGCCAATATTCTCAATACATTTGATTTATTTTAGTTTTCCTTTTTCATTTTAGGATGTTATTTAAAAGGACCATGATAGAAGAATAATATATATCAAACACTGATTTCAAGTTCACTTACTTACAATATTTAACTCTTCTCACCAGAAGAGTTCTGTTTCAAGTAAAATATTTTGCCCAGCACCTTTAAAGATCTATACTTGCCCGCTTTCAGCTGAGCTTTAATATATTTCTGAATTCCACAATGTTGGAAAATATGCTCTGAAAGGACACTCTAGAAACTTACTGTGAGTCATGTGGTTCAAGTTTGCATTTGCATTTCAGCGTTTGTCCATATCTACCACCCACCTTTTATAGGAGGGCAAACTCAAACTTAACATTAGTAACTTGTCTTGTTCATATTCGTAAGGATATTCACATTAATTGTGGGAAAACCTAGGATGCACCAGGACTGAAATAATGTTCTTTTTAAAAGTATGGAATCTCAGTATTATGAATAAAATTACATGTTACATCTATGTAAAGAAAGGCTAGCAAGTTTAGAAAAGCATGGGGGTGGTTTATAAGTAAATGGAATTCTAAACAATCTGACATTAAAGATAAACCTTCCTCCCCCTAGGATTTTGGGTCATAATGTCAGAATGCAATTCATTTGTTTTACCTTTGAACCAGGGCCACAGTTGTGGCCCAATTGTACTCAGTATTTATTTATCAACAGTATATGGGTTTTTTATTTCCTATATTTATCTTATCTTTATCTTCAGATGTCACTTATTGTGTAATTTGGTGAATAATTTTTATTTATTTATTTAAAAGACAGTTGAGTCAAGCAATTGAGAGTGCAGGCAATCTATTCTCTGGTTTGTTAGCTCATCTGATGTTCTAGTGTCTTGTCTTTAGGTTTCCTATCCCAATTACATGAACTGCAGATTAATTTATTTTAAATGGAGGCTGAGATCCTTAGTGAGGGTTGCAGGCAACACAAAAGTGTCTTTTGTGCTACAGTAGAAAGCTGCATGGAACACACTTGTTCTGTGTTCCCTATTTCTGACCTAAGGCTTCCTCTTGATGTGATAAAAACTGAAGGAGCCACTAGGGAAAGCACTGGGCTAAGACGATTATATTTTCAGGAAATATAGGCCTGCCTTGAAGCCCTTTCTCCTTCTCTTTGAAGATTTGAAGCTGACCAGAGTTAATGCTCTCTGAACATGCTCAGTGATGCTCTCTGAACATGCTCAATTTCTCCCCCCCCCCCAAAAAAAATTATAATTATGAAGCCCTGGATATTTAGACTAGAATCCTATACTCTGGGAATCAGGCACATTGAACTCAATGGGGTTGAAAAGACATGCATTGGATTGTCCTGTTTAAATAGAACAACAACAAAAAGAAGTCCGTTGTAAGAGAAGAATAGATTATATGGGGAGTGAATATTTGTCACTGTCACCCCATACTGCAACTTTTATGTTTGTATCTCCTCAGTTAACTTCATGACTGGCTTGTAATGAAAGATGTTTGTTCCAGCAAGCATTCACACTGTCAGAATCCATTTCCATATAAGTGGCTAAAGGGCAAGTTTCCAATGAGATGGAGTGGCTGAGAGGGCAGTCCCATTGCGCAGTTTGTAATTCAGATGGAATCACATTGACAAGATAGCATGAGCTCTTAACTTCTCTCTCTCTCTCTTCCTTTTCCTCATAGTTGTCTTCTTTGTAACTGGCTTTGTTCCTGTTGTGTGGAATAATAGCAGAAATTGTAGTAATGTTAGGTTTGAAAGGAAGCCTGCTGTTTCCCCCCTGTAAAATCTGCTATCAGATAATTTCTGCAATGTTCTCCATAAATGCCCAACTCTTGTCTATGTGTACTACATAATTTGTGAGAAGGAAAACATGTGTGAAGTGGTTCTCTCCATGGTTCCAGGTACATCTTTTATTCTGAAACAGAATGGCACAATGACACTGTTATAAGGATTGTAGAATTAAAAAATGAGCAATGTTCCTTTTAAGAAGCATATACTAGCCTAACATCTATGGACTGAAAAGGACTTAATTATTTCACCATGTAGGTGTAAAATTTAGGGCAATAATATGGTGTATCCATTATTAAAACCATGGCAAGGGAAGGCAGGTATTTCTAACTCATTTTGCCAACTTCCACTCACAAGCTTATGTAGTTTCTTTAATATAGTACTGTTTCTTTAAAAGTATACAATTAATTAACATGCTACTGTCACTTTAAATAGAATTTATTTTACTAAGCCAGTTTTTCAGAAGCAGTTCGTTAACCTATTAAAACTCTTTTGCCAGATGACCTTATTTGCTCCACTCCAATTAGGCCTCAACAAGGACTCTTGTTGAAGTTTCAACCCTTACTAACCTAGTGAAGTGCAGGCCTGTTTTTGTTAGAATATTCATCTGGTTCTCCTTCCAGACATCAGAGCCTCACATTCCAAACTGCCTCTCACTTCTTGTCCCTTGGTGCTTATACATAGGTTTCCCCTTTGTCCCTTTAACCTGAACTGGCCACCAAGCCACCCTGCATTCTTTTCAGATCCTCTTTGTCTGCTGGCGTCTTCTTGTGACTATGCACCATGATGACTAAGCACCAACCAACATAGACTCCCTAACAAGCATGGACTGACTCCTGGCCAACCAGCACTCAACTATATGTTCCATTCTGGCACCTCTAGTTCAGGCTCAGCCAACCACAGTGTCTAACTGAATATTCTAAACTTGCAACCACATATCAGAAAAAGCATATTTTCTGTTCTCCTTTTGCATACTGAGAGTCCAATCTCCAACCCCACCTCAGCTCTCAGTTAAGGTCCCTCAGTGACAGTTAAACCAACTGTCACTTGTCCAGACAGAAAACCTTTTCCCCATTACAATAAAAACAGCAGAATGCTTTAAAGCGCCATTCAATTAATCAGGATTCCTTCATAAAGCTCATGGAACCTATGTTCAGAATATTGAAGGTGCACTAAAGACAGTCAAAGTCCAATGTGCAAACATTATTTCTGTAGCCAGGTACAAGTCAGTGGAATCTGTCATATGCAAATGGGAGCCAGATACATAGGTGACTTTTATCTCCCCTTTTTCTGTGGCATGGGTTTTCTGATTTCCTTCTCTGAATAACTAAGTTCTATCTGCACTGATGCTAATCATGACTCCTGTCTAAACCAAGGTTTGAATCAGTGATTGCCAAACACCCCCTGCTCAGGCTTAGAATAAGACTTTCAAAACTGAACTTTCTGCCAAACTCAATCTTTCGAATGCAATACCACCTCACACATCCACTCCCTGAGGGTTCGCTCACTCTTCCATTTGTCCCATGCCTAGAAAGCATGGATCTGAGCAGTTTTCCACTTGTCACACCACTTTCCTCAAGATTCTCACTTTTGGTTTGTTTGTTGTTTATTTGTTTGTTTTACTTTTCAGAAACTATTTTTATTGCAATATTTCTACAGTTGAACTCTAGCCTTGTTTCAGGTCCATTTCTACAACTGAGGCATTTAGGCAGACACATTCCAGGCCATATGCAAGCTTTTCCATATATATTGTGTCTAGATCTTAATCTACAATGACATTCTTCCACAACTCATGTTGTCAAAAGTATGCCACAGCAACAGTATATCTGACAGCATAGCTACACCAAATCAAAAAGTAACAACTCAAGCATTAGTTCCAACATTTCCTGTCCAGTACCATGCTGTTATGTTTTTGTCTGTAAACCAAAACCCATTGTGTAAATACGTGTAACTAGTCTAGTCTAATTTAATAGGGCAGGGAATTGTTGCTGGTCAGATTTGGTTCTGAGACAGAATTCCCTCTTTCTCAAGATAGTCTTCCGCAGCTTCTTTTGAAGATTCTTAGAAGATTTTGTTTTTCTTTCTTAGAAAAGGGTCTTTTGATCTCACATAACATTTAGATAATGTGTGAGATCAAATAGCCTTTTTCCCAGAGAAAAATGCAGCTCTTAAAACTTCAAAAGCCGCACTGGAGGTTGAGGTACTTTTTACTCATTTGAAGTGAAACCCAAAGGGCATCCATGAGCTGCACTCCCAGTACTCCTGTACTTTACAGTACTCTCAATACAGGCTCTAATAAAAACTTGCAAGTGAGGTAAGCTATGGGAAAACATGTTGCAATAAAGAAATACAAATTGATACCCATAAAACTGCATCATTAGATACATTTTTTCCCATTGGCAGAAATGGTGTATTGTGCTTGTTTACATATCTTTCTTCTTGCTGAAAATAAAATATTGAAAAATGAAGAGGCGACATATATTTCAAAATTTTATGTTTGGATTTTTATCATATGTAAGAAATGGAAACTTTTCAGGGTTGGTTGAACCAAAAGTAGTGGTCCAGTTCAACTCTGCATCCAGGCTGCTCCTAGGACACATGCTGCCTTCCTTTAAAAGTAAGGTTCACAAGATCAGCTGTTGAGCAGATTGGGGGTGGATTTGAGGTGGACTCATCTCAGAAAAAGATCATTATTGAAACTGATAAAATAGCATAAGAAGAGGGCAAGCAAAACGGCAGTGATTGCTGCCGGTGCATCTTCCCTATGAGGAATATCTGGAGTGTTTGGGACTCTTAGTTCCAGAGAAAGAAAAAGACAATAAGGTAGAATAATAGAATTGCAGAGCTGGAAGGGAAGGAACCACACCCTGTAATGCAGGAATCTTTTGCTCAACATGGGGCTCAAAACCCACAACCCTTAGATTATGACTCTTATGACTGAGCTACTGTATCCCAGTACTGTAGATCAAGAAAACTTTTTCTTCCATTCCCATTGTGTTAGAACTGTCAGTCATTCCTTGAAGCTGATTGGCTGTAATTAAGACAAAATAAAATACTTCACCCAGTGCATGCATATGGAATTAATGACCACAAAGTGTGCTAATGGTCACTGCCTGAGATAGGTTTAAAAGAGAATTAAGAGTTAGAAAAACCCATGGAGGATAGATCTGCCAGTGGCTTTTAGACATGAGGTTCCGCTTAAAGGTCTTAAGTTCAGAGGCTGTGTGCCACTGCATTCCAGTTTGCAAGGGGCAGCAGGGTGGGACTGCTATGCTGCTATTGTTGTTGCTGTTGTTGTTGTTTTATTGAATTTATATACCACCCTATACTTGCAGTGGTTCACCCTTAGTTTGATCTAGCAGAGTAAGCAGAGTTGTTTCTTTGTTTTATGGGCGTATACCTCACTCTTCAACAAGTTCCAAATATGGCTTTTAAAATGGGTTAAAATGCAGTAGAACATATTAAAACACCACAGTTTCAAAGAGTAAATGAAAAGCAGCATGCAGAAATAAAACAGGTCAGATTTATTTAAAAAATAATAAAAAGGAGCTTGCCTGTCAACAGAATGATTTCAGAGTTTAGTGTGTCCCCTTCCCAATTTCATTCCTCATTCTTCATCCAGGAACTGGCTTGACTGAGATGACTTGACTTAAATTCTGCCTCAAAAGAAACAGGCTCATTCAGATTACAACTAAAATTTTTTTTCTTTTTCATTTTGATAAATACATTGTTAGAATTTAATTTGGAAGGGGGGGTTAAATGTTAAAAAAAAGCAACATACAGTTTTGCTGGTGTTGAATGGAGCTGCATCAGATATCGTAATGCAAGAGAGTTGCGACTACAAACAAATTGTTTTCTCCAGACTAGTAATTTTATGGGAATCTAATAGGATCACTCTGGAGTAAGTATGTTGTTTGTGGAAATTATTTGTGTAATTATAAATATATCATCAAGGGAAATCAACAAGAATATCTCTAAATTTGCAGCAATTCCATACTCGTTAATGTAGTATTTTCTGTGGACAGAAATGGGAAGGCAGGGAAGGAACACATTGTTGTGATGTTCAGAGTGTGCTGTACTGCGTGTCCCTTTCTGACATGTCCCTGTTGTCCTTTAATCATTATACAATAGCCGCAGTACAGGGGCCACATGAGAATTAATGCTGTTTTTCTGAATCATTACCTTCTAATGAGATTGCTGCTTGCAAACCCATGAACTCTGCACAGAACACTGCCTCTCAGAGCAGCTGGTTCCCAGTTCTGTTCAGCCCTATTCCCAAATCTGACCAAATCTGATGGGGGTGGGGAATTCTTTTCTTGTGACACCAAAAGAGTTGTCAAAGTGTTTTACTTCCACTCAGGATTTCACTTGCAATTTTGGAAGCAGCTTCATACGGATTCATCTGAAATATATTTCAACGTACTTTCCTCCTGTGTTTCAGCGGATTCTCTTCATTACTGCTGTACACAATTAAAAGTAGTTAACTGTGAGTAAAGTATGCTTAATTCACAACACTGTGTGTGGTTATAGTGGTTTGAAACATGTAACACTGATGTGAACTGGGCAATAGAATTTATAATGTTTTATTCATCTTTCAAGCTCCAGACCAGTTTGACTGAACCTATGACATTACCCAAGTCAATCTCGCTTCCTCGTAGTGCATACTGGCATCACATCACTAGGCAGAACAGCGTGGGAGAAATCTACAGTTTACAAGGTAAGATGCTTGAATATTAAAATGGTATGTCCATTAGCTTCTCTCACATTGAGCAAAACTCATGCAAATTGCTTTCATCTGCACTGGCGGTTTTCTCTCCATTTCAATTACTAAGGTTTCTCATCAGACTCAGTAGGGGTGGTGTGATATGCTTCCTTCGCACTCACCACTTTTAATAAAGAAAACACACACCTTCTTCTTCTAATGGTGTATATTATTACCAGAAATCTTGCATAGGTTGAGAAGTCAATTTGACAGTTCAGCTTTTAAACGGAATATATGTATAATGTGTGGCTTCTCGGAATCTAATGAGGAAGGGTTGTATGGAATTTCTCAGAGGAAACAATTTGCAGTTAGAGAAGATTTGATTTTTTTTAAACTGGCACACTCCCCATACATTTTGGCCATTTCCCAGTGAAAAATAAATAGGCAATTACTGCAGTGCCTTGTCAAGTATAGAAGGAAGGGTTCTGTATGCAGGAGATGTATCTTTGACAAAAGCCTATTGCTAGTCTAGGAGTTGTACATTTGGAAAGCACACTTCCTCTGACTGATAAAGAAACCATGCTGGTGGGAATGGTCTTCTGCAAGCAACTAGGCAAAAGAAACACTGCTAACTCTTCCAGATTTACTTGCTACTCTTTGGGAATGAGGCATGTGGTAGCCAGCTACTGGACCACAATACCTCAAGGATTGCTTCTCTCCATATGAGCTTACCCAGGCCCAGAGATCATCCTCTGAGGCCCTTCTTCATAGGAATGCTTGAAAAGTCATTAAGAAATATCTTGAATTCACCACTGTGTTGGTTGGACAGTAATCTGCTCTCAGTTGATCCCTGGGTTCACTTGTCAAAAGAAGGGTGCCCTATATACACAGTAACATCAATAATTCCTTCAATAATAACAGGTTCATGACTTTCTGGTGTGGTGATTTGATTTGATGGTAGAACAATTGAGGCTTCAGTGTCCTCAAACCTGGCTTAAAAATTCACATTGTGAATGATTACTTATTCGTGATGAATTTTTTAAAAAGCAGTCTCCAAATTCTCCCTAAGCTCTTGGCCCTGTATGACAGTGTTGTGATTCGTGTAACAGTTGATGAAAATCTGTGCTCCAAAAAGGAATCAGGAAGGGAGTGCATGATCCCATGGTATGCTAAATATTCAGGAGTGTTATATCTGCACAGGGATATAAAGAGAATGTCACCGATAAACCTTTCATAGAATAATAGCTTCCATGTAATTTCACAAATTGGTTATGTCAACACAGAATTTAGTACTTTGCTCTGTTAATGTACATGGTTGTAATATTTTATTTTATTTTTAAAAAACCAACCATTGGATAAAAACCAACTCCTGCAAGGCAGTTTGGAGACTATGATCAGTTACTGGCAATTCATGAAATACTCAATTTAATCAGTCAGTTTGTTTACATTCTGTGTGCTTTCATGTGACTAGGCAAATCACTATTGTTCATGCACATTCTTTGTTCAATTCACATGAACTATGACAACGTACATATATATATGCTGAAGATATGTTTATGCAGTCAATTTTTAAACCAGGGACTGGTTTCAGAAAATATAGGACATATGGGTTATGTTGCCCAAAGGAGTACTTAACTGTTTTTGATAGTGTAGTAGTGTTGTTTTTAAAGGATGTTTGTTTCCCTTTGAAAAATATTTTTTCCCTTAAATTAACCTCAGCAGGTGGCCAGCTTGTAAAATTGTTCAAAAGACAGCATGTATGTGTATGGTAAAGCATGTGGTTTTATACCATGAATTCAGCTGATCATGTAACCCGCTGCATTTTTTTAGAACAGACTCCTAAAGTAAACACACTATGTGAGCATCAAGGCAAGTTAAATTGTTTCATTTTCTCTTCTCTGCAACTCATTTGAAATAAAACAATATTTCCATTTGATGAAGAGGAATGATATGCTGATTCCTTGATTTGAAAATTGGCCAAGATGAATAATTTAGGCTGCAATCATATATATATTTACCTGGGACTATGCCCCATTGATCTGTAAAATACACAAATCCTCTTTCATACTGTGTGTGTGTGTGTGTGTGTGTGTGTGTGTAAAGGAATGAAGCTCAAACTGATGATGAAAGGATTTAAAGAGTCTTGGCACAAGGAAGTGAATAAATATATCATAATGACATAGAAACACTAACAGGCCTAGCTCACCACTTGTATGTGCCAACTCCAGATATTTTATTATCCATTACATCAATCATGTAATTGCAACTTTGTTTTCTGCACAAGAAATTGTTCAAATGCAGCCCAAACTTTTGCATAAGTGCAATACATAGATAGGCCTGTATACATTTTTTTCAATGGATAAATCTGTTAACTTGCCTTTTCTAGACAGGTTTAGGAGTTTTCCTGCAAACATTGAATGCATCATTGAGGTGCACTTGAATAATAATTAACCAGCTTGCATGCTATTTTTTTAAATGAGTGTAGTAATAAGCAGAAATAATCTTTCTCCATAGTTACCTACCTAGCTAGCTAGCTTTTCCACTCACTTGTCAGAGCCATTCAATTTCCCCCTTTGTGTTTAAAATCTGGTTGACTTTCTATGGCAGTACAATCATTTAAAATGCCAGAGTTGATGGGGGTAAGGGAAACTGCCACCCATAGCCTGCTTTGGCCCCTATTTTCTTAATGAATGACTCTTAAATTTAATGTTTTGAATGGAAAAAATAAAACATAATGTGGATTTCTTTGGAGAAATAAATAAAAACTACTTCATAGCCATTTGGATGAAGAAGTATAAATCTGATATCCAAGCCAAATTTCCTTCATGCTATTTGTATTGATTAGAGTACAGCTTAAACCCTTTACTTTGATATTTATCAATAGAAATGTTTAATGAAATTAATACTTTAGGTCCAGCCTTAAAGTTTTTTATGCAAACAGTCCCACCAGGCAATTCAGTTGCTTCGTATTTACTTAAGTGCTGATACTATGACGTTCTGCCAGTATCTGTTCAGCTGGCTTAGCTCTAGCTGAGACAGGATGAGGGCGTTACACTGGTGTATCTCTGGCTAAGCCAGGGTTGGGAGGCCGTATATCAGTACCACCTTGGTGAGCTGGGAATCTGCTGGCTGAGCTAGAGATCCACGACATCCTTATTTGTTCATCCCTGTGGATCTGTGTTTAGGATCACACCCTTAGTTTTTAATTTCTGCTCTTCAAGCTGTTAGTTGCATTACTAAGACCTTTTCTTGTATTTTTGTAATTATTTCTGAAATTGATCATTCTGAAATCTGCTACCAATGCATGTGAGTGTAAATATAAGTTTCATTGTTGAAGAAAATGAAATATAAGGTGTTAATGATTTCACCCAAGTACAAAATACAAAGCAGAATGAATACTCGCTGCAAAATCATGACTTGATTTTTCTTTATTTTTTTAAAAAGCATTCCGTTACAAAACATTAAAAAACTTGCCTGAGTCATTCTGTTCAGTCCTTGTGTAGGCTAATCCTGTGGGCATTTCCTTTGCGCATCTGTAGTTCTCTGCAAATTAAAGTGTGTTAACAGAATTGCAGGGGCATTCATCATTTTGGCATATCCACTGTGTGTTCATATTCACAGAAACTGCTAAATTTATTCCTTCATCCTACTGTGACTCTGAAACAATATAAATTGTTTCAGTATGGTTGCTTTTGGGCATTATGATATACCATGGTTCATTGTGATGGGCACATGTTTTCTTTTCCCCACCCCACTTCTCCTTGGAAGAAAGGCTTCAGATACTTCTGTTTCTATTCTTAGGTGAGCACAGTGTGCTGTTTCATTTGAACCTTTGATTGTAACTATGATTTCTTTGAAACAAGCTAACACCAAACCTTAAGTCAGGCATAGACAAATGTGACCCTCCAGATGTTTTGCAACTACAAATTCCACCATCCCTACCTAACAGGACCAGTGGTCAGGGATGATGACCCAAAACATCTGGAGGGCCGAGTTTGCCTATGCCTGCCTTAAGTCATGGTTTGTCTTGACAAATCATAGTGAAAATTTAGGGAATACACCTTTCATAATAGTCTATGCTGAGTGAGTTCCAGCTGCTCAATCTCATGCCTTTGCCTCACAGGGTTTTTTTTTGGGGGGGGGTTTCTCCTCAGACCTTTCTCTAGCCACTTAGTGAACAAGAGGATTATGGACTTAGTGGTCCAGCAGACATTTGTTTTTAGGTTTTTTCATGCATTTCCTGGTATCTTGTCATAATATCACTAGACAGCACATCAAAATGTGTTGTATCAAGTCTTTCTTTGCTTCACATGGTCTGGCAGTGCTGTTCTGCATATTCCAGAGGACAGTAAGATACAGAAGTGAGACTTTACAGGTTATATAATATACTTATCAGCAACAGTAACAAAAAAGGATTCCTTGGATTCAACCTCACACTGCTATCACTAGTGGTACATCAGCAACCCTGCCTTGCATGGCTGCACCAGTCGGGAGATGGTTCAGCAATTGGGACTAATGCCATTGTACGACAGTTGTGTGACCAACTTCAGATCAGAGGCAGATTTAGGGCAGTGTGACTGGTTTCACTGCAGTGGGGGCACCAGGTCTAGGGGGCACCACAGGGCATGCATCACTACTATGACACAGTAAATTGAGCAGAAAGGAAGGTGAGAGGTAGGGGTGCCAAATTTTGGCCGTGCAAAGGGTGCTGCTGAAATTGAAACCAGAGTCCAGGCCTGTTCAGATCCAATAGATCTCAGGCCAGCTAGACCCTCCCTCTCCCCAGAATGCCCTGTTTAAGGCCTTCTATGGTTGCTGCTAGGGAGCATATCACTTGTGGCACTCCCCACACCACACCACACCACTCACACAGACATTTGGCAGGTGGAATGAAGGGATGATGCACTAATGGCTTAAGCCTGAATAGCTGGGAAGAGGATAGCTATATCCAATCTAACCCCCCCCCCCAAAAAAAAACACCCACAAAAGGGGACTGGGATTGCGCTGCACATTCAGTAGAAAGGAAACAGAATAAACTGGTCATCCTCTCCATCTCCATCCCATTTCTAGGGCAAGAGAGAAGTATATTCTCTGAATGGAGGAATAGAACATCATTATAGTCTTGTTTATCATATATTAAGTAACCTGGAAACCAGCACTAGTACAAAAGGCACACACAAGGATAGGCCCAGTATTTTGGCTTAAGCACGATTTAGGAAAACATAATTAAATAAATTATAAACATAAAATAAAGACCTAGGAGCGTAGGCGAGGTAGCATATTTGTCAAGTATAGTTGTACTTATTTCTCAGGTTTGGTGACACAAAGTCTTGAGAAGCAGAGCATTTATTCAAGTTTGAGCTGAGATATAAATGACACATTTAAGCAAAATTGAATTTTTATGTGTGCATTGCAAGCTATACAGTTGAGAGCATTATTTAAAGATGAATTGTTATAAAAGTGAGGTTATTCTACCGTATCTTCATTGGATTACCTTTTATCAAATCTTGTTTAACTCTGTTCATGTTTTATTGGTTTGCTTGGCTGGTTCCTTTCCTAAGAGAAAAACACTTCATTTAATTCTTAACAACACTGTGCATTTCTCCTACTCCATATAAATTTAATTTACAAAGGTACTTGTTTTTGTTTTATGCTAAGGTAGATTTTCAAGTATAATATCAACAGGTGGTACCTGCTATAAGAGGTAAAATAGAAACCCACCAAGTATGACTCTAGTTGACCATGTTTTGCTGCTTTTCCATATTGCCATAGAAGCCTGTTGAAAATGAAACATTTTTATTTCTGATCCCATGAGCAAAAGCTAAAGCTCAATGGCAGAGTGACTGCTTTGCATGCAGGCAAAGCAATTCCCAGCACCTCCAGAAAGGACTGAGAATGTTCCCTTTCTGAAATCCTGGTGAGCCACTACCAGTCAGATCTAGGTGTTCCATGCTCTTGCTATAGGTATTCTTGTGCATGATGATAGTTAATTCCCACGGATATTTGGGGGTGGGCTATGGCTGCCCATTGGCTACCATCTTTTTTCCCCACTTCAACAATGCTTCTGGGGACAATGTTACAGGATCATACAGGCTTTTAGTAGGCCTTTTCCACTGTTGATGCCCAATATATAATTAATCAGCACCTAAGCAGTTTTTGCAAGGCTTTTATTTGTAAAGAGACTTGGTGCATCATCCCTTAGTCAGCTTTTGATGTCGCAGATGGTTTGCCCTAGATGAAATGATCTGTTTCAGGTTAGGAAATGGAAATCTATCATCCGTCTTGTCAACTGTCTCATTCTCCATTCATCAGAGCAGTATTTTGTTTTGAGAAATAGCACTGTAAGGCATGCTCCTCTGTATGCATTTCTTTTTACCTCTCTTTTTTCATACCATAACAGAAGTGCTTTGTTTTGCCTGTGTTCCACTTTCCAATGTATATTGCAAAGCATCCTTACAAATCACATGATGATCCACATCCACTCATTACATTCATAAATACTTATTACATTACTCAAAAGGACATTGCTAGGAAAATGGATACACTGAGGATGGTCATGCTTTGTTTTTGTACTACGCAGTCATGCAAATAAAAGACTGATCAAAAAAATTCAAATACATTTTTTTGCACTGCTGTGGTCTTTCCAGCTGGTAGCGTAAATGGCATGTTCATTGGCCCCAACATGAACAAATTAAATCAACTGACTTGCACCATGTACACATGGGTCCAGATCCAGTGAGAGATTGCTGTGCCAGTGCTTTGGTTCATACATACCTGAGCTGGAGACATATTATGAACAACAGAAAATTGATGCAGATAACATTAGTTGTGAACTGAGTGCTTCATATGAACTCCTGAACTTGATTCTTTCTTCTCAAATAAAAGCAGGATATTACTGCTCAAACTACTGGTCATATATAAGATAGGTTTTCAGCAAACTGGGATATGTTCACCTTACATGGCTATATTTGCTTCTAGTGAAAGGCTAATAAATAAAAGAGATTTAGAAAATTACACAATAGATGCTGAGTAGAAAGTCTTATTGAGACTATCAGGAAAACTCTGTGAAAATGGTTGACTGTTCATGGTCCCTTTCCCAATATCATCACCCAGCATGAAATTGCCCCAAGCATTTATTTGCTACAGTCGGGTAATACCCACAGAGTTGGCACATGCTGTTGCATTAAAAGTCAGTAATATAATATTCAGATTCGTAGGCAGCAGGGGACCATTATCTCTCTGAAAGAATTTTTTCAACACTGGGAGCTCTTAAGTTTACTGATGCATATAGTCAGCCGGAAATGAAAATTAGAACTCTTGTCTTTTCCAGCTAGTAGAAATGTTCACTTTCTCTCCCAAACACATGTATGCACCCCATTCCAGTAGAAGAGATAGGTGGCCAGTTGTAACAACCATCTATCTACAAACAGCGTATTAATAGTAATAAACAACAATAAAAATCTCATCAAGTGGTACTTCCTAAACATCATAATAAGGCACCTATTGAAAGCAAACAAACAAAATGTACATTTCTCTGACATATTTAGTAGATGCCAAAAATATTTCCAGTGTTGTGATGTTTCAGGGCTTCCCAACAAGCCTTAGCTCTGGAAATCACTAGGAATTTTACTTGGCTAGTTACTGAGTTCAGAGTTCCCTTAATGTTCCTCTCAAGAATAGCGTATTGACAACATGTAGACTTACAGGGAATAGTAAGACTTCCTCTGTATGGTTAACACTGTATTCACAGCTAACATGTAGGGTGAGACATGTTATTCCTATAATCCACCCAGATTGGAGCACATTCATATATTTATGGAAAACAATAGTTATTTAGTAAAAAAAGGGGGGGAGCAAATCTTCTTTCTAATATCCCAAACCCAACATTCTATCATCACTGACTTAACTATATAGCAACTTGCCTAACCACCTTTTACCTATGTATTTTACCTCTTAAATCTCACTTTTCTCACTCTATGAGAAATAAAATATTTGAGGGGATTGGGCCCCCTCCAAAGTTGATGGGTATTGCCATTCAAATGTTGTGCATACACCACATCATGTGATCAATTGTGTGGGGTGGGGCTTACCTCCCTCCCCCCAATATTTTATTCAAGTTGGCACCCCGTAAAGGTCCACTCTCTATTTGTATATAGGATGCTAAGCATTGTAGAAAAACAGGTGCTGGGACTCAGGCTCTCATTCCCATGTTTGCATTCTGCTAATAAAGAAATAAATACCACATTTAACACATACATTGGGATTAGGAGCAGAAAATGGCTGAAATAACTCCCAAGTCAGTGGACTTCAATGACAGAGACATTGGATACATGGGCTAATGTTTGTGCAAAGGCAATGTATCTGTAATACTGGTCTGCATGGGCGGCCTGTTGTATGCATGAATGGTAAGCTTTGTATCTGATCATAGTTAAAATAGTTTCATGCTTGTTTGTTTCTAGTTTCCACCTTGTAAATCTTTTTCTTTTAAACAGTTCTCTGTTATTTTATTTCATGTGCCTCTCCCATCATCCTGAAAATATTAAAATTGAAATGAGGTGATATAACATGCCCCAGAGTATTGTAAAATTATAACCAGTCATCAAGATTTTTGAGGCTTCAGTCATAAATGTAGGGGGGAAATGTGCCTATTGTGCTGGCTTTACAATGCAAGTTGATTATAGCTCTCAAAGGTGTGAAGTAACAAACTGCTTAGCAAAAGGGTAGCCAAATTTTGCCGAAGTGATGACCATGCTGGCAATTTATGAGGAGCCTTAGAGAGAGATTGTAAATTTCCTCAGATGGAGCCAGTAAGAGACAATCTGTGTAGCTCAAGAGAGTGCACTGGGTATTGGCCACAGTGTTCTCCATTGGTTTCAAATGCACAAAAAAAAACATGCACAATCCACAAAACAGGACTCTGTAGATTCCATTTTCTATTGTTACATATCACGTATGCCAGCAATCCATTAAATAACATAAAATAATAAAATCAAATGCATTGCCTCCCCTGAAATTTGTAGAAACCAGTGCTAGACTTGGGGAGAAACAATCCCTATTGCCAGCAGCAATCTTTAGCATGTGTAATGTTTTTAAAAATAAGAATGCAGAATAAAACAAACACTTTCTTGCTCCGTTACTTTTACAAATATTGCATCTTTTGCTACTTTTAAAGGGATTCAAGTAAACAGAAGCACATAGATCAAAATCAATACATTTCATTGTTTATTTAATAAGAAGAGAATATCACCTTGTGACATATGCAAGGCTGACAGAACACAAAAGTACTTGGTCCATTGTTCCTCTTGTGGCCAGTTGACTGCTTCTGACTGTGTCTTACCTTAGATTAATTAGCTAGCCATAGAAATCAGGCATTTTCTGCTGAAAGCTTTCTTTCTATCATAAATGCTGTATGATTTCAGTGCTCCCAGGTCCTGGGGACAGGAGGTACTGTCTATTGCTAGCTGTTGGGGCGGGGGGGGGGGAACGGACTTCAAAAACAACAGTAGCTATTTGGAAGAAATGAAATCACATATTTGGAGGAGAGGACAGTGCTCACTTACTGATTCAAAATAATCATATATTTTGCAGACAGATCTTATAGTGGAAGTGTGTGTGTCCATTTGTGTTATTTCTTGCTTATGCATTTAGACTTGTGATGCCCAAAGGGCTTGGGCTGGATGAGGACATTTTAAAGCCATGGTAATAACTGGATAGGTTATTCATTCATTTGAAGTTAGGTTGATTACAGGTTTGCATAATGCTTTGCCTTAATCAAATGTTTTCATTTCAGATTTGCTGTTCTTTCATCATCTCCACAGACAATTATAAAGAATCTTTAATGCTGCAATAGCTTTGCCAGCCAAATAAGAAAATATAATTACTTTCAAATAACAAAACATTTAAAAGCTTCAATCCTCTACGATCTGGTAAATACCATTAAATGCAGTGAAACTTACACCTGAATAACTGTGGCTTTGACTCGACAGCAGTTAACTCTCTTCTCAAACTAGCATGAAGTTTTCTACCTAAAACTGTGGCATGCAGTTGGATGACTCACCCTAGGGTTAGACAGTCTAGCTATTTTTCACTGTCTGGTAGATAAGTACAGCTCAGTGGATAGGCCTGAATGGAAGATCGGGTCATATTTTTGAAACCATCTGAAGCAGGAACAAAAGAACAAAAGAAACTTTGACAAATAAGCCCAAGTAAAAAACAATTTCACTTCGGTATCAGTTTTATCTGGGAAGGTATATATCCAGTGGCATCTTACCAAATCATAGTCAGTCAAGTCCATTGATTTCAATAGGTCTACTCTGATGGGCAGCGGGACGCAGGTGGCGCTGTGGGTTAAAGCCTCAGCGCCTAGGACTTGCCGATCGAAAGGTCGCGGTTCGAATCCCTGCGGCAGGGTGCGCTCCCGCTGCTCGGTCCCAGCGCCTGCCAACCTAGCAGTTCGAAAGCACCTCCGGGTGCAAGTAGATAAATAGGGACCGCTTACCAGCGGGAAGGTAAACGGCGTTTCCGTGTGCGGCTCTGGCTCGCCAGATGCAGCTTTGTCACGCTGGCCACGTGACCCGGAAGTGTCTCCGGACAGCGCTGGCCCCTGGCCTCTTAAGTGAGATGGGCGCACAACCCCAGAGTCTGTCAAGACTGGCCCGTACGGGCAGGGGTACCTTTACCTTACCTTTTACTCTGATGGGCAGAGCAATCCCAAATTTAAGTCAGCATAAGTTAACCCTACTGCAAAGTTCATTCAGAAGTGAAGGTACTGCCAACTGAGGCAGCCTACTGCCTGTGAGAGGGAAAGTAAACCTTTAAAATAGAAATATAAAAAATATTTTTAAAATGGTCCAGTGGTGCCTTAGAGACCAACTAAGTTTTTTCTTGGTATAAACTTTCATGTGCGTGCACACTTCTTCAGATACTTCTTCATGCACATGAAAGCTTATACCAATAACAAACTTACCGGTAGTTGGTCTATAAGGTGCCGCTGGACAATTTTTTAAAAAAATGTTATATATTCTGACTGCGTGAGACCAACACAGCTACCTACCTGAAACTTTAAAATAGAGTTTGACTTATACCAGCCTTTTTGCCAACATTAGTTCTATTGGGTAATCAGGTCACATGACTGAGCTGAAATATGTATAGGTCTCTCCTTGCCCCTTTTCACCACCCTGCACACCCCAGAAATGCCCCTTTCATGGTATTTATACTGTAACAATTTCTGTCAGCTTTTTCACTGGTTGAGCCCTAACTGAACCAGCATAGCCTCAGTTCAGTTCAACCAGGACAGCCCAAGTTCCACCTATTTGGAACTCAATAATCCTGGTGGATTTTGGGTTTGGTTTGCGCTGTAACTATTGTACTTTACAGATTGAATAATCTAATTTTCTTTACCTATAGATGTTTAAGTTAAAGTTTGATGAGCCAAAATGGCTGACAGAGCCCGTGCCCTTTGGTGGTCAAAAACTTCATATACAAACTGAAATTTGTCTTAGGGATGGGTGACTCTCCCATTTTTTGTTTCTCTTTTTTCCAATTCTCAGTTAAATTCACCCCATTTCCACATCGGTTTGTGTTCCTTTTCCCTAATATACACATTTTTGTAAGTAATTTAGCTCAATATAAAGCATTTTGCTTATTATTTTTACATGCATATATTAGATAAGTATATTTGTGCACTATTCCATAATATAAGACTTCTATATGCATTTTTAAACGGATGAAAATTTTGAAAGATCACTGTGTTATAGTTTGATTTGGTTTAGGAAGTACAAGTTAAGTAACTGCACATTAAAATGTGAAATGAATTAATTTCTTCCTTATCCTTAACCTCAGCATATCTTACCATGATTCATGGACAAGTGTGAGAGAACACCACTCCCTCTGAGCATTAGATTGTCTTGTCCTGAACAGTTAAAAGTATATTTATTGCTTTTCTTTTTAACATTAAGTCATGATCCAGAAAATTTAAGCATTATTTTAGTTCCATGGATTTCAGCTATTTCAGCTAGTAACAGCACAGTCCTTTGCATGTCTACGTATGATTTCGACTGGGCTTACTCCAAGGTTAGCAGGCATAGAATTGTATTTTCCTTCTTGTATACATTAGGTAAGATAATATATAGCATAGACTTCCCACTTAATAAGCAACCTATCAGAATGCACTTTTGTTTTACATACCTTCCTTGTTTTGGTACCAGATAATGTAAATGGCTTCAGGAGCTATATTGTGTTTGTACCATGCATCCTTTGTTCTACAAACGATAATAAAAAATACTCTTGAACAACCATGATTGTTCCACATTTTTGGTCCTTAAACTAATTCTTGTTTAAAGAATGAATTTATTTATTTATTTGGCACAATTAATGTATATGGCACTTTACAGTGTTTCATAAAAGAAAAAAGAAAAAAAAAGGCCAGTGCTCTGTTCCCAAGGAGTTTGTTTAAATTTTCGACGTTGGGGAGAAAGGCAAGAAAAACTATGATAGCAAGGAAGACACATGTGCCAGTGCTGTTGCATGAATTTAGGCTTTGATACAGAATGTGCAACAGCATTTGCTCGCATTTTAGCTGATCTGTATCAGAGAACATGGAAAACAAAATGTCATACCAGTTGAATCAGCCACGGGCAGTGTAAAGAAAGCTTGGTGAATATCTGGCTGGAATCTCAATTAATGAATTAGACAGAGCTTGCTTAAACTGTGTCTTGAGTCTGCTGTCATGCTTCTTTGGATCAGTGGTTTGAGTGTACTCAGAGGTAAGTCAAGTATGACTCAACAGACAGTGCTTTGAAAAGTGAGCTTTTGATTGCTAGCGAGCACAGTATATGTCTGTCTTGGGATGCATTTTTCTATCAGTTCATGTTGTACCTTTTAAAGGCTAGCTTTCATTTGTGCTCAAAGAAACGCACCAGAAATGCAGAGTTAAACAGCTGCCAAATAGAGAGGATGTACTTTGTGAAGGAAGATGGATGGCTCCAAATGACTGCCACCTAAAGCTTAATTAATCATATGATATGGTACCACAAACAGGAAATGATCGTGCAGATCATGTAGCAGATCATGAAATTATACATTTAGGTTGGATCCAAAGTTGTTCACAAGTGGGTCCCATCAATCACGTTGCTGTAAATGCAGTAACTTTCACTTTTATTACATACGTTTGATCCTTCAAGAACACTAAAATTGTCAAAGAACTTTGCCTAGAGTAAAACCAAGTTGAGTTTGATGATACGACTAAGACAGTGTTATCGGTAGGAATTTCCAGAATATATGTGATTCTTAAAGGTGGCAGCGGCTAAACATTTTTTATTTGTAGAAAGAAGGATGCCATGTCCTGATGGGGATTTGGTAAAGCAATTACCTCAGAATCTCCACCACCACTCCACATAAGACACTGGTCTGGAAGTATGCCTCACTGTACTTGATGGGATTTATTTCTGAATAAACGTGCAGGGGATTGAGCTGTGATATTTTAATTTATATTTTCAGTATTACATTTTTTAAATACATCCAAGGTGGTGCGAGCTAATCTAAGCGGCACATTACTAAGAAAGCATCAAATCAGTCATTATTGACCCATGCATTTCATTACCACCATCAGGGCTCCAGGTCTGAGGAAACCCTGAGCAAAATGTCCTCTGCTGGGCCTGTTCCTCTGATGGCGAATTTACCTTGTTGCAGTGCCCATGTTCACAACTGAATCTGGCCACTGCTTTAAATTTCCCACAATGTTCACCAGAGCAGTGGTACGTTGGGGGCATTGTGAGAATGTAAAAGGGAAATTAGATCAATGGTTTGATGCCCAAAGGCACATCCTTCCATCATCTCCCAAGATGGACAGATGCCGACAATATGGTGGTGCTCATCTTTCAGTGGGGTGGGTAGGACTTGGTTCTTATTATTATTGGTGGAGCATTTTATGTAACTTGTATTGTCAGTGCTTTAAATTGACTTTATTTGCTGTATCTTATTTTTTGTCAAGTCACTTTGACACATTCTACTGTAAAAGGTGACCAAAATAATATACTAATAAAGTTATACAAGTGATAGGGCTTTCTCAGTGGCCTCACCAGTATTGCGAAACAACTTGTCTTGGGAGCTTTGGATAGCCTTGTCTCCGATTGCCTTCCACCACTTTATGAACACTTTATTGGCAAGCTTTTAATTTGCTACACTGAAGTGATTCCATAGAAGTCTGCATCTTAGCTATCATGCTGTCTCTTATTGCCTATTTTTTTATTGTTACTATATTTTTATTTTGTTGCTGTGCTGCAGTAATTAAGTCACTGTGATTTTAATTATTGCAAGCCTCCTTGAGTGATTCATATGCATTAGAAAGGTACAGTCTCAATCTCATAAGTAAATAAATAAATAAATAAATAAAGTCAGTCCTGGACTTTAAGAGGGTATTCTGGTCTGGCACCTGAGAATCCACTAAGAATAACTGATTAATGAATCATGATACTAATCTGTAAATATTAGAATTCAAAGTAACAATAATGTTGCCACATCTGTAGGAAGACAGGACAAATGGGAATTACTTGTAAGCAGTGAAAGGATGAATAAACTAATGCAGGCCCAGGAAGACAAATTATAGGTAATAAAATGGTAAACTGTGTGTCACATCTTAGCTCTGTGTTCATATATCTCTTCATTATCTAAAAGTTAGTATATGCTCTATAAACCAGGCTCTCCTCTTCAGGGTCTCTTTTTTTAAGTGTCTCTATGAAGAGTCATTTGAGAAAGCAACACCACCAGGAGAATTGTGTCTCCTTCCAGCCTAGGTTGGATTTGTCAGCACCAAGCAATAAATATAAACAAGGAGAAGCTCTAGGCAAAAATAGCTTGGCCTCAGACCCATGTATTAAAAATGTCCAGATTAGGCTACTGTAATGTGTTATAATTGGGGCTGCATTTGAAGATGGTATTAAAGTACAATTAGTCCAAAATGTAGCTGCAAGGCTATAAACTGGGACTGGGTGCTACAATCTCGCATTTTGCCTGTGCTCTGTCGACTCCACTGGCTCCCATCTGGTCATTAGACTCAATTCAAAGTGCTCATTTTGACATTTAACACCCTTCATGGCTGGGAACAAAGATATTGAAGGACTCATTGTCTCGCCATGTGCTTTCCTCAACACATGCACTTTTGGGTGCCCTGTCATCTGTGGGGCAGTGGGTGGCTACCAAAGAAAAAGCTTACTTAGTGGTGGCACCTGCACTGTAGGATGCTGTCTCCAACGAGTCTTGTCTAGCAGAGACCTTGAAATCATTTTGGTACCATCATTTTTCATGCTGGAAGTAATCCCCCCGGACAATTATTCAGTTCTGATAGCCAAATACACTTCACTACTACTTATCACAACGGTAGGGATAGAAGACATTGAAAAGCAACACCACATGGCCAAAAGTAAGCGAGAAAGGAGCATAAAGCAGTGTAAACCAAAGTGGTGCAGTAGTATGGTTGCATTGCTAATGGACACAACCTATAGGGTGGCATGGAAAAGCAAAGGAGGATTGGGATGGGATAGGAACAGAGAGCAAATGGAAGGTGACATACAACACTGAAAGGCTTTCAGCAACAATGGAATCATCTATGTTATGGATCCTTCTGCACCTGAGAGGCTGTAGTGATTTGTTCTACAGCAGGCATTGATGACAGTTGATGTAGGGTTACAACTGATGGACAGTCCCAGAAACCAATTGTGGGTGGACCTGCAGCAGTGCAGAGTTACACTTTCCCCCCCTCTGGGCTACTCCATCCCAACTCTGCCTCTTACATTGAAGAAAACAGTTCCCAAAGAGACAGTGCATGAAATAGGAGTTACCGTATTTTTCGCCCTATAGGACGCACTTTTTCCCCTCCAAAAATGAAGAGGAAATCTGTGTGCGTCCTCTGGGGCGAATGCAGGCTTTCTCTGAAGGCTGGAGAGCGAGAGGGGTCGGTGTGCAGGAAGCTCTGCACAACCCTTGGGAGACTGGCGCGGAGCCACGCCGGTCTCCCGAGGGTTGCGCAGAGCTGCCTGCATTCTGAAGCCTGGGGTGCGCTGAAGAGCGCGCCCGGGCTTCGCACAGCTCTCCGCAAGCCTGGGGAGACCAGTGCGCCTCCCTAGGCTTGCGGATAGCAGGCTGTTCTGGGGGCGGGGGCGGGGGAAGCTCGGGCTTCCCCCGCGCCAGCCCCGTGCCTGGGGAGGGGATAATTTCCCCTTTATTTCCCCCCCCCCAAAAAAAATACTAGGTGCGTCCTATGGGGCGGTGAGTCCTATGGGGCGAAAAATACGGCAGCCTATAGAGCTGGGGGCTGGTGAGAGACGCATGACTGGCCTCAAGCTTCATTCAGGTTCTCTACCTTGGTTTTAAAGGGAGTGCAGGAGAGTCATGGTTCACATTTGATGTGACCGAAGCAACGCTGTTTTAAGTCACTGTTCACACCACATATATAGGATCAGGCTGCATCTAATTGACAGAGCGGCATATTTTATTTTGTACTGAAAGAGAATTTGCAGATAACCTTTCTGAAAACCCCACCAGCTTCAAACCTCACTGCTTAAAAATACACTCGCATTTGAATGTTATGCTAAGTAGTAATTGGATTTTAGCATGAAGAATTGCTTTGTTAACAGTCAGCTTATCTTCATATAATTATATACCTAAATACATTACTTTAGTTGAAATAAAGGTAATCACACAAATTGATTCATAATCAGTGAGTGGATACATGATAAATATTAATTTCTGAAAATTATTGCAAGCTGCTGTAATAGCAAAAACCAAAACATGCCATTGTATCCTTTCTCTCCCTGGTCTTTCAAAATACATATTCTGGTTGTCAGTGGATAGACAAAAGCATTTAACAGATGGGCCATCTTTTTTACTTGTGACTGCTGTGGAAGAGACAAAGACAACATATTTGAAAGAAGCAGGTGGCAAAGGAAAACGTGGACAGATTCTTAGGAAATTTATACTCAGGACCTGAAGGTTTCCTTATTGAAAACCATGAGGTTAGCTTAGCTTATCAGATTGTAGATTTAAAAAATAAATCTAAGTAATAGAATAAGACAAAAACAGGCACCCAGAAAAAAGCCCAGATATAATGTAAAACTATTTAATTAGCAACATTCTCCCTCAGGGTAACAACCTGAGAATGTATAGTTGCATTATATTTTCAGACTATTAGAAACAGTCATCTGAAACCCACTACAGGTTTGCTTTCTCAAATGTCCCTTGAGGGGACATCTGTGATACTGGGGTTTTGGACAACAACAACAAAAAGGTGCCCAATTTAACTATTTATATTACAAAGTCTTTTAGATTTTGACAGTCCGAATTCACATCATATATATTATCATTTATGTTTATATCTTAGTCCATGGTTCCAAATGAAAGTTTCTACTGACAGGCCTATGCAGTTGTTGTTGTGTTTTTCTGGCGTAGCCGGCCATTTTAGCAATTGTTTTGTGTTGCTTTTAAAAGTTTTATTTTGCTGTAAATTGTCTTGATGTTTTGCAAGACAGCAGTGTATAAATACTTCTATAAGTAAATAAGTTGATTTCTTGATAACAGTAACAATTCTGTAGTTCTGTGTGTGCCTGAATTGCTGTTTCATTGTTTCAATCTGTTTGACACAATTTGCTGCTTTGGATTGATCTTTATTACGGCCATTGGCCCGTTACACGACAGTTTCCCATACCAACATATTTTACTTAAACCTCCGAATTTAAAATCGCCAAAACTTACAAAAGACAAACAGTAACCGAAGCAAAACAAAAGCAAAAACCACCATCATACATTACAATAAATTTGTAACCTATACATCGCCCTCTGCTCATAAATTAATCAAGGATATCAATGGTGATATCGCCTAAAACATAGATCATGGTTTGAAACAATGGTGATATCACCTAAAACATAGGTCATGGTTTAAAGGGGTTATCCGAATCACACAGGAGACCGTTTCTCTTCTTTACAATTTGCTGCTTAAACTAACAGCTTGGGTCTCGTTGCCAATGGCTTTTCCCCCTGGAAACCACTTACTTGCAAATAAGGCACTGAAGTCCTGCACACCCACTGGGTTTCCAGCATCACCATTACAGCTGAAGAGAAGACTAAGGAGAGACATACTATACACAAATTGGTCCCCATATGCAAATTGCTGCCACATAGAAGGAAGCAAATACTTCTTGTGTGCTATTCCAGAGGGCAGGACTACATCAAATAGCCACCCGAGGTCCCAGCTCACAAGAGACCAAAGTCCAGTCCAAGTTATATACAAAAGGCTTTATTGAAGAACATTGTTGTCGTTACATCCAAGCTCCGTGGCTCAGCATCTGTTACCCTTAGATGTTAGAAGTCCCCTCTGAGTCAGTCCCGCCCCTGCACCAGCTTAAGAGGCTTGTACTGCTCCACCTTTTCCTCTCCTTCCTTTTCCGCAGGGTCTTCCTGCCCCCCTGTGCTCCCTCCCTCCGGGACTCCCCCGAGGCTGAGTCTTCTGACGCCTGCTCCCCCCTCCTTCGTGCTTTGGGACCAGGCTCCTCCTCAGGGCTCTCCTCATTTCCGCGCGCCTCCACATTTGAACTTGGCGCACGTACGTTGCCTCTGACCTTCCTTTCGACCGTTACGCTACTCTCGGTACTACACTCCTCCCCTTCCGGCAGGACGTTCTGCTCCGAACTCCTTCCCCTCTCTGCTCCCTGTTCTGCTCTTTCTGACACACTGGCAACTCCACCCCCTTCACTCCGTTCCGACGGAGAGGCCGGTCCCGATCTCCAACCCCCACTGGGGATTCCCTCTTCGTTCCCCTGCTTCTGACTGCTTCCCTCTCTACTGCCCCTTGGCCTGACCAGGGGGGCTCCCTTTTGGGAATCCTCGGATTCACTTGACGGACTCACTGACAACCTCGGGTCGTCGTCGTCCTCTTCCTCGTCGCCCTGGGACCCCTCCCCCTCGCTCTCTGTCCCTGAAACCCTGACAGATAGGTTTTGGCTGAACGTTGGGAGAAACATCGTAATAGTAATAGCCAATCAACAATGGAACCATTTACCTAGAAAGGTAGTAGGCTCTCCTTTTATGGATATTTTTGTCATGACTTGTCCCATGATCCCGAATAGGCTGACTGTTGCTGTCTAATGAAGAGGAGCAGGATGTGGGAAGTGCCACAGACAAGGAGCAGCCCGAGAGGGAGGATGAGGGAGCCATATTTTACTTAGCCTGTCATTCCGCACAATATGATTCGGCTCAAGACATACTAGAAAAGAAAAGAAAATTGCCCTACAAAAGAACAAATAGCCTATTGGCTTCTAAGCCAGTGGAGAACTGACAGTTGCAGAGTAAGTGACTATAGTACACAGAAGGCAGAGCAGAACCTTCAGTAATGCATAATAGTCCTGGGGCTATGCTGACTCTCTAGGGTAAAAAAAAAAAAAGTAAAAATCTGTAGCTAGAAAGTGTAAAAACAACAGCCACTAAGGTTGGAAGTGGGATGGTTTTGATCATGCCGAATCAATGTCCTGAGTAATCAAGGTGGTTTAAGTTACAGATAGGTAGCCGTGTTGGTCTGCCATAGTCAAAACAAAAAAAATTCCTTCCAGTAGCACCTTAAAGACCAACTAAGTCAGTTCTTGGTATGAGCTTTCGTGTGCATGCACACTTCTTCAGATGTGTATCTGAAGAAGTGTGCATGCACACGAAAGCTCATACCAAGAACTGACTTAGTTGGTCTTTAAGGTGCTACTGGAAGGATTTTTTTTTGTTTCAAGGTGGTTTAGTCATTATTGGGCTGAGTTCCATTATAATAATTTCTCGGTATTGTTTCAGTAGAAATCATTTACGCATTATCATTAATGGCATTGTTATCCCACACTTCAGCTGTTTCAGCCGCAGCCTGATGCATTCAGCTGAGTACACCACTTAGCTTTGTTCTCCGATTGATTTGGCTTTAACTAAAAGTGAAATATGGTTATTATAGTGGAATTACTTTTAGACAGTCTTATTTTCCAAGAAGACAAACTGTAAATGCAACTGTTGCTCATTGTGATTTTGGTGGATTATTGGTTATTTCTCCTTTGTTACATAACTGACCTTCCTTATGCTCAGTAGTTTTTGTTTGCTTTTAATCTTGTACCAAAACTGGCATCCATAAAGTATACTGGGTATATCTGCTGTTGTATCTAGTTATTTATAGCAAAGCATGAATTACCATTTTCTTCTTTTTTACTATTTCCTAATGTACTGAAACCATATTTGAAAACCAACTTTTCTTTGAATAGGAAACAATTCCAAATTTGAATAACAATAGTTGTTTCAAATAATAATAATAATATCCCTTCCATCTGGCTGTGTTTCCCCAGCTATTCTGGGTGACTTCCATCAAAATATGAAAAATAATAAAATGTCAAACATTAAAAGCTTCCCAATACACGTCCATTTAGAAAGTTGCTTCAATTCGTAATAGTAAGCTTTTACTATATCAGCAGCCATAACTTTCTGTGTCTTTTTTTTAACATAGGTGCATGAAACCTGCAGACATACAAGAGAATTAACCTAGCAAAATTTCAGACAGGCAGATCTAAGTGAGTTTCTTTTTTAGAACAACAACAAAAATCAAAACTTTGTAAAATGGCAATGCATACAAAACCTAAGAAAACTAGACCCAAAATTATTTTCTCATAGAGGTTATTTGCTATCCTGCATTTTAGAAACAGAGGAATTGAGTTTACTGTTAAAAATATAAACCCTTCCTCTCTTTTAAGGCAAGGGTGCGAAATATGCCCAATTTAGGATTTGGCTGCACAGACCTACTCTTCAGATTCCCAGTTGAATGCATCACAATAAATTTATAAAGAACAAGATCTCTCTGCAGATGGCAACATTAAATTGGAAATTAGGCACATTGGTAATTCACGTCTGTTATTTAAATTGTGAAGCCAGAATGAGGAGTAAAGAACCTGCTGTAATGTTGGCTTGCCTTCATCCTCTGTCTGCTTAACTGTTCAGCTCTATAACAGGTTACTCAACTATTTTGTTTTAGAATTCCTAACACTACTAGCTAAAGACATTTATGACCAGAAGAAAAACCACTCCAGGGACTCTCCAAAGCCTGAAGTCCTCAAAAAAAAATTAATCTGAAAAGGGAGAAGTGTCTGGGGAGAAGTAGGAGACATTTTTAATTGGTTCCATTATATTAATGCTGATGCATATCTGCACCAGCCATTTCTGATCCATTTCATCACACACCACAAAAATAATCATGTTTTCCAGGAAACACACCAAAAGTTTCTGTTTTGTGCTAATGAAATCAAGAGGGTTTTTAAAATTATTACGCTATACTTTTGAATGGTTTTAAAGTAGAACTGTTTTAAATAAACAAACAAATGATATTATTTTAATAAAGTCCCATTGAAGTCAGTAGGAATTTCAGGTCAAGCATGTCTAAGATTGCAACTATACTTCTCCAGGAGTAGCTTGTGGGCAGGACAGGAAGGAATTTCTGTCACATCCTTGGCTGAAATAGCAGCCCTCTTCTCTCCCAAGTCATAAGATCCAATAGTCAAGGATAGATAGTAGACTAACCATTTGTTTACAACAGCTGATGCCAGCACATGCACGCACACACACACACATTGGTAGATGTGAGAAAGTAGGAAGCTAAATTGATGTTTAAATATACAAATGCCCATATATCTGTTCCCGAGCTAGATCAGTCCCTTTTTCCTCTCTGTTTGAAGCAGAGAGATTACCCCCTCCAAATCCAAGAGGCTATCAGCAGCAACACATTTCTTGGTTGAGTCTCTCCTCCTCCCAGAGGGGAGGAGTTGTGAGCAGGAGCCATTTCCCGTGTTTGGCAGGGGGGGTTCTGGCCCCTGCTCAGCTGTTCCTGCCACTGCGCCGAGCCCCCTGGCAGCCAACCAATCGGGAGGAGGCTCGAGGGCGGGGTTCAGCCGCTCAAATGCGACTGCGGCAGTGCTTCCTCCTCATTGCCCTTCTGGGTTTCGATGGATCACCCACCCACCCTCCCTCCCTTTAGTTCATTGCTTCGTTCTTGACCTTGCTATGGACCTGTGGTTGGTTGCCTTGGTTGTCCAAAGGGCCTGGTAGGAATTTTTATCCAACTGGCAAATTGGCACCAGCCACTTGGTTTTTCACCTACCTCGTAGCAAATCGTCACAGCTTTTAGGTATTGGCAGTTAGGCATTGGAATATGTTTGTGTATTGGAGGGCAGGGTGTGGCCATCGCCTACCCCTCCACTTTATGGGTATTCTGTTAAAGGAGTCCAGCAGTCGTGGATCCTGTCTGACGCCCTTGCTGGTGGCTAGTGTCATGGCACAACCCCCGGTGACATCAGGGGGAGCTTACAGTTGTATTTGCATCAATAGGCTCCTCCTACTGGTGGTTAACCCTTGTTAGACTCACCCCTTCCTGAGGGGTGGAGTCATGCTCTGTTGTTTTATCCAATGCCTAAGCCAATACCTCTCACATGCAGTAATCAATAAAGTTGTGGCCTTTTTTAGCCCATTAACCTAATATACTGAGTTCATGTGTCTTATCCTCAAGGGGGTGGCAGGTCCTCGAATCACAACACTGAGAAGGGAGGAAAGGGGCAGCCGAAACACTACCTTCCATCCATAGCTTCCTAAGTCCCCACTTGAACTTGCAGGAATCCACCACTAAAGATTCCTCGGGTCTTCACTATGTAATAAATAATTTCCAGCAGAGAAATATTTCGCAGATTACATTAGTATGTTAATATTACATCCACCTTGCAATTTTATTGCCACAACCAACAGGGAGATCCAATAGGATAGATAAGTATTTATATAGAGCAGCTGATAAGGATGCATCTGATTAATTACAATGGCATGATTGGAGACAAGAAGGGAAAGTAATATGAACTATCAGAACAGTAAATCAAAAATCCATCACTGCTGGTAAAGGTGCCTATTGGAATACAAGGTACTAGAGGTAATTTTCAAGGATATAAAAGAAAATTATCTTATAAATCTGCTTAGATGTGAAATCAGCAATACATTGATTCATATAATGTTTTCTTGGTGTATTGCTATTGCTTGGGTTGTGCCTGGGCACAACAATCACTTTCTGTTGGTTGGTTGGTTGGCGTTTCTTTCATTACTTTTATATCTTCCTTCGCATCTCAGGTCATTTGAGGTCATTCCAATATAAACTATTTCCCCCATTTTTTTATACTTTATCTTATTTGTTCATGCCCATAAACTGAGGTCCCTAGGCACTCTCACAAAGGGTGAATCATTATATTCCTACCAGGACATACAATAACTGTCTTCCTCTTTTGCCTTTTCATGCTCATTTTACACCACAGCCACATTTTGTCCTTCAGACTAAAATGCCAAACAGTTGTTTTAATGAAAATGAAAGTCTTCTGCATTTCCTTACTGCTGAATCTTACCACTAGCCATAAACATCCACATTTCATCAAATATAGTCACAATGCAGGCAGGCACAAATGGATCAGTACTGAAAATGAAGAGGATCATCAGCAAAATATAAAGTAATGAACAGCTTAGGCTATTAAGCAAGGCATCACATTTTCATGAGTCTTAGACTAGAAAAGAAAGCATCAGATAACACATGCATGTATATCACATGATGATTCAATATCAGCTGAATGAACGAATGAACAAACTTAACTTTAATAAATTGTATATTGTTGATATGAAAGGTTTCTCACTGATATTTGATTCATAAGGACCCACACACATACGCAAGCCGCCACTTAATGCTTCAAAGAAGGTTATAGGATGTTGACCAGATTTCAGATCTTGCTTAAGTATGCTATAGCTGTGGTCCAAAAAAAACATTTGGATCAGAATCTGGATACATGGCAAACTATTATTTCATGTGCTCTTATTCTGAGTATGTTGTTCTGAAAACTTTCTCATAAATGAAAAGTTTTTTATGTCCTTAATAGCAGCAGCAATAATAATTGATTTTCTGAAAATAAGTGTTTTCATTCGTCCCAGTGGAAATTAACTGTGGGCATAGGACTTCCTCCCCCCATCCCCTTGTGTCACATTTCTTCACAAAATGACTACAAAAAATAGAATTTGATGCACCTCTGAAACACACGTGTAGCAATGCTATTTCCATGTCTTTCTGCAAATATATAGGAATTTGCAGTAATAATGGAAATTTTCTTAAAGATTTTTTATGAACTTTTCTGATCAGAAGGGATCACTTTCACAATCCAGAGAGATCTAAGTGATTGTATGAGCAGTAGCATTTGCTCTCATCTTATTCTTCAAATATCCATTAATGTTCTTCTTTCAGCTCCTTAATAGCATCTAACCCAAATTCCCCATTGACTCAGAAGTTGCTACAGATCTTTCTTTCTTAGTACAAATTCACAAACTATGAAAGGAAAAAAACCTACTATCAGCTCTTCAGATAAAAATGACACTTTACCTTACGGTGCTTTGGTCATAACACGCCCCCCCTCCAGCTTTTATAAATTGCAAGAGACCAACTTAAAGAGAAAGAGAAAGAAAAGATGGCAGCCAAGATATTACCCAGTGGAGCACACCCAACCCCCCAAAAAACCCTATTAAAGAGCTGTCTAGGTGATACAAGTAGATTGACAAGCACTGAAATATATCTGTGTTCCCGTTACATTACAATAGTAATAGCATATTATTTTAAAAAGCTGCAAATTTTCAGGCTGTTTACAGTACGTAGGAACAAGGCCAAACCAAGACATTTTGGCACCCGAGACAAACCACAGAATTAAGCTCCCTTCTTCCAGATTAGTGATATGGAGGTGAAAGCGTGGAAGAAATTTAGCTTCATCTGAAAAAGTACAAAACCAGACTTCCAAACACAATTCCAATACAAAGCACTCTGTGGCCCCCACACAATGAAGCACACAAAAATCAAGCTGCAGTGTTTTGTGCCCTCTGGAACTTTCAAGAGGTTACCTGCTTTTAGCATTCCAGTTTTGATAACAAGCATCATTGTATTGCCCCCACACAGCCTGCCCAATGCACATAGTAACACATTCAGATATCAGGTTCAAATCTCAGCTTCCTTGTAAAGCTCACCTGGTCACCTTGAGCCAATTAAAACCTCTCAACCAAACCTACTTTACAGGGTTGTACAACACCTTAAACAGATAAGTGGACTGAAATAAAATTTAGTTGTAAGCTGTGTTGAGTCCCTGACGAAGGAAGAAGGATATTAACAACAATGTAAACTGTGAGAATGATCAGGCACATAGCAGAAAGTCCTATTTAGTGAGACTGAATAGACATGCAGAGACTTGCAGTGTAAGGCTCAACAATAAAGGAATAAACACTCCGTGTTCTCTAAAAGTTGCTGGCAAATGAACCATTGCAATTAAACAACTTAAAGTGGATTGGTTACATCTTTTGAAATTATGAGTGATAAATACAAAGTGCTCTGTAGGTCAGCTTCACCATTTCCTTCATTTGGTGCAGGCACTTTATTTTCAATATAAATATCCCAGACTCTGGCCTACCTGGCAGCAAATCAGTATTGTAAAGTCTCCAGCGCAGAGTCAATCCATGTGTCCAAAGTCCAAATTGAAGCATGGTCCTGGAGCAGCCAAGTCAAGGTCCAGCAGCTTGGGTAGTTAAACACACCCAACAACTCCGCTCTGCTACCCTTTTATACTTTGCATGCTGATTGCAGCATCTGGGTTTGACAAGGCATGTGACCCTCACCTGTTCCAAGCCTACTCCAGCTGAGGAATCACACCCCTCCACTCAGAGCTAACAAGCCCCACCTGGCCAGCTAGGGATCTGGCTGTGGGCCTTGCCTGCCTCAGCCTCCTGCAGTTCCCCTTCCATTATTACAATTACTATTGTTGCTTTGATTAGTTGGCTGTTTGTTATATAAATTCCCACAGGAACTGAGTGTTATCAAAGTGTACATAAAAACAGGAGCAACTGGAACCAGGTTTAGAGCCCTGGTGACCTACCAGCCCAAAATCAGCCCCCAGTGAAACAATACGGTCTTGAAAAGGAACATTTGTCTCCCAGTTGCTGACTACAAAAGTGCTGTTCTCAATTGGAACAAAAATCCTGTTCCTAAATACTGCTAAATTATTGACAAGATCTAAACTATCTGTCACACAAACTCATGAATCAAGCATGTATTACATTCCCCCTTTATATGAAAACAGTTGTATGCATTATTTATAAATGGCTTGGCTGCTAGAAGCGGAAATTTTGCACAGGGAATGAACTCAAAATCACTGTAAGTTGTCTACTAACAGGTTGTGTTATAGTAAGTTTAGCCAGTGCTATTTTTCTAGAAAAAGAGGTGCCGGAAGTCACCATGAATGTCTCCCTTGTTCTCTTATAATGTCAGTGGCGCCCACCCAGTTCCAGATTTACTTATAAGCTAAACAAGCTACAGCTTAGGGCCCCACTCTCTTGGGGGCCCCACAAAAAAAATTAAAAGGGAAAAAACTGGATGTACATTTCCAAAATCTAAGATTAAAAAACAAAATAAAACCTACATACAGCAACAGTGTTTTGTGTTGTGAAGGCTCCTATGTTGTATTTCAGTTCAACAATTACTTTCATAAAATACATATTTTGTTATGTGCAAATGGCTTTAAATAACTATTAGGTCCATAAATTACCATATAGCATATATTCAACACAAAAAACCAGCGACAATTTGTTGTTGACAAAGGACAACTGGACATATAAAGGCCCACATTACCTTCAGTTGCTTAGGGCCTCATCAAACCTAAATCCGGCCCTGCGCCCACCTGAGAGGTGCCAGAACATAGTTCCAGTGAGTTCCAGATGAAAAAAGCCCTGCGTTTAGCAGTAATCTGTTGGGAATTACTAAAGCTGAACAGCACCATTAGTTTGTCTGTTCTTGTTTTAAATTGAAGGTCATTTGAATGAGGAAGTCATGGGTCATGGAGTGTACACTCATGTTAACTGTTAACTGTTACCAAACAGGTTGCATTGTTGCAAGCCTGAACAATCTGTTTGGCTACAGGTGACAATGGAAGAAAAGATCAGGGAAGAGGCAACCTATAGCCCTTCAGATGCTACAACACCTATCAACCCTGCCCATTGGTCATGCTAGCAGCTGCTAATGGAATTTGGAGTCTTACAACAACTGGAGGGCCACAAGCTCTCAATACCTGCCCTGACGACAAGAAAAAGCATAAGGCAGGGTGATAAACACATCAATCAAGTGCAGAGAAATCATGTGATATGTGAACAATTACCATGGCTATGACCTACTGTCATTTCTCCCCACCATGCCTCCACCACCACCCTAGGATTTGGGAACTTTTATTGTCTTTTTAGGTAAAACCAAATACACATAGCTCTGTTTCAGATGTTTATAACTACTTAATCACTACCAGATTCTGCTACTATTATTCTTCATAGAACTTCTGTAAAGGTAAAGGTAAAGGTACCCCTGCCCGTACGGGCCAGTCTTGACAGACTCTGGGGTTGTGCGCCCATCTCACTCAAGAGGCCAGGGGCCAGCGCTGTCCGGAGACACTTCCGGGTCACGTGGCCAGCGTGACATCGCTGCTCTGGCGAGCCAGAGCTGCACACGGAAATGCCGTTTACCTTCCCGCTGGTAAGCGGTCCCTATTTATCTACTTGCACCCGGAGGTGCTTTCGAACTGCTAGGTTGGCAGGCGCTGGGACCGAGCAGCAGGAGCGCACCCCGCCGCAGGGATTCGAACCGCCGACCTTTCGATCGGCAAGTCCTAGGCACTGAGGCTTTAACCCACAGCGCCACCTGCGTCCATAGAACTTCTGTAGGTGGCGTCAAATAATTTCCCACTTAAAAATTATGGCTAGGCATTGTAAAAATGTTTTGTGATGAACTGAACCAGCCTGCAATATCTTGAATGTGCATTTTTGTTTTTGGAGGGAGAGAAATAAAAAGTTGCTTGTTTCCTTATGAACTTTATCAGTACAAATAAAACGTCTGCATCAAGAGTCCACTGGGGAACATTTTAAAAGTCAGGATGATGGGGACAAGATTTACATCTTCAGGACGACACTGGCATTTCTGCAGTAACAAGCACAAAAGTTTAGGCCAGGTGGCATCTTTCTAAAGGAGGCATCAACAAGTTCACAGTGTATTCTGATGCAACCTCTGGTGTATTATAAGCACAGCAAGTGGAATCTGGTGGGAGAGTAATACCTGTTAGAAGCAACTTATAATCAGCCTCTAGTATCCCAGCAAACTGCATAGATTGATGACTTCCCATTCATTAATCATCTGCTGGTTTACATTTTAACACAAAGGCTTCCTGAAGCCAAAAGACATCTAAGCCATGATATTTCATTGAAGGTTTCAAAAGCAAAGGTTAATTCACCCAGGTAGTAAACTGTTAAGACGTATGTGTATTCTCATTTGATGTGTAATATTTTAACGCTGTCTGATTATTGCAGTCACTGTACTGTCTCTGGTTTAACTCCCTGATACCACCGTTTTCTGTTGTACTTTTTCTGCTCATAACTATTATTGATTGGTCTCCTTCTGTGGATTTGATTGGCTTGCCAATTTCAGTGGATTTAAGCAGTAATTATATGAGATTATTATATGACCTACCAGCATGAGTTTGACCAAACTGCGGGAGGCAGTGGAAGACAGAAGTGCCTGGCGTGCTCTGGTCCATGGGGTCACAAAGAGTCGGACACAACTAAACGACAAAAATATGAGATCACCTTTTCTATACTGCATTTCCCCAACAGATTGGATCAAGATGGTCATGAGATGTTTGTAGAACCAGCCATACCGGGCTTCCTCAACCTCGGCCCTCCAGATGTTTTGAGACTGTAATTCCCATTATCCCTGACCACTGGTCCTGCTAGCTAGGGATCATGGGAGTTGTAGGCCAAAAACATCTGGAGGGCCGAGGTTGAGGAAGCCTGAGCCATACTAATCCAACCTTTAATAATTCTGTGATCTGAATGCAGGGGAAGCTGAACACTAATATTGCATTAGAATGCCCTGTCATCCTAATCACCCAAGCTTCATGCTATAGATGTCTTTGCTCCAGACTAGAGGGGAAACTGCAAAAGATTCTGTGACTGTAATTTGTTCTGAGACAAATGTAAAGGGCTGGCATGTACCTACCGACGAGTTTAGAGCAAACTGGAGAAATCTATGTGAGATTTACCTTCGTTTCCCCATTCATTTGGCATGCTTCCAGTGTTGTGTTTAAAAATACGTGGTGAAAGGTGGAGCAAGAATACACCCTTTTCCAAATCTATCACGGTCTGTAACATTACAGAAACAGGTCCAACAAAAAAGGTACAAACTATACTTTTCAAGCACATTTAGAGCACATGCCCCCCAAAGTATTCTGGGTACTGCACAGAGTTATAATTCCCATGAATCCTTAACAAACTACAGTGTCCAGAAGTCTATGAGGGGGGATATAGGCTGCAGGAGCACCATATTATTTACACGTATTTGAAGCCCAAGATAGGTTGTAGAATTATTGTTGACATCAGCTCTCCCTTTACACATATCTTACCATAGTCTTTTAAATGAATGATAAACCATTTCTGGAATATCAGTGTATCTTGTTAACATCAAGAATATGTTCAATTTGCAATTGTTAAGATATAAGAATATTCATGAGATTTGTCTCCTTCCCCTCCCCACTCCTTTCCTTCCAGGTCACAGCCTCGGCTCAACAAAAGTGACTCGTGCACAGACATTTCCCAGCTACACCTCAGAGCAGGATGAGGAGCACGGGCCACGCATGTCACTGTCTAGCAGCTATGGATTCAGCTACAGCTCAGGCCTCATCCAATGACACACACCCTGTGTCTAACCAGAGAGACAGTCTAGTGTGAAACCTGCCTGTAGGCCCTGGAAGCCACTTGCCGTTTCCTCGGTGTCCACAGAAGACAAGCCGTAGTGAAAACTGAGGACACGTGTCTCCAGGCTGCAACAGTGAAGGTGAAATCTTGGATCACTGCTTCCCTGAGGCAGAGTCTAAGTGTTTTATTTATTTAACTTTTGTATTTGGTTTTGTCTATATGTTTTGTTTTTTTAAAAAAAGAAAAATGTGAAGAAGAAGAAGAAAGAAGAATTTCCTTTGCAGTACTGATGGTGTGCAGCTGAAGTTTCTGCACAACCACAGACGCTGCCTGTTTGGGGGAGCGGAGAGCAAAATATTACGTCTTCAATGTGAGGCTCTTGCCGATCAATTAAGTTGTCAAACTTGCTCATCCATGACAGTAGCCACCTTTATATCCTAGGCATCAGTCTACCAACTGAGTCATTCTTGCAGAAATGGTACCAGGCAAACAAAATTTGAAATATACTTCAGAAGGAAGTATGCAGTCCTATTACCAATTATGCACAGTTTATTCCCATTGACTTCAATGGGATTTATGCATGGGATTTAGGACGGTAGTGGAATTTCTGAGGAGGCACCAGTGACTCTTAATCAGGTTCTCATCACTACAGTTAATACACAAGATAGATATAGAGATAGATACTGTCAATGGGATGGGATGGCGGTGCTTAGTAGCCTTTCAGAAAATAGATTGTGTCGTGTGTTAAGAGGTCATATGCCTAGAATATTTCCCACACTGAATTTTTATGCCCAGATTCTGCTGTTGTGTACTCTGAACCTAATAATCCAAAACTTCCCATTGAGGAGATATCAAGGGAAGACTGTCACAAAGCATTGTCAAAGTCTTCCCATTGTAGATAATATTTAAATAGTGAAGTCTGAATTTATAGTCAGTATACTTTTAATTCTGTATACTGTGCAAGTGAGAAAATTGATATTACATTGCTAGGCAGCAGCCCAATTTCCATATAGTTTTATAGGGCAAGATGCTTGGGCTGGAAGAAATAACTACAATTTCAAGTTCTGTTCTTATTATTCAAGTCTTCTTGGTTAATATGGATTTGTTCTCTTCGTCAACATTAATTTTGTTCTAGATTCCTTGTCTGGTGTCTAACTCTGCTATACAACCATAGGCTAGTCATGATTAAATTTCACAGCCATTGGTCTCATTGCAACGTTGATTTTTTACAGTCTCCTACAGTGGACAGCCACATGAAAATAAACTGAACTGTGTGTTTTTTAGTCTTCCTGAAATCACAACAGCTCACTGTGCCCAAAACTTTCAGTCTTTTTCTAAAGATCAAAAAATAAATGGCAGCACCTATGAGTAGAATAAATGTGAGACAACTGGATTTCAACAATCACTAGGAAACTGTATGTTCTGAAGTAATGCTAATGCCTATCGCATTCCTGGACAACACAATTTATTCCGCTAGCTCTTCAAATAACAGAGATCTACTGTAACTTAAGAAATTAAATAATTGACTGACTGCTGGCCACTACTGGTGCCATTCTTATACCTCTATCATAATATCATTTTCTAAAAATAGGCCTAGCATTCCCCCACCTCCTTCCAAAATTATGCAGTTATGACTGTAAGAAAATAAAAAGAGCAACATCTTCACAGGGCAGCATGTAACGTTAAAAACATCAAAGTTCAAAAATTAAAATGCATTGTTAAAATATATAACCAAAGATGAAAGGAAGTGGCATAAAATAATAACTAAGTCTGTGAAAATGAAAAAATACCTTCACCAAAATGGCATCTGCACAGGCGTCAGACAAACATCTTTGGAAGAAGCATTCCAAATTAAGGGTGCCAGCACTGAGGAAACCCACCCTCCCATCAGATAGCAAGAGAACCCTGGGATTTCTCTGCCACATACCTTAATATTCAGGCTGGCCCTACCATTAGGCAGAGTAAGGTGAATGCCTCAGGTGGCAGATGTAACGGGATCAGGAGCAATAGCCTACCTGGTAGTTCCTTCTGAGCTCCCTGGACAGTTCCCTCTGTTGTAGGACATGGCTGTATATATCATATGGCATGTCCTGGGTGCCCTAAACTAGCCTGCTGCAGGTATGATGGAAGATGCTGCCCTATTGCCAGTGTTGAAGTGAAATTCAACTCCCAGTCCGGCTGGCTTTTTAACATGGGATAGGGAGGAGGTGTCCTATTCTCCTTCACCACAAGCAGCCAAATTTCTTGGGCTGTGCCTGCTGGGTGGGTATGCATGAAGGCAAGCTGTCCTTCATATCCCCTGGCCCTGAACTATGAAAAGCTCTAATGGCCAAAACCAGCAGTTCAAACTGAGTCCGACGTACGTGGATTGACTTATCTACCAAATGTTCTCTAGACATAGGAGGGTCATGAAGCAAGATCTCAGCGGCTGACCTCTAAGGGGAATCAGAAGCATTCTAGAAATGACAGACCTTTCAATAACCCAGACGCAAACATTTTAGGCTTTAAATGTAGTAAGCCGTTAAGAAACAAGCTAGTTTAGTGTGAACAAAAATGGAGGCACATGCTCCAAATAACTTGACCAGAGTTGCAGCTTCTGAACTGCACCATGAGCCTTCAGGCTTGGAGGGGTTCTGCTTCAGCCCTTCCAATAATTCAGTTCCATGTGAATTTCCACTGCAAGGTACTGCAAAAAAAAAAAAAAAGTCTTCAACCTGCATCATTGGGGAAATGGACAACTGAATGCCCTTATAACTAAAGTGTAATTTCACAAAAGTCTCAGCTGTGAAACTGTGTCAGCAGCTTTGGATCACACTTTGAAAATTGTAAGTTAAAGACAGGATCTCTGAGCACATATGAAGTATGTACCCCCTCTATTTCAAATTAGGGTTCAGGATGTAATAATTAGAAAATACTACTGTCAAGGAGGCCTGAACTACTCATAATGACTCACGAGTACGCATTCTAGAAGGGCACCAGATAGGTGTTCCTCCCTCATTTAAGAGTTCTGTTTTTAATAAGTCCACAACAAACAAAATGAGACATGTTAGAAATCAATAAAGGGACAGACACAGTGAAAGGCATAAGCATAAATGCACAAAAGGTCCCCCCCCCGTCATGTGCTTCAATCTTCATAAAGCTCATTGTAATGAATGTGTAGAAAACAATTCTCATAACACTTGAAATTTTAGGGAAGAAAATTCACTGTGAGCAGACTGGGTGTTTTGTTCCGTTGTAGAACTGACAACCTTGTTTAGCAGTAGAGTTTCCTGCCTTTCGTTATTTTATGAGGCCAGCACTGGATGTGTTAAAAGAGTCAGAATCTTCTCCCTCTCCCCACTACCTCTGTAAGATCAAGTTTTATCTATTGCAATTTGAAGACAGAAAGAAAAGATTTCTTTAAAATGGTGTGAAAGAAATGTCTGCTTTGATTAAACATTTATTGATACATTAGGGTGGGAGATATTACTTCCCCCAAGCCATTCCTGCAGTCGTAATAGATTGCAGACTTTTACACCTCAGTGAACAGCTGCTGAATGAAACCAGTGTGTGATCTGATGGAATTAATCACGCCCCCTGTCTCTGTCACTTACTCTTCTTTTATCTCACTCACCGTGTTTCTACTACCCAGAGAGACCAGCTTTCTCTGTGGAGAAGTGTTGAGCTACCTACCACCACAATGCAGAATTTCTGTTTCTGGCTGTTGACCCCTGTCTTCTTTTGAAGCCATGGTTATTGACATTTGTCATTTTAAAATAAGGAGTTGTATGTAGCATGTGAGAAATCCTTCCCTGGTCAAAAATATTTTGTATACAAGAACCAGTCCTGTATAGGCCTTGCATAACATTAGTGATACAAAGCTAGATTTCACTAATGCAGCTGAAAAACTTCCCATATTTTCTCCAAGTCAGTTATTATACAACACTGATGCATGTTGTACATTCATTTGGCTTGGACTGTGTTCTTATTACAATTTAAGTAGATTAGCATTCTTTGATATATTTTTTTAAATGGAAACCACTTCTTTCCCCCTCCCTGCCCCACAGTTTTAATATATGTTCTGCTAATAGGAATGCCTATATGTATCATGCTCCAACACAGAGCTTTTTTTTCTGGGGGTACTCATGGGTACGCAGTACCAGTACCTCCTTTTCTAAAAGAAAAGCACTGGTTAAAAATGTGGCACTTGCTGTAACAACTTTGTGCTCCAACTTATCATTGTTTCTACTGTTCTCAACCAATAAGGGTCGGTTGAAAGAGAACAACTATCCATGATATGTATTTACCAATGTACATCTTACTCACAAAAGCTAACAACCAATGCTATTCAGGATTGGTCAGAAGTGAATAACATTAAATTCCATGGGGTTTGCCTCCATACACCATTCCATATATGTACATATATCCACATTTTCTTAAGTCTGTGTAATTTAAGCCTGCTTCAGTCTACCCACTTCTCACACTTCTAAGAATTGTAAAAGGAGCTCCAGTTCAAGAACAGTCAACTTCACCTATAGTTCAAGAAGGAAGGAACAAAGCAACCAACCAAGTAGAAGCATAAAAATTCAGATGCCAATAAAGCAAAGCTGTGTTTATGTTGATATATGTACATATAAAATGGCCCTTGGAGAAATAACTTTTTCTTATTCATAGCCTGTAAAAATGGCATTTCACAAAGACAGCTGTGCACCAATCCTATTGGCTACTGAAACCCTTTTGGTTTTCTTATGTGAGTTGCACCTTAAAGAACGTAAGGTTCTTTTGAAACCTGTCGTTTAAAATGAATATCTGCACTGAAAACAAAAAGGATATAAGAAACCAGGATATAAGTATGGCACCTGAGTAAAATAAAAACAGAATATACCAGAAGTATCGTTAGCATAAATTTTGAAGTTTTAATGTGGTACATTTAATGCACAGCCTTGCATGTCTAATGCAGCCCTGAAATTAGCCATTTGTCCAAGACTAGAAATTACTCTTGCAGGTCAAGTAGGTTGCCAAGCCAAGTGCCCAAGGAGAAACAGACAGACATGGTTGAATGGTCACACTACTATAATTTTTTCGGCTGGAATACTATTCTACATATGAAACATTTCCAAAAGATTTGAGCGACCACAGTTATGGTCAGTAAGTTATGCATTGCTGGGATCATCCATTGAACTTGACTTTACCTTGATTTCAACCAAGACCAATAAAAAACTTACCAATAACAGAGTTACAAACAAAAAGCTGAGAGTAATGTGTACAATCACACTAATCACGTAATTGTTCATTATGGATGTCCTAAATTTTCATTGCATTGATACGAGATATATTTGGGATAAATCTCACATCTATTAACAATCACAAGTACAAAGCTGGGAACAGTAGTTTTTCTCATTTATCTAGTCCAGATAAAATGTGTGTTTGTGCTATGGACAGCTGGTAGGGGTGACATGAAAGCTGTTCTTACCTCTTTCCCCTGCCTGATCTTTGCTGTTTCTTCACTGTGCCAAATAGTGGAAAGTCTTAAGCAAAGCCTACCTGTTTTTCACCTCATTCTTCTAAAGAATTGCAAGATCCATGTGGTCGCCTCCTTAATTCCTGCTCTCCACTTTCCCTTGTATGTTTGCTTTTGAATCAGTTTCACTGCCTTGGTGAAGCTAGAACAGTTCCCCCTCTTCTTCTATTTAAAGAGAATCTCACTCTGCAGACAAAGGTCTCTAAGAACATCATGTGTAAACAATTTGAAAACATGGTGATACATTTTTCTATGAGATGCTGTTGATATCCCCAGTTGTGTGGTGGACAAAACGTAATTTAACTGTGTACAGGGCAGCCGTGGTTTTTAATGGTTTAAAAACAGCCTTCAGCTACTGTTCACTGACGCTCTCTTTTGACTGAATGGTACATTTACTGTTGTTTCCTGTTCTATTTAATGGAAAGAATTAAATACACTGCTCTGTGTGATGTGATGATCCAGTTTTCCCTGTGAACCAAAGCATCTATGAAATTTGAATTAAACCAGATTAAACAAATACTAAGATGTGCTGTATAATTTCCCCTCTACCCCCTCCCCCTGCTTTGAATGTGAAAAGTTTGCGGCAGAACAGACTGTGGAAGCATCTGAGACATGAACAAAAAAATAAAGAATGCTTACTAGATAAAAAGCAAACTAATTTAAAAAAAGTACAAGACAACAGTAATCCTTTTCATTCTCTGTTTAGACAACATGCTCGCTTTTTTCCAGTATAAAGTTATTCTACTACAAAACCCCCCCAGAAACACTGATTGTGTTACATGAAAGAGCTATAAACTCAAGTCTTAAATAAATTAGTATAAGGCATTTCAAGTTCCAGCTGGGTAGAAGTCAAATTACTAAGCACAGCCATACCCTTACATATGGGAACAAAACAGCTGTGTGTACTGACTGCTGTACCAACATAATTCACAGACGGGGAGGGGGGTGCATTTCAAAAGGAGGTACATTTCTGGGCTATCACCAAAAACTGGTAACCTTCCTCCAGTGTCCTGTGCAAGTCTGCAGATCCCAATCAAGCCACTCTTGCATGCTCCCAGTCCACAAAATACGGCCACATATGTACAAATGCCTAAGCCAGACGTTTCCAACCTTTCTGAGCCCACAGCTCAACTTAACCAACTGCATTCTTTCTGTGGCTCCTTGGTGGGGAAACGAGCTTCGAGCCTCAGAAGCCCAGTTATGTCACCCCTTGTCTGCAGAGCTGGCAGTTCCTCACACCCTTGTGAAGTGTTCCCTCCCCCTCCCCTCTCCATGGGAGTCCTCTGGGCAGCTGCCACAGCTGCCCTTGGTCTCTGAGCTGTCCACCCCACCCCAAAGAGAGCTGCCTTCTCATGCTGCCCCTTGGCAGCCTGGGTAGAGGATTCCCCCAGACTTAGCAGCCTGACAGAGACTGGCCAAAGATGAACATGAGGCCAGCACTTACTCACCTTGGGAGGCAGCAGTGGTGGCAGCAGGCGCCGGGGCTGCTGCAACAAACAACTGTGCAAGCCTTTGGGAGGCAGAGACACAAGAGGGCATTAGAGGAGGCAGGGAAGGAAAAAGGGCCAGGGGCCAGTGCTGCCTGCAGCACCCTTGACCATTATTCAGGCCAACAGCACATTGGTAGAAACCACTGGTCTAAGCAATAGCTGTAGCCACTTTTACCTAGATAATTCCCCCAGCTACTCCCTTTCAACCTCCATCACAGCCTTCCTTTCCCTCCATGTGATTAACAATCTCCACGAGTGAGAATGATGGGTGCCACAGCATGGCAACATGGCAGCCTCTACACTCTGCCTAAAGTGCTGCTGCATGCCCATTCTCCATTGACATTTACTTAGCAAATGGAACTCCTGATCGTTGGTAAATATTGCAAATTTCTTTACTCTTATTCTTTGTAAATTTGATGAAGCAGTTGATATGTCAGACAAAACAGAACATCATTGACATAACAGAGTTTTATGGCACACACTTCCAATACATCTCCATTTCCTGAGTTCTTTGCTAAAACACAACAACATCCATTGTAACGTATGTGACTTGGATAAGGAGTCACAGATGCCAAAAGATGGTTTCTAATCATGGCAGGCTCTTCAAGTCTGGATGAAGCAAACTAACTAACTGTTGTAATTCCATTTGATTTTGCTGTTAAATAAATAAAGCTGCACAATGTCCTAGACTGTCCATGTAATGCTGGAAAAACGTTCCTGATCTCCATCTCATTGGTCCAAAAATTACTGCCTTATGGAGATAGCTATTTAAATTACACTTTTAGCTACAAGCAGCTCCTCTCTCTCTCTCGCTCTTTGTCATTACCTATAGATTAAATGGAGCTGATGCTTAGTGATACAAGTCTAGAGGAAAATACCTCTTTAAAAACAAACATGGTGGTAACACTAACCAGTAAACTATCTGCTCATTGTTCAAGAAATAAGATAATCATCTCTGTTTCAGGAAGAACTTGAGAACTCCTAAGCATTAGAGCAAAGATCACTTAATGATCTTAGCAGATATAGCACAGGATTTGTTCCCGTGTGAATGCAATGCCTGAGTTGATTCTAATAGTGGTAGTATTTGCTACTTATCTGGCCCTAGATCATCTTTCACAGCCCCTTAAATTTCCACTGGTTATAACTAATAGCACTGAGATTAGGCTAACTCCTTTATAGTTTCTGGTCTGTGGGCACTGTTAAAGTCATGTCAATAGGAACTATGTAGCCCATATATGTCACCATATTACATTTTAAGGTGGAGTGAATTTTGAAGTTCAACAGCATATGAGTTTACCTTTCTGAAAGAGATGAAACATTGTAAACCTGGACACAACATTTGGATTCCTACAGCTTTCCTTTTTCTTAATGTTGCTATTTCTTTTGGCTTTGAAGATAACATTTGAAAGCATACGGGCAATGCTGCTGAAAACTCAGAATGCAGAGAGGTGACTGAAGAAAATGGCAATAATGGGGTACAGTCCAACAACATATGGGGAACAACAGGTTCCTCTTCCCTGCCTTATGCCTTCTGGATGCCTGAAGGAAGTGTGTTTTGAGCAGTGCTTTCTTTTCATTCCTCCCCATGCTTATTCATGGACAGTTCTTGCTCTCAATTAGTTTTCATTTCTAGTTTTCATATTGACAAACTGGAGCATGTGCAGAGAAGGGTGACCAAGATGATCAAAGGTCTAGAAACCAAGGCTTATGAGGAACAGTTGAAGGAGTTGAGTATATTTAACCTGGAAAAGAAGAGACTGAGAGGAGATATGATGGCCATCTTCAAATATCTCAAGGGCTGTCACATGGAACAAGCCTGATTCTCCTACTCTGGAGCATAGGACTCGAACCAATGGCTGCAAGTTCCAAGAAAAGAAATTCCAACTAAACATCAGGAAGAACTTTCTGACAGTAAGAGCTGTTCAACAATGGAACGGTCTCCATCGGGAGGCTATCGACTCTTCTTCCCCAGAGGTTTTTAAGCAGAGGTTGGGTGGCCACCTGTATGGTTGGGTGGCCACCTGTATGGATGCTTTAGTTGCATTGCAGAGGGTTGAATGAGATGACCCTTGGGGTCTCTTCCAACTCTATGATTCTATAACTCAACCTTACAATAATTTATTCTAATTGTTTTCTAGAGCTTGACAGGAAGAGTCCATGTGTTTTTGTTTTCACTGGTACAGTAGAAAAGGAAAGACTTGGCATCTGTTCATTTGCTTTCTATTTTCGGCAAGCTTGAGTAATCATATTACGGCAATGGGCAGGAACTTCTGCTCAGGCTACCTGTTCTGGGCAGAAGGAAGGGTGTGTGTTTGTGTCCATACTGATTTGTGTCCAGAGGAAACATACCTCACCAGGAGCCAGCAGCAGCTTTGTTATGGAAAGTGGCATCTGACCTACTCAGTGCTTGGCTGCAAGACAACTTAAAGCCTATTTTCAGTCTCTTATTTCAATAGTCCACTTATATTCAAATTTGTATCAGCACAAAGCAGCTCTGCTGACATTCCAAGTCGCATCACAGCCGATTTGTCTTCCTTGCACAACTATTAATCTCTTGACTCCTATGTAAATTATCTCTTTGTATATACCTACAGTCTTCACACAGTTCAATTGTATGTGTGTGGGACTTCTTCAGTCACGGATGAGTGAAATGGTAGTGGAATGGGTTTTTTCTCTCTCCAGTCACATTCCCAATGTAAAAATTGTTGGAGCCTTGGCTCTAGGTCATTCACATAGTAGACAAGAGGCCATGTTCACATATCTCTGTGCGAGCAATTTGTGCAGTTGGCATAGACTGGATCTTCTGTCATTTGTCCTCTGCTAGTATTTACTGCACTCTGACAACCAGGTCTTCCATATTTGTTTGAAGGCTAGAGAGGAGAAAAGTAGAGAGCAGTGAAGAACAGTGAGGACTACCACCCTATCAGAGTTGCTTACGACAGAGGCAAATTTGAGGCATGTAATGGCTTTTGACGCTGACTGCAATGCCCATACACGTTGTGTCTGACTGAGTATTCTGGACCTAGCTTTTCAAGTCTTGAGTTGGGAAGGGTGTTTGAGGCATAACACCCCATGGCCCAGTCCCACCTCCTACTCCAAGCCAGAAACGTCCAGGCACCATCCAGTTTACGGTGTACAAAAAACGCAGAGAACAGAGGCCAAATAGGGTCCTTTCTCAAAAAAGCTGAAAAACTTCACAAAACCATTCACAGAACTCAGCGCCTTACTCCTCCTATTAGGGCTGCATCAAATGCTCTCCCTTCTTCTTTTCTTTATAATTAACATAGTTGAACAAATTACTGGAAAAATGGCCATCTCACCAAAGGATCACCTTGTTTTGATGCTTCTTGTCAATCTCTTGTTCTCTTGGCTGCTGCGCCCCATTTGCCTTCACTCTTTGCAGTCTCATTTGCCTTTGCTGGCAAGAGAACAAAGTGTACCAGGCCAGCATCAGAATAAAACAAAGAAGATGTTGTACGTCAAATAACTGCTAACAATGGGAACGTTTTGTGACCCCAAAAAATAACACAAAGCTAGGCACTGTAAATGGTTTTGGCTTACCTTTAACATGGTTAGTGGTAATGTATAAAACACTTAGGATGCAGCTTGTGCATTCATCCATGCAAGCTGTTTGCACATGTTTGCAGATTCATATATCAGCCCATGCCTTTGAAATGTAACATGATAAGCAATTCCTATTGAAACTTTGGCAACTTGGCCGTGAAGCTGTTGGACACCATCTCCTAAACAATACTTCCACAGACCATACCTAAAACACTCTTCATATGCCCTCTGTCCTACACCACCAGCCATCAGAAAGAAACAGTGCTGTATCAGCACACAGATCAGCAGTGCTTAATAGTGCCTCTAGAATGGAAAAGAGTTCTCTGTTGTAAATAACTGATCCCCCTTTCCCTCTGCTGGAAATGAAAAGGATGAATAAAAAAAGCAAAACCCACAAATAGAGTCGTGTGGATACACATTAGCCAAGCACCAAAGGCCACATGTTTAAGCACATTCTAAGAATGAATCAGGATGAGCTCAGCCAAAGTTTGCTTTGGAGGTGGGAGGACCCAACAAGTCATATGGCATTTTCTTTTTAACCACAACCTGTGGCTTATCACTATGCTCCTCTATGGTTAGGTAGGAGGAATACCTGGTTTGTGAGCATATTTTAAAATAGAATCACAGAGTTGGAGAGTTGAAAGGGACCATGAGGATCATCTAACCCAACCTCCTGTAGTCCAGGAATCTTTCACCCACATGGATCTTGAACCCACAACCCTGAGATCAAGAGTCTCATGCTCTACCAACTGAGCTAAGTGTTATAACAAATCTCTGGTTAGTCTGCAGAGCATAAAAATCTTTAAAAGTTCAGAACCCTGCTTTTAAAATAACAATACCTCTTTCAGAGTGGTGATCCTACGACGTAGCAAATCAACTGGCCCAAAACCCATAGTTTGTTTTTATGATATACAAAAGTATCCTAAATGTCGTAACCGTTCATAAATACTGTTTCCCCTCCCCAAAAAGTGATCCATGCTTTTAATAGGCAAGTTGCTTGACTCAAAAAGCTTGAGATGCACAGCCATTAGACTTATTGCATATGGTGAAGATGCTCCTCAAAAGGATATTCTGTAAGAAAGGAGGCTTCACTTACATTTGCTTGTGTGTGAGCAAGACGAAAGGCTTTCATCATCATCATCCTTTTCTTCTTCTTCTTTCTGCTGGCACATAAAAAAAGCGCTGTTGTTAGACTAGATCCACAACCAGGACATAGGAATTTTGAGGTTCTGTGCAAAATATTAAGGTGGTTTCTGGAAGGTAGAAACCCTGAGCAAAATTTGCGTTTAAATGCCTGACCAACTATTCATTCACTCCCTTATGAAATGATCAAAGTGTTCAGTCATGTTCTGTATGCCTGCTAGGAACTAGCTGCAGCCCAGCTTGAGTCACACTTCTACATTTGCAACTGCCTCATATCGAGGAGTAGGAAAGCACTTTTCCTCAACAGGAATCAGAAGGATATGGCCTCCCTCTTTTGAAATGCTTCCATGCTGGTTATCAGCCAATTAATGAGAAAGGAGCATTCACCTATATACAGTGGTACCTCGGGTTAAGTACTTAATTCATTCCAGAGATCCGTTCTTAACCCGAAACTGTTCTTAACCTGAAGCACCACTTTAGCTAATGGGGCCTCCCGCTGCTGCTGCTGCGCTGCCGGAGCACGATTTTGTTCTCATCCTGAAGTAAAGTTCTTAACCTAAAGCACTATTTCTGGGTTAGCGGAGTCCGTAACCTGAAGCGTATGTAACTTGAAGTGTATGTAACCCGAGGTACCACTGTACATTCACCCACTGTGTGTGGTGAAGTGGTTAAGGGTCAGCTCAAGTCCTAGAGACCAGGGTTCAAATCCCCCCTTAGCCACAGAGCTCTCTGGATGATCTAGGGCCAGTCACTGTTTCTTGGCCTAACCCAGTTTCCCATATGGCTCCGGGGGGGCAGGATGTTCCAAGGGGGGCACAGGTGAAAATCACGGAAATGGGGAAGCACAGCACAAGGCTAGGGGGCCACAGAGAGAAGTGAGAAGTGAAGGGGGGAAATCATTTTTTAAAAAATTTAAAATCCTGATTGGCTCATTATCCACTTGGCCAATCACAAGAGGTAAGGGGGTGGCCCACCAGAACCTAATGCTCCTTTTTGCCACATACGTTTTCTTGGAGCAGTCCTTGTTTGTTTCCAGTGTAAAAGGGCAATCACGGAGGCTCTCATTTTGACCAGTAGAGCCTTTGATCCAGGACCCCTAGGTCAGGTAAGTGTAGTGGTAGGGTGGCAATGGGTAGGGCTGGGCAAGCCAGAGCTGCTTGTTGTTGCCAGCAGTGCTGGGCCTGGTGGCAGCCTGGGCCTGACTGCAAGGTGTGGGGTGCAATCTACCACAGCGCCTAGCAGATCAGGGCCTTCAGATGCTGCCGAGGGGCAAAGAGCCTGTTGGCACCGTTGGCTTAGCTCTGCAAGGTGCAGAGTGAAATCCACCCCCACATCCAGCTGAGCAGAGTCATCTGGTGCTGCTGACTTGCATCTTGTAAATAGCTAAGTGACTACTCACTGAGTTCAGTGGGCCTTACTCCCAGGTAAGGGTGTGGGGGACTATAGTGTTTTATGTAGGCAGACAGGGCTCCTCCGGATGACAAGATCTTTTTGCCCAGGTCAGTGAGTGTCAGGGAACTGCCATCAGAGCAAGAAACGGAGGCAGGGCTCCCGAGCGTTGCCGGAGAGGGGACTAGCAGGGGGGAAGGATTTCAGCGTAACAGGAGGAATTGGTGACAGGGCTCCAAGACCCTTCACCGAAACTAGTGGAGAGAGCGCTGGGACGCCCCTGCCTTCCCCTTACTTGCGCAGACGCGTTCCGCGCAGGGAACAGAGGAGGAGACTCGGGGTCAAACAGCTTTTATGCTGGAAGAGGTTCAAGAGATGCCCACTCTCGGATTCTGCAAGTGACTGACAGGTCACGGAGGGCGAGCTCTGACCCTAAGCATGGTCGGGCAAGCAAACTAACTAAACTGAAGGCAATTTACGCACAAGTAACCCCTCACAACCATTACAGTGAGGACCAATTGCTTCTTAAAATTCTCCCATAAATACACCACTCCCTGTGCACCTTTTGAACAGTATCTGTAGGTTTCCCCCTCTGTGTCAAATAACTGGGATCAAATAAGTGTTGTTTACTTTTTATAATACAGTGGTACCTCGGGTTAGGAACTTAATTCGTTCTGGAGGTCCGTTCTTAACCTGAAACTGTTCTTAATCCGAGTTACCACTTTAGCTAATGGGGCCTCCAGCTGCCACCGCGCAATTTCTGTTCTCATCCTGAAGCAAAGCTCTTAACCCAAGGTACTATTTCTGGGTTAGCAGAGTCTGTAACCTGAAGCGTCTGTAACCTGAGGTGCCACTGTACATGGAAAATGAATCTTTTTCGGGAGGTTCTGGACTCTCCTTCCTTGGAGGTTTCTGAGCAGAGGTTGGATGGCCAACTGTCACGGACGCTTTAGCTGAGTTTCCTTTTGCAGGAGGTTGCGCTAGAAAGATGACCCTTGTGGTCCCTTCCAGCTCTGTTTTTTCTGCTTCAACAATATTTCATTATGTTCCTATCATTTTATGTGATTGTATTTTGTATAAATTATAAAAAAGCAATAAAACATGTTCTATTTATAAACAAAACATTTAAAGAGTTCCCTTTCTACCAGCAGGACGATGGGGGGGCATGGAGGTAGCCAAGATTTTTGTTAGGGGACAGACTTTTTTTGAGGGGGACAGAACCTCATATTTGTATTGATTTGTATTGATTTTTACTTATAGGAGGCAGCTGCCCCCCCCAGCTACATCCATGGGGGGCCACAGGAAGGAAACATGGTCAGAAGGGGGCCACAGCAAGAAAAAGGTTGGGAAACACTGGCCTAACCTACCTCACAGAGTTGTTATGTGGATAAAATGAGGAGGGAAACATGTACACTTAGCTCATTGGACAAAAAAGGTGGTATATAAAGTGGTCTAAGTGGTAAATAAGTGGTATATAAATATATAATAAAAAGTAAAATGAATTTTTCAATCCATTTCTTTGCACATTCATCACTGCTAATTTGAAGATCACCATTAATTTTAGCTGGGCATATATATGGATTAGGTTTTAAGTAGGTATCAAGTCAGTGAACAAATATTAGATAGAGTACAGAACAATTTGCTTACTTTTTATGATGACAAATAAGCGCAGTAATGATGAGGATCATTATTAATGATAAGACAGCAACAGCTCCAGCAATAACAAAGATATGCTGATCAGAATGACTCTCCAAAGAAACTAGGAAGGTAAATGGTAAATGTTATTACTATTGCTCAAGAGGGAGAGAAACAAGACAATTTTCTGAGTGATATACAGTCAAATGAAATTCTAGTCAGTTTGTGATCATGAAGAGCAAAATAAATATGTGCATGTGCTCATTTCTTCAGGGTTTCCAATTCTGGCTGCATGAGGAAAATCTAATCTGATATTCTGAAATCTGGAAACCCTGTTGGAATTTAACTGAAGCATAACAAGCTCTAAACAGTGAAGAGATCAATAATCCGATGTTTCATCTTCAAGAGCTGCAGCCTGACTCATTGTGTTATCTCGTCAGATGTAGGACTTGCTTCAGTAAGAATACCTGTTTCTAAAATTTTTAGAAAATCAGGCTCACATTAGTTGCTGTTTTGTTCAGAGTGAACACTGACTGCCAAACTTGTAGCCATGAAGTGCTCAAAAATAGATGCTCATGATGAACCAGTGCCTGCCAAACAGCAGTACAATTTGTGGGATTGCAGTGTCTGAAAAGGGTTCAATTCAGGTTGACTTCGTTCACATAGCTGAAGACATCTGACTGCATACTTCTACGGACTGCCTTTGTACCATACTCATTCAGGGTCTATGCATCTCAGTAAAATAATATCAACAGATTTAGCTTTTAGCAAAATACCAGAACCTGGAAGCTCTTAGCTTCTTTGCAGCAGTTTATGCTGTTCTGCGCTTTTTCAATATTTCATGTCTAGCATAAATACCCATGATGTCTTAAGAACAAGGTGTACAAGTCAGAAACACATCACTTGTCTTCTAGATCTGCCCTATCTTTGGAGGGGAGTAGGTTGATAGGATACTATTAAGTGTGTGTTGGAGTCTGTTCATTTCCCTAAAGCACTGGCAAAAAATGCAAGTGCTTTTATATTGACACTTTTTTCTTCACAGGAGTCCAAAATTTTTGTGGGTAAGTGCTTTCAACCTTCACTGCCCTGACTTCAGGTATATGGGAGAAACACTGACAGGCTCGACAGTTTACAACGCACTAAAACCTAACAAGTGGTTTGAACCGCTTGTCATGCGCCTTGCCACAAAGGGTTTTACAACATTTGCTAAGCATGCACACACACATTGTGCAGGAAGAGGTCTCTGACAGTGAGAAACTATGACGACACTTTCAAATGGGGCAAAAGAACTTTGCACCTAAGCAGATGTTGCACCTTTCATGTGGTTTCCTCCCACTTGCTTGTTATTCAATTAAAATATGCCATGCAATGAGCTTGCAAACATCTTCCCAATGTCACTGAAGCATGAGCATCCAGTTTTGCACCAGAAAGCCAGGCAGCCTCTGGAGAGCACACAGCTTCACGTGACACAAACCAGATGGAGGATGCAAACATATTGAAATGGCCACGTTGAAGAACAGGTGTTTGAAATCAATCATTTTCCTGAACAAATTCAAAGTATGGCAGCAACAACACTGGTGGAAAAAAATAGCTGCATGTCCCTGTAAGTCAAATACGGGTTGGTAAGCAATATGTTGAAATCCACGGCTACCCAAGAATTGTTACCTGCCTCGTGTGCGGAGCTGGAATTTCACCCTAAATTATTGTGACAAATGTATTGAGGGTTAAGACAATTTTCTTTATTGATTTAATCACAGCAGACTAACCTGTCTATTCATCTGGAATAAACTACCTGGAGCAGTGAAATAGCCAAGTCTGCAGATAACCCCTGTTCAGGTGTTGTTCCTGGACATTGAATGGGAACCTGAGATCCACACCAATCTTCCAGAGCTGAGCAGAAAGGCCAGAAGGGGATTTCTAAGCATTCTCAGTTAAAGAAGCTTGGAAGTTTTCCTTGAGATCTGGAACTCTAACCACTGTTGAAAACAGTATGTTGGATGGGATGGGAGTAGATGACGACAACAGTGATTTTCTTTATAGGAAGATTGCTATATAAGTGCTTCTGGATGCTCTAACACCCTCTTATAGCAGGAGATCTTGGGGAAGGAAATTGATTCCCTCCATCACTTCATTTTATCTGGACTGCTGGCTGCTTCCCTCCTTCACCACCATTGCTGGGGGGTGGTTATAGAGGGGCGGGTTGTGTCTATCATTTCCCACCTTCAATCTTTCGTCTCCATCCTTTCCTATCCATCCTTTTCTTTTCTTGCTATTTTTTATCCAGCCAAGCCAAGCCCAACTAAGGTCCATTCTCTTTCGCTCTTTTTCTCTCTCCCTTTGCCTTGCAAATGCTTTTCAAAACAACTATTCAGCCTTTAATTTTACATGTGTTTAAATTAATACAAATGCCTACAAACAACAATAATTCTACAAACAACTGCAGGATTTTGTAAATTCCCTTCACTTACTGTTGCCATCAATGGTCAGTTTTGTCCAGACTGTGGCATTTGCACCATTCATCCCAATGTAAGAACAGCTGTACATCCCAGAGTCAGAAGCTGTGACATTCCGAAGTACAATTGTGCTATCCACCCGGGCGGCACAGTCTATCACTACACGGTCTTTGTAATCTGAACCATAGACTGCTATACCAGATGTATCACATTGGACTATGAAGTCCACATGGTCTGTATAGATCCTTTTCCATTTCACTTGATAAAGTGTTGTTTCGGGGTCAGGCCCATAGGTAAAGTTGACATTTGCTCCTGGTTCAGCAACCATATGATGATATGACAAGTTTCGAGGCTCAAAATCCCCTGCTTAAAAAAAGAAATTGAGGAAAAAAGAAACACTTTGTAAAAAAATAATAAATTTAACAACCACCCCCCGCGCTCTCATTTTGTTTTAGCAAATCAATTCATTGATTGGGCAGCATGCTTACTTGGGAAGAAAGTCCCACTGAAGTCTGTAGAGCTCACTTTTGAGGGTAGATGTGCATTGGATTTCATTATAAATCTCTTATTTTCCTCACCTCACCCAAGAAAGATGATCTGAATCTCCCCTGCTGCGTTACAGTCAGAGATTACTAGAAGTCTGCCTCCTCCCCCCATTTTGAAATTCTTATTTATCTAGCCCTTCCTTCACTGTGGATCATTTCTATCTGTGTTTAGAGGGTATGAACAGCCTCTTTCTGGCAAGGCAGTTCTCCATGCATGCTGCCACACACCTCCCTGGCTTAGGTGCTAATGGCTATAAAACCTGGAAGTCTAATTAGATGCTCCAGATGAACTGTTAACAATCGAGTCCTTTAACATTGAATTTTAGATTTCTCAAGTTTGCTTCATTTTATTTTATTTTTTTACATGCAGTATCAGTCATAGTGCCTTTCTTTCATTTCTGTGCTGAATTTATCCAAGCCTGCTGTTGTTTTCAACATTTTGGTTAGAATCTTAATACTGGGAGAATTCCTGAATAATGGGTATACACTATTTTCCAGAAAATGCAATGCAGTCATGCTTCACAGTTCTGAGGTTAAGAACAGGTCGTCACCGGATAACATCATAAAAATAGAATTTGCAATCCTTAAATCATGTCAAATAGCTCAAGTCCTTAATAGCATAATCCACCTAGTAGATTTTAGTATGTTGCTAGACCGTGCAGTCCTGAAGCCCAAAGTCAGAAGTTCAGAATGCAACAGCTGGACTCCCTGTCCCACAGAACTAAGATTCCTGGAAATGGCGGCCCATCATCCCGAATCATCTCACAGAATCTTGCATCCATAAAACTTGTCCTCCTTCTATGTCTTGTCTTTTAGCTACTGACATTACGCCCCCTCCCTCTCTTTGGTGTGTGTGTGTGTGTGTGTTTGTGTGCATGTAAGGCTAACAGTGCAGCTGCAGGAAGGAGATTACATTCCGATGTTCCTGCTTTTAGCAATGCAGGAAGGAAGAGAACAGCAGGAAGCCTAACAGAGAGATGTTCTAAGAAGCAAGGAGCTGCTAGGAATGACTGAGGTGGGGGAAGAATCTTCTTGCATCTCCAAGAGCATTCATTCCTCTCCCCACCCCACCCCACCCCCACCCTGTTCCATGCAAGAATCCTGCTAGGGAGATCTTTTGCAGCTATTAAAGATAAATGCAGTAACAGAGCTATTACAAAGGTGACATGCTTTTATTATTATTCTTCATTGTTCTGCTACAGCTCCGGTTTAGTTTCTTCATGAGCAGATCATTACAATAGCAAGCATTTCCATGCCACTTGTTCCTCACTCATCTGAAAGAATGTGTGTTATTTTAATGGCTACCTATCACAGGTTCCCCTAGTTTCAGATTTACGGCTTCGTAAGCAACAGATCGGCTCTCCGTTTTCTCTCCTTCTGTCATATAACTACCTCATTTTTCTATCTTTTTTAAAATGCCTTTTAAAATGTAGCAATTATAGCTACTTGAAATGCTGACATACTGCACATAAAGCTATAACTTCATAAAATGAAAAAAAAGTAGAAATTATCTGGATACTGTATGTGGGCCCCCTTTGATTTTCCATATGGTAATAGAGATTTGGCTGTCATTGGCACTTACAATCCATTTTCATATTGTCATATTTTACGTGATGGCTTATTTGGCTTCATTTTCCAACAGTATTGAATCTGTCATAATGTATAAAGCACATAGGATGTATTTAGCATGATGCAGTGCTTTTATGTTAGATGAGAGAAACCAAGTTTCATAACTCTGTTCAGCTAGTGCCAGCCTTATTTATTTTTGTTTATTTAGATCATTTGTTTCCCACACTCCTTGGCCAAAAAGGCTCACAGACCTGCCTACATACCGGTACATGACGTTCTAATCTCTGAGCAGTGTGAGATCCCAGGGGTTTACCTAGGGTTTGGTTTCCTTGGAATGAGGGACATTGGAGACTGTGGATATATGGCTTATTTGCACATGTATACAACCCAAGCTGTGGGTTAAAGCCTCAGCGCCTAGGACTTGCCGATCGAAAGGTCGGTGGTTCGAATCCCTGCGGCGGGGTGCGCTCCCGCTGCTCGGCCCCAGCGCCTGCCAACCTAGCAGTTCGAAAGCACCTCCGGGTGCAAGTAGATAAATAGGGACCGCTTACCAGCGGGAAGGTAAACGGTGTTTCCATGTGCGGCTCTGGCTCGCCAGAGCAGCGATGTCACGCTGGCCACGTGACCCGGAAGTGTCTCCGGACAGCGCTGGCCCCTGGCCTCTTGAGTGAGATGGGCGCACAACCCCAGAGTCTGTCAAGACTGGCCCGTACGGGCAGGGGTACCTTTACCTTTACCTTTTTACAACCCAAGCTTATGATGGAGGAGCTTACAGCATCAACACCTCAAGAAACTCTTGCCTCTCCCAAAGCCACAGCCTTGGATTCAAGCAGAAATCAAGCATGTCTCTCCCTATCAGGCTTCTGCCTGTCTCTTGTGTCTAGCTCAGTTCACACATGCATGTCTCTGGCCCTTGTCCTTCTCACCAACAGGTGAGGGTTGGGTGCTACCCATTTGCCCTCTGGCACAAAGCCACTTCCTCTGTTACCCTAACAACCCATAATTAGGGGGCCATTAACACGTCAACAAACTTGTCTGGCTATTCCAACAATCAAATTTTCCATTAGATTTTAACCATTGCTGAATCCAGGAATTAGAAGGGGCTCAGGCATACAGCCTACACACACACACACACCCCTCCCCCCAAAAAAAAAACCTCACAAAAATGCAATCATTCCGAACAAGGTAGTCCCTGTCTGCATATCTGCAATCTACAAAACACAACACAAAATAAAAGAGGGACAGGGAGGGAAGAGGACAAAGCAAATCACAGTCGGCCTTGAGCAAGTCACAATCACTTACAATCACAAGGGTTTAAGGCTCAAGCTTTGAGGCTGCAGAGCAAAGGAAGAATTACAACTTTTTCCTATAACAACTTGGCTACAGGACTGAGGACTTCTGGGAAATTTAATTTTAGTTTCTCTATTCTACCTTTTCCATCCACTCCCATTCCCTCAAGTGTGTGTGTGTGTGTGTGTTTAAACCTGGCTTATACAGCACAGCTTGTTAATGTAGAACAGGCATAGGCAAACTCGGCCCTCCAGATGTTTTGGGACTACAATTCCCATCATCCATAGCTAACAGGACCAGTGGTCAGGGATGATGGGAGTTGTAGTCCCAAAACATCAGGAGGGTCGAGTTTGCCTATGCCTGATGTAGAAACTAACAGTTATTAGTAATAATCATTGATTCATTGATTCATTAATGGCCAGTTACTGCCTTCTTTGATGCAGGCAACCATTTTAGTTATATAACAACCCTTAAAAAGAATAAAGGGTGAGAAAACCTCATGTTTCTGGTATTGTGTCACTCCAAACTTGTGTTTCTATGGTACCCTTGTGCTATCATTGAAGAGTCTTTTCAATCATCTCCCAACCAGAGGCGCAAGCTATGGCATTGTGTGAAAACCATAGGCTCTGTAACTGACTCATATTCACCTACTGTTTGCGAACTTCTAGAACACCAAGAACTCAGCACACTCATACACAACATGAATATCTTTGGTTGCAAAGGAGTGTGATGTGCTCTGTGGAGGATGAAAACTGCCATGACATTTCCGCAGGCCTTTCTTGTGTTACTCTGGCTACAGTTGAAAAGAGAGAGAATACAGAACTCATTAAACTCAACATGACAGGGATTGCACCTGCCAATCAGAAGACATCAGCTATGGGAGGCAAGTGTCAAATTCCCACTGAATTTCACAAACTGGACATCTAATTGCTTTTTATTCTACATGCAGACACAATATGAACCTTCACTTTGAAAACTTTTCACTGGGACTTATTAACAATCTGAGCTGGGGACTCAGTGTCCAAGTTCACTTATTCAAAGTCCAGAACGAGAGGCAACAAAACTTTCAAGCTAGACAGGAAATCACCGAATAAAAGGTTCATTTAACAAGGGCTGCTAGCTTCAAGTTGGTAACATACGCACAGCGGCATCCACAATTAAACACTCCTAGCAGCAGGTGGAATAATTGGATAGCTAGTGTAATTCACCGCTGACAGCCACACAACAAAAGCAGCAATTCCTTTAGTGCAATTTTTCTTCTTTAGCTAAAATAGCTTTGGGAGGAAGATAATTAGTACACTAAAAGTCACAGATTTAGTCAGAGTTTCCCACAAAACACCTATATGTTCTTGGTTTTCTTGAATCTCTGACTAGCAAAATTGAGATAAGTCTCGCGTCAGTCTTGAAAGAGCAAAGGTCCTTGTGGGTGATTGACCTATTCCTCTCATTGTAAGCCAAACACAGTCATTTAAATGTTCGTTTTTAAAGGGGATATGGGAGACCAATAGTTGTTATGGGTTTTTTTTATTTAGAAAAGTCAGAATGAGGGAATTTAGATGATAGAAAAGGGGTTTCCTCAACTCTTTTTGCCATTTGACAATTCTCATTGCCAAATCTCTTTTCTAGCTCTTCCCTCCCACCACAGGGTTTCAAAAACATTTCTAATCCTGCATACATGAATTCAGAATTCCATGGGGTGGAGGAAGATTTGGAGAATAGAGGAGATACTGATATTTTAACAAAATTAGTTATGAGGTATGCATTCATTCTCTTTTAGGTGGTGAAACACTTTATATTGCTTCCATTAATGGTTACTTGTCCTTTTGCCACATAGAGGTTGCCTCTGAGCCACTTTGGTCCAGTATCCGGAGCAGTGGGGAGGGGGCGGTGTCACAAGAACAAGAGTTGCAGGACTTACATTAATGGTGGACTTTGGTAACTCCAGTTTCAGCGACTCCCTGTGCAATGGCAATATTCACGCCCCACCCCTGCCTCTTGAGTTCCATCCCATCCCATCATTGTGGCATCCTCTGAGGCACCCCTGAGGCTCTGCACCCAGTGCAACCAAACCAGTAACGTTCCCCTCAATCCGCCTCTACTCATATTGCAGCTGCATCCCTGAAAATATCTACTTTATTTTTAATCATAGCAGCTGATGTTTTCTTGCTGACAGATATGTAGGATTTGCACTTACCATTGATTTTATTACTTATTATTATATCATAAGAGGTTAATAAATTGAATTTATAATGTATACTGTAATTTACATTAATGTATAAGGCGGTACTTAAAACTATTACCTTACCTGACTGGACAACCTGTATTTTTTTTTTCCAAGTCCCAAATGGGAAAGTATGAAAAGAGCATAGATAAAAGCCAGTATCTTCCCCAGTTGTGCTATTGAACACCAAGGACTTGATGTTCGAGGTATCGTTAGTAACACTGACTCTGTCCTTATATCTGCTGGAAATATGCAATTGGTCAGGCAGTTGGAAGACTGCAATGTTCTCTTTGCGTTCCTCCTTCCGCCAAAACACCTGGACTATATTTGCAGCCTTCGGAAAGACACATTCAAGAGTCATGGCACTGGCAAGTTTCACAGTAGAATCCACATGTTCTCCTTCAACTGTGACAGAAACAAGACAGAAAGAGAAGAGGGGGAAAATGCTGTTATCTTCATTAAACTCTGAACCACGGTAACACCAGCAGCATCTAATTATCAAGTTAAATGCTTCCAGAACCAACAGCCCCCCTCCACCATCCACACCGAGTACAAGTTGACCAAGCTCAGGCTAAACAAGGATCTCCAAAGGGTGAAATTATTTCTATGGAACTTAACTACAAAACACGCATACAATCTGCAGGCAAGGTATCCAGAGATTACACCCAGCATGCTACTTAAGAAACTTATCTTACTTTGATACGATTGCAGAGCAGCAACAATGAAGAAGGCAAGGTAATCCATCTCCAGTACTTCTAAAAAGACAGACACGAAAACTTAATCTAAGTGTCTGTTTCCTGACCACATGGTGCATCCTGTTGAAATGAGTAAGCAAGATGAAAAGCCGTTTCCACAGTTTTGTAGAAATAGCGAAAGAGACGAAATGTCTGCATGACCTATGACAAGTCTGTGAGAATCCAAGATGCTCTCCTTCTTAATTTAAGTTACTTTCACACCCATCCTAACTGCTCAGGTTAGCAGGGCTGAGCGGTATCTGATTTTCAGCATCACAATATATCACCAGGTAAATATCATGATAGCTTGATATATCTACGGCGGCAGAGGATCTCGCCATACCTCCCCACAGCGGTGGCAGGTGCGTCGCACTTCTCCGCCACAGCTGAGGGCCTTGACAAGGCTCCTCATAGCGGTGGAGGGCCTTAAAATGCATAGTGGCAGATTTAATAAAAATATTAAATAAACTACCAGATAATATATTTTCAACTAATATAAGAGTAGTTTAAGTGATTTACCAGTCAAGTTGCATCTGCTTCCCCACTCACTCAGAGGTCTAAGTGGAATCTGTGCATACATAAGCCCCACTGAGCTCAACTAAACTTACTTCTACTTTCCTGGGAGTAAGCCTCATTGAATTCAGTAGGGCTTGCTTGTGAGTAGACACACATTTGCTTGCACCGCGTGCATGTGAGGAAAGAAAGAAGTGCTTTCCAGTTCTTTATGTTCTTTGGTTACTTTGCCGAAGTGTTCACCTTTTGTTCACTGGTATATTGCCTTGTTGAAACACTTTTCACAATGTTATTTCAATACCAGTATTCAACGGTATGATACAGGTCAGTTTCAGTTTTGTACAACTTCTTAGTCCCCGTCCCTGTCCCCATTACTCCTTGCCTACTTTCCCACTGCTAATAAATTTCAGTAGTTAATGGTGTTGGGTTAGGGTTAGGGTTAGGGTTAGGGTTAGGGTTAGGGTTAGGGATCTATTGCTACACTTTAAAGCCGGGTGGGCGGGGCGGGGGGGAAGCTAAGCTGATTTGGTCTGCAGGCCATATTGACCCATGGCTAAGCTATGGTGGGAGGAGGACAAATTAGGTGTGGCCAAATGTAAAAGCAGATCTGGGGGGAAATGGGGGGAGCATGAAATGACAAATTTGCAGGGTCTTGGGAAACCATAAAAATCTTTAGCAACACAGAATCACACCATAGGGCCATAGGGCAGGCCAGTTAAGAAATAGTATGTTATATTATTTTTTAAGTGGACAACTTGGGGGGGGGGGTAAGAGGCACACAAATAAATCTTTTGGGATTAAATGATTATATCAGAGGACATATGGGATGAGCCAGTAACGAAAACATTTTTTTATGTGAAAAATTAGAAACGAGGGGCTTGGGAGGGCCCAAAAATATCACAACTGGGCAGGAGTAGTCATTTTTCAAAATGTTTAAGAAATAATAAATTGGTGGGGGAATTGTGGGCTACAAAAAAATCCCCCCACCTTGGGGGAACGTGGGTGGTTCATGGACCACAGGTCAGCCACCCTTTCTGCGAGACACTGTGCCTATTAATAGGGCATATCCTTGGCCTGCTACTAATTCCATGCTTACCATGCCAAGGTCTTACTAAGCAGGATGGCTTGCCACTCTAGCAGAGTAAAAGGTACATTAATTCAATTTGACCTCATCAATTTTGTTGAATCAATAAAGCCTAAAAATATTGGTCCAAGTGAGCAAGCCGCACTGTCACTTGAGAGACAAAAATCTTTACTCTGTATTCATTAGCTTCGGAAGGAAAATATGTGTTATACCAAATGTGATTCTAAAAAGGAAAGAGGGGTGTTTCAGTGTTTGCTTAACAATTGCACTAAACTTTCCAATTTAGCTTGAATACATACATTTATTCTCTTGGGTAGGCTTAATCTCTGCAGAATTGCAAGTGTATCACGTCTTTGTGTTATAAAATTATAAATATTTAGCAAGTCTATCCTTCGCCCATTGGCCAGTTTAACAGTCAGATTGCATGAGCTACTCTATAGACATGATAAAAGTCTTAATTCTATCTGTGATGTGCCAGTGCTCTTATAGCAACCCTACTTGACATATATACCCCAAGTGACTTATTTTAGCATGGGCAAATAAATAGCAGGGACATGGTGATTAATAGAGAACGATTCTAACTCTATAGTTAAAAAACATAGTGTGATGCCATTTTTGTGCTCATTCAGCCATGCACAGTATGGGAACATATATGAACTATTTTTGGTGCGTTAATAGCAGGTGGTTTTTTGTTTGTTTGTTTTAAATAATTTTTATTTGCTTAGCATTGGGTGTTGCATCAGCTGATGTCAAACACATCTCAAAGCTTCATAAAGCCCAACACAGCTAAGGTGGCCTTTTACAGTTGCTCTCCCGGATTTCTTTGGAGATGCTCAGTCATTTCCCACCCTTTGAATCTGGTGAGCTTTCCTGGGAAACTACCCTTCATTATTATTCAGTTTTAATGTGCTTTAAGAGATAAACTAGCATTGCAGCAGAAGGCAAAGAGGCACTGTGAACATGGGAGGTGGTTTTCAAATTCTTGTTAAGCCAACTCAATGGTTTTGGTCAAACCATTCATTCGTCCACAGCCTGTATTCTGCATCTATAAAATGGGGTTGAGAAGAAGAGAAAGATGAAGATTCCAGTTTTCATGCTGAATCATGATGGCTGCAATACTCCAAGGCTAGTGTGCAACATTTCACCCGATTTAATTTGGAATTATGTACACAAAATGCTGCTTGTGACCTTTGCCTCTGAGATGGCCCTTCTTAAATAGGACAACAGTAGAATGCATTGGCTACAAGGAACAACAATGGCACTCCTTCCTTTTACATCAGATGAAATATCCAAGGGCTGCAACAATCTTGGCCAACATAAATTTAACTTTGCAATGTACCACCGTGAGAGGTGCACAGTTATTTTGATTTAAAGAGATGAACAAACTCCAGTTCAGAAGCAGGCAGAAGCAGTGCAAAGACTTGGCTGTAACTTACAGAGTGTTCAAAACTGTGCAACATTTCATCCACTTTCCCCATCATTTATGTTTTATCATGCTTAAATCAGATGACTATCCTTGCTTTTAATTTCTCTCTGAAAGATCTGATTAAACCCTGCAATGAGTCCTGATTGGAGGCTGCAGATTTGCTGAAAAGGGAAAAAGCCTATTTCCTGCTGAGATTTATTTCTTAAACGTTCAGTCCCACACAGGAGACCACAGTAAAACTGCAGTTTGATAAGAGATGTGCCTTAAAACAAAGGGCTGTAGACAAAGCCTTAAAAAGTTAAACAGGGACATCTTCTTGCTAATGTTTTGCTCAGGAAGAAAGCACTTGCAATCCCAGTGACAACACTGGTTATGTATTGAGAGGTTTAGATAGACATATTGCATGAAAACATGGGAAGTTACCTTATATTGAGTTAAGTCACTGGTCCATCTAGATCAGTATTGTCAACACTGGCCAGCAGTCAGTGTTTGGCTTTCAGATGGGGGAATTCCCAATTATACATAGAGATGCTGTGAAATGAACCTGGGGCATTCTGCATGCCAAGCCATTGAGCTACAGTCCTTCCCTTGTTTTGTTCCCATTGTCACTCAACAGATCAGTGGTGCCGAGTCTCTGGCCCTCTACAGCTCCCCATGTGGCCCAACAGGCCATTTAGGACAAACCACTCCAATCTGCTGCAAGAAGATCAAACCTATCCATTCTTAAGAAAATCATCCCTGAGTGCTCACTGGAAGGACAGATCGTGAAGCTGAGGCTCCTATACTTTAGCCACCTCATGAGAAGAGAAGACTCCCTGGAAAAGACCCTGATGCTGGGAAAGATGAAGGGCACAAGGAGAAGGGGAGGACAGAGGACAAGATGGTTGGACAGTGTTCTCGAGGCTACCAGCATCAGTTTGACTAAAGTGCGGGAGGCAGTGGAAGACAGAAGTACCTGGCGCGCTCGGGTCCATGGGGTCACGAAGAGTCGGACATGACTAAATGACTAAACAACAACAACTCCAATCTGCCCTACAGCTGTGAAGTGTGAGGCACATAGAACATATATTTTGCAAGTGCAAACGATCAGCTGATGGTTGATTCTTTCAAAGTGCTGTGCCATCACAGTGATGTCAGTTGACTGACAGGTCGGCAGCCATCCCCACCTGTCAAAGCTGGCCGGCATGGCATGGCGCAGAGAAGAGTGTGACCCAGGTGCAGTTCTCCACCCCTGCTGCAAACAGATAAATAGCAATTTACAAGAACCTCCTGATTGATTCGTTCTACACAAAACAACATTTTTCCTTTTGCCTTCAGAGATGGATGTTCTATCCTTACCCATTCTTCAAAAACTCATCATAGACTTTATGAGCCCTTATGGCAGTTAAGAGACTTGTGTTACAAGGCCGAAAGGACAAATAGCCACCATCTACTACTCAGTGCTCAGATCTCACCATCCTTTTCTATCTTCAGACACATGACTTGTACATATCAATATCACTGGACATTTGGATATATGTTTAAATTTGAACTGATGGAATATTCTTCTTGATAATGTCAGCTGACAATGTTTCAACTTTTCTTTCTTTTTTGTTATACTGTAACTGCAAAATTTAAAAACCTTTTTTAAAAAATCACCCTTAGACAGCTCTAAATGTCTTGAGATCTAACAATTGGATTGCAGAGGGAATAATTTTTATTATTATTATGCATTTAATGTATTTCTAACCCAAGATAAATCTTTAGTGAAATTATCATGGGGGTGATCAGGGTGTTTTATTGTGTTTATCATACTTCCAAGGTGGCCAAGGCTTTCATTCTACAAATTATTATCCCCAGTGATCTGCACTGTGCAGCCTTCCCAAGTGCCCTTCCTTGGTGAAAACTGTAGGACATGCAAGGCTGGGATGTACTGTAAGTGTAGAAGGCAGAGATTCTGTTTTTAATTAAAGTCTGTTTAACTAAAAGGGTATTTTTTTAACTTTTAAAAAAGAGAGAAAAGAAAGGAATTCCCTTAAGAACAAAAAAAAGCAAGCACACCAGCCTCACACATTATGTAGACATCCACCCCAGCTTCCCAAATTTAAAACGGAACTTGGGGGAAGACATTGTGAGGCAAGTCCTCCCATGGGGCTTTTTCAGATCAGTAAGCCTGAGAAGCCAGGGCGGCTGCAGAACTTTGAAGAAAAGTTGAATGGAAAGAAAAACATGCATCATTCACAGCCCCACGTCTACAATAAGGTAAGTTCAATCCCACACCCACTAAAATTATAAACACATTCTAATTTGTTCCACACAAGAGATAGAAAAATGAAAGCCTATTTTGCAGCCGAAGAATTTTTTTTTTGGGGGGGGAGGGGGGGAATGGAGTGCAGGCTTTGGCATGACACTCAATATTACAAAACACATTTAAGTAAAGCAGCATTCTACCATGGTTATACTCCTTAGGGTTGAGAAATTATGTCCATTACAGTTTCTATCAGTTTCTCATTTTTCTACTCTTAAATTCTTCATACTTTGTGATTTGTTTTAAAGAAGTCCTCAACAAAATACATTAACATTACTCCTAATATATGCAGTTTTGCCTAATGCAATTCATTTTAATATTATTTTCATTAAAACTGCATTTTTATGCATACTTTCCCCTCATATATACATTTTTTTACACATTTGTTTCATCGGAGAATTGCACTGAAAACTTCAGAGAAAAGTGTGAATTTTGAAAGATAGCTGTGTTTCTGCTGTGTATTATTTTGGAAAGCGCAGATTAGATGGGGTCACACTTTTAACTGGGAAAACCAAATTTCTCTCCCATCTGTAATAATCACAAGTGATATTTAATTCACTATTTGATAACCGTGTGTCATCCAGCTTCATGAAGCTAGCTGCCGTCTTTATTTACTGTATTTCTCTTCTTTTCTGCATGGAACATTTGCTGTTTGCCCTATTACTGTTGCAATGGATGGATTATCGTCAGATCTGTGGTTTTCACAGAGCAACCCACACATATTTCCTCTGTACATGGAAATTTCCTCCACAAGATGCAGAATATAGCTTGTTTTCACAAAAGAACATCAGAACTTGCCATTTGCCTTCTTAAATTAGGAACCCTGGCAAAAAGACAACAGTAACACTATATTGTTTGTTTGTTTGTTTCTCTCTCTTTACCTCTCTCTATTTTCAGTAAAAAAAATATTAAAAGCTACAGTTTAAAATGAGAGCTAATAAATTTTTGACCAGGCACCAAAGAGGATAGAAATGGGAAATTAATGCTCCGAAACCAACTTCCATGTCAGGTAAAGATGCTGAATATCTCACCTACTAACATACAAACATAAGTTCATGTAACCACACTTCGGGAGAGGGGCCATGTGTGCAGACAAGAGTCCAAAAGATGCAGCTTTCAGAATATGCTACACAGGCAACAATTTTATATCCCAGTGCTAAATTCACAGGGAGCCCCAATGAGCCTCCCCGCTTCATACAGCCAGTCTCCAACTCATGGAAAACAACAGAAATGGCATTCCGGGGGGGCAGATCTCGTTTGGTCATTCCCATGCTGTTGCCATCACTACCTTCACATACATGTTTAGTCAGCTCAGCTTCAGAATGCCTAGAAAGGGCTACAGCTTTTCCCCAAAATGCCTCCTACCGAAGTACCCTGCGAAATCTCTTCCTTCCGTCATGGCACTGATATTAGGACCTTGCCGCGCTCACTACTGAGATTACCTGAGCCTCCAGTGACAAAGATGGATGGAGGAGCACGTATGTACCTGTTTCTTCAGAGGGGATGCAAACCCTTGGAGAATCAATGACAACTCCCAGACCTAGGAACCACTCGCCTTCTTATTAGGATTCAGTCTCAGTATGTTGGTCCTCATCCATTGCATTTAGGCATCAGTTCAAAACAGTCTCAGCCTTTCCAGATTCAGATGGCAGTATTCTCTGAACCCGGCCCTGTACGTAGGCCATGCTTGCTAGGGCTGTCAGAAGTTGTAGATCAGAAACACCTAGAGGGTCAAAGGTTCCTCACACCTGATATATGGAATACTTGGAAAGGGCATAACCAGAATATTTTAGCAAATTAGAATTGATTTTGGAGTAAGCTTTATTTCAGTTCCTAAAACTCGTTAAAAATCTCAAAAGTGCTTTCAATTCCTGCACCAATCCAAAATTAGTTGGGGGAGGTCACCCATCTCTCATTTATTTAGAGCCATAGGATAAGAATCTAAAATATAAATCTAAACAACTCCTAAACACACAGATGACACAGACATTTCCCTCCATTTTTAAACCTGCTATCTTTTGAGAAGTATCACACTCTTACAATGATTTCCTCAAGTTTCTTCCATAGTACTTCACATTTCCTCAAGTACACTTTTCTAGAAGTACTTTTAACAACCCGATGTGACAAAAATCTAGATCTAGGTGCAACACATTTTTCACCTGCCTCAAAAGACATTTAACAATATCCCTCCCAAGGCCTTTCTTCTCATTTAACACTCTATTTTATTAGTTTCCACTTACCTCACCATATGAGAAGGATGGTGAAAGAAGTGAAAGCTGGAGTGGGAGGAGGGGATAAAGAGGTAACATTTATGGTTCCTAGTTATTTGGCATGCAACCTAAAAAATAATACAAACAAAGCCATGAAAGTAGAATATGGATTTGCAGTTAATGTTTGTTTTGTCAGAACATAGGGATGGCGAACATCTGAGACAGAACTGCCTGCTGGAGAATCAAAGGAAAGCTAACTAACTATTATGTGGCATTGTTGCTATGGACACCAGTGATTCAAAACCTACTCTGGACAGATCCAAGACAGGCACACAATACTTAATACTCCTGAAAGGATTCTTAGTCATCGACACTTTGTTCTCTAAAGCCATTTGGAACATAACATAATAAAGGGAAGCTGCACTTCAATTTTTTTAGAATAATATGGAGAGTTAAAATATAATTTATGTTAAAAATGAGACCCTCATAAACCTCTTTAAAACCTAAATGAGAGCATGAAGGAAGATGAGTTTTATGCTCCCTTGGTACCTTGATCTCCATTTTGCCAAAAGGTGATCTAGTACAGGACTGTTTAAAAAGGAAATATTGTATTAAAACATACACTAGCCAGTCCTATATGAATGCTGCCCATGTACTTATTCTGCCTGTCCTGTTCTTTTTCATTTATTCATCATGAGGTGCATATCAGATCACACACAACTCTGGCTTGTCGTCTCATTGCATGTTCTATCACCTCAAAATGCTACTTTTTGCTGTGGAGAATCAGGATGCTTCGCTAAAAGGTTCCAACACTGTTTGGTATACACGTGGGGGAGGGCCTGGCATGTGAGAAACCCCACAAGCAGGATTCAAGCATATTCTCCCCTTCTGTGGTTTCCAGATAATGGTATTCAGAAGCATCACTGTCTCCAACTGTGGCGGCAAAGCACGGCCATCACAGCTAGTAACCACGGATAGCCCTCTCCTCCATGAATTTATCTACTTTAACTATCCACAGCTTCACTGAATGTCTACAAGTTCTAGCACTATGAGGAAAAAAACTTTTTCTATCCACTTTCTCCATGCCACTTCTATCATGCTCTATCATGTAGAGACATCACCTTGCCAACAAAGGTCCGTATAGTTAAAGCTATGGTTTTCCCAGTAGTGATGTATGGAAGTGAAAGCTGGACCATAAAGAAGGCTGATCGCCGAAGAATTGATGCTTTTGAATTATGGTGCTGGAGGAGACTCTTGAGAGTCCCATGGACTGCAAGAAGATCAAACCTCTCCATTCTTAAGGAAATCAGCCCTGAGTGCTCACTGGAAGGACAGATCCTGAAGCTGGGGCTCCAATACTTTGGCCACCTCATGAGAAGAGAAGACTCCCTGGAAAAGACCCTGATGTTGGGAAAGATGGAGGTCACAAGGAGAAGGGGACTCTCCCCCGGTTGCCCTTTTCTGAAATGAATTTAAATGGATCTATGGTAGAACAAGACATTATGTTAGCATTTTGCAGCCCAAACCTTTCTGAAAGCCTTTGGCTAGCACTGATCTCAGTGGCTTTTCAGCATCTGCTTCATGAGGAAGAGGTAACACAGCCTGAGTACATTTCCTTCTGTATCTAGGCTGAATCACTGTACAGTAGCAGCCAAGAGGCAGTCCATTTCTCTCTGCAAGTGATAGTGCCAATCAACATTTTGGTGACATCTTTATTTATACAAGTTCAGACATTGTGGAAAAAATGTTTTACATCATTTATATTATAAGTGCTATGCCTCCTTATATATAATTAATACGCTTCAGCTGAAGAGCAGCGTGTCTTCTAAAAGCAAACGTGTGTAAAGGCACTGCAAAAAGTGTGTGTAAAATATATCAAAAATAAAAATATGATGTACATTGTTAAAAATCCATGCTTTATATTTCATTCTTTCCTTTGCCTCTTATAGCATCAAGGCACTGGAACAGGGTTGCCACAGACAAACACATTTTGTGGAGTTTCTGTGGCACAGGATCCTCAGTACAAAGAATTAACATAATTCTTTAGTGGTAGATTTCTTCCACTCAGTGGATTTAAGATTCCATTAGGGTTTCTGGTGTCCTTCAAAAGGGGAGGGAACCAGCTCTGCAACACTGCTACTGTTAGCTATTGAGAAGCAGCACAAGGGCTTCCAGGCATTTGAAGTGATAGGCATCTTGCTGGTTTTCTTGTTGCTGAAGAGCTGAGAGAGAGAGAGAGAGAGAGAGAGAGAGAGAGAGAGAGAGAGAGAAGAGAACCACACACATCACATCAGGTGTTTGCAATTTATCTATCTGATAATTAAAGGTAACAATAAAAAGGCAGGTCCTTCTAACCTTTTGTATTTTTTTAAAGCAACTATCAGAGCAGAAGTTCTATTAAGCCTTTGGTTTCAGAAAGCATACTACCATAATTGGTTTATAACAGCACATGCCAGATCACTGATTTATCTGGCTCATTGAGGTAGGTCTACACTGATTACAGAGGCTAGGGGTTCCCACCCCTGGCCTACACAAACTAGCAGCAACTCTCCAGGGTTCTAGAAAGTGAGTATTTACCAACCTTGCCTGATGCCAGAGACCGAACCTGGCGCCTTTCCCATGCAAAGCATATGTTCTAGTACCAAGCTAAACTCTTCCCCAAATCGCCCAACGATAATTTTATATAACTAATGCTGGAAATCACATTTGAGAACATACTGGCCTCCTTGATCAAACTACATTAGGTAGAGCTCTCAAAAGCAGGCTCTGTGAAAATGTTTATGGAAGGAACTTTGGTCTAGTGGAGGCTCCCACTGGAATACAAGGGCACTCAAGCACTACCACTCATGCTTCTCCTCTGGGCACCCCAACCCTAAAGAGCAGCCTTCCATGTCCACTAAAGGAAGCTTAGTAAGGGTCTAACCCAGTCTTAGTCTTTCTCAGAATTAAACTTAATATGCTCATGACATGCAAGATTCTATTCAAAAGGCTAATTTTGACTGTACCTTTTCTCTAAGATTTTAGGCAATATGCAATGGGGAAAAGCTATGGCAAGTACACAGATATATCCAATATTCAGTACTAACACACTAATCTAAGCTAGTTCATGTAAAAAGGTTTTTCTTTTTTCTTTTAAGGCACATTATGAATGTCAAAAGTACAGTCCAAAGAACACAAAGCTTCAGGAGGTTTGTTGACATTGCTGCAAACCTGTGCGCACTTCCTTTTGGAGCAAGCTCCATTGAACTCAGTGGGATTCATTTAAAATAGTACTGCATACTATGTGTTTGTTTCTGTGGGCCACACTGAATATTGATGAGCTGTTTGCAAAACAATCCCCGCATCAGCTGCTACTCCTTTTGAGATGGAAAACCAAATTTTCTCCGTTAAAAACGTACTTTTCTTGACTGAAAGGAAGGCGTCGTCTATTCTTCTTTTTATTGATGGGTTCTTCAAAGTCACTTTTGCCTGTAGCACAAAGAAAGAATAATCCAATGACTGTATTAACTCCCCCGTGCCGATGCTCTTAAGATCATTCCTTCTCCTTGGCAGTCATTTATTGGCAGCAGGCCACAAAGCTATGACATTCAGATACTTAAGAATGCAACATGTGAGCACACCATTGTGCATAGCGCTGTGGGGCAGAGGAGGGGGGAAGAGAACAGAGTTCAATGAAATACAGCCAATAAAAGGAGCCACAATCTCCCTGAACATGGCTGTTTGCAAAGCTCAGCATAACAGAAAGTTCCTCTTTGAATATTAAGATGCTGTGTGACACACTTGCCAACTTCTTGCTGGATGCAATGGTGCTGGAATGAGCATAGGGCTGCCTGTTACATGACAATAAGGAGCGTATTTTAAAGCCATGCATCACATAACCTACAATAAGATGCATTATGTTGCCATTTATCAGTGATAATTTGATTCATTATGTACCTCGCAGCTTGCATGCAGAGGCTGAGAGTGGAGGAAGAATATGTGCTTTCAGAAACAGACACCATTTCCTTTTTAATAGCATTTGGAGTTCCACTAAGTGTAATTGGGTGCAGAACAGAAATGTTTCTTCACACTCTGACATAAACAGGAAAACGGAACCCAGAACAGAGTTCTGAAAACAGGTAATTACAGTACTTAGTTCTCAAGGACTCTGTAAGCTTCAGAGGTGCTTAACAGGTGGGGGTGTAACAGAACCACAGAGCTGAAGAAATTATTAAAATGCTCTACACTTCTGCATTGATCAAACTTCATGAAGCTAAAAGGCGATCTTAACCTTATTAGCTGCCATGGAGTGGATGTTTTCTTAGAGATCACTGACCTGGACTTCCTTAAACTTGGGCCAATGGCTTAAGATGCATGAGGCTAAGGAATACTCACAAACACTCCAACTTCTCAGGAAGAAGTTGTCAGAAACAAAATGGCCCTAGGACCAGTTTCTGTGAGAAGGCAGTTTTCAGTATGGCTGGGATTAAAGCATCCCACACGCTAGTTCTACTATACTGGCAGGGCAAGGATAGATGGGCAGGGTATACAGTGGGAAGCTAACTGGTAGGCAGAAGGTAAGGACCCTTGGGGAAAGATTGTAAGTATGGCGGTAGAATAAAAAGAGAAAGTGGGATACAGGCTGAATGGAAAGAATCCCAGTGTAAGACTTGCTATTTCACGTGAATAAGGAATTTAACAATTGTCAAGATTACATCCTGTGCTTTTATGCAAAACACAGAAATGAAGAATTTCTCCAACTGTGGCCTCTCTCATTATAGCAGCATGTTGATTGGCAATCCAAAGGGGTCATTGACTTGGGGGTGCTAAATATCATGTAGTAAATGATTGAAGACCTGCCAATTTTGCTGCAAGCTTTCGTTTTTAAATATGATGTACAGTCTTATTGACCATGCTAATGAAAAGGTAAGATATATAATGTAAAACATAAGAAAAAGCTACAAAGCTTCAGTGCATACATGTCAAAAGAGAGACATCCAGTCTTTTTTTTTTTTAAAAAAAAACCAGAACCCAAAACACTAACCTTCTGATAATTGTGAAGCAAAGCCCAAAGTGCAGATGCTCCTATTCTTCGAGCTACAGGATTATCACTTTCTAGACAGTCAGATAGCAGTGCAATGGCTTTATCTATAAGGAAGACAAAAGACCACACATGCACCGAACAAAAGGACATTATATCATCGTTTCAGCTTCTCCAGTTCACTCCCGTGGATAATTTGTCTCTTTTTTCTCTGGTAAATATTACAACTGTACGTACAGTAGGTTTATATCATCAGAATAATTTATTTTCAACTAATCACTCCTGACTTCTGACATTAGAAAGTGTTCTTTGTAAAAATAAATCTGTATTAAATTTCATGTAAAGCCAAGAAACTGCAGGTATCTTAATTACAAAGCAGGCATTCTAATTACCTAGGAGACCCAAAAGTTGTGGAAAAGAGATGGATACATCACTGCTTTTATTACAATCAAGCAGCATATAAATTCTGTTAAGTAATTAAAAAAAACCAGTATATGCTTTAGTAAAAGCCAAGCGGGTAGCAATTAAGACACTGACAATCTTAACCCACCTGCACTGGCAAAAACCCATTATTCTGCTGCTTCTTACACATGCTTTTCTGTCTTCAAAATGTACCTGCACACTTGGCATTCCATTATCACCATGTTCAGAATATTAGGATTCTGTTCTATTATATTTAAAGCAGATTATGAAAATTGAATAATGATTGCCTAAGAAAGTTTTCCAAGTATGAAGGTCATTGTCGATCAAAACTGTTAAGAGTTCTGTTAGAAAGTAACATGTAGCTTCATCTGTTGCCCCCTCCCCTCATGAGAAACCTTGCAACATATAAAAATTCTGTTTCATTGCATTGCTTCCACTACATGTGTATACAGACATGCACACACACACCATATGATCACGAAATATGTGCAGGTTTCTTATGGATCCATTTAGCTGGGGTCTAATTTGCAGTGACGTAAGAATGCTTTTTCCATTAAAATACTAACCCCTATCTAGGCACAATTCAAAGTGACTATCTATGACAGGCCTAGGCAAACTTGGCCCTCCAGATGTTTTGGGACTACAATTCCCATCATCCCTGACCACTGGTCCTGTTAGCTAGGGATGGTGGGAATTGTAGTCCCAAAACATCTGGAGGGCCGAGTTTGCATATGCCTGATCTATGAAGTCCTAAACAGCTGAGGACCAAATTATATGAAGGACTGTACTGTACCACTGCACTTCCTAACCTTGGATCCCCAGATGTTATTGAACTACAACCCACCTCCCCTCCTTGAGCACTGAGGTTGATGGGAGTTGTAGTCCTACAACATCCAGGGAACAGAGGTTGGGAAAGGCTGTGGTAGAAGACAGCCCATATTATCACATCAGCCTGCCTAGTCATTCTGGGTGTTCCTCACCAAACATAGGAAGCAGGTGATTCGGTAGCGATGGTCCACATGTGAAAAGCTGCCTGATGCCAAGCAAAGTACTTTATAATACAAACACTCAGGCATTCCAATAGGTTTCATAGTAGGATGTAACTTGTTTTCTAGCTGGGTTATTTTTTTCTAATTTTACAGATTTTATAGCCACCGTAATGCAACTTTATGCTATTCTTTCACTTTCACTGTACATGTTTTCTGATTTTAAGTTGCACACAATTTGCAGCTTAGCACTAAAGGGTAGTGCCTAAGTTCTTTAAATAAATTATTTGTTGGCATGCCACAGCATATGATAAATTTATTTCAGGAGTGCCCTAGCCAACTCCCTGCTCTAGAGTTCCAAAATGCTCAATTAGCAACTGTATAAATTTAATTAACACACAGTTCTCAATCAAGTTTAATCATATATAAAATCTGACATACCGTAGATTCCGGTGTATTAGGTGACAGGGCGTATTAGACGACCCCCCAAATTGGCAGCTGCAATTTGGGGGTTTGTCATAAAAGCCCAGTCGCCTAATACGCTGGGCAGCTCCACGCCGGGAGAAAGCTGCCCGGCGCAGAGCGGAGCCCGCCACTCCTGCTGCTGCTTCTGAAGCAGCAGTGGGATTGCTCCGCGCCAGCCGGCTCTCTCCCGGTGCGGAGCGGAGCCCGCCGCCGCTGCTGCTTCGGAGCCACCACAGCAGCAGTGGGGGGTGGGCTCCGCTCGGTGCCACCTATACCCAGCGTATAAGACGACCCCCGACTTTTTAACCTCTTTTCCGGGGTTAAAAAGTCGTCTTGTACGCCGGAATCTATGGTACTCACCAAGGTTAATATATATGGCAATTTATCATTACCATAAAATAGCATAGCTGTATCAAGGCAACACTTTAAACAATCAGTACCTACCATTAGCCAGTATCTTGGATTTGTTGACTGGGTTAAAGCAGGTGTTGTGCAGAATCAGAAGGATCGTATATGGATGGCTTCGGTGTTTGTACTTGGCCATCTCTATAAGCTGATCTAAGCTACCATTCAGCTTCACAATCATTTGCTGCCCATCTTCTCCAAATGATAAATTCAAGAGGAGTTTCAGCCAAGCAACAGCCAGGGGACCAAGGCTTTTGTTTCCTCCTTTTGGCAATGACAGCGACAAAAAGTTCTGCAGAAAGTTACTCTGGAATATGACAGGGGCAAAAGCATACCACATTACTGAAGAACACCATTTCACAGTTCTTCTGTGAAATACATTTCCTCCCTCAAATAAGCTATTTTTCCAGAAGCTTTGATCTAGAAACACTGTTCTGCAGTTTATCAAAATTAGCTCTTCCTCCCAAGTGACCCTTCAAATTGTAGCATATTTTCATCTATTGCTTCAGCCTGACCATCACTTCAGTGAATGACCTCTGCCTGCACAAAACAGAACACAATGAACGTACCATTTGCCCAAACTTCCTGAAATTATGAAAAATTCAACACTAGCCTGAAACTAGAATGCTGTTTTCATAACAGATATTAATAATGCAGTCAGTAAAAATAAATAAATAAAATCCTCCTCTTCCTACACTGTTCAGTCAATCCAGTTTATGCACTATAATCTGGAAACATTATTGTCATCAGATGTGTTAATACTGAGCTATACTCAACCCTCATGGCAGACAAGTGTCATTAAGCAGGTGATTAGTACATACTAATTTAAGACTTAGTTACTTCAGAAAGCTTAACATATGAATCATTATTTTTTAAATAACTTTCTGATCAGCTGACCCATTTTTGTATTTTTGCCTCTTTATTTTATTCTGTTGCATTTCATTTCACATTCTGTAAACCAAATTTTTGGTACAGAAATCAAGCAATAATAGTAATAGCAAAGTTAAAAGTAGTTTTAAGTGTGGAATGCTGTACTATGACAACCAACTTATCGAGACCAGAAGGAAGGACATAATCAATTCCCATTTCTGCTCTGCTTGATGGGCAAAAGGAATAGAGACTATTATTTCCTTGTTCCACTCATTGTCTTGCTCTAAGAAGCAGTGAAGATCGTGAGCTCACAGATGAGGGAGGGAATTGCCCTAATGATTAAGTGCTTTATAGTTTCCGACAGCGTTCATCAAGCATAAGCAGGAAATTACTGTATTATTCAAAAGTGAATTATTGCATCAAAGCAAGCCAATCATTTCTGGAAAAAGGCACATCCCATGCTTTTCATTTTTGAGATAACAATACTGACATTTTTTTCAAAGCAGCAAAGAATGTAAATGAAGATCAAGGGATAGAGGCCCACCTTTCCACAAAAAGCAATGTTGTCACATGACAAAGTATATTGACAGTGCATATAATTAATGTTTAAATGTGTTGGAGCCGTATGCAAATATTATCCTAATTATTTTACTTTTCGATGTGCAACATAGGAAACTGGTGAATAGGGTACAGCAGTTGAAACAGCAGCCAGGAAAACAGAGTGCACAATATAGCAATGAGGAAGCAATCCTACAGCAAGATATTCCAGGATAAGGATCCATTAATTTCAATCCATTAACTCAAATGGATCTACACTGAGCAAAGTTAGTTGAATACAACCCAAAGTCTTTAAATTAGGCTTGTATGCAAAATCAGTAACTAAATTATGCCTATACTACTATTCTTTTCTTTTAAAAAATAAATGAATAATGTCCTGTGACAAAAAAAATCATATACAGTAGTTGTTGTTGTTTTTGCAAATTGTCATAACCAACAATTAAATTACATGGATGAATAATAGAAAACAGCTTTTTTTTTCAAAACTTTTCATTGTTGTTGATGATAACTGTATCTTCTTACAATCCCTATATGTGGGCTTTTGAGGAGTGTGCACTAACATACTGCTTATTCACTTTAAGCCATAGTTTAAAATAAACTATGGTTTAATGTGATGTATGAACCAAGCCTATGTGTGCTATGCCTTTCCCCATAACTTACCCTCCAATTCATCATCCTAAGCATCCTTCTTCTGTTCACAATTTTTTGCTTGGTTCAGACCACATAAGTGTCTTAACATCTTCACTTGGTTTTGTGCAAAACCTAAACTTTTTTGTGAAGTTTAGAAATAAAATGTATGCATACCTTCTGAAGAACACCCTTGCAGTCATGAGATACAACAGCGTTAGCCAGAAGATTAAAGGTCATCTGCTGGATTGTGCTGTTCTCGGCTGGGGTTTGGGCAGCCAACTTCACAATGCTATGCATTAGAGAGTTTCCAGCTGCTGTTCGTTGGGCTGTTTGAAGAGGAGACAATCCACTGCTTGCCAAACACAGAGAACCACAGCCTTCAAAGATGGAACCACAGTTGCATTTAACCATCAGGAAAAACATATACATATACAGTTTCCATAAATACATGTATCTTTTTTGTATAAAAATGTAATCTTATCAATTTCATTATGATTTATGAAATATGTATTTTCAAAACAACATACCAAGACCTATGAATGAACCATTAAAGTATTTATACAGCCTTTTTTATCAGCTTTCTACTAAAATTATTGTAAGTTGATCAGAGAAGAAAATTTATGCTTCAAGCTTCTTCTCAATAAGAAGTACATTAAATTTGGGTCAGTTAAAATAACCAGAAACGGGTTGTGCATGTACATATCTAGATACACTTCCATACAATAAAGAATTACAAATAGGATATTTAGTTTTCTTGATAATACTGGTGATTATGTAATGTTTCTATCACATTTGCTTTTACTCCCTTTCTTCGGGTTAGAAGTATTCAGACAGTCCATGGACCAATAATACCCTATTTAAAATGTCTAGATGTGTTTAACAGAATTCCGAGAACAAATCGTATTCAGTTTTTACAAGATGGTCCTTCAGAACAACATTGCTGTTTGTCCTTGCCTCCTGTTTCAGGGGATCAAGCCAGCTGATTCCTGCAAGCAGGGCATTCCATCACATCCCCACTGTTTCCTAAATCACTCTTCCCAGTAATCTGTGGCTACAAAACATGATCAGTTCTCATCAGGCTACTTAGTCCTCTTAGGGTTTCTTTCCCCACCTGCAGGGTTCCCCTCAGCATGTTGATATTTCCCTTCTCCTGTTCCAGTGGCCCCAAGTCCTTTTGGAACTCACCACCTAGGTTTGGTGTTGGAGGGAGCAAATCATGATTTTAAAAAGTAGCACTGGAGGTGGAGAACAAGTGCTTTTACAATTGTATAATTGTAACTGTACAATTTACTGCCAGAATATTTAGTAATGGGATTAGACATTAGAGAATAGATATCCCAGATGCTGTTAGATGGGGCAGCTAAATGTTCTCAATGTCCAGAGGCAGTTGCCAGGTGCTGGGGACAAACTGGGGTGGGTGGGTGATGTCTTCATGCCATTTGTGAGTACTCCTGAGACACCTCTGCACTGCCACTGCCAAAAACAGAATTTGGACTAGGTGGAAAGTTGGCCCAATCCAATCTTAAGTGCATTTTGGATAAAGCATATATTAATGCAATCTACAAATTTTATTAGTGGCAAATATAATTTATCTTCATAAAACTCTTGACATAAATGCATTAATAATTTTCCACCATCAAATCTTGGAAATCTAATCACGTAAAGCCTGTTAAATAAAGAGCTGCAAAGATGAGCCACTTGAGGCTTCAGTGAGAGGCAACAAATAAATTGAAAACATAATAAGACTTCTTAAAGAGATCACACCCACTTAATTTTTGCACTGTTTGAGCATGAACATTGTTTAATTATAACCCAAACAATTTAGGATGCTGAAACTCACTATTAGTGGTTTCCTGCCCACACAAGGGTCCTTCTGTGCTTTGTAAGAGATTCTCTTTTTAACTGGTAACTGCCCCCACAGTACTCCTCAAATCAGTTTAGAATAAGCAGAGCAGTTTCTTCATCCCCTTCCTTGAAACCTGAAAGCCTCTCAAGTTATTCTCAGCCAAATTGACCCCTGGTGTACCTCTGGATTTCAGGAGAACTGAGAAAACTACATTTCATAATTGCTCCTGATGCTTGGATTCCTACCGCAGCAGTATCAAGCCCTGGAAGGGTGTGAGGGGGAAAACAACGCACAGAGAACAGATCTCTCCTTCCCACAACCAGTAAACTGGTGGGTAGTTGGGGACTTATAGATGGGTAAGATAGAGCTGGAGTGAAGTTCTTTTCTGAATCAGATTAAAATCCAAGCCAGAGAAGAACCTGAGGGTCACAATACTCATCTCATATTTGAGGTGAGCATTTTGAGTTGCCAAGGAGTTATAAAATTCAGAGACATCTCTAGTAGTAATAGTTTTACACTGGTGCACTTTTGCACAGGAAAGGTCCCAGAATATGCCTTGAGGAACGTAATTTGGCTTAATGTATGAATAAAAATTGGTTTGCAGACATAGGCTCCTAGCCATGGCCATGACCCTAAATGCTATTGAAAGCATGCTTAAGGTAATGGCCTGCCCAGTTGAATTGAAGTATTTTCTTTGAATATGCTCTGCTGCATTACAGTCTGTGTTTGAGTGTCTTCTCAGTTTAGTTTGAAAAACTGAAGGCTGTTGTTTGAGAACATAAGTCTAAAGCCCACCTCAGGCATGCAGAACCTTGGACATGCACAGCTTTTCATTGCAATGTCTAGAAAGATAATTTAAATTGACTTAATGTTTTATAAGACTACCAGGAAATTAAAGCTACTTCTGTAATGATGTGCATAGAAACCAGTCTTCAGAATCTATTCACAACAGAAATGGAAGGTTGTGTGTCTTAATATTTCAATTGATGTTACTGTATTTTGTATGCTGTATACCACATTGCTGAATTGTTATGATAGTGTGGTTTATTTAATATATAAAAGGCAAGGCTGTTTTTAAACAGAAATGCATTCATATTCTATGACAACAGAACAAAATAAAATTTTCCACTCTTCCCAATCATGCTTTCAATTTAGATATATTCATACAAAAGTTGTCATAAATAGAAATATAAGCATCAACCTCATAGATACTAATTATAGGTTTATGTGGAAAACTGAACCACAGGAGACAAGAGCTCCTCATGTATTCACATACTTTAGGTTCACTGAGAACATGAACTCATCACCCACATTAGAAAGTCAATGCTGCTATATGCAATGAAGTTCACTGTCCTTCTCCTCAAAACAATAGATGTCTGAAACTTTCATAGCCTGGGTTTCCTCCTATTCTGAAGCTATGCAGATGCCTACTCATGGTATTCTTATTTCCTGTAATGTAAAACCTAGCCATGCTAGGTGTAGGTATTTAATTTAGCAAAAATTATTTGGCTCTCCATACAGGTTCAGTCAGTGTACATCTCAAAAAAAGTCTTATGAAAGGTATTGCTGATTGACAGAAAATTTGGTTGTTAACAGAATGTACCTATGGATGCTGTGTAGACATACTGTGCTTATATTACTATTTTGTGCTTATTCCTAAAATAAATTTTAAAAAACTGCTACGAGAGGAGAAAGTGGGTAGAAAGAATAAATGATATCAAAGGGTAGCCATATTATATACAAACACAGGGCCATAATCAACTAACTTCTACACATAGTAGACCTACTGAAATTAATGATCATTTGGTCCATAAATTTCAATGGGTCTACTCTGAGCAAAAGTTAGTTGACCAAAAGTCAGCTGATGAAACAATCTCCTGGCATGCTATTGTGGGGTTCTCCCAACCCTCCAAAGTGGTGGGGGGTGGGGAGAAGGGGAGGGCCTGTTGCACTAGTGGGAGCCTTTGCACTGGGTTCTGTTAGCAAACAGGGTTAGTTGATTCCACTTTACAATATCTACCTATTCCTTTAAGGAAGTATGTGTGCATATTATATAAATTTTCCAGTCATGTTTAGTAGGGAATTTGAAGAGGACTTTCACTTGCATAGCACAGGGACAGTAAAGGATAGTATTAGTAAAGGATTAGTATTTTCTGGCGATTGTTCCAGTACAAAATATACCCGGTGGCCACACCACCAACATGTGCCCTTTGCCCTGGGAGGCATGGGGGCTCCCATCTCTGTCTTTTAAATGCCGAGGAAGACATTTTTATTACCAGCAGACTTTTCCTTGCAGAGGACTTGAGGTTTTGTTTAACTGTGATGTTTTTTCTGCAGCTCTTGCCTCTGTGGCATTTTTGGTTTTATTTTGAAGTGTTGTTAGCTGCCCTGCATAGCGTACAGGCACTAGAAGGGTGGAACACATATTTATATACAAATAAAGAAGTAAACAAAAGTCTGACTCGTCACCCACCTAAAGGATAGTTTGCCGTGTAGACACAGAGCAAATGCAGAGCTGTTTGCATCAGTGAGTCATCCATTAAAAGCCACGGCCACAGAGCGTGCAAAACAGAGATAAGGTGAGTTCCAAGGGCTGCTGCCTGTCGAACAGAGACAAGAGGACAGTGTAATACTGAAAAGCTACTTTCATAAGAGAAACTGTGAGTAAAAGTTAAAACCCTCACAACTAATGAATAGAAGCAGTGAGATATGGTACTTAAAGGCATACAATAATGTTTCATCTTGTGGCTAAGGAAATCGGCAACTGCATATTCGACCAAGCGGAGTATAGAGGCCATTTTGAGCTTACCACACTCAAATACAACAGAAAGTGTAAGTTCAGATTTACTGAGGGAGGGAAGGCACACACTGCAACTTACATTCAGTAAAGAGAATCACCCCCACCACCACCACCACACATCTTGGAAATTGTTTGAAATTCCAGAAAATGAAATCCCCTGGATGTAAAGACAGAAGGAAGATTGTTCCAGAAGCTTCTGCTAGTGCTTGGAAGAGTTGCCTCCACCAACATTTTCAGCTGAAAGTTGCATGTGCCCCCACATCTCTTACTTTGCAGGATTCATTTCGAAAGAAGCAATTTCTTAGGAGCTGCATGACAAGCTTTATTTCTTTGCTGAGGTTATTATCATCCTAGTAGAACAAAAAGAAATAAAGAAAGTGATTTAGCATCAATATCTAACCAGAAACTACTTTATATGACATATATAGCACCTTTTGCTTCTGGACTTATTTTACCACACTGGAATTGCACCTGACCACCTTGCTTTCTAAGATGCTGGCATTCTAACTGTCTGTGGGAAAGATTATTGAATTTCAATAAGCTCATCTAACGCAGAAGAAGCATTTCAGCTCTACTGAACATAAAGGAAGAGCGATACAATATGGAATCCATAATGGAAGCTACGTTTTCAAACACAGCAAATTCACTGGATGGCAATAAAAGGGTTTGCTCTCAAAAGTGCAATGGAAAGGAACGAAAGTAAGGTGATAAACTGGGTAGGGGAAAGGACAAACAGCAACTTTCAAAAGGGCTCAACAGAAGTCTGCTCTTGCTCTTCTCTTTACATGTAATAAAAATGTAAGAATGTTATCAAGCAAGACCACACTGAGGGATTTGTAGTGCCACATCACAATCTTGGATTTGCATGAAATCAGGGTGGGGTGGGGGGAAAAAAGTGAAGACAGGTTGTTTAACAAAAGTGGCAATAGGGTGGGAGCTAGAAGGGAGAGACAATGAAAAGGATAAAGCATAAAACAATAATAGAATTTTGAGTAAAATGGACATGAAGGAAACTGAGTTGAAAATGGTGGCTTTAAACAATGGCAGAAGCTTAAATAAAGTACCTTCATTGTACAAAGGCACTATTTTATTTATTAAATTTCTATACCACCCATCATCCAAGGATCATAGGGCAGTTTACAATATAAAACCATGAAAAGACATAACAGAGTAACAAACAAAAACAATAACTCCCCCCGACCAATTTAAAAGGCCACAGATTGTTTAATTAACCAAAGGCCTGGGAAAAGAGGCATGTTTTCTCTTGGAACCTAAAGATATGTAGTCCCCAAATAAGCTTCATGGCCGATTGTAGATTTGAACTCAAGATTCTCTGATCCCAGACCAACACACTAACCACTATGCCACACACTCTTTCTTAAGCCCCAAAAACATTTACTCAGGAGTAAACCCCAATTACCACAATGGGATTTACTTGTGCATAGACATGCACTGGATTGTGCTCTGCAACATCAGTAGGAGAAAGTCCAAACTTTTAATATTAATTTTACAAGTTTTCTTTTTTAATTACCTTTTTCCTAGGGACTGCTTTTCCAGGCCTCAAGGAGTCTAGGTTCAGTTGTGCATGAATGTGCTTTATCTGTTCCAAGCAGGTTTCTATTAGGTTGGCTGTAATGAACAATGCACTCTATCAACAAACCTGCCTACACTCAAATACAGTGGTTACTCGGGTTACAAACACCTCGTTTTACAAACTCCACTAACCCAGAAGCAGTACCTTAGGTTACAAACTTTGCCTCAGGATGAGAACAGAAATTGTGCGCCGGCAGCAGCGGGAGGCCCCATTAGCGAAAGCGTGCCTCAGCTTAAGAACAGTTTTGGGTTAAGAATGGACCCCCGGAACGAATTAAGTTCGTAACCCAAGGTACCACTGTACTTGCAAAATGTGGAAGTATAAGACATTCTATCAGTAACCAACGAGTCACATTTTCTATTTTATTTTATATTGATGGACGTGCATTATATTATTTCTAGAACAACAACAACAAAATGTGTTCAGGTGACATACTGCATGCAAAATGACAAGCTTAAGTACCCAAAGCCTAATTAACATTTCAAGTTACTACATTTGAATTAAACTAAGCAATCAGTCCCCCTATTAGCAGACTCTAGGGAGGCATCGTCATTCTCAGGGCATCCTGGCATTTGCAGATGGGCGGGAGAGAGAGTTAAAAAAACAAATAAAAATTGGGAGCCCCTCCCTAGTCCACAAAAGGAAACTAGACCAATGAGGAATGAACATGCTCAGGGGCCACCAGGAACTGTAGACTGTCCATTGGAAAACTGTTTGCTATGGCCCCTAACAGCTTATAGCATCTTAGAGAAAGGTATGGCTAGCTTGCTGGATAAATCCTGTAACTTTGGGAGGATTTCAACAGGCAGTTAATATGTCTCACTTATTTTACAATTAGCTCATAGTTTAAAGAGTGTGTCTTCAATGTACAATTATTTCTTTTCTATGGATTCAACTGACCAAGACACAACGGTAGGTTGAGAACCTATGCAACTCTGGCTCAAACCATTCACATCTTCGGCCCTGACATGAAAGTTTTGGGACTTTTTTTTTTTTTTTACCACACATCTGGAAAGGGATTATTAAGTAAATTGCTTTGGTTCTGTAAATATGGATGTTATTGTTCTGTATGATTTTTCTTTTTAGAGACACTATGTAATATTTCGCTGGCTTTTTCTTAAACATGCTATCCTTATCAAATATTTAACCATACAAAAATGACATCATTAATTATCAGCAGGTATGCTGCTCAGTGTTAGGTTTCATTCACAGGGGAGGGAGGAGCTAGTCGCAGTGTGTAATTTTTTTTTTTAACCAATTCCTCCTTGCAGCCTCCTGTAAAGCCCCTTTGGCAGGAGGGGAGACCCTCCAGGACATGGGGAGGTGGTACAGGGGATCAGTAAAAACCATCTTCCACCACCCCCTTTCCTCCATTGGGGAGCTCTGCTGGGTCCTGGTTCTCTCTGTGAACTGAAGGAACCCATCCATCTGCAGAGGCACAAGTTTGGAACCAACCCACAAGGAATACCAATAACTGCTTTTATTTTGTTCTTATTTGCTCACTTGCAAGCAAGAGGAACGGCAACCCTCTGAGGTTGCTCAGGCATCAATAAATACTAGATCTTCCTGCCTGAACCTTAACATTGGTGCCACGGGAGACCTTTAAAATGGTTCTTCAAGTTTCTGAAGTAAACAGAGTGCTAAAATACATGCCAACATCAACCTTGTGTTTTCCCACCTAGACTGTACTGTCTAAATGCAAGGTTCTCCACAAGGGATTTACTCCAAGGCTCTCATAGATTCAAGGGCATTCAAAATGCACTGCTTGGTTATGGTGTGTCTATAAACAGGTTATTCAGGGCCAGGAGAAGATAATGAACACTTACAATTACAAATATGGATACGATTTTGACAGACTTTTTACAAACACAAAAGACACTAACGTGCATAAATTCAGAACTTCTAAAAATATCCGTCATTGAACCAGAACCACTTGAGCAGATAAGTCTGTTTAATGGTACCTATAAATGCATGACAAAATGAAAGCCAACTGTTGTGGTGCCATTTCTCTAGTAATGCTCATAACCAGCATGTTCTAATGTTGATTGTGATCCTGCTCTTGGTTTTGCATGTCACCAAAAGTAGACTTAGGAACACTTGTTTTAAATAAGATGTGTAAGGCTGTTTTTGCATTCCCTACACAATAAGGAGAACCTCAGTGTGTGTTATAGCAAGGCAGCTCACCTTCCAAAGCACATTTCTGGGCACTTTTACTGACAGCCAAAAGGGGAAGCAAAGCACTGGCAGCAACTCGCTTCAGCACATCCTGAGAGGATTTTCCTTCATAGCTCTACCAGTAAAGCAACATTGGTTACCACACAGAAAATTGAGAGAACATATCCTGCAGGAAGTTACACGTTAAATGTCTGCAAATTCCATTTACACATTTACTTACTGGTTTCCTAGACTGTCCTTCATCACACACAAAATGCATTCAGTACAAAATAATAAAATTTAAATCTCAATGAAACTTGGCAGCACAGGGAACCCCCCCCCCAAAAAAAACACCATTCATTTGGGGTGGAAAACTATACTACCATTGAGAACAGACTCTACATTCGATTCCCAGAGATTAGAACCAGAGAAATGCCTCAGGTGGAATCTACACACATATTAAAAAAATTCAGAAAATGCTTTTTTTAAAAAAGTTTTTTAAAATACATTGAATTTTCCATAATGCTCACCATCGCCATCTAGTGACACATTGTATATTGTACTTGAAACACACTTAAAATGTTTTATTTGCAGCTGTATAGCGGTGTCCTCAGTGTTGTCTGGAATCAGACACAATTTGATGGCCTTCTTCCAATCCACTGGCCGGGCAGGAGGGTGTCACTGAATCCTTCCCTGCCCCACACTTCCCCCCTGGAATGTATCCACAGCAGCTTCTCTCTTGGCAAGGGATACTCCCCATCTTACAGTCCGCACTAAGAGAAAAATGGTCTGGGGAAAATGGCTGCAGTACCCCTTCTTGCCTTTACTACCCTCTCTCTTTATAGGAGCTCATTAACATTCTAACACGTAGGCCTTCAGCTGCCGCATCTAGTTTACCCCTTAGCAATATCTGCAAATTAACCCAATACTTCTACAGAAGTGACTGGATTGACAGGTTCCTCCTATTTTAAGTGGCCATCCTTTTTATTCCTGCTGATAACCAGTGAGTGGAAAGGTGATGATGAGTTATCCTTTTGTCATGACACTTATCAAATCTTCAATGTAGATGATTTCAAACTATTGTTCCCCTTCTCTAGATGTGAACCTCAGGCCCTCTTTGGTCTCCTTTGTTCGATATACCTGGCTCTTACATCAGTGCCAGCTTTGATTTTGCTACTCTAACTGCTTTCTCTGAAATTGCATGCCTTTTTAAAAAGCAGCATGTGAATCCAGCCGCTGCAATAGTGTCACTTGCCCTTTTCAGGAAACTTCTTTTACAGAGACAGAGTTATTACCAAGCTGTTAAAGAGCCTGCCAGCCAGGTAGGCTATATTTTCATTCCACCCTCAAATTCCCCCCTTTGACCTCTGATATCTCTGCCTCAGTGGAGCTGTGGGTAAGTCTGCTCAGATGTCATAGCACAGGCATAGGCAAACTCGGCCCTCCATATGTTTTGGGACTACAACTCCCATCATCCCTGACCACTGGTCCTGTTAGCTAGGGATGGTGGGAGTTGTAGTCCCAAAACATATGGAGGGCCAAGTTTGCCTATGCCTGTCACAGCAGATAGGTTAGCCACAGTTCTCTAGCCAACTGGATACTAAGGGGAACTTTAACACCAGATGTGAGTTCCAAGGCACAGAAGCTGAAGAACTAGTGATGTTTGCTCTAAGTTACATGGTCACATAGCAAGGGGAAAACCCAAGTTTTCCAGGGACACCTTAAAAACATCTAGCATCCAACAGCCAAGATACAAAGGATGCTCAAGGAAAGTGATTCTGTGGCAAAACAAGAAGGCAAGGGTGGTCCTCACAACCTCAGCACTTATCAGTATATAGTCTTGCCTCTTGATTGTTCCTTTATTACTCCTGTCTCTTGCTGTCTCTTACAATGAGATGGTTTTTGAAACCGTATAGATTTTATACAACAGATGTTGTTTTTAACATTACAAGAAGACCTTGCAGCAAACCTCAGGCTCATGTACTCCCTGCTCCTTGCAGCTGTGCCGTAGGAGCTTTGGAAACTTTCATTTCTGTTTTAGATTAACCATGGCTTGCTATGTTGTTAAAACCCACTAAAACGATGGTTGACCCTAACAATGGTTAACTGAAATGAGCCAACTTCTTCTTAAGTAGGTTGGTCTCTATTCATTCTTATTTAAAAATATGTATGGGCTGCTTTTCAACGAACCATTTAAGATTGACTACAGTTTGTCCAGTTCAAACAACATACTAAATGGCACTGAAAGACAAAACTGAAAACTTCAATTTTAAATTATGTCCACACCAGGGGTGGGGAAAGCACAAGCCCAAGGCTCATAACACTAAACCACATTTTAGGGCTTGTAAAATGTATGCAGCCAATCCCCCCCCCCCTAAATCTGTTATTTTCTTTTAAGTTGTGGGGAGGAGGGGAGGAAATTTACACAAACTTGGCCTACAAAACAGGATTGTTAGTCCTGTGTAAATTTTAATCCACATACAGAGGAATTGGAATCACTTTGTCCCCATATGGGGTTCACCTGTATGGCTTAAGATTTTCATGGGAGCCCAACTTGGGCTTTTCTCTTTCTCTTAAGCTCTTTTCACTCATGTTCCTATTTTCTTTCCTTTACTATCTTTTGTGATAAATACACACTTCTTCATGAGTTTACTTTTGAATGTGTGTTTGTGTGTGTGTTCTTTTAAAATTATTTTTATTTGCTTTTCTGTTTTATTTTATCGTCAACGCATACTGTGTTACAGTCAGACACAGGATAGCAGGGGGAAAACAAAAAACAAAAAACAAAAAACAGATATACAACATATGTATATATGTCCTTAAGTGAAACTTCTGAAACCCTCCTCCTGTTAGTCTATGGATGAAATTACTGCACTATCACAAGCATTTTGTCTGCACAAGCATATCAGCTTGCTATTTGGAACAATTCTGGTGTTTTCTCCTGACCCTCCAGAGCCAAAATTGGGGGCATGCGGGTGCACAGGGGGATAATAAGGGGTAAATCTCCTGTTTTATGTATGTAAATATAATAAATATTCTTTTTAAAAAATCATTTTGCTGGATATGCTGTTATTTCGTTATTTTATCACTTAAGAAATGCAAGCAGAGAGAGGAAGCAACATGGTAGAGTGGAAGAATGCAGAGAGGACAGACAAACAATTGAACGTGCACATTTCAATTCACCAAGTGCAAATAGGAAGTAATGCCTACAGAAAATAAAAAGATGCATTCCCAATAAAATACACTGGATCCAGACCTGCTGCCTCAAGAACATTGATTCCCATTAAAATAATCTCCTCCTCCAACACAATTAGGATCAGCGTTAGACTGAAGATAGCAAACACTGAATGGGTCATTTAAGAGGAAGTTATTTTAGCTTCATTTAAACTGAAGCAGGTCATATTAATGGAAAGAAATTGGAAGAGGAACAGGCTTGAGGCCCTAGCCAGTTGATGAATATAACATCCTAAATAAGATCTGCTTATCTTCTGACTTCTATTTGGTCCTAGACAGTAAAGGTCTGGCAGATTTTTCTGACTTGTACTTGAGCAGAAGTAATATTTTCACCAGAGTCATCATCTACAGAAGAAATCACTGCAAGAATAAAAGGCTCAAAAGAAATGGGTTAGAAGCCCAATCCGCTTGGTAACAGAACTATAGGCATTGACTTGGTAAAAAAGGGAGCTGAGAATAGCAAGGCATGAAGTGCTTCAGTATTTTACTGCTATTCCATGGCTTAAGAGCATGATTTTGATGGCAGTAAATCAAAGAAGAAAGAATTTACACAGGGAAATAGAGAAGTAAAATACTTCAGGAATTGTTTCTGCAAAGATATCGATCAGCAGTACGCAAGAGAATATTTTACCAAGGTCTCAAAGAAAAAGAAAAGAGGGTGCTTATAGACAGCTATAATACCATTAACAGCACTGTGGCTAAGATGGGATGGGATTATCCTGTATCTGATGCCAAGAGCCTTGAGTCCATAAAGCAATCAAATTTAAAAGACACTGGCTTCAATATTTTGAGACCACTTGAATATTGCAGTTAAGGGAACTAAAGCTAAGGCAAACACACTGCCATGTCTCAGAGCAAAATTTCATTTCAAAGGGGCAAAAAGGGGTGGGATAACAAAGGAGATTTTCAACTTACATTTAATAGGAAAATAAACTTACATTGAAAGCCAAATAATGTTCCTCCACACCCCTAGCTTTAGCAGATATTCTGAGGGCTTGATTCAGACTTAGCCTGAAAACCTACACTTACTGGTAGTATGCTCCACTGAATATTGTGGGATTTACTCTATGTAAATATAGGACAGTACTGTAATTTATGAAGAACTCAATAGTCACGTGTTTTAATATAGTATTAAAATGTGCAGGTTAGAATTAGAATAGAAAAAACATTTATGGATTCAGTTCTTCTTTTTCACTTATGTTTAATAAGAGAAGTATGCTCAAGAGTGTGTAAAATATAGGAATTATGTGGTCCCAACAAAGTTTAGTGAAACTGATATGCATCTCTGGAAGAAGCCAATAACATTGTTTTCATGCTAGAGACAGCTGCCACCAACCCCTCTTATTTCTGCCCTTCTTAACAATCCCTCTTATCAGAGCTGGCATCAGCACCTCAAGCAGCTGCCATAACCCCAATGTCTTGGTAGGGCCCATTGCAAGTGCCTTCCCTAGCACCTCCCCCTTAATTCCCACTTCCCCTGGTCTAGCATTAGAATAGCCCCATGTGGTAGGTTCTAAGCCAGACTTTGAGTTTCCCACAATGCTCTTGGCCAAGCCTTCCTCTGGACATATTGGGAAACAAACAACAATAACAAAAGCACAGTTAGGCCCTGCTGGTCAATGGCACCTCAAACACTTCCACAGCCAGGAAAGTCCACAGAGCCCACAGAAAGAAGCATGGGCCCACCAGAGGGTTACCTCAAACCTGGAGCCAGTTCCGCCTCCTCTCATAATTCTATTCACACTATTCTTCTGCCTTTCTTCAAGAGCACCCATAACTCTATCTGACACTTCTTTTCTGCATCGCCTTCCCTTCCTTTCAGATTTTCAACTTTTTCAGTCAAATTACTACTTGCTTTATCTTCCCCCACACATGCCAACACCATGGCAAATATCAATGATACATAAGAACAGGGGTCGACAACCTAAGGCCTATGGGCCAAGCAGCCCATGGAGGTCTTTTAAGGAGCCCATGGACCCCCACGGCCTGCTCAGTCGGCTCCCATGCGCCGTGCTAAACCAGTGCGGAGCAGAGCAGAGACAACCTTCCATGACGGTGGTTGGCTTCCCATTGGCTGCAGGAAACTCCTGCAGCCAATGCGAAGCTGTGCATGCCTCCTCCATGCCAGAAACAGCGTTTGCACATGTGTGCGTGCGCACGCACTACAGCCCACTGTGGTTTCTGGGCATAAGAACCCCTGCATAAGAACATAAAAAGAGCTTGCTGGATCAGGGCAACGGCACATCTAGTTCAGCATCCTGTTTGCAGAGCCGCTAACCAGATGTCTGTGAGAAAGCAGAATGCCTGCACTTATGGTGTCTTTACAATTACAGACCTATTGCAGTCGTTAAGAGTCGTCAACAGGCTCATCACAGCTATCTGCCCATCACCCATTCCCACCACCCTTCTGAGTAATACCCCTCCCCAACTTCTCACTATATAGAAGGGTCTGGAAACGTCTGTTTCAGTGTATCTGAAGAAGTGTGCATGCACACGAAAGCTCATACCAAGAACTGACTTAGTTGGTCTTTAAGGTGCTACTGGAAGGAATTTTTTTGTTTTTACAATTACAGTTACTTAGGAGCACAGTCCAAGGAACCAATAGATGTTACTTCCAAGTAAGCAGGTGCACAATTGGGCTGCAACTTTTTAAGCTAGGCTGGAGGCTCTGCTGCATTAGCCTCACAGGCTGAATCTTTTAATAGAGTCCCTTCCCACTAAGAGGGGCAACCCCCCCACCACATTGTTTTGATTAACTTAAAATGAATAAGCCAGCAAATTATTTGGGATAGATGCCCATGTAACTAGTAAGACTTAAATGCACCACACGGAAATTGGATTATTATAAATTTCTACCTGAATTATTAATTCACAGAGTTTGGCCACAGAATCTCGGCTCCTCTCATCCTCATCTAGAAGGAAAACCACTGTTGGGTGATAGCAAGCATTCTCTTTACTGTTGAGTTCTCTTTTCCCCTCTTCGGAAAACAAGACAGCAAGGAACTGCAAGCAGGTCACACACAGATCAGGGTGTCTGACGGACAATTGCATACATTCACATATTGTTTCTAAAATACAAAAAAAAAAGATACTGCGTTTTATGTTGCAGTATTTACAGAAATAAATATATTTAACTACATATTACGGCACTGAGTTCAAAAAAGCATATGAAAGGCAATGGGTAAGAAAATGGCTTATGGTGGTTGTACATAAAAATATCTGGAGGGCCACTGCTGTTCAAGTTACACCTGTCAATAGTCCTTCCTCTACACAATTATTAAAATATACAGAACTGCTACCCTCCTTTTTCAGTTGGTCCTCATGCCACTTTGGGAGAGGGAGGAGAAATGGCACTGGGCCAGTTCATCCCATTATCACCAAGGACTAGAATTACTATAGAAGCACACAAATACCTAGGTTCATCTCTTTATGAGCTGAAAATAAGTTCTGCTGAGCCCTGAAAGTGGTAGACAAAAGCAAATTAAAAAAAACTTACACGCATGCAATCAAATATCAGCAAAAGTGATTCCAAGAAACATATTCCTTTGAAAATTTCATATTATGGTCTTAAGTTATCATTATCTGTGCAGATATCAAGGTACTTGAAAAATAGGTCTTACCGATTACTGGAATCCAATGCTTTGCAAGAGCTGCAGTCACAAATGGCACAGAGGCATGGCCACATTTTCTTAACAGAGTAGTGAGAAGGCTGAATGAGTCTTCCCAAGTTTGATGAACTGCAGCAGTAATCTCTGACCCTGCCAATTAAACATACAATTAAAAAGCACATAGTTCTGATCAGTAAGTATTACTATACAGTGCCCATATAGAAAGTGAGAAGGGATTACTACTTTCGGACGTTGGCCTAGTTCACATGCAAAGCTAAGCCAAAATATGGTTTAGCACGAATGAGAAAGAGTGCTGTTGCAGTGAGAAAATATCGGTTGCTTCAATCCTGCTGTGTTACTTGAAGCTAAGCCATGATCTGACTTAGCTTTATGTTTGAACCTAGTCTCATGATTTGCCTCACTCCAATATGTGTAGAATATAGCACTTAATTCAAGATTGGAGGGTGATAAGAGGAATAATAGAAAAAGATGGGTATGACTCCATATGGTCTCAATTTATATCATTTATTTACAATAGTGCAGTAATCTGCTTACCGCCTCAGTCACAGCAGCCACTATGAAGAAATTATCTTAATGCTCTAGACTGAAATATACCCTGTGGATGTGAGTTTAATCTGTAACGTAAAAGATTTCCCATGTCTATTTTGATCCCATGTGGATGACTGCATACAATACTTAGCTTCTGTATTTCCCCTGGAAGACACAACTTTATGCTTGGTCATTGCTTTTTTAAAAAATAATCATTAAAATTTGTAATACAACAAACAAACAATGAGTGGTAAACCAAGAACAAACCATGGTTACAGCTTGTGGTTTGTTTGAAGCAATAACATGAACTTCCCAGGTTGGGAAGTATAACTAAGCCAGACCACGGCTTGGTTCCCTGTAGCAGGGAAGCAGCAAAAGCAGCAATATATACAAGCACACCAAGCTGGGAGGAAATCTGGCCTGGGGCAGCCCTTTTTTGCTGTATGACAGTCATGTAAAATCTCTGTTTCCAGGCAATAGGACACAGAGATGATATTGCCGCTGCTAGGGCCCATCAGCAAAATATAGAAACAAGATTTCAGGGATCTAAACATCAAAAATAACTCAACTTTGAGATCTACCAAATGACAGATCTCATGTTCAAAGCATTTCAGTAACATACTCCTTATCACACAATTACCTAAGCCATCCTTGCAGCCAATGGAAAGAACCACAAAGGTATGAGCCAAGAGAGGTGTCAATAATGCATCTTGCATCACCAGGCGAGTGTCTACCAGCAAGCAAGACTGTAGCAGTTGGGAGATAGATGAAACAAACTGCAGTAGAAACAAAACCTGTTTGAACAACAACAAAAATATTTGGCTCAGATACTTGTAGTACGTTTCTGCAGCAATTATTTTTGACAATGAGAAGTTTTTTTAAAAAAAAGTTAAATCAATATAAGAGATAAGTTATGAACCGCATGTGAAATATATGCAAATATTTCAACAGTAAAGATGCAATATTCTTAGAATGCAGTCCCATGACACTCACCTGGATATAAACACCACTGCATACAGAACAACTTGCTTCCAAATAAAAATGCAAAGGGTTGCACTGTTAATATCCAACTGAAGACTGTAGCCTGCAATCCCAAGTGCCATGTATCTGAAATTAAGTCCTACTGAATTATGTAAACAGCCATGAGGTTGGGTTATTACGACATTTAGCAGAAGGTTGGGTGGTATTTTGGGTCTCTTGTACAGAAAGCATAACCAGAACCACATATTACCACCGCATTTCTATTTCACAGAAAGCATGATGAGAACCAGATATTACTACCTCCTTAGTGACTTTGCAAGTTTACAAGGAAAGGTAGAAACTGAAGGCGTTAATAGGAGTAAAATCCAAATAACTGTCATTAGTTACTATGAACAAGAATGGTATTTTAAAGCCAAGGTCCATTCCACATGAGAAGCAATAGTGCCTCTTTAAGAATACTGGTTCTATTACACACTTGTAATAGTAATTGTCTTCTTGCTTTGGTGATTGATGTGCAGCATAAGGTGTCAAGAATCTGATGGCTTACTTCCTGTGGTTTTAGTAAGTGCTGTGCTGAAACCAAAATGTTTCTTCTCCTGTTGAATAAAGTTTTCAGTTTTCTGCCTCTTTCTCTTTTGAATTTCCTAACAACTTTGGTGGGTGGGAGGTTGAGCTGACTTTATTTCTGCAGGTGGGGCTTTACTTCTTCCTGTTAAACATCTCTCCAGCCCTAGGCAACCTCATGTCTGCCCACGCTTCCTGATCCGAAAAAGCCTCATGGGAGATGTTACCTCATGATGGTTTTACTCTAACCTTCAACTGAAACAAGGGAAGCCAGGAAGGTTGGCTACTGAATGCCTGCGATTAGTACACTGATTCCTTTAAAAAGAAAAATACTGTGCTTAAAAAATAAAAATAAACAGTTGTTAGGCACATAGTAGGCACCTTCCTCACCTTCCCATGCTTATACAAAAGCCTAGCTGAGCATATAATGAAATTTTCAAGAAATCTGGGTACCTAGGAAGGCTGCAAAAGGCAACCCACCCAAGAGATGGCAATTTTCATTGAGACTACAGCATGCAAAGATGGGAGGTTTGACTCTTCGCTTCTCAGCTCTGTTTCCAATGGAAAACCACTCATCCTTTAGCCCATAAGCAAGTAAAGAAAGGAAAAGGGAGAGAGGGAGAGAGGGAGAGAGGGAGAGAGGGAGAGAGGGAGAGAGGGAGAGAGAGAGAGAGAGAGAGAGAGAGAGAGAGAGAGAGAGCTGCACACTATGCACCAAGTGTAATCTGCACCATAACCCTCGTTCCATTTGCTCCCAAATACTTGCCCCTTTGAGAGTAGTTTTCATCCTTTTCACAAAATGGGGGTAGAAAAGGAGATGCTTGATTCATTATGGGTTCAAGGAAATTGTCCAAAAACCTCCATACTCATTTCAGTTCTGTACTATTTTCTTATTTGGCATGCATTAACTTAAGCACACATAGGTTTCTTTCTCAAGGATGTAATGATAAAACAAATTTCAATTGCAGCGCAACAGTTTCAATATATGGCATTTCCCATTTACTTCTGAAAAGCTAGCGGGTAGTCATCGTGTGAAAAAAAAAAGGTGATTAAACTGCAGTTGATGTGGCACATTATTGATCTAGCTCGCACTTTATCTTTCCCTTCATTCACAAAAAGATTCCCATGGAGAAGTGAGATCAAAGGAGCTTTGATGCCACTGCTCACATTCAGTTGCACCGCATAACCCAGTTACCGGAGTTTTACGACTACAGAGCACCCAATCAAGGCTCCAAAAGTTTCTGAATAATTGACGGAGATGAGCTTTCATGGCACGTGGTTGTGCAAGCACACCAGCTCTCTCAGCAACAACAAGCAAGCATTCACATGTCTTTCGGCAGTGTGTGTATGTGTGTGAGAAGCTGTTGCTACCCAGGGACACACACCTTTCCATTCTCCATCTACTAGACAAACATGAGGCATTATCACAGTTCAAGATCCCATTCCAGCAAGGAGAACACGGAGCAAGGACAGTGAAAGATATGTCCTAGGACGAGGAGGGTCCTGGAGGACCACATTCAGCTATCGGGCCTGAGATTCCTCACCCTTGACTTTCATGATTAAACCGCCATTGATTTCTTTCTAGCTGAATTTGCTCTGGTAACTGAAACCAACAGCTGCTAATCACGTATTTTTAAACCTCAGTTCTGACCAGAGTTGGTGAGCTTTGAACTAGGGTTGTGCTCCAGATTCAGTCACAGCCCCAATCGTGAAATGAATTTGACTAATTTGAGCAGAACTGGGCTTTGGTTGAGTCAGGTCAAAACAGTCCTGGATTGGGTTGCCCGGAACAATCTGGGCCTACCAGCTCCACCCTCCCAAACCATTACAGGTCTGGATTTGTGTCAGGGTTGCAGAAAAATCTTGAGACTACTGTTCTTCAGAGTTTCTAGCTTCCCAAGTATCCCCCAAAACTTAACACTGGTGTCAGAAAGGTGTACATATTCTGATGAATTAGACTAAAGGAGGTTTAAAAGGATTGTGTGTTGGAGGAGGGTTGGCCTAAATGCTTTACTAAAAGACACAAAAAACCCAGAAACATGATGTCAAAAGGAGAGAGAAAAATAATGGGGAAGGAAAAGAAAGAAGGGTTCAAACAGCTGCTCCTTAACTGGCCAATAAGATGGTACCATGCTGGTCTCCCCCTTGACCCCCTTCCTGGGAGGCAAGGGTTAGAGCCTCCCAGAGGAACTTGGTCTTCTTGCTGCTGGCTAAGGCCAGATGATGTTTCCTTTTGACTCTGTAGGCCCAGGGTGACTGGCAGAAGGAAGCCAAACCTGGAAACGACTGCTGCTTCTCAACTGCAGCAGAGAAGTGGTCTGTCTGAGCCACAACACTTGTCCTATGGATATCGCTTGCTTGTTACCTTCCAGATGTTTTGGAATATAGCTCCCATTAGCTTCAGTCAGCATGACCAATGGTCAGGTCTGATGGGAGTTGTAATCCAAAACATCTGGAGGTCACTAGGTTGGGGAAGGGCTTGTTAGGAGTAAAGTAGCATTCAAGGAGAGAAGCTGGGAGATTAAAAGGGGGAAATGTTTTTTCCACTTCGCCCTGCCCCCTTCTGCAACCCACCCCCACATACATGTACAACCACTATACAAAATGCAAAATGCTGTGGGTTTGCATTTTAACACTCCCACTAACACCTTTTCTTTCCGACAATGAGTTGTACGTAACTCTCTTACTCAATTATAATTGTTTTCCCTTAAGCAAAAACACATTTTTCTCAAACAAAAAGAAGCAGCACCTTTCATGGGGTTCACTGAATCAATAAAATGGAAGATTATTAAGGATGCAACCCTACAACTCACTGACTTAAAAAAAACGCTCCACTCAACTCAACAGCCTTTACTTCAGAGTTGATCTGTATTTTTAAAGCACATTTAGGGTGTAAACCGGTGCCTTTCAGTAATTAAAACATGTGCTGCATCCTACCCATGGACTTCAAGAGAATGGAATAGAAAAGAAATATGTATGCCACCAACCTGAATTTTTGTGTAGTCCATATGAAAAGGCTGAGGAAGAGGTGCTTTCATTTCCAAGATACATCTCTCTATCAAGCTGGAATTTACTAGACTACCATGAAACAAAGACAACTGTGTTAAGGACACAGGCATAAATGTAACATTTTGACACAATGTGGAACTGTAGCCTAGACCATAATACCTTTCATATGTTTTTGGACATCAACTCCCATCATCCTGTGCCCAGCATGGCCAATGACAGGGGGTGATGAAATATGTAGACTTTAACATCTGGAGGGCACCACATTGGCTACCCCTGGTCTAGACTGTTGGCATGTCTGAAGAATGTGTGAGACAACAGATACTTCAAAGACAGCAATTCCCTCACTCAAAACTTTGCCCTCACTCATATGTTACCTGGGTTCCTTGCCTTGCGAATGCCTAGTGCACCTCTTTCCCTCCACTATAGAAAGGACAATGTAAGTGGGTTCTCCATGTTAGCATGACAGGCTGGACAGGCAAAGAAAAGCAATTTCTCTCCCTCCAGAAACAAACAAAAAATTGGGGGGGGGGGGAGAAGACAGGACAAGTCACACAAACAGGATGTCTAAGTCAGGGATGGAAAGCTGCAGCTCTCCAGATGATGCAGGGCTGCAACTTGCAGGAGCCACAGCTAACATGGCCATTTATGATGGATGAGGGGACTTGTCCACAGGTTTCACACTCCGGCTTGAAATGATTCAATGTTCAGCTGGAGGCTGTAGTTCACATTATGCCATCTGCCGGAGGGAGGAGAGCACAGCACTTCTACCCACTAGTGAAAGTCTTATGTAAGACATGACTGGGAGCTAAAACAGCCCAAAATGACAGAATTTAGACTTTTTCTCTTTGCAGAAAAAAGCAGATGGAAGTAGGGAAAGTGGTGTGGGTTTTTGATCAGGAGTGTGAGGCAGGAAGAGACAATTAAATCGGTCCAAGCCCCACACTGATGTCCCAAAGAAAACTGGTACCCTGCCTTCATCACAGCTCGTGATCATTCCCCAACCCACTTAACCCTTCCTTAACCCGCGGGAATCTGGTAGTCTCCCATAAAAGTTTGTTTCAGTGATGTTTTGAAAGGTTCAGCCTGCCATCTTGATTCAAAATGGCATCCAGTTGTGTCCAAACAGACGAAAGTCTGAGGAAATGTCCACATACATAGTGAACATTCTAGGAGATGTGGTAGGTTTAGCAGCAGCAGCAGCCTATTTAAAAGTCTAATTTAAGCTAGGATCCTAATGATTCCATCTCTCATAATCCTCATTCAAACGATGTTGACTCTCAAAAGGCTGTCCTACGCTTATTACAGAGAAGGGAAGTGCAATACACTGCAGTCAGCTGTGGGATGTTGTTTCCTTGGAGACAAACTGTAAGTTGCTACAGTTCAGCCAGGATGATAAAAATAGCAATACTCCTAGCATAAAGGCTTTAGGTCTTCTCACAAGTCTATGCTCAATGGTAGATTTGAACTGGGGACTTCAGAGCTATCAGCTCTTGGCATCTGTCGCTATGTTATTAGCAGACTAAGCAACTAAGGTTTCTCTTGTCCCTCTTGAATAATGATGCTAATAGGGTATAAATAAATCACAAGCACATTTCCCATACGACACTTGTTTCACTGCCTATAAACACCTTAAGGATTTATACCAATGTATATGCCAGTGCTTCCAAAGTACACTCTTTTGCAAGTTTTCCAGTTAGCATGACTTGTCTATGCTTGTAGCATGCAATCCGAGGACTTCATCATCCACCGTAATAAAAAGACAAGTTACCGCTTTGCTCAAAAGTCCAAGTAAAGTAAAAGTAGCTGAACTATAAAGAGATTTCAAATCTGCTCTACTTTCTGCAAAATGCTGTGGTTCTCCTGGTTCGATTTTAAAAGGATAACTTTGAATTCTCAGAATACTCAGCGGCTCGATCAATATCTGTAACAAAGGCTTTGGGTAGCGCTTGTCCCATTCAGTCTCTCGTCTGTGACCTCAATAGCTATTGATCTCTTACCTACTGAGAGCAGTTAGTGTCTGTGCTTGCTGAAGAGCAACGCCGGTGTCTTTGGGAGTGACAATCAGCAGGTTGTCCAGCAAGCCGCACACCGCTGACAGGAGAGGGGGGGTGACCACCGCACACTGATTGGGTCTGATGGTAGACTGCGGGGAGTCATGCGGACTTGAAGACACTGTTGTCGTCGTTTCACTCTGACCTACAACACACAATTTAGAGAACGAACAAAACAAGTAGGCAGTGCTGCTACTTGGGGATGGATTTACATAAAAGAAGGTGGTATATGTCTCTTGAGGAGCTGAGCAGGAGAAAAGCCAGAGCTCAGTGGCAGAGCATCTGCCTTGCATGCAGAAGGTCCGAGGTTCAATCCTCTGCATGTCTAGGAAGGGCTGAAAGAGAACCCTGCCTGAAAACCCTGGAGAGCTGTTGCCAGTCAGTGCACACAGTACTGAGCTAGATGACTCAGTGGGTTTGACTTGGTATAAGGCAGCTTCCTATGTTCCCATCAGTTTTGTTTGAAATCATAGAAATGGAAATTATAGAACTGTAGAGTTGGAAGGGACCCTGAGGATCATCAAGTCCAACCCCCTGCAGTGCAAGAATATGCAGCTGTCCCATATGAGGATCAAACCTGAAACCTTGGCATCATCAGCACTATGCTCTAACCAACTGAACTACAACACATCATATGTGAAACGTCACACAAGACCTGTTGATGTGCTATTGAACTGAATGCTTCTCCTTTGGGATAAATATGAGCAGTCCAGCTTAGAGGCCACAGGAGTGGGGAGGACAGGGTCCTTGGCAACAAAGACTTTCCAAGATATGGGTGGGACACAGTGCAGTTTATAGCAGAGGTTCCCAATTTAAGGTCTTCATGCTTCATTCAGGTGGTCTGCAGCATGTCCACATCAAATAGTCACAGTGGTTTAAAACTGTATTTTTATTGCTTCCTTTATTTCTTACATTGTATTTTATTGCATTGCAATTTGAATTCTATGGCATGCAAATTGCCGTACAATAAAATACAATATGTAAGAAACAGAAAAAGCAATAAAAATACAATTAAAAATCATATAGCGTCTAGCACAGCACAATTGCTATAGACAGAAAAATTGTTAAGTGGTCCACCAAGGCCTTCAGCAATTTTTAAGTGGTCCATGGGGGGGACGGGGAAATTGGGGAATCACTTGGTTTAGAGCTCTTCAAAATTAAACTGTGCAATCTTGAGATATTTGAAGGAAGACCTGTGCATTCAGCTATTACCTTATCATCCTCTCCACAGCTTGAACACTGTGAGACTTGCAAAAGTGAGCAACAACATGGGGCTGAGTGGAAGTTACTGTTAGGTAAAAGGTAAAGGTAAAGGATCCCTGGATGGTGCAGTCCAGTCAAAGGTGACTATGGGGTTGTGGCGCTCATCTCACTTTCAGACCAAGGGAGCCGGAGTTTTTCCACAAACAGCTATCCGGGTCATGTGGCCAGCATGACTAAACCACTTCTGGCGCAACGGAACACCGTGACGGAAAACAGAGCGCACGGAAACGCTGTTTACCTTCCCTCCACAGCGTTACCTATTTATCTACTTGCGCTTTAATGCTTTAGAACTGCTAGGTTGGCAGGAGCTGGGACAGGGCAACAGGAGTTCACCCATCGTGGCGATTCGAAACACCGACCTTCTGATCGGCAAGCCCAAGAGACTCAGTGGTTCAGACCACATTACCACCCATGTCCCTGTTAGGTTACTGTTAGGAAAGGGTTGGTAGGAAAGAGCCCCTAGCATGTATGCAAGTAGCACTCTGCATCAGGACCATGGTTAGTGATTTGTTCCAAATGAATCATTTTCATTACATCCGCTTACCTTGCGCCATAAGCCGATTAAGTGGCACGTCGCAAATTCTAGCTATAGGTGGTGAGGTGGGCAGCTGCAGTTCCACAGCACAGCCTGGAGATGGTGATGAGGGAATGATCTAGGAAGCAGAAGCAATAATTACATTGCCTCCTGTTAACAAATGTCCATAAACCGGTACAGTGGTGCCTCGCTAGACGAAATTAATCCGTTCCGCGATTCTCTTCGTCTAGCGGTTTTTTCGTCTTGCGAAGCAAGCCCATTGACAGCTTAGCGGATTAGTGCTAGAGCTGTCAAGCGGCTTCCAGCGATCAGCTGTTAAGCGGCTTATCAGCGGAACAGCTGATAAGCGGCTTAGCGGCTTAGGAAAAGGGCAAAAAAGCAAAAAAAAACCGCTGGGGGAAGCAAGATTTTTTCGTCTTGTGAAGCAACCCCATAGGGAAATTCGTTTTGCGAAGCGCCTCCAAAACAGAAAAACCCTTTCGTCTAGCGGGTTTTTCGTCTTGCGAGGCGTTCGTCTTGCGGGGCACCACTGTATATTCACAGAATCAGAGTTGGACAGGACTATGAGGGTCATATACTACAACCTCCTGCAATGCAGGAATCTCTTGCCCAACATGCGGATCGTACTCACAACCCTGAGATTGAGAGTCTCATGCTTTCTACTAATGGGCAACTTTCATTTGCTGGAATCCAAAGAGCACCATGTGTGAACAGAAAGAATTGATGCGGGGTGGGGGGGAGGGAAGAACAAACCCAATTGTGTTCACTGATCTCCGAAATGCAGCCTAAATTTAAAGCAATTACCTCTATCACTTCAGTGGTTAGGTATATAAAAATAGCTGGCTCTGCCCAGCTTGTGCTGTTAGTATTTTACATAATTAAAAACAGAAGGATGGGATATAATAAACTGGATTTTTTAGGCATTTTTAGTGAAAAGGACTTACTCCCAGAAAACATCACAGAGTTACAGAGTTCTTTATTCCTAAATTGTGCTACTTGGATGTTTTGGATTTTTAGAGTTCAAGGGAAACAAGGTCTTAAGATACATAAAAAATCAATAATAATTTCAGCTAGTTATAAAAATAAGTCTTGTTAGCTTCTTGCACCAGCTAAGCCTTTTCCAATAATGGCTTGCCAGTGGGACGGAGGCTGAACATAGAAATTTTCCAGTATCTAAACCAGAACACTCACAATACACATGCAAATTATTCACACCACTGGTGAATAAGAATTGCCTCCAGGCAAGCAGGTAGAAAGGATTTTGGAAACTGGGTGAAAATGGGTTTTTTTGTGGGGGGGGGGGGTCTTGATATGTCATGTATGACACAGAAACCTATTTTTATTTTTATTTTTACAATATAGCAACAGTTAACACATTTTCAGAGTGAACTATTTTTCAGGATGAAAGGGCCTTCCTCACATACCCTTCCTCACAGAATTACTAACGGTCATAAAAGTCAACAGTAAGTCGTGCAATACTTCTATTCTTACCTGGTGAAAACCCATAGCTTTCAATTTGTTAAAAGCAGAACAAAAACTAGGTAAAATAAATAAGATTAGAAACCGAAAATGAAACATGAGGAGGGGTTATGTAACAAAGTGCAGGTAACTTGCATCTTATGTGAGGTTCATGTTTCCAGCCATCACATGCATCAACAAAACGGCATAAATCCACAACGATCCCCAGAACAGCCCTCGCCTCCCAAGATCTGGCTGTTAAGTCCTCCAAGCTTGCTTACTGGGGTCTTAGGAAGCACATTGCTAAACTTCACCTCCTTCCTTCAGCCTTCCTCATTCTTTTGTCAGCTGCTGAGGCCTCTCCTCCACCAACTCCTGCTGCACTTTCTGTTCTCCCCCTGCAAACTTTTCTCTCTTTTTAAAGAACCTCTCTTTCCAAATTACCCCAACTGCCCCGCTCCACTTTCTGGGTTTTCCTGTTCTCTTTCTATTTAGAAAACCCAACTCAAAGGGAGCTGTTAAACCCTCCAGCTTGCTTGCAGTACCAGATCTCTTAGAAGGTCTCTCTCTGTGTGCTGAGTTTTCCTTGCAGCTGCTCAGCTGCTTCCTGTAGCTGCTGCTGCTGCCGCTCTCTCACCCTGAACAGAGGAGCCCAATCCAGCCCCACAGAATAGCAGAGAAAGAAGGTTGTAGGGAGAGGGGGCCTAGCTGCACCCAGACCACCCACTGGCCATTCTTTGGGCCCACCCCACCTACTTTCTATTTTATTAATTGTTCCCAGCCAAGCACACAAAGCTGCGGTTGTGTAAGTGAAATAAGCGCAGGAACGTGTTACTTGGAAAATGGGATCTCTGTTTTTCCAACAATCCAATTAAACAGTATTGAGCTCCCCTTACAGTGGTAACTTGTCATTTTAGAACTCACCACAGTGTCAGAGGTTGACTGCGAACTTGGAGATTGGCTTTGAGTAGATACAACTCTCCAGAGAGAAAGTGAATCATCAAAATCTGGAGGGGGCGGGGAAGAAAAGAGAAAAATGCAGCCTTTTAAAACATCTTGTATCAGTGGTTCTCAAAGGGTGTGGTGCACCACACGATATGGCAGGAGAGGATGGCAAGTGTGGCAAGGACAATCAAAGAAACATTTAAATATTTCAGTGTAGTATAGTTATCCATCTATCTATCTATCTCTGTCTGTCTGTCTATCTAGATATACACACAGAATATAGAAGGCTATATTTTCAAAATCAAGCACTGCTACAAGTTGTTTCTTTTGTTTTCTGATGAATTTCTTACCAATTAAAAAATCAAAACGGCACAAGCAAATTTTTATTCTGAAAGTGTGGCCCAGAGAAAGAAGTTCAAGAACCACTATATTATATGCTCACCTCTTGCTTTGCTGGTGAATCCATTAGCAAAGAAAAATGACAATAACCCCTTTGTTTTTTTAAGAACAAAAGGGAAGAATCTCTCAAACATTCCACAAACTGCAAAACACAGATATTTTGCTGTAGAACAGGGCAGACAGAAGCCATTAGACAACATAGAGCTATGCGTAGTGGGGGGGGGGGGAATGAATACATATAGCATAAATCTATGTTGAAACTACATTGATTAGAGTGATTTTGCAAATTCTCTGTTCCATTTATTAATCAATATGACTAAAAAGTGTGGCAAGTAAGCTGATGGGTTCCAGTTTGATCTTTGATGAAGTGATCCGGTTCTGGAGCCACAGGAAAGAACTAATCAATCAGTAACTGAGAACTGTTGAGTCCTTCTTCCCACTGCTTGCCTCTGCCAAGCTGCAATAAACTGTCCTGATTTTTGTTCACATCCAATTTTTGTATTATGTTTCACAGCCATAAGGGCTAGAAATAGGCTTCCACATTTTTTGCTCACCATGGCAACTGTGCCCTCGACCAGCCTCCTTTTCAGCCTTAAAGCTTTAGAAAATGAGCAGAGATTATTCTGGTCGTTGCACAACGAACCCTGCTTCCTCGCCAGCTCCGAGAGGAAGAAAGGTTGGAAGTGGTATCTGGAACACCTCGGCCACAGAATGGCCACTCTGGCAACTCTTCACCCACTTCCTAGTAAGAAAGATGGTAGGGAGTTCCTTGGGCAGTGATGCTAAAGTACCTGGAATTCCCTGGCTGCAAATCTGTCAAATCAGGTCCAACCAATGCCAGTTTTGTGGCTTGGCTAGCCAAAAATCGCAGACCCGTAGCTATAAAAACTTGTTGCTTGTTTTTAACAACAGAAATAAAATAAAATAAAATAATAAAATAAAATAAAAATTGACTGCAAGGCATTCCACATTGGAATTCAATATTTTTCCTTCTAACTACTGGGGATGGGGGGAATTGAAGGGCAACCCATAAATAAATTTCAAGGAAGCACTGCTTTCTAATCTAGCTTCTTCCTCTCAGCTTTCCCCAATACTTCAAAATCTTAAGTGCTGAAGCTCAACCGTGAATCAGACATCATAAATTCTCACATAAATTCATCCTATGGGCCTTATTAAGGAATCAACACCCCCACTATTCTTTACAAGCACACGTCCCTGATATATTGATTTATGCAACAGCTCACTACTTCCCATCCCACCACAGTGGAAAGAAAGCTGTTTTTCAAACTGAGCAAAGCAGCAAAGCCAGAAGGCTCACGCTGCTGTTGCCCCACGTGGCATAGCAAGAAAACCAGGGTCACCACCAAGTGGGCCCTCCACAGGGAGTTGCAGCCAGTCTGGTTCTCTGAAGAGCGTATCTGTAGGATACATATGTTTCCAAGCACCCACTTCGCTGCATTAGCATTTTCTATGTTTCAGCACATGAACTTCAAAACTGTACCTATGAAGCAGACTTCATTCCCTATGGAGTGTTGGCAACGCTTTCTATGATCTGGAAGTAGCCTGTTTCATTATCCCCAATATGGAATTATTCACAGGGCATCACTAAGACAACCGCTTAGAAACAGAAAAGTGAAATGCTTGCACATAGTCATAACAACCCACGTACTGCCTTTTTCAAATTCTTGCCATTGTACTGGAGATTCTTCCTTCTTGATGTTCTAATTAGATTTCTGTTTTCTTTTTACATTTCTCCTACAGCCCATTATTTATCCTTCACGAAGGAAGGAATGGGCTATCTCTAATATGCTTCTTCCACCTCCGACTATGAACACATTTAAAAACCTCATAATTGCTTCTCGGATACTGAACCAGATGATGTGGTATTATATTTTCAAGAGACTGGGTGACTATTTTAACTTTGAGACACAGAAGGATAATACTTTTAGAAGACTCGCACAGAACAAAACAAAAAAATCACAAGAAGAAAATGTATTGAGAACACGTAGAACCGCAACCAAAATTTAAACCAAATGAATTCTTTGAAGTGTCACTTACCATTTATGCTACTCTTTTCGGCTGCCTGGCTGCCTCCCAAGGAACAATGCAGATCAAATGTATATCGACCTAAGTAGCACTGTTTCACCATCTCATTCAAATGCTCGTAGAAGCGACAATGATATAACAGAGCCTGCAAGGCAGTTTTTCCGGTGAGAGATAGACCAGATTCTTCATCATGTACACAAGGTCCCTGGAAGAAGGGGGTAACATATATAAAAATATATAGTCATTAAAAAGACCCTCATAACATTGGTTCCCAACCAATGAGAATGAACACCTCTTCTGTCAGAGTGGGAAATAGTAAGGGTTGATGCCATGAATCCATGAAAATGCAGGAAAGCATATCCACAGAATTCATCTCTGAGAATCTCAGCTATGAAGCAACAACAACAAAACAACAAAATTGCTGCCAACTTATGCCAGGAGAATTGGGACTCGGAGAAGCTGCTGAACAGGGTTTCAACTGGTCAGAGGTAGGACATTCCTTGTCGTTCTTACTCACGAAAGATTTGAGCATAATTCTAACGTCTGGGGAAAATCACGCAAATCCTGCTAATTTATACAGTTTGCATAATTCTCTCCCGACACTCCTTCCCTCACACCTGATCGTTTGTGGGGCTGAACACAGAAAGAACTTCAATACTTGTTTGAGATGAAATGCAATCAGAATAAAAAATAAGTTTTATAACTCTGTGAAGTTCTTTTTAAGTAAACTTACATTACAAGATGGGAATCTACATACAGAAGATGTCAGTAATGTGCATTCATTGAGTCAAGCATGACAACTACCTACTCAGGGAATTCTGCTGACTTCTAAGCGTGATGACATTGAGTCAAAGTTTTTATATTCGGCCCCATTGATGCCAATTTACAATTTCTATGCCAAGCATTTCACAGCCACAGGGGTGTGCTAAAACCCACTGGAGTCAGTCACACCTTATAATCTGTGTGTGCAGTGACTTCAGTCACCTTGAAAGTACATAACATCTTGTGATCTGATGACTTGGGATTACATGTGCTGATTTATTGACTGCAGAAAGGATTTCAATTTCAAAAGCAGGGAAGCTAAGAATCTACTGAACTGTGATAACAGAAAAAAATAACTGCTGGGATGGTAAAGCAGTGAACATTTTAATCTCCTTATCTTGTGTACTATTTGGTATACCACTAAATAACACCATATAAAGTTCCCTTCCCTTTCTGCAACATTCTCCATGGAGATAAGTGTAGTCTAAACAGGCTTAAGCAGAGAACTATAATATATCAACCTTTTTATTTTTAGCCAAAGCACTGCATAGTTATCAATGTTAATCAACATATTTAAATAAATACTGAAAAACTGAGGGGAGGATAAATTATATCAGATTTCATAATCTCTCTTACAGACAAATAATTTGTTTCTTGTAAAATCATCCTAAATACAGGTACACATTTGTTTTATAATTACAGCATTTGTATCTACACTTGTTCCAGACCAACAGCTCCAATGAAAAATTGTATATGTTCAATCTGTGATAAGATTTAAATCACAGATTTACTAAAATCTATTTCATGTTTTTAAACTGTGATTTCCCATGGAAGTCTTGAGCCAAGTGGCCATAGATTATAAATCAATATAAGGAAATCTATTCCTTTCACACCACAGAGTGCCAGAGCGGTTTACTACCAAATCAAGAGTATAATAATATTATTGCTTATGCCAATTGTATCTATAAAAACTTATCAGTAAAATATTAACCTGAATTACAATCGGCCAGGTGCTAAAAATGGCCAGTTTACAGGAATGGCTGGGGGGGGGGGTATGCCAAGCATAATGTAGCACCATCTATCCCTGAAAGACTAGTCAAGAATATATCGGCATCTTTTGAGATGTTTCCCACAATAAATTACTTATCAGAACACATATATGGTAATTCCATTGAAATAACTTGCTTAAAATTGAATGAGTATAATTATGGGCAGTTTAGTTCTAAATCTTAGTGCGTGTAATCTCATCTCGGCTACTTCAAAACTGTCCAATTATCTTTTAATCTCCTTTACAGGAATGTAAGGGAGCAACCCTGAATATATTCTGTTATTAAAATGAAGAAGAAGAAAAACCAGGAGCTCCTTTTGAACTAAGACACTTCTGGTATATTTGAAAATCCTTTGAAATGCATGAATGGCAACTGGGAAAAATAGATGTGCCTGGATATAGAAGCTCTAAACTTTTCACAGAAATACTTTCCCTACTCCTAACCACCCATGACAAACAATGTTCACTGAGTATACAGTGGTACCTCGGGTTAAGTACTTAATTCGTTCTGGAGGTCCGTTCTTAACCTGAAACTGTTCTTAACCTGAAGCACCACTTTAGCTAATGGGGCCTCCTGCTGCCGCCGCACCTTCAGGACACGATTTCTGTTCTCATCCTGAAGCAAAGTTCTTAACCCGAGGTACTATTTCTGGGTTAGCAGAGTGTGTAACCTGAAGCGTATGTAACCTGAAGCGTCTGTAACCCGAGGTACCACTGTATTGAGGTTGTACACTGATTGTAGGCATCATCCCCATGAAAGATAGCAAAGTAGCATTAGAGAAGGAATCCAACAGAGACTCTGCAATGCATTTGATCCTGCCAATGTCTTCCAACTTCCCAGCAGCTTGGATCCCAAGATAAGTGAACATAAAGTTCACGGAAGGAGTTTTCCAGCCTCTTTTCCTCCCTGCAGCTCCTGACGTATCAGAGGGGCCTTCTGGACCAAGTGGAGTGCAGGGAGCTGCTGGCAAGAAAGAAGAGTAATCCAAAATCAGGTAGGGGCACCTTCCAGGCACTTCGCCATATTCACTTATCTTAGGATCCAAGCCACTGAAGACGCGAACTTTTCTGTGCAATCAAGTTAATTGGTTATATTAGACAAGCTAAAACGCTATAAATAGAATGTATATTAAAATATATTATTTATATTATTCAGATGTCACCTAATATAAAAAAAGTCTCTAGGCAACCTACAAACAGAATAAAAATACACTTAAAAACAGCAATAATTAATGCACTAACAAAAAATAGAATTACATCAAGAATAGCAAATGGCAAAAACATCAGCAGTCTTAAGCCAGTCTAACTCATTACACTCCATCAAATGCCTGGGAAGGCCTTAACCTGCTGTCAAAAATATGCTTAAAGTCAGCTCTGGACCATAAAAAAGCCCCCAAACTCATTAACTGCATGAATTATTTGCTCCCAGAAAACTCGCTTTTGTTGATGATGGTTCTTCTTCCTTTTTCTGCAATTGGAACTCCATTAAAGAAAAACCTATGTCAGTTCAATAGTATCCCATGGAGGTATTTAATATAGGTTTTCAGAACTATACTGATCTTCTTTCAATGTTAAAATAATATCTATCTTCACTCTGCCAGAACAAGTAGGTTCTAGAGATACAATTCACATAATTATGGATCTACTGTACAAGACAGAGAGTGGTCTGCTTGTTGCAAGAAACTCCCGGGGAAATAGGTTCTAAATAACTCCTGCCAAGTTTATCCTTCTGCCTTGGCTAAGCCACACAATAGTATCTAGGCCACAGAGAAGTGTTTGAACTTAGCATCCATTTTAAGGCTAGGGCTTGATATCTCCTGCTCACAGGAGGATTATTTTACATTTATTTTAAAGCACCAAGTGGGGATGAAATGAAACCCAAAGATGTCCCTCTTCTACTTGTGCGGGTCTTGCAAAGCTGTGAAAAGTGTTATTAGTGCCTGCACAAGTGCTGGTAGACCACACTGCCAGTGGGTATTTCCTTTCTGTTCATGGTTATTTGAATCCAATCCATTTTTTAAAAAAAAAAAGATCAAAAGGATACATTTACTATTGAAACAGTTCTTTTTAAAAGCATTCACAAAATGTTTAAAAGGTATTTCACAAACCTATTAAAAACGCTTTAAGATGCAGCTTCAAAAGAACTGACAAGCTCAAATAGGCAGTTTACCAATTTTTTTCTGTACTAATCCGTGCTGGCATCGTTCCCTCCTACAAACAGGAATTTCATTTCCCAAACTAATCTTTCTGGGTCCCTGGAGCTGCTATATAGGGATGCTTTAAAGTCAATTATTCCAAAAGCTCTTTAGTACATCGAGTACCTGTAAATTCCTGCTTCCCTTTGCTACCACTACCTTTGAGGGGAGCATTGCCAGGAGAGACAACTGCTGGCCATCAGCCCATGTGAGGAAGTCCCACCCCAGGGAGACCAAAAGTAGGGTGTTCTATTTCCGACTGAGTCCCATTCTTCCCACAGCTGCTGCCGAAGAGGCTGGTGAGGCAGCAACAATAGCAAGAGGGCTGAGGAGCGGACTGAGACCTCCTCCCCCAAGATGCCCCACAAGAGTTAATGCCCACAGTCACAAGGGCTGGGAATAGCTGGCACCATCTGCTCAGACTTGCAGGGGTCAGCAAACTTTTTTGGCAGGGGGCCGGTTCTCTTGGAACTTTGAAGTGTCAGGCATAGCTCTAATGGCTTTAGCCCAAACGTAGCAGAGTTTTCCTGCACAGCGAAGAAGCTAGTTGAGGTGGAATGACTAGTCAGCTAGACTCAGAATAACTATTTACAGGATTTATTAAAAGGAAAAATAAAACCAGCAGAGTTTCTGCATACAAAACAAAGCAAAATAAATCCTTTCTTTCTCTCTCTCTCTTAACCATACACAGCACTTCTTCTCCTAACACACCCACCTAACACAAACTGTGCTAGCATTCCTAGATAACAGAGTTGAGTGCTGGTCGTTAACCAATCAGAGTAAGTAGCTTCTAGGTCAAGCAGACCTTGGCTTTCTTCCAAGAGCAAATTGACACTGCCTTGAGTTAATTGTGTGAAGCCAGAATCTGTAAGTTTTCATGAGAATCAATTAACAGAAACTGAACAGGTTCACTGTCCCTCAGACCTTGTGAGGGGCCGGACTATATTTTGAAAATAAAATGAACGAATTCCTATGCTCCACAAATAACCCAGAGACACATTTTAAATAAAAGCACACATTCTACTCAGTCTGATACCCAGACTGTCTGCAGGCCGGATTTAGAAGGTGATTGGGCTGGATCCGGCCCCTGGGCCTTAGTTTGCCTACCCATGGCTCAGAGCAACAACATCTGGTGATCTAAGAAAAGGGCTCCAAAGAATTCCTCTTCCATAGTACCTCCCATTTTCTGCCTCTGACTTTGAGGGAGGAAGAGACAGGAGCCACATGGCACCATCATTTGATCCCACGATGGCACCTGGTATTCTGCAGTCAGCTTTAAAGAGGACACTTGTTTCTCTCATCTCAGGAATTCTCTCAGACAAGCAGGACAGCAATATTCCAGAAACATTTTTTTCCCAATGTTTGCATGCACCTTATTGGTTCAAGGTAATTGTGAGGGCAGTATCATCAACCAACACATCAGACTTTGCTGTTGTGAACAACTCTTAAAACCATCATAGTTGAAAAACAAATATTGTAAAATAAAATGCATCAACAAATTACATCCATCATCTCTCCAAACATAGGTCACACACTTTGATCCCATTATGGTAATGGGGAAAAAGATTAAACACATCCCTCAAATTAAAAGCAGTGTTATTTAACTAGCTGAAGCCCTAGGTTAAGTTGCAAGTCCACTCTGTAAGGCTAGAATAATTTGAGAACGATGGTATTTGGGTTTTATCCAGTAGGGAAAGAATGTTGGGGGAAGAATTGTTTTGCTTGTCCCAATCTTTACTGAAAACAGGGTAAAAATGTTCATTATTTTCACTTCTAAAGTACATCTAAAGCAGCTTGTACCCTTTTCTTTCCTCTAACAAGGATATAAAATATTGGACGCAATTATATTGATGAGCAATGGAAACTCATCAAGTCAACTAGTCACCTGCCAAATAGAGTCTTTAACCTCTTCAGTGGGCAGTGGAATCACCAAAAGATTCTGAAGAATAAATGCAGCCTGCAAAAGAAAAATCAAACATCAACAGTGCCACCTGGCTGCAGCTAAATAATTGAAAACAAGAAGGCTGTTTCAGATATACACTATTATCACCAAAAGTAATGTTCAGGCCACTTTCACCTTCTATTTTAAGGAATTCAGAAGCTATTTGGATTTTGATTGCTCAGTGAGTCATTTAAAAAATCAAATGTTATGCTGTCTTGTCAAGTTGAGGGAAGGGGAAGTGCCATTTTATTTTTAGGATAAATTTTCACTGAGGACAAAGCATGAATAGCTGAAACATCCATTACACAGAAAATACACAACTACATGTATTTGACTTATTTTTAGTATAATTTTCTTTAATTGCTAAGATTTTCTGAAAATTGATTTCTGTGTATTACTTTCTTTTCTATCATGTTTAACCTTGTTTGTTTACATAGTGCAGAAACAGTAGGCTTCCACTGTGATGGGAAAAATTAAGAGAACTCATGTTTGTTCCTCTACGTTTCAGTGAGGATGTCTGCTTTGAATTACAAAATAAAGAAGTGTGACCAATAGCTGAAGAGCTTCTTTAATGAAATTTTAAAAAGAAAATGCCAAAATATTCAGCATAATAAATTCTACCTGACATATCTAAAAATGCCATTATAACAGCAGGAATGAGGAAAAGCTTTTTTTAAAAAGAGCAAAACTGAACTGAATTTGGGATTCAACTGACATGGTACTTTTAGTCACTGCTTCCAGGCACACCCAAACAAAGCACACTTTCTACCTCTTTGCCTTGGCATACCTAGATACATTCTAAATAGTGTTAGAATGGTGGTCTCTCAGAAAGAGAACCAACACTATACAAGATTGTACTTCAAATGGGTTGAACAAGGCTGTCCTGGCCCCTGTCCAAAACCAGGCAACAGAGGTGTTTACTTGTACTTAGAGAAGTAAACTTTTATTATGGCAGTCCAACAAAACAAATTCTGCATCTATAAAAGAGCAGAATCTAGCCCTGGTGCTCTTATAGGGTGGATGAATAGTTTCCCCATCTTCCTGCCAAGCTTTAAACAGAGGTGGAGAAGGATCAGCTACTTGTGCAACTTATCTGCAAGCATGCCATCCTCCCTTCATTGAGGGAGATGAGTCTCCACTTTTGATGTGCCATCTCTCCTTGGGAGAGATCTTCGGAACCATTCTGTTACAGAAGTCTGAACTCTGCTCCTCCATCATCCTCCACAGTCTGGGAAGGGGCAGCCCCTGGGTCTCCCTCCTTTGAATTCTGGGTGCAGGGTGAGGGTGCTTCATCAAGCAGGCTCTGCTGCACCCCTCTTCCTTTCTGACTCCCCATCCTCAAGTGCTCCAGATCAGAATCAGAGCGCCCAGGGTGGACCATGACACTGACAGAGGGAGAACTGTTCAAACTCAGTTTAAAAGTCTAAATGTGAACCTGCCCTAGTTTCACCTAAATTGTATTTAGGTTTCAGATGACAAAAGCAGAAAATATCTGTGTACACAATCTTGTTTTGCTGATGTTGGCTATTTCTTCCTCCTCTTCATAATCTTCAGTACTCAATACACAGGCTCAAATGGGGAGTGTGAAGGGAGAGATGATACACATTTATTGGATCCCATGCAATTTTACAAGCACATCAAAGTTATCTCAAAGTTTCCACAATAAGAAAATTACAGAACAAGTCAAGTAGTGCTTGTTCCGAGAAGGTGACGTAAATGATTGCAACCTTGTATCCACTTATCTTAGACTAAGTGCTATTGAACTCAATGAGATTCACTTTTGAGTAGACACCTAAAGGAGTGTGCTGTAAGAGAACTTGAGAGAACTATTAAAAAAACCCCATTTTTACAGGGAACAGAATTTACATACCTCTCTTCGGACCATGCTGCATTCAGACTGGTCCAGCAGGATGTTAATCACCGTTCCCCACAAGCCTCCTGATATGTTCTGGCAGCTTTCAGCCAACGCGAAGCAGCCTACTTCGAGGGATGTAAGTGCTGATCCTATGGCGAGGGAGGTGAACTTTACCTAGAATTAACGAAAATCCAAACCATTTACACATTAAAATCCAACTTTTCTCTAACCTCCACATTGCATTTTAGACCACGTTCCCCACCATTTAGAAAGTTTCTTGAAAAACTGCAAATTGATTCTTAAAACCAATCATCTGGTTTTAAAACATTTTGCCTCAAGACTGTTATGGAATATTTTTAATAAAAAGTTTGGTCACAAAGACCTAACAGTTTATGGAAATGTAAAACTTGCTCGTAGAAGTATGTAGGACAAGCAAAGTTTTAAAAGGTACAATACGGTAATGTTTGATACAGTAATAGTAATGCATGTAAGGTGAACAAAAAACCATTCATTCATTTACTGAATCGGTAAGACTAATAAATAAATAAATAAAAACCACCTTTGTCCTGCCTTCCTTTTTCTCCATACTATTGTTAAAATAGCATGGGGGGAAATCTGTTTCTTGACTGAATTATTCTGAGATCAAGAAGGAAAGATAGTACCCTTCATTCAAGAAACTGCTGAACAGTGACTACTGTCCAATTATATTTTAGATAATCATTCTAGCATAGCATCCAATATGCCCATGGATACATTTTATGGTGCCCTTGAGGTTCCCACCCCTTCCTCTGCTGAAATTACATTTGAGAGCCGAATCCTCTTGTAGCCAACAGAATATGCCATGGTGTCTGTTTCACTGTTGTGCATGTGCAGTGTCCATGAGTTTCCCCAGTTTGCAAATGCACCCATGAGCCTTAAAAGGTTGGCGACCCTGATTTAAGACCTAATGTCAACTTGTACCATCCCCACCCCAAAACTTGCAAAGAATTCTAAGAACAGAACTGCTCAAAACAAAGCTCTCAGATGTTTTACCAGATGGGTGTCTCCACCCCCATCATTCAGCCCAGATCCAGGTCCAGTGCCAAGGGCCTTCTGGAGGTTCCCTCACTGCGAGAAGTGAGGTTACAGGGAACCAGGCAGAGGGCCTTCTCGGTAGTGGCACCCGCCCTGTGGAACGCCCTCCCAGCAGATGTCAAGGCAATAAACAACTATTTCACTTTTAAAAGACAACTGAAGGTGGCCCTGTGTAGGGAAGTTTTTAAAGTTTGACGCTTTATTGTTTTTAATATTCGGTTGGAAGCCACCCAGAGTGGGCGGGGTAGAAATAATAAAATTATTATTATTATTATTATTATTATTATTATTATTATTATTATTATTATTATTATTATCATCATCATCATCATCATCATTTCAATAGAATTTGAGAGGGGTTTTTTTGGTTTTTTTTGAGGGGGGTAGAAAAACTGAACAACTGTGGATGCATTGCTATGTGTAAGAAAATGGAATGCCTGGTTTGTCTTCCCACAAACAGGAGATTACTATGCTTAGGAAGAATGGATGAGGAGCCCCTTAAGGTGAACAATGACACTGCCATCTGCGAGAGGTGGCTGGCTTATCCTGCAGCAAAATATGCAAAATTCCTTTTGGCAGAAATAGGCAATGTATTATAGCAGAAAAGGTGAAAGAGGCTTTTGTTCTGCAGTTCATGTTTCTCATATTGATCCTTGCACTGAAAGGCAAAAGAAGCTGTTAACAGCAGCTATTCTCTTGAATGCCAACTTAGTTTATAAGTAGCTAAGGTACTGTTGGAACGGAAGAAATTATTTCACCTCTGCCCTCCCCACTTTTCTTGTCTCTTGAAAAAAAAGCATATATTGCTATGAAAAATTGATATTTTCCTCTGCTGTCATCTCCCCTTTCTCCCATGTTCAATTTACCCAGGGGACAAATGTTTCAAGAAGCAAAATGTACAGCCTTTAGCCTTCATTAGCCATTGTTGTTATCCTCCAGGGTTGAGCAATTTGTTAAGCGCCAAAAGCCGCATCAAAAATACTACAGGTGCCAGAGGACAAAAGAAAGCTTATATGAGTTAACTATTAGCTATGTACAATTAACAATTTTGCATACAGTGTTCATTAATATTGACAGATGCCATAATACAGCTTGTCAACATGTTGCAATTATTCAGTCAAGTCCTTTGGGCATCTCTACAAGTGGGACTTGGGAGACCTGCTGTAGTACAGGTGAGTGTACAACTGGTTGTGAAGCTCCTTGGTGTCAGCTTCCTACTATAACAGTTCACGTTGAAACCACAAAGTAATTCCAGTCCCCAAACAGTCACCCCAACCTTCAGGTGGGAGGAATCCAGAGGGAGAGAAGGATAGGTAAAGGTAAAGGTACCCCTGCCCGTACGGGCCAGTCTTGACAGACTCTGGGGTTGTGCGCCCATCTCACTCTATAGGCCAGGGGCCAGCGCTGTCCGGAGACACTTCCGGGTCACGTGGCCAGCGTGACATCGCTGCTCTGGCGAGCCAGAGCCGCACACGGAAACGCCGTTTACCTTCCCGCTGGTAAGCGGTCCCTATTTATCTACTTGCACCCGGAGGTGCTTTTGAACTGCTAGGTTGGCAGACGCTGGGACCGAGCAGCGGGAGCGCACCCCGCCGCAGGGATTCGAACCGCCGACCTTTCGATCGGCAAGTCCTAGGCGCTGAGGCTTTAACCCACAGCGCCACCTGCGTCCCCCGAGAGAAGGATAGTGGGGCGAAATTAAATGGTTTGAATGTCGTCCTTGACGGAAATCAGTTTCCCTACCCCCTGCTATACAGGAGGAGAGTTGGACATGAGACAAAGCAGGATGGGTGCAACACTCCTTGTACTCCAGTGGAAGCAATGCGTGGAATTTTCTCCCAATTTTAGCACAGCGCAATACACCTTCCCTGCCAGGGCTCTAATGATTCCAGAGGGCAGAGCATTTCACTCTGTACTGAGCATCCACTAAATCACCACAGAACTGCTGGGACAATCTTCATCTGCCTCCACACCTCCAAGGTTGGGAGGAAAGTTGGCTGCTCAAACTTGCCAGGCAGCAACGGTGCACTTGCCATGAAAAATGCGGAACTGACCTTGTGAGGATTGGACAACATCATCATATTTGATGATGAAGCAACAATTCCAACAGTGAGGGCTTTACTGACCTCTGGATCTCTGTCTACCCATAATGGAATCAGCCAAGCCAAGCCTTGCCGAGAAACAACTTGTTCTTCGCTGTTATATGGCAAGAACCAGAGAGGTATCCAGTCCTAAAAGATAAACAGATGAATCCTTAACCTTAAGATAGCCTTCGTATAACACAATCTAGTCATTATTTATTCCAGCATTTAAAATTGTGCATTAGTGTACACTTTTAAGGTACTACCTACAATAAGGAGCAAATACAAGAGACTGTATCCCAATGGTAAGGGCACCATAAGGCACAGTAAGGCCATGTGTAATCTGGTAATGATATCTTGGAAGGAAATTAAATAAATAGTCCTCAATTGCAACTTGTTGGTTACAATGCAGAATTTTCATTTGACATACGACTACCTATTCAAAGTTTAAACCTGTCTGAGCCACATGAATGCCGAGAGTCATTTGAGCTGCTCTGGCTGCAAGTCACTGCTGAACAGACTAGACTGGAAAGACAATTTCATGCCAAGGGAAGAGTAGAAAATTGCAAGGAGCTGAAATGCTCAGCTCCTCTAGCCTAACTTCCTCCAATATAGAAGTGACATTGCAGGGGGAAACAATTTTCATGTTATTTATTCCAAGTCTTAATTGGGATCTCAATATTTATTTCTTGGGGGGTTGAGGAGCTAGACCCCTACCAGGCCATGTAGGGGTTGGGAAACACCAGGGTTTCCCAAACCTGGGTTTACAGCTGTTTCTGGACTACATTTCCCTTCATTCCTGACCACTGGTCCTGCCAGCTAGGGATGATGGGAGTTGTAGTCCAAAAACAGCTGGAGACCCAAGTTTGGGAAACCCTGTACTAGTTTCCAAGGTTTACCCTTTCCTACTTCCACTCCAGTGGATTTTAGCATAGGGCAAAGAACACATAAACTACATATATTAAACAAGTTGTGCCCCACATTCTATAAATGAATATTAATATCACCAAGTATATAATCAAAACCTCTTCTGAAAAACATTTTTAACACACTGATTCTCTCCTCCCTACAACCGTTATGGCATCACTTGGATGCTACTGCAGCAACACATTCCTGTCTGGAAACTAAGGATGGTTTTTTGTTCCATGAACGCACTTGTGTACAGCTTGAAGAAGCAAAGGTTGATCACGGTGCTCGTGTTAACACGCAGACTTACAATTGTTTACCAAGGACCCCAATAACAAATGCACCCATTGAAATGCAAATCCGCTATCACGGAGTACTGGTGGTGCACAGAGTTGACAGCTAATTAGAACTGTCAGTAACTGCACGTTATCCGAGTAGCTTAAGCTAAGAGACAAGGGTCGCTGTTATTCCTCTTACCGCATTTGGAGCCTGAGACATCATTTCATGGGACAAGTGAAGCAAACAAAGGATGGCGCTCTTTGTGACACCTTTCCCCATGAAAGACATGGCATTTCCTCCCCATTCGACATAAAAAGATGAGATGACCTGGAAAGAAAAACATAGAACGGCAGCTTAACCGCAAACTACATTCTGATGTATGTAAGCCGAATTGCAGATGTGAGTCAATGGCACCCACAAAGACAACAGGTTTTTAGCTTCACTAAATAGACACTTTCCCATGCCGGTTTCAAGAGCAGTTTTATAAGCAGACATTTCTAAATCCTGTTCCTGTGTCAAGCAACTCTCGTTCACACCTTATGTCATCTATCTCTTTCTTCTGGATCGGTAATTTCCCCATCTTACTATTACATTCAACAAGTCTCTACAAAAGAAGCAAAACTGTAACAAGTAAGGTCAGCATATGCAGGGGGTGGGGAAATCTATTACCTAAGTCAGATAATATTACGATATCTATGGCTGTCTCGGGCACACACACATAATGAAGCAGTATGTAAGGTTCTGGCAAGATAAAGACTACAATTCTGTTGCTAGTTACGGGAAGAGTGAACTACATACATTTAGTGTAGGACTACTGCACTTCAAATCTATATTTCTTATGAGAAGTTTGATATTGCTTCTTGGCTAGATACTTTGGCAAGAGACTAGAAGGTTATTTTCATGACAAAATCCTGTTGTTTCATTTCTAGCTCGGCATCACACACATTGATCTAAGTAATTTAGGGTTTCAATAATTTTTAGACTATTTGTGGATTGTACAAATATAATACAGAGACGCTCATTAATTTTGTCATTTTGGGGATATGCAGAGTAAACACACAAATTTGCTTTTAAAGAGGTTAAAAGCCTGTAGTACAAAAGCAGAAGCAGTCACCATCTGTTCAGTGACCATTTCAGATGGGAAGCTGTGTAAGAGCTACTAGCTTTCTTTGAAAGAAATACAAAGCAGACCAAAAAAACCCCCTCAATTAAATGGCTCCAATTTCAGAAGCCACTCTACATTGAGATCTCATCTGATTTAGTCACCAATTAGAAATGCATCACGGCATCCCATCCCATTTTTAATTTATGTAATCAGCCATCAGCAGGACTTCCACATCTGCACTCCGTTCGGTGCTAACAATTACGTAAAAGGCCAGCCCTTTCTAGAAACAGCCCTGTTATTAGCCAACAATGACATTTTAAGAGCTGAATTTAGAAAGAAAAGCAGAAGTCGATTAAATAATATTTATACATCTAAGTGACATAGAATCCAAAATCAGATTTAAACTCCCACTTCTTCCCCATTTCACCACAACACATTATCAAAAAACATTAACATGTTTGTTACATAATGACAGTAATGGCTATATTTCTGCCCTAAAGAAACTCTTGCTTCATAATGAAAACCTCCAAAAGAGTTTGGAGACCTAAAAGATTAAGGAAGCCCACATGCTTTATTCTACTGCATTACTTACAAACTTCTGCCTAGCTTTAAATGCCAGAAGAACTGCTGTGGAAAAAAGACATCAAAAGGAAGCTACAACCAGCTTTTATTGCTTCTTATCCATGGGTTTATCTAATGTCTTTCAAATGCAGCCTAACAGCTTTATTGTATAATGAAATGAAATATTCTTTGCTGACTGCAAGAAGAACCTCTCCATTCTGAAGGAAATCAGCCCTGAGTGCTCACTGGAATGACAGATCCTGAAGCTGAGGCTCCAATACTTTGGCCACCTCATGAGAAGAGAAGACTCCTTGGAAAAGACCCTGATGTTGGGAAAGATGGAGGGCACAAGGAGAAGGGGAGGACAGAGGATGAGATGGTTGGACAATGTTCTCGAAGCCACCAGCATGAGTTTGACCAGGCAGTGGAAGACAGGAGTGCCTGGCGTGCTCTGGTCCATGGGGTCACGAAGAGTCAGACACAACTAAATGACTAAACAACAAATGTCAATATATACGAGTTCATTCAAAAGTTGTCCCATCAGTGCTGTTTGTGGGTGAGCAGGTGGGTGATGGCAATTGTAGTTCTTCTAGCTTGCAAAACTTCCTTGCCTGTTGGTATCTTTCCTGCCAAGAGTTCACAGTCCATCCTGTGGTTTTTCTCTCTAGCCCCACTTCCTCAAGTTCTACATCTTATCTTGCAATACTTGCTGCACTGATGCCTTTTTGAATAAACACATACTTTCCCAACAGCTTTACAGTGTGGGAAGTTTCATGGGGAGGAAAATAACCCATGATCCTGTGCCAGGGATTTATTGCTTCCAAAGGAACAAAGCAGCACCTCCTGTGTAATCATTATAAGCCATGATTATATAACAGTATTTTTAGAAGTTCCATATCCATTAGTAAAAAAAATAAAAATAGACGTTTAATGCATAGGCTTGGATCCATACTCCCTGTGAGCAAAACTCTGCTTACAGCGTAAACCCACTGAACATGCGTTGAGGAGGGGGGTGTTGGTGATAAAATCAATCCTTTCTCTTGAGCTTCCAGAAAAGCTGCTCTGAAGGACTGGAGGATGCATCAGAATGGCGTAGGAAGTGGCTAGAAAAACCACCTCCTCTTTTTCCTTGAGTGGGAGCATCTACTGGATCTTACTTGCTACCACAAACAGAAGCAGCCCTTCCATTTGTGGAAAGGGCATTATGGATCCAACCCACTGCATTCTGCTTACCGGTCGCATTGAGATCTGTATTCATAATTCACTAACCTCAAGAAGCCCTGCTAAGTATTTCTTACAAATGGCAAATGGCTCCATTGTAACAGAGTACGAACTCCAGCCTGGGAGTGCAGTGACATGAACCATGCCTCTTAATGTTCTTTCCAGAGAAGGTAATCCATAGAAATGGGGGGCATCTGTTACTCGTAAATACTGCAGAAGTTTAAGAGCGAGTTCTGTTCGGAAATAGCCAGTAAGCTCTAGGTCTTTCCTGTAATGAAATGTAAGATTCAAGGTTCTAGCATTATATATTAATTAATTAGTTTACTCACTGGATAGCAACAGTGACTGTTTAAATCTATAGTTCATATAATTTAAGTTCAGATACACTAATGTACTAGAAGAAAAAAGGGGGCATGCAAAGGAGGTAGATAAGAATGATGGCAGAATATGGAAGCCTCACCATATTGTGGCATTTTATGTTGCTGGATATAACAGGGACCTCACTATAACTGAGAAAATGCTACATGGTTGCAGAATCTCCAGAGCTTCAGCCTTGGCATTAAGTAATGTATGTACTGATTCAGAAATAATAACTCGCCCTTGCAAACAGTGGGAGAAGAGGAGAAAAAGCAGACAGATTAACCTATCTGCCACAAAACAAGAGTTCTGTAGCTTGCATTCAAGCAGAAGGTGCTTAAGTGCTACAAGAATATTACAAGCCAACACATTGGTGCGCTCTTCCTTCTAATAGTCATGAGCAGGCACCTTACTGTCCAATCTTCAGTTTCGTCAGGACATCATCCTGCCTGTGAGCCTTAAGGCGTGCAGTTGACTGCAAACATATTGGCCAAGTTCAAAAAGTCTTTCTTAATTTCATCAAAGCTCTGGCCCCTAAATCACCAGTACAGGCCAACAGTTTTCAACCTGCGTTCCAGAGAGCCCCAGGGTTCCTCAATGGAAAGATCAGAAACAGCTGACAAAACTTATTTATGTAACAAAGATATACCTTGCTCTTCTGTCTGAGAAACCCTCAAAATATGGCTTACAAAGAATTAAAACAGAACAGAAATAATAAAAAAGCAGCAGTAGCAAACAACCAGCATACATTAAAAGTCTGCACAACACAAAGCTGAACAGAAAGAAAAAAAATCAGGGCTGCTTCAAGTGGGGTCACCACTGAAATGATACCTGCCAGTCTAATGGACCTTGATGGAGGACCAGAATAAAGTAAATCCAAAGTAGAAATCAGGCAGGCAGCAGCAGCAGCAGAAATGTCTTGGATGTGTTTTAGGGGTCACTCCCAGTTCATGCAGGTCAGTACTTAGGCTCAGCTGGCCATGTGAAGTGACTGCACATTTCATAAAATGCTTTGGGGTCTCTTCTGCCCCCCACATCCCAAGCATCTCAACAGGTCAAGGTGGATCCTGCATGAATGTCAAATACTCTTCTTCACAAACATGTAACTTTCCAGTAAAAATGAAAGCTGGCGCTAACAGAATTTTGGGAAAAGAAACCAAATGTGGGGGGGGGGATCACATTCCATGCAGCATGACCAACACCTGATATATTAAACTACCTCTCCATGCTATACAGCAACAATATTTTTAAGAATAAAATGTCTTATGGATAACTCTTTTATGCTGTACCTGTCAGTAGCGGACATGAAGCTGAGCAGAAGTGTATTCAAGAAAGCAATCAATTCTTTCTGCAGTTGTTGCCTGACAGCAGTCTTTAGGTCATCCATTTCATCTTGTTGCTGGGATTCTGGCTGCACTACAAGATCGAGTAGAGACTTTGGATTCTGCAGAGAAGATCAGTGAAATGTTATCAGAGCAGGTATTTCATTATTTATTCTCCACCAGAGCTGGGGAATCGGACTGTCATACAGAGGAGCATTTCAACCTATGTTTTACCTGAAGAAAATAGTGATAATGAACTGTCCAAAACAAACTGAGGAATAATTAAAGTTGTTCCATTTCCAGTAAGGCATAAATTTAAATTACTAGATGGTGGCAAGACTCCTGGCACAGACAGAGAGGATTAGAGTGGCTTATCACCTGGAACAGCTTCTATGGATTTCACTTTTCTGACACAACAGGTATCTTATTTTGTTGGGGGGGGGGGAGATCTTTTTATGAAATAAAAACTTATCTGTTACTCATTCACTGCAAAATGCTCAAGTATCTTGTCAATTCTATAGTGCACATATCATATTTCCCCAGAACTTAAAACTGCAACATTTTGTTGCTGGGCATATGCACTCTTGTCCCCTAATTTGTATCTGTGTTGGGACTGTTTTGTAGAATACGATTGTGCAGCCTGAGCAACAGAATGGCTTTGCTGCTGTACCTGCAACATCCAAGCTCCCCACCAGTTCCTCTATTGCTTACCAGCAGAGACACTCAGCAAAGGGAAGCCAGGTGAGCAAAGGTACGTCACCTGCTACTGAGCTTCTCTCTTTCCTGCTGTTTGAACCAGATGAATGAAAGAAGTTGCCTTATTGGTCCCTCCAGCCAAGTGCAGGCAAATTCTCAAGGCGTCCCACAGAGGCGTTTCACACCACTGTTACCTGATCTTTTCCAGCCTCATCTGGAGCCAAGGCACCTTTCAAACCTGAGAATGTTTGCCTCTAGCACTGCACTGGTCACCATTTGTAACTGGTTAGAAAATTAAACTGTGCCATTGAAGTCTGGAAATATGCTGGTAGCTGGACCAGCTGAGGATCCAACAGATTGTTAGCTAGGTGAGCTCCATTGTCCTTGATGGCATGCCTTGTTTCAGAAGTATATGAACTCCCTCCAGTGTAGTAGATTAGGAGGGTTGGATTGTTCTGCCTGCTCCCCAATTAAAAAATCAGTTGTTAGTCAGGGTCTTACATGCTTTAGGATTACATCCATGATCCATTTTAGATGTTCTACATCTGACATAATCTTCTGTTCCTTAAGAAACTTGTTTAGGAAACATACAATGTCAATCAAGAGTTTCTCATCCTCTGAAGAAGCTGGAAGCACCTGAAGAAACCTTCAGCATAAGCAAGAATTTAGCATTATCACAGGTGTATCATAAGCTTTGACTGATATTCCCCATTCCATCTTTCAGTCTTGAATTAAAAAGATATGTTCAGATATGTGAAGAAAGCTAGCAGTAACATACAGATGGCAAGTGAAAATGCTCAGTACGAAGTGCCGGCATGCAAATGTTCAAAATCATTTTGACGCATCATGAGCTGCAGTTTCGAAATTTCATGCCATCCATGTGTGATTTTAGCAGAGGAGAAAGCAGACCATCCACCCCTTTGTCTTTCTCATTTCATGCTCTATTCCACTGCTTCTGTGAGATACCACTATGTGCACTGACAGACAGTCCTGGAGACACCAACAACAACCACCACCTAACTGCCCTAGGATCTACTTGCGTCCAACAGACTGGCAGGAGAGGCACAAGTTTGAAGGGGGAAGGAGAAAAGGGGCAAACCACTCACTGCTCAGCCCAAGCCATTAATACAAGCTGAGCTCCGATTATCGGTTGGGGGCTCTGATTAGGTTAGTACTGTACAGGGATGAGAAAGCAGCCAATGAAACTGAATTCATTAGCTGGGGGAAATTCGTCAGATGTGGGGGCAGCTGATTACTATTTTTTAATAGTCGATATTATGGGCAGAGAAAGAGGACCGTGACTCAGTTGCATGTGTCCCATTCTATCCTTAGTCAGGCTATGAATCTGAGCACTCTCCCCCTCTGCTTGCTGCTAAACACAGATGGGTTTACCACTTTAAAGAATATTTATTCCAGTGCCAAATGCTTAGAAGGACTCCAAAGAGTCTGGATATCTTTGAAACTTTCAAAGCCAAATCTACTGTGACAGGCGGCTTTGTAGACAGTTATGCACCTTGCACTTACACACTGACCTGCTTAATGCTGTTTGCCAAGCCAAGCACTTCAAAGTGGCCCCATAAGGGCCACTGCTGCAGATTAATGCCAGCCTGTCATTCAGAATGTAAAAATTCATTCTCGTGATGGCGGCCCGAACTTCCCTGTGGGACACTGCTCGAATGATGGAATTAAGACAATCTTGCAGCCCACTGGTTGCATGAGTTATCTTCAGGGTAATAATATCCTCCGAGGAGAGCTTTAATGTGTCTGGAAATCTGAAATGAAAAAGGAAATCAGCTGATTGTTGAGGATTTCTTTTTTTACAAGAGATTACTGAATGAAGCAAAACAAACATTTTGTCTTCTCTGATCAAATTGGCTTTGATCCAATTATTTTTTCTTGATATGAAACCTTGGGCAGCATGTGTCTTGTTTTAAGAGGCTGTCTGCAAAATACAAGATCTATCACTGAAAATACATTTCATTTATTAGCTATTATTAATAAAGAAGTATTTCACGGATGTATTCAGTATCTTCTTTGGGAGATCCCAGGATATATAATTAATTATAGCACTCAAGCACCCCCATCCTCTATCTGAATCTCAAGTCTAATTTACAAGGACTGAATCAAACTGGATTTGGAATCAGGCTTAGTGACTTCTCCAACAATGTCCTCTCTAGTGTTCTCCTTCCATTTCCCAAACTTATCCCGTTGTGCGATGGTGTTAGTAGAGAGACCTTTGGATGGCAGAGGTCTTGTATTTAAGGAACTGATATGGGAAAGCTTTGGGAACTATATCTCTACGTTTCGTAGCCTTAATGGACATTCCTACGACATTTGTGGGACCATCCATACTTTTAACACAAGTGGCTCTGCTGTAGGAAGACTTTACCACTAATTTCCCCTCTTTGGAAAAAGTATGCAAAAGGCAGGCTAGACAGTTGGGATGGCTGGTAGACAGGATTGGTTGAGCTAATGGCTGACTGAGAGCGACTGCACTAATGTCATGCACATGGGGTTCCTCGGGGGCAACTGATTGGCTACTGTGAGAACAGAATGCTACATGGGCCTACAATCTGATCCAGCAGAGCTCTTCTTAAGTACTTATGTGCTTCCCACAACTTTGACTTAGACTCCCACAGTCTCATTGTACTAATCACACATTCTAACTAGAAGCAGCATCCAGAGTTAACCCAGTTTTGCTCTCCTTACATTTACAGTCAATGGAAAGAGGATAAGACCGTACAGTGCTGGAGGAGACACCGACAAATTCCAGTTGTCACCCAATCCTTCACCCAAAATAGTCTTCCTGCTCCAAATTCTAGCACATGAGGGGATTCAAGAGGGAATTTTCAATGAAGGTGAATAGCTTACTCTTTGGTTCCTGTCTCATAATCAGTGAGTTTCAGTAAATTATCCACTCCATGGAACCAAGACAAGTTCCAAGCCATTTTAAGCATGTCTGACACCGGTTTTGAGGCCCAGAGTTCACAAGGAAATGATAACACCACTGAATTGGGGCTCACAGCATGATGAGCTTTGACTCTGACAGGCAGATGATACCTTTAAGGAGAGAAGGGGGGTATGGCAAAAGTTAAAATAGTTCTTTATCATCTGAAAACTTAATAAATCTGCTAATCTTCTGGCAATAACTGTTAATCTGTACAGTGGTGCCCCGCAAGACGAACGCCTCGCAAGACAAAAAACCCGCTAGACGAAAGGGTTTTCCGTTTTGGAGGCGCTTCGCAAAACAAATTTCCCTATGGGCTTGCTTCGCAAGAAGAACCTCTTCTGAAGGCTGGCGGGGGGCAAAAGTCTTTGTCCCTCCTGCCTGCCTTCCCGGGGGCTTTTAAATCGCCCCGGGACAGCGGAGAATTCCTCCGCTGTCCCGGGGCGATTTTAAAATGCTGGCGGGCGGCAGCGCTGCCGCCCGCCAGCATTTTAAGATCGCCCCAGACAGCGGAGAATTCCTCCGCTGTCCCGGGGTTTTTAAAATGCTGGCGGGCGGCAGCGAAGGCTTCGCTGCCACCCGCCAGCAAAGGCTTCGCTGCCGCCCGCCAGCATTTTAAGATCGCCCGGGACAGCGGAGAAGTCTCCGCTGTCCCGGGAAGGCAGGCGGGGGGGGAAGCAAAGACTTTCGGCCCTCGCCGGCCTTCAGAAGAGGTCGGGGGACAGACTGTCCCTGGACCTGGTCTGAAGGCGGTTTCCATAGGAACGCATTGATTGATTTTCAATGCATTCCTATGGGAAACCGTGCTTCGCAAGACGAAAAACTCGCAAGACGAAAAGACTTGCGGAACGAATTAATTTCGTCTTGCAAGGCACCACTGTATGTATATGGCTTAAAAGAAACTTTAGGTGTTTCTTCTTGTTATAATGTTATCCCAGTCTTACACACGATCTACTGTGGTCTCCTATCCAAGGAACTGAAGGGCCCACATCTTCTTTGCTTCCACAACACTGTGGTGTTAAAATGATCCTATATCATTCGCTAGGCCCTAGCTTAGAAGCGACTTAGAGTAGAATACAAAAATTGCATATTGCAATTCCTGAAGATACACTCCGAAGACCTTGCTGCTACTTATTCCATCAGCTGAAGAATGATTCAGTATGAGAATATTCACACCTTTCATGATGTGCATATGAAGTGGCTTCCCTAGGAAGTGGTCTGTTGATGGCACTTCCTGGTGAGGCACTCCACAACACCAGGGATACAACTTTCTTAAAGATGCAGAGAGGAGAGACTTACCGTCTAACAACAGAAACAGGCAAACTAAAGGGAAGAATGCTGTAAGAGTCACAGGGGAAAGTATCAGCCCTATGAAAAAGAAAACAAAGACGATAGCTGTATTAAAGAAGCACTCCATGGGTTAATCAATTAATTAACTGCCCTGTCACTTAAACAAATGCATTGTGATATGACACAAGGGCCTTAGTTTAGAACAAACTCACAGTGTGCTGATCCACACTGCCAAAATTGTAGCTGCTTCACTGTTCTCCCATTACCACTGTCCCAACTCTCCAGGACTGGTTTTGGAGGGCACCCAGGGAGCTGGAGGGGACAGGAGAGGAAGCTCTGTTGCATAGATGGAAGTCAATTGCACCAGCAGAGCTGCAGCACTGGGCGCAGTTTAAAAAAAAAACAATTCACTTTTAAAACATTTTACTTTTGAAAACCAAGCAAAAGATACCAACCCCTTTTGAGAAAGAGTGTGTGTGCATAAGTGAAAAACAAATTTATTTTACTGAAAAAGAGCATAAGATACTCTTAAAAAATGGAAAGTTTAGATCAGGCATAGGCAACCTCGGCCCTCCAGATGTTTTG